>NC_084471.1:12823380-13445495 GCF_027409185.1 Cynocephalus volans
CTCAGCCTGCGTGACTTGAACTTCAAGGGACCCAGCATTAATGGGGTGCCAAGTGGGCACATCTAAGCTGTCCCTCAGCTGCTTTGCAGACTTGGGTCTCTCTCTCAAGCTCTCTGTGCCTCAGTTTCCCCCTCTTCCAATGGGCATTTGAAAAGGGCCTGCCTGTCCAGGCCTGGCACAGAGTAGCCTGGTGAATGTGGCTCCTTCCCCTCCTTCCCCTCCCCCTTTCCTTGCTCCAGCTCTCAAAGCCTCCGCAGGCCCCTGCGGGCTGGCTCTGATGAAAGGTTCATTTTCCTTTCATTGTGCAGGTGACAAATTCTGCTGCCAATAATCACATGTGAAAAATCAACAGTGAAGCCCAGCGGCTCTTGAGCCCCAGGTGAAATCTGAGTTGATTTCCGGAGGAGCAGGGTGGAAAAAACCCGGGGGCAGCTGTGGGACCCAGGAGTGGGGGGCCAGGGAGGGACAGCCACACTCAACAGAGTGCTCCCGGGCTGGCACCGCAGGGTGACGGGCCCTGGGCACAGGCTGGTCCCTCCTCCTGGAATGCCCCTCCTCCTCCCCGTCCTCCATAAGACGACAGGGGGTGGGGTGGGGTGCTCTAGGCCGGGAGGGATGCTGGGAAGACAGGTCTGGCTAGCGGGGAGGGTAGAGAAGGGAGAGCAATGGGAGGGAAGGACGGAGGGGCCTGTTCTGAAGGGCCTGAAATGCCAGGAAGAAGCCGGACCATTTGTAGGATGATGAAGAGCCATGGAAAGCTGTGGAGCAGGGGGTGGTAGGAAGGAAGCTCTGTTTCACCTCCTCTTCTCTGAGCCTCTTCAGATGGGGGCTTTCAGGGGAAGACGTGGTCGTCCTCCAGGGCCTCCAGCCCACATCCTGTCTTGGGGGAGGGGTGTGAAGAGTGCATGAGTGGTGGGGTGGGGGGGAGGCTGGGGGTGACGCAGATGGCATGCCACCCTTGTGCCAGGGTATCTCAGAGCTCCCACAGGGTGGCGCAAGCAGTAGGTGGGTAAGTGGCCGAGCCTGACTTGGAGCTGGGGTCTGTCTGACAACAGGACCCCAGCAGGAGGAGGAGGGGGTAGCCCCCTGTCTGTGGGGAATCTTCCTGTGGTCTCATTTGTGCCCCTTCCCCATTTTGAGGGAGAAGCGCTGTCCTCGCTGACCTGTTTTACAGATGAGGAAACCAAGGTTCAGAATTGTCAAGTATTAGAGGTCACCAAAGAAACCAGTATTTCTGGCTTCTGAATCAATGCTTGGCATGCAGTGGGTGCTTAATGAAGTGATGAGAGTCAGGATTTGAGCCCCTCTTTGCTCTCCAGATAGCACTAAAGAGCTTTCTCTGAGCGGCGGTGGTTCTCAGTGTGAAAACCTCAGAAATAGAACCATCTGGGAAATATCCAACCACCTTAGAAATATGGCCCAGAGAGAGAAAGTGACTTGCCCAAGGCCACACAGCACACTGGCGACAGAGCAGGGACCAATACCCAGATCTTTAGGTTTTTCCCTTTACTCTGGGTCCCGGCTGATGGGCACAGTGGGTTTGGCCCAGAGCTTGGGAGGAAGGGTGGGCACTGCACAGCTGTGCTGAGCGCTCCCTGGATCCACAGCTGCACTGGAGGGCCCAGGCTGAGTGGCGAGGAAGGACGCACACCATGACAACCGGCCACAGTGACAGGCAGCAAGACTGCAAAGTGGATGGCAGTGGCTGGGAGGGGACGAGTCCCCTTAAGCTCCTGGCACCCCCGCCTCCAGCTGCAGCCAGAGCCCTCGGAGGCAGCCTGGCCCACTCAAGTCCTGCACCTCCTCCCTCTCCTTACAGGGCATCGATCTGTTCAGCACCCAGTTTCCATTTATATTGCTGCCCCCGTGGCTGTTGGTGAGGACAGTGGGCATCTCTCTTCATGATCCTTCTCACTTGCCCGCTCTCCCTCTTTCTCTCCATTTCTCTCTGTTCCTCCCTCCCTCCCTCTCTCTATCCCCATCTGTCCATTTCTCTCTCAGACTTTAGCTTCTTCAGACCGATGCAGTTTCAAAGTTTGAGCCGTTTCTCAGCTGTGTGACCTTAGCCATATCCATTTACTCACTGCCTTGCCCGAGCCTCACTTTTCTCATCCGTACAATGGGGTAATGCCCATGGTTCTGGCCTCTCAAGGTTTACTGTGTCTGCAGAGGCTCCCGAGCATTCAGCAGGTGCTCACTCAGTGGTAGCCGCCAGACGGTGGATTTGTGACAGAAATCATTGAACTCCGCCGCCTCTCTGCCCACTCGCCACCTGACACCCGCCTTCTGCCTCTCCATCTCCAGCGAGGAGGCTTGGCAACCTCCCCACACCCTGCTATTTCTCCTCTTGAGCTTCCCAGGAGGTTAATAGCAGCTCCTCGCCAGGATATTTGGCTTTTTAAAGAGTCTCCTCTGCCTCTTCTTTTCCGTGAGGATATTCTCAGGGTGGAGAAGGGAAGGAAGGGAGACTGTCGAGGCATTTGCCAACTAATGGGGGGCACTTAAGGACTGGTGGTGGCCAGATCGGGGCAGGACTTGGGGCAGTCAGTGCCCTGTTTCCAGAACAGCTTCCAGGTGCTGGGCTGGACATAAATGTGGCAGAAGAAGCTCAGGAGTGGGGTGGGGTCACAGGTTCCTCCTTGAATGAGCCACATTACCTGACTATGGAGATGTCTCTGAGTCTGCTGGGGCCTCAATCTGCCCTCAGTCGTGATCCATGGCCAGCCTCCTGAGGAAGGGAGGTGAGGGCCTGGGTGATGGGGGAGGCTGGTGGAGCTCCCAGAACCCCTCTGGTTCCCCGCTGGGTCCTTGCTCTCTGCCCTCCCTGAGCTCAGGCAGGCCCAAGAAGGAAGGCAAAACTCTGGGCAGCCTTTCCACTACCCCTGGCACAACACAGCTCCTTAGGGCTTGTGCTCCCATGCCCTTCCCTGGCATGATCTCCAGCTAGCCCTGCAGGGTAGGAGAGGACGACTCCGTGTGTTTGTGTGTGTGTGTGTGTTTTAAATTGTGGTAAAATATATGTAACATAAAATTTACCATTTCAACTTTTTAAGCATACAGGTTGGTGGTATAAAATCCATTCACAATGTCATGCAACCCTTCCCTACTACCCATTTCTGGAGCTTTTTCATCATCCCAAACAGAAACCCTGTACTCACTAGACACTATCCCCCTTTCCCCCTCAGTTCCCCTGGGTAACTACTGTCCTACTTTGTTTCTGCAGATTTAACTATTCCAGGTACCTCATATAAGTGGAATCATAAAATATCTGTCCTTTTGTGTCTAGCTTATTTCACTTACCATAATTGGATGAGTAAACTGAGGCACAGAGAGGCTACAGGACTTGCCCAAGGTGTGTGCCTCTTCCCACATCCTTTGTACCTCCTCTCCTGTTCCCCCACATCCCCATGAGGGTCAAAGTATGCCAGCCACACCCCACTTCACTGAGGAAGAGAGACAGACAGTGGCCCCCTAGGAGCTATGAAACCTTGGGTGAGACTCCAAGTCCAGTGCTCACACATTCGGGGGAGCCACCCAGCTCTGCCTGGGAGGGGAAAGCATTTGATGGGGAACACGTCAGGGACCGCCATGCCTCTCTAGGTCCCAGTGTCTCTCTTCTGAGGCTGATGCTGTGACCAGGCCCTGCAGGTTGCCTTGGGCTGTACTGACTTCACGCCTCCTGGGGCTCTCTGAGTAAGGGAGGGGACAGGCCCCCAGCTAGTGACATGGCCCAAGAGGCTGCCTGGGGCAAAGAAGAACCTGATGCTAAGTCTTGGCCTCCAGGTGACCCACACTGCCTGACAGAGGCTCAGTGTGTGTGTGGTTGGAGAGGGCCAGGTGGCTGGGAAGATTTTAGGGAGTGGGAAACATATTTATTGTGCTCTCAGTGTGAACCTGGTACATAAGCAAGTCAGGCAACTGGTGAGGGAAGGGAAGGTGAAAGGTTTTCCCTGGGTCCTACTCACCTTCTTAGTATAACACGTAAGGCCTTCTGTGATCAGACCCAGTCCACGTGTCCATCTGCAAATACTGCCATCCACTCACTGATCCTTCCGTAGATTTATCCATTGGATAAATATCAACTGAAGATGGCTATGCTCAGGCACAGCATCAGACACTGGGGCCACGGCTGCAGCCGGGAGGAAGACAGATGTACTCTGCCCTCCTGGACTTCCCAAGCTGGGGGTCCAATGGTAAAACCCAACAGTAAGCAGATAATCAGATGATGCGTAACTGCAGGCAGTGCCCAGGGCTCTGGGGGAGAAGTCAGGGCCTCGCGAGGGACTAAGAAGCAAGCTGGAGTAAGACTGGGAGTCACGGAGGGCTTCCCTCCGGGGCTGTTGAGCACAGGGATGGATGGATCCGGCCAGGCAGAGCTACAGGAGCATCGTTCCAGGCAGAGGGGATAGCACATGAGATGGCCCAGAGGTGCAAGAGAGCTCGGTGAGACTGAGGGACCTAGAGTAGGTTAGGGAGCAGCAGCACAGTGAGTGAGGGGACAGGTGGGGGTGGTGACACTGGGCAGGGGCCGGACCACCCGGGACTACTTTGTATCATCACTCAGGGTCAAACTGGGAAATGGAAGTCACCAGTGTGAAACCCGGACTTATCACAGAGATTGGGCACACAGGGATGAGAAGACTCAGAAGGGACAAGGAGAGCTAGCAGGAAGTTGCTGCTCCCCCAAGGCAGGGGCAGAAGGTGGAGGTGGTGTTGCTGGAGTCTAAGGAGCATGGATCCAGGCTGGGCTCTCTGGCAGGCCCTGAAGCCGGGAGAAGGCAGGCTTGGTCAGAGCCACACCCAAGGCAGACAGAGAGGGGGAGAAATGCCCTGGCTTCTCCCTTCCTCTTGCCCCACCTAGGCTCCCGCCAGGGTCTCCCACTGGCCAAATCCAGCCGGAAGCCGACAGATATGGGAGCCCAGAAACTCACCTGTGTGGCCTTGGAGAAATCACTTTCTCTGAGCTCAGTTTCTTCATCTGTTAAAGGAACCAATCACACTGGACTTGCAGGTCTGTGGTAAAGGCCCAGGGTACAGGCAAGAGGGCTGTTTCTCCGTTGGGCGCTGGTGGCCACTTGCCTGGCCCCTGTGTGGACCTCTTCTGTCTGAGGCGTGACTTGAAGAACTTGCTGTCATTCCCCCTGCCCTTCAGTGGTCACTCTGTCCCAGCAGCCCTGAGGACTCTGAGATGGGTCAGACCCTGGTCTCCAGGTCCTCCACATGGTGGCCGGGCTGTGGTTGTAGACTGCACAGGGCTCTCACAAAAAGTGGCCAGGTTAGCACACTGAGCTCCCACAGTGGAGGGGGAGCAGGGGGTGGGTGTTGGGGACTGGACCTTCAGAAGGAGGTTGAGCCTCGAAGGCCAGGGAGGACATCCCAAGCAGAGGAAGCAGGCAGCATATTCCAGGCATCAGGAATAAGTTGACTTGTGTGAGGACAGGGATTGTGTAGCCAGCACTACAGGTGATTCAAGGGAGCCTGGCGGGGCCAGGTCTGAAGGGCCTGAATGCAAAGCTGGGTGGATTCACTTGAATCCCAAGGTTGTGGGAATCACTGATGGTTCTCCACAGAGGGAGAAACCTAGCAGATGTGCATTGGGAAAGACCCTTTAAGACCCATCCCAGTGTCAGGCCCTGCCCTGGCTTGAGGCCACACCTGCTACACCTTCAGACTTGCCCCAATCACTTGTTACGCTGCCATCTCCGGGCACTTTCTTGCCAAGACCTTCAAGTGGAGAGCTGGAGGAGGCAGGGGAAGGGAGGGTGAACAGGCCAGGGCCTCTTCAGTGTGCACATGTGCTGGGGTCCTCAGAGATGCTGTGACCTGCTGTGTGTGTGTACACTGGGGGCACATATGTCTTGGAGGGGGTGTGTATGTCTTGGAGGGGTGTAGGAGGAAATCTAGTGGTCTGCTGGGGTCTGCCCTCAGCGTTTTTTACTATCCCCTCTTACCCTTCCACCTATCAAAGGTTAAATTGGGACTCTGCATGCAGGCTCTGAGGGGGCGGGGTTATCCCTAAAGCTGGACTGGGAATGCCCTACCAGGTGGGGTCCTGGGGGCTGGAGGGAGGCTCAGCTGCACCCCCATCTCCGCTGCAGCCTTGCTCCTCTGTCATGTGTCCTGCCACGCTGGGAGATGTTGGGGTGGTGGGCAGCAAGATACATTGGCACAGGACAGGGCTGCAGGGAGGGGGAGGTGGTGGGGTGGGGGAGGCATGAAGGTGCAGGGAGGTGGGGGCGAAAGGGAGGGCGGAGAGAGTAGGCCAGAGTGAGCTGGTGAGCACTGACCACCAAAACAAGGACGTTTACTGGAACTTCCGTGTGTCTGTCTGCTTCACACAGGTTTTCTTGCTTAATTCTCACAACATCCTTCCAGTACTAGTATTATTTTAAAATTTTAGTTTTGTAAATGTTTGTGTTTTATTTTATTTATTCATCGGAATTGCTAATTCATTTATACATTTCAATATTTTTAAGGTAAGTGTGTGCATCAGGAGTCTCCGTCTCACCTTCCCCCTCTTTCCCCAGGGACCAGGCTCCATCCCTGGAGGCAGCCAGCATCGCCTGCGACTTCATTCTCCTTCCAGGGTGTCTGCGCCAACGCCGCCGCCGCCGCGACAAGCAAACATATGCATAGAAGAGCAAATACACACACAGACGCTTCCCCCTTTTTTAACCCATTAAAGGGTGGCATGCTACCCCAGGGGCTTCTGATTATTCTCCCACTTGAATCTGTTTTATACTGAGGCCACTACCGAGGCTCGGAGAGGGTAAGACACTCGTCTAGAGTCACACAGCAGGGGTGGACAGGTGGGTAGCGACCGTAGTAAACCGTTGGGATTGGATAGAGGGGACAGGATCAGTTTTCGGAAAGAGAAGCAGGAGGCGGCGAAGAGATCGCGGGAGGGGGAGGGGAGCAGGGGGAGGGGAGGGGAGAGGAGGGGAGGGGGGAGGTGCGCTCCGTGCGCGGAGGCGGGAGCCGAGGGCCGGGGCGGGAGAGCGAAGCGGCGGAGACGCGGGGCGGGCGGGGCTCGGGCTCCTGCTGCCCCGGCTCTGGCCGGTGCGGGTGGGGGGCGCCTTCCTGGATGCCCTCCTGCGCCTCTGCCCACGTTCTCCCGGCAGGGCCCTGCCGGGTCCTCACCTCCTGACCCCGCAATTTCCAGCCTCTCAATCAGGCCTGGAGATAGGGCGGGGGGCGACTTGGTTCCGGTCCTTGCCTCGCCGTCTGACCTAGGACATGGCATCTGAAAAATGGGTGTATAGTGTGTGTGTGTGGGGGGGCAGTAAGGGATGATGGGAGGTGGGCCAGGTGACCAAGGGCCTTCGCCTTCCGAGGTTTTCGGACCGCTCCGTGACACCCCACCCCCGCTTGATGCCCCCTATGCCCCAAGTGCACCCGCACCTCTTCCCTTCACTGCCCTGGCTGAGCGCCCCCCGCTCCCCAGCTGTTCCTGGGCGGACGCCGCCAGTCGGGGCGGGCCGGGGCGCCCAGGCGGGCCACCGCGGGCGGCCTCCGCGTCGCTGAGCTTTAATGAAGGCCCCCCGCGGCGCCCGGCTGATGAGCTCTGAGCCCGGGTGCGCGTCTTCTCTTCCGTGCACCGCCGGGTCCTAGAGCGCGGCCTCTACTGACAGGCCCTGGGTTCGAATCCCAGCCCCGCTTGGCTCATCCTTAAGAGGGATGGAGTGGAATAGGAAAACCCCTCTCAGGATGGTGGAGTGGATAGGAAAGTAATCCAAGTGCCCAATACATGTCTGCTATTATTGTTATTATTTAGTATAATTCCAGTTGGCCGGGCTGGAGGATTCCGGAACCCGTATGGACCTTGCAGATGCCTCATGCGAATCCCCAGCCCTCTCTGTATTTAGGGATGGAGGGATAACTTGCTCAAGGTCTGCATCTAACATTGGCTAGGAAATCCCAAGTGGTGATCTTGACTCCAGACCTCTTAGCAACCCTCCCTCTCATGGAAGTGGGAGCTACACTCCAGCCCCCTTCACTCTGTCTTCACCTGCTTCTCTGAAATGTCCAGACTGGAAGAGCCGCGAGCCATCAGCTGGCCTAAACTTCTGACTTACTGGGTGACCCTGGGCTAGACTCACCCTCTCAAGGCCCACCTTCACACCCGTCGGCTGAGGGAGCTGCACTAGTTCCAAACCCCAGCCCCATATGAGAATCATTTGGAGAGGCTTCTGAAAAATGCTAGTTCCTGGCCGCTCCCCAGACCTGGTGATCCAGACCTCCAGGGGAATGTGCAGCTGGCCCAGTCCTGGCTCCAGGCCTGTGCCTGGGAAGCACAGACCTTCCAGCTACCGACTCTGAGTCCCTCCCCAGGCCCCTCCTGCGACAGATGAGGACCCTGAGACTCAGAGAGGGGAGATTTCCAGCAGAGCTGAAACTAAAGCTCAGGTGTCCAGCCTTCCAGTCTCTGCTGTCACTGGACACTCGCTCAGCCTTCTCTACACTCCCACAGGCTGAGAGGAAGACTCCAATGACCAGACCATGCCCTGGGTGTGTGTGTGGGGTGGGTCAGTCGAGACCCTGCCTCTGGCTGGCGGTTCCTGTGCCATACATATCACCTAGTCTGACGGGGGCCCTACCTCATTTTTCTGAGCCCATGATCATAGGGTCTCTTGGATGCTCCTCACACACTTCAGTGCCCGTGGTCCCCTTCCTCTCTCCTTTGCCCTGCCCCAGGGGAACCTAGGAAGGAGAGAAGTGGTGGTTGCGGGGGATGGGATGACAGGCATGCAGGAGGGGCTCATCTGTCCAGGGCCTTGAGGGGCTTGTGTTCTGGTCCTGGCTCCCAAGAAGGAATGGTTTGAGAGAGGAAATGATTGAAATGTACTTTTCGTTTCGGGAAATTAAGTACCTCAATTTGAGAGCGTGGCAGCAATTAGTGTTTAATCACTGCAGGGTGAAGCATGGGGGAACTGAGTCCTGGCTGGGGAGGCCTCCCCACCCCCATGGTGTGTGGATAGCGGGCTGATTACGGGCTCTGTTTCCTGCTGGGGGTGGTGAGGCTTATCCCTCCCCTTCCCCAGGACAGATTAAAGGTGTAATTTGATGAATCAATTTGTTTTCTGGAGGAGAGAAGGGGGAAGCTGAAATATTCCATCCTGTCCTGCAGGAGCCAGCAGGGAGGGGCCGGGGGAGGAGGCAGACCCCATAGAGGGGGCCCCAGTGTTTTCCTTGAGGTGTTGCCTTTGAAGTCTCAAACATTTGAGTTCAAATCCTGGACCTGCCATTTACCAGGTGTATGACCTTGGGAAATCCACTTGACTCTCCACCTCCATTTCCTCATCTCTAAGAGGGGGACATCCCAGCGGGGTGGCTGGACTAACATTTGTAAATGTGCCCAGTCCAGTGTGTGGCACATAGTAGGTGCTCAGTAAAGGAGAGAGAAAACTGGGCTCAGGGAGGGTGGGACTGAGACAATTGACCTCTGCAGAAATGGGCTTGGGGGACACTGGCAAATGGCTCTCTGTACAGCATCCTTTGGGTCCCAGCAGACAGGGCACCATAACGGGGGACTTATAGGCAGAGGGTGAAAGCTCCAAATAGTGGGCAGCAGGAGCAACCGCGTGGTGCCAGGACCCCAGCCTGAGGAACCGGCCTGGCCTCTTCTTTCCTTCTGGAAGTCTCCCCATCATCCTTAACCAGGTCAGGTCCCCCAGAACATCTTATGTCCTCTCCCCTCCCCTTCTGTAGCCCTGTGAATGCTGGTGGGCTGTCTGTGGTGGTGGGTGTCTGGTGCACCAGGTACAAGGCAGGTACTTGATCAATGATGAGCACAGTGAAGAGCTGGGCAGTAGTGGCACAAGGTGACAGGCTGTAGTTGGAGTAGGGTTGGGTCAGGAGAGGCTGGGCTGCAGCAGAGACAGCTCAGGTCTCATCAGACAGACCTGGGCTCAAACTCTACCCTTTCCTAGTTCTGTCTGGGGGCAAGTTGCTGCCCTTCTCTAAATCTCATCTGTAACTTAATTTTTCTTGGTTTGGTTATTAATAATAGTAGCATTTGCTTTCTGCCCCCTCCCGGAGGGTAGATTCCTTGGGGGACCCTCAGCTCAGCTCCAAGGGACAGTTTTGGGTACTCAGAGGGGACTGGGATGGGCACAAGGGCCTCGTATTTACTGAGTGTGAGCCAGATACCCAGCCCTGTGCTGAGTTCTCTAGGTCCTTTGTTTGACTCTTCATCACTGCCTTATAAGGCAGAGATAAATAATCCCATTTTCCTAACAGAAACTGAGTCTCGGAGAGGTTACCTGGCTTGCTCAGGCTCACCAGTGAGGGCCAATTGTTGCACTTGGGGCTCTCTGACTCAGAGCCTGGGATCCGTCCAATCCTGGCTGGCAGTGCAGGAAGGTGGGGCACTGGCACTGGAGGCTGCAGCTGGGCGTGGGTGGGCAGGTGGATGAGCAGGCTCATAGATCTTGGCTAATGGTCCCTGCTGCGCCTGGCGCTAATGGGCACTGGAAGTGCCAGGCGCAGATTTAGTGGGAAGACAGGTGCTGGCTTTAGCAGGGCCAGGATCTCCTCAGTACTCCCCCTCCACTCTGCTTCCCTGCCCTTATTCTTCAGGCCAGGGAGGAGGGGGTGGGAGGTGAGGGCTAAGAGAGGAGGCATGTGCCCAGCTTTGCCACTAACGCTACAGCTGGGCCTCAGCTTTCCCTTCTGCCCAGTGGGCTAATGATCCCCTCCTCTCAGGTCGTGTTCTAAGCACTGAAGGTTATAACGTATGGGGATGAAACTTGTAGAAATCAGGGGGACCTGGAGTGTTCACTTTACCCCTACCCCCAATAATATACTCTTTTGGGGGGGATCCCAGGGTTTTGGAGATGAAGACAGATTCTCCCAGATTATGTCAGAGCCTCCCTTCTCTCCTCGCCTCCCTTCCCCCAACCAGTCCTAGGTGAGGGACCTGCACAGCCAGGCCAGAGTGGGTGGGTAGGTGGCGCTGGGCTCAGTCATGAAGTGCCTGACTCTGATTGGAGGGCTGGTTTCCATGGCGACCGATTGATTGCCCGAGCTGCAGACTCAAGGGGAATGAGCAATGGGCCTTTCTCCCAAGCTGGACAGCTCAGGTTTGGGCCAGGAGGCCAAGGCAGGGGTGACACCTATGTGTTCTTTCAGGGCTGATGGGCCTGCTAGGGAACAGAAGGGCACCTCGGTTTAGCTCAGGAGTCACTGTTGAGCACCTGCTGTGTGCACTTTTTAAAGCACCGATGGAGTGGGAAGAGGGAGCTGAGCATTTATGAAGCATCTACTATATCAAAATGAAGCTCCTGGGACTCCAACCTGGCCCAACAGGGTCCTAAGCTTGTGAGCTTCTCCATGATGAAGCTTCTCCATGATGTTTGTGAGGACTAGGCACATTATAGGCGCCCAGCACGCACCCTTGGACCACCAGAAGGTAACCCTGGTAGCATTGGCTCTTAGGGTGAGTGGGCGACAGTCATTCCTGATGGAGGTCGGAGGTTGGAGCTGGGCAAGGGTGGAGGATTCAGGGACCTGTTCTGGGGATGAGTTGAGGCTTGGAGGATGAAATATTTGGGGTGAGGGACAGGGAAATAAAGGCATCCCAGGGGGCACTGGCTTAGACAAAGGCAGAGAGGTGGGATGATCAGGGCACGTGGCAGGAGTCAGCTGCTCCATCTGTGATGTGTCCTTGAATAAGGAGGGATGGCAGTCGTCTCTAGTTTGTTAGCTCCCCAAGTCTGCTGGTCACACTCTGCCTCCTATCTTGTCACCTTCTTGCACCCCTCCCTCTTGCCTCCTAGCTAGGTCTGGACACAGGGCTTCTCGTATTGACTCTGCCTCCCCTTTGCTGGGGCCTGGGTGAGTCGCTACCAAAGGAGGTTGGCACAGGTGGGGCTGCTGCAGGACTCAGCATTGGTGGCTTGTCTTTCCTCTCCCCACTCATGCTCCCCTGGGACACCCCTAACTCTGTTGCCATGTCTGCCCCTGGGGGTGATTTTGTCCTGATCCCTGCCCTAGCACCATCTCCATCGCCAGGCTGGGCCAGGCTGTTATGGTTCTTGCCTAGCCCTTGCCCTGCCCCACCCCACTCCTCTCCTCTCCATCCCCTGTCACATCTTCATCCAACACTTCTAGCCCCCCACTGTTCCTCTCTTACTCCTGCCTCAGTCCTGCCTGTTCTGTCCCTATCCAGCCCCTCTCCACCCTCATCTTCATTCTGAGCCTCTGCCCCAGCCTTAGGTTCCCAGATGGGTTCACTTAGGTCCTGGCTTCATTGCCATTCTGTCCGCGGCAGCAACAGTGGCTGGCTGCAGGCACTGTTGGGGGTGAGGGAGAGAGTGAGAGAAAGGTTGGGGCCGCAGGCTGGGAGGATCTCTAAGTCTGCTCCCCGAGCCTCCTCTCTGGGCAGGTGGGCTCTGGCCAGGCTGGAAATAGCTGCCTGTTATTGAGCACCTACTGTGTGCCAGAAGCTTTAGATAACAGCTTTCCAACCCCCCAGCAGCCCCATGAAGCAGGGGTTACCGTCCATTTTACTCCAAGAGGTGGATATTGGCAGGATCCACCCTGGACCCAGGTCCTCCTGGTCAAAGCCCCTGCTCACTGTTTTTTGCTGTGGGATTTGAGGAATGTGGGAGTTGTTGGCCCCCTCTATTGGGTGCCACTGGGTCCACGAAGCCCTGTGAGGCCTCCAGGGATGGCCAAGGCTTCCCCAGGCAGGAGTGGCGGGAAGTGGGGAGGAGAAACAGGATGGAGGTGGGCACTGCACCAGCACATGCTTGGAAGCTGGGACTGTTTAGGGAAGACAGGCCTGGGGGATGCAGTTTGAGACGAGGCTGGGATGTAGATCAGAGCCACTTCATATAGGGCTTGAGGACTTGAAGACCAGGCTGGGCAGCTGGCCTTTACAGAGGAGAACTGGGGAGCCTCTGAAAGTTGTTGAGCAAGGAAGGGAGAGAATCCCATCTGTATTAATTCCTTTCTTCCTTCATTGGTTCATTTAATAAACATCTATGTATCTTCTCTGGGCCATGCCTTTGCTGGAGCTGGTGATTCCGAAATACCAGTCACAGTCCTGGCCCTCAAGGGGCTCACAGGCTCACCAGGAGAAACTCATGAATATTCATAAGGGCACAAAGTCCCACTGGTGCCACGATAGCTTTGTATACTGGGGCAGTGGGAGATGGGGGAGAGATCTGGAAAGGTTTCATACAAGTGGGGCCTTGAGTCTTGGAGGCTGAGCAGAGAATGCTGGGCCCATTGGATGGGGAATGAGGAAGAAGATTCCAGGCAGAGGGCAAACACTGCTGTGTGGGCAAACAGCTGGAGTCTTGATCCAACTGCCTGGGTTCAGGGACGTGCTAGCAGTTTGGGTGTTTGGTGAGGCTGGGGAAAGTGTGGTAGTTCAGTGCCTTTGTGCCGCGTGGTGTTAAGGAAGAAGTGAGGAGCCAGGGAGGAGGTGGGTGGCCCTGGCTGCAGAGTGGGGGACAGATGGAGAGCCCAAGGGGGCACAGGGAGACCAGGCAGGAGATGATGGAGTTCTGAGTAGAGGGAACAGAGGAAAGGAGAAAAGGGAAAACCTGTGAAGTACCCACCCATCCATCCATCCATCTAGAAATGTCTGCTGAGAACCCACGTGTGCAGGAGACTGTGCTGGGGGCTGGAGGCAGAACCAGGGAGGCCTGGTCACTGACGCTGGGGGGGGGGGTTGATGAGCATGGAATGAGGGCAAGCTGGGGTCAGGGGGGCAGGCGATGGACACGTTACGTTCAAGGTGCATCCAGCCACGTGGGTGGAGGGACTTGGCAAAAATGAAAGGTATTTCGGGGGGTAGGGCGTAGAAAGGAGCTAACTGCGCTTGGGATTTAGCAGTCTTTCCCTCTAATCCTTCCATTTCTTCCATTTGTCCAGCTGAGGAAATCAAGGCCCCAAAACTTCATCACTTGTCCCACTAGCGCAGGGATGGGTAAACGTCTTCTGGAAGGGGATAGGTACATACTTTTGGTTTTGCGAGCCATATATACCTCTTGGTCAAAAACTACTCAACTCTGCCATTGTCGTGGGAGAGCAGCCATAGGCAGAACCACAAATGAATGACTTTTAATAAAACTATGTGTGTAAACATTGAAATTCAGATGTCATATAATTTTTACATGTAAGAAAATATTATTTTTAATATTCAAAAATATAAAAGCCATGCTTAGTTCCTGGTTGTACCAGAACAGCTGTTGGGCAGGATTTGGCACGCAGGCTGTAGTTTGCCCACCCCTGGTTGGGAGGGTTGGGAAGTGGTAGAACCGGGGTTGAAACTTGGTTCTGCAGGCCCTGGACTTCCCAGCCAAATCAGCTCCAAGTGCCATGCCAATCTCGACTCCCTCCCCTGGGCTGGCTCAGTCTGCCCCCTTGTCTGTCCCTTGCCCTCTGGGTCTCTCATCTTGGGATGCACAGCGCACCCTGCTTCCAGGCCGCCCATCTTGGGAGGTGGCAGTGTGGGAACAGGCCACTGGCTCTGAATCCACCGGCCCAGGATGGGGTTCCTGCCCAGTCACTCGCCAGCTGGGAAGACCCGAAACCTCTGCAGGCCTCAGTTTCCCCATCTGTAAAGTGGGTCATAGCAGAGAACCCACCCGCAGGGTCGCCGTGAGGAAGTGCCTGGAAACGTGCTGCCCTCCTTGGTGGCCTCAGTTTCCCTCCTCCTCTCCTCGGTTCTGAGCCTGGTCTACACCTGCGCCGCGGCCTCTCCCCTCCTCCTCCCTCTGCCGTCCCCGTCCTCAATGCGGAGAAGGACGTCCTGGGTGTCTCCCGGCTGCAGCGCCGACGGTTTCTCGAAAGCTTTTAGAAATGAGGCTCCCTCCGGGGCGGCGGGGGGAGATGGGGAGGGGGGCGCCCGCCCGCGGGAGCTTCCCCGGTGGGCGGTGGCGGCCGCTCCCCGCCTTTCGGGCGATCTACGGCTGATTATTATGGAAATCAAGCTCCAGCGGCGCGCCGGGGTGGCGGGGAGCCGGGGCGTGCTCTGCCAGCGCCGGGGAGACGCGGTGGGGGGCGCCGCAGCCCTCTCGCTCCTGGGAGCAGCGCGGCCTTTTCTAGCCCGGGAGCCCAGGGGCACTGTTCCCGTGCAGGGCTGATGGGCTGAGCTGCACCTGGAGGGGTCGTGCTCAGAAGCCTGGGCTGGGGAGAGCTTTGGGCCCCTGGCGTTCATTTCCGCAGAGCCCTGGAGATGTGAGGTCTGAGGTTCTGGATATTTTTAGCCCAAACAGAGAAGTCTGTGGGGCTCATGCCAGCGTCTTGGAACAGAACTGGGCATACCAACAAGCCGCATTTATTGAGCACTTACTTGGCTCCCAGCGCTGCTTAAATCCTTCCATAGACCTGGGCATGATCACAACCATTTTACAGATGAAAGAACAGAGACTCAGGCTAATCTCAAGGCCAAAGAGGTCGAGAAGAGATCTGACTCGGGGGTTGTCCAAATAGCCTATCGCCAGTTCTCAAACCTTTGGTCATCCTGTCTCCAGCTGGTGGATGGAGGGCTTGACCTTCCGGTGGCCCGGTCCAGTTCTGGACTTCCCTGAGCCTCTCTGGAGGGTGACTTTGCAGATGGGGAGAGAGACAACGTGGCTACGTCTGGGGCAGAGCTGATGGTGGGGGTGGGGTGGTGGTGCTGTGGTGCTGAGAGGCCCCCAGTTCCTGAGGATGCTTTATATCATGACCAGAGGGTTTGAGGTGAGACAGGGCACCCTCCCCTTCCCTGCAACCTTCAAGGTGTAGAAAACCCCATCATTCAAAATCCAATTCCTTTTATTTGTCCCATTCTGGAAAAGGGCTACAATCTAAGCTTAAAGGTGATAGAGGAGATAAAAATGGAGAAGTCAGATGGATTTGGCCACTCTGTAAGCCAGAAAAATGGCCCCAGTAGAAAGGCAAGCAGCAACCTTGGAAAAATCTTTGCAGCAAACAAGAATGGCCATGGGGGTTTGTTATCTTTGCTCTATAACAAGCCCAGACAGACCATGAGGAAAGGCAGAGAAACCTGCAGGTAAACCAGCAAAGGGCAGGAGCAGATGATTCACACTAGAAAGGAAACACAAGTGCTTAACTACTGCATGGAAAAAATCCATTCCCACTCACATAAAAGGAGTAGAAATTCTAATGAATGCAATTCTATTCAAATTAACAAATATTTTAAAACATGAAGCCATTTAATCTACTGCTGAATAACTGAATCTTTAAGTGAACTCTTGTTACACTCCTCAAAGTCCTTGAAGAGCTCTCCAAGGGTCAGCTACACTAATCCTCACAGTAGCTCCAATGCACAGATGAGAAAACTGAGGCTAAGAGGGGTTAATTACATAATTTGCTCAAGGTTACACAGCTGGTGAGTAGCTGAGCAGTCACCTGTCAGGTTACAAAGCTGGAGCATTTAATCAATTAATTGAGGCCAGTAGTTCTCAAAGGACCAATGTTACCTGGGGCATGTTAGAAAAGCAAATGATTAGGCCGCACCCCAGACCTACTCAATCAGAAACTCTGGGGGTGGGGCCAGCAGCCTGTTCTAACAGCTTTCCAGGTGATTTGGACACTACAGTTTGAGAACTATTGCTCCGGGCTCCAGGTGAGAGTCCCGAAGTCGAAGTCGGCACTTGATGCTGTAGAAGGCAAGTGGTGTTGGGTCCACTGTTTTGAATTACATATGGACAATAGACATCTGACCCTGAAAAATGGCCAGTAATTGCATCTCTGAGAAGCCATGTGGACAAGGTTTTATT
Source organism: Cynocephalus volans (assembly GCF_027409185.1). Classification (NCBI taxonomy): domain Eukaryota; kingdom Metazoa; phylum Chordata; class Mammalia; order Dermoptera; family Cynocephalidae; genus Cynocephalus; species Cynocephalus volans. Next base: position 12,840,120 of record NC_084471.1, read on the forward strand.
CATGAAGATATATGACGATGTGTTTATAAACACGTAAAACTGGGAGCAATCTAAATCTCCAGCAACAGGAGATTGGGGAGACTCAGCTGTGACTCCCCTACAAGACGGCTGCTGTGCAGTTTTAAAAAGTGAGTATGGGGAGGATATAGAACATGGAACAAGGAGACTGGACAACTCTCTGGCTTGCCCGTGACTCTCCCACTTTTAGCACTACAAGTCTTGTGTTCCAGACTCAGTCCTGAGCAAATGGGGACAATTGGCCACTGTAGGTATAATGGGCATCGGTGCTGCACACCAAGTATTTCTGTTCTTGCTTCTTGCTGGGTGCTGGGATGGTACTTCCTCTCCCCTTGATGTTAGGTGGCCTTGTGACTTGCTTTGGCCAATGAAATGTGAGCAGAAGTGATAAGTCACACCCAGACAGTGCTCCTGGCAGCCCGTCAGAATGGTGCCTCCTCAGGCTGGGTCCCTGAGTGACTGTGATAAGCAGAGACCAGCCCCCCTCTAATCTTCCCCTCTTCTTGTAAGTGAAGTCACTGAGATTTTGAGGTTGTTACCACAGTGTAACCTAACTGCCCTGACTGGTACACATGGGGACATGGGTAGTTTTTGGTATTCAGGCAGACATAGGTTACAAAATTGTATTTGCTCTATCACCGCAGAGATGTAACACATAAAGCATCTGGGTGTGCTGGAAATATTCTGAAATGTTTATAGTATCAAGTAGAAGAATTCTGGGTCTAAGTTTTTTTTCCTCTTCATTGCATTTCCAATTTTCTACAATGAGCATGCTTTATTATTATTATTTTAATGGGGGACATTTTATTAAAAATGTTTTCTTTGGATCAAAAGTGGGTCCTCTCTGGGCTCTTATTTATTAAATGAAAATCCCTTAGGGAAGAGAGAAAGAGAAGAGAGTTAAGCTTTAGCCTCAAAGGATCAAAAGGACTACAAAGGTCACAGAATTAATCCTCCACTTCCGCTGCAGCCTCCCTGCCAGTTGCTGGGTCCATGTCTTAATGTGATCATATGCCACTTCTCGGCCCTGTGACTCTGGTCAAGTCAAACTCTCTGAGCCTCCACCTCCTCATCTATTAAATGGGAGTAATCCTGTCTAGCTTGTGGGCTACTGGGAGGGTCCGATGAGATGAAGTATGTTCGATAAATATTGGTGCCTTCTGCCTCTGTCTTCCTCATGGAGCCTCTGTGTTGGATGACCTAGGGCATGTGCCTTAACTTCTGTGAGCTTCAGTTTCCTCTTGAAGGAAGGGACAGGATGATTTTTCATGGGCCAAGGCATTCCTGGATGGGGCCGGAGGTCCCCGTGCAGAAACAGAGAGAAGTTGAAGAGGAGAGGGCCTGGGAGTCCAGCAGTAGAACAAAGGCTTACGCCCTTTCTTGAGCCTGGCAGCCCCGGACCATGAATCTAGCTCGCCAAAAGCCAAACTGTGAACACTTAAGATTGGGACAAAATCAGCTGCTGAGTCTCCTTTGGAGGTTCTGGGACTAGCACACTTATTTCTCTGAAACCTGTGGAGTCTTCAGGGAGCCCTGGGGGTTGGGGGCTCAGTGTCCTCCTGCAGGAGGAGGGCTTCAACTGCTTCTGGGAGGATGGATGGACAGCCCCTGTTACCATGGGTAGTTCTGTCCAGAGCCCTCACTCTCAGCCAGCCCAAGGAAGTCCCCATCAAAAATATAACAGTGACAGCTGGTATCTGCTGGAGGCATGGGGTAGACCAGGCTCACCAGATTTGTTATCAGTCCACACCATGCCACTTTGGGGCAGGACTGGGGTGGGAGTGGGGCTCATAAAGAAGAGCTTGTTGGAATTAGGTGGTGGTAACGAGCTGGAGCCCAATCCACTCTGGATAAAACAGCCTCCCTTTGCTTTTCCAGGATAAAGCAGCCACGGGTCACATTCCTTTCAGTCCACAGGGCCACCCAGGGTGACCCTGCTCTCTTGCTGGGCTCTTGTGGATATGTCCAATCTGTAGGGTGACCATATGCCTTGGGGAACCTGGGGAAGGCCTGGTTTACTCCTATTGTCCAGCCATCACCTTGAATCCAGCACTTCTAGCCCTCTCAGAAGGGCCCCATTCTGGATGACAAGATTGTGGCCTCCCTAAATCTACATCGGTTTCACATCAGATGGCCTTGGTTCCCTGCTGGCCCTTCTTGGCTGGGCCAGAGTGAGCCTCAGAGTCCTTGTCTGTAAAGTGGGTACACTTATATCCACTTCAGAGAGTGTTGGGAAGTTGGAAGGAATATGTGGGCAGAGACCCTGGCAGTACTGAGTGCTCCGTGATTGGTGGCTTTGGCCATGACACATTGATGCTGGGCATCGTGGCAGGGGAGAGTAGGAGTGTCTGGGTCAAATCTGGAACACTGGATCTTTGTGGGCTAGTTTCGAGGGTCACCTGCTGTTAAGAACTCACAGGAAAAAATAAAGGGAGACCTCCAAGGTTAAGTATCTCCTTCGGGGGCAAAAGGTGACAAAAGGTGGCAGGGGCCTCCTCACCACTCCCACTGCAGCAGCCCCTGCCCTGCACTGTGGATCCATGAGAAGCCAGGGTCTAGGTGCACTTGGGAAGGGCAGGGACTTCAGTGACCCATAGAAGTTTCTGCCTCTTCTTCCAGGGCAGGCCTGAGGTTTGAGTAGCCTCCTGCCTCCCAGCTGTACTATCAGGTCATCCTGGGACACTGGGGCCCGTGACATCTGGTGGGCGCCGTAGCCTCCAGCAGCAAGAGTTGAGAAAGCGAGGTCCAGAGATAGTGGAGTATCTGGCCCAGAGCCACACAGTTGGTAAGGGGGAGCTAGGATTCGAACCCAGGTCTGCAGGAGGACACCAGGACCTTGGTGCTTGCCAATACACCATTGGCCCAGGACTGGATGACCAAGAAGGTGGGGGGTGGGGGTGGAGATGGGGGTGAAGGGGGGGTGGATGGGGGGAGGAGGGAGGGGCAAATGGGAAAGGTGGGACACGGAAGAGAAGGAGATAAGAGGGGGCAGACGGGGAGGTGGGGAGGGCTTTCTGCCGAGCGCTGGGGCCTTGTCTAACATGGACTGAAGGTCTTCACCTGGAGCTCCTCCCGGCCCTCCCGGCTGTTGGGGGAACTGCCCTCATCCTCCCACAGCTTCAGCCCTGGGGGTGCAGCAAGACTCTGTCCTCTTCCTCCGCCTCGTGCTCGTGCCGCTCCTGTCCAGCCACTGCCCAGCCCTCACTGGCCTCCTCCAGCCCCCTGTGGCTGCTCCCCACGTCCCTACAAGTGGCCTGTGGGACCATCCCAAGCAGCCTCTAAGTGAGTCTCTCTCCAGCTCCGAACACTCCCCCAGCTCCCCACTGCCATCCTGATAAAGTCTAATTGCTGAGGCTGGCCAGTCTGGTCCCCCTTCTGTTCCATTCCAAGTCCTGTTGTTCTGGGGCAGCCCCTTCCAGGCCCACCAAGCAGTTCGCCACTCCCCAAATGTGCAAACTGCTGTGTGGGGGCTTCATGTATTTCCCCAGCAATCCCTCAATCAGGAATGTCCTCCCTCACTGCCTGGCAGTGTTGACCCCCGTGCCCCTTCCACCCAGCCCTCAGGCCCTTTCCCACATCCTTTCCTACTGTAGCCCCTGCGCTTGCCCTACGGGGTCATTTCCCCTCCTCTGCCTGCCCTGCCTCTGGCCTGCAGACTGTGATTCATCCGTGTTTCTCCCGGAGCCCAGCGCTGCGCCTGGGACCCGGCACTGGAAGAGCGTGTTCTCCCCGAACGAGGCCCTGTGGAGTCTGGCTTTTCTCCTGGAGGGCGGTTGGCGGATTTTAGGCAGAGGAGGCCGTGCTCAGCTGCTGAAAGAAGCTGAACAGGATGGGAGATTGCCAGACTGGGAGGGGGAGGTGGGGCCTGGCTTGGTGGGGAGGGGTCTTCCCTGGTGAATGGGGTCCAGAGAGGGTCAGCGACTTGTCCAAGATCACAAAGCTATTTGGGGCAAGGCTGGGATTTTGATCAGATGTGTCACTCCGAGGTTTTGTTCTTCAGCCATTCTACATGGGAAGTCTCTTGGGGTGGGGGGGCATGCAGGCTGGAGTGGCTGGGTCTCTGGTGCCCCTCAGAGGCCAGGCTCTCAGGACACTCGGGGTGGCCTTCCCATTGCAGGGAAGGAGGGGCTCAAGGCTGGCAGTGCCCTGGCGGGAGGAGGCCTGTGTTTGATTCTTTGGTGCTCACCCTTGCAGACCCCTGGGGAACACCTGAGTCGTCACTGAGCCGACAAACATATTTAGCTCCTTTCACCGTCCCTAATAAATCAATTTCTCCAGGTCTCACACACCTGCCGATCTACTCCAGGCTGCCAGCCCTCGTCTCCTGCCCCCTGGCATCCAGTGCAGGGCCCCATCGCCAGCTCTGGGTACCAGGCCTCAGGATGGAGGAACTCCTCCCTGGTGCCTGACAGGGGCCCACTTTGCCTCCTTAGAGACCCCCTTGCCCTCTCCTACTCCACCCCAGGGCATCCTGTGCCAGGCTTGTCCTTCCCTGTGCTGGGATGTCCTCCATTCAGCTGCTGTGTTACTGGATGCCCGAGTCAGAGCTTCATGCAGTCAGAGCTGCGGCCTCCGAGATGCAGGGATTGCACTACTGTGCATGCCGCTCAGCCCCTGCTAGCACCCGGTCTCCCTCCACCTCACATCTGCTTGGTCACTTGGGCTTGTGTTTGGGGCCCAAGGGGGTCCTAGAAACACCTTGCCCGTCCTGCATCCTTGTTCTGCCTCCTACTGACCCCACTGGCTGGCTGGAAGGCCCAGGCCTCCACTTGACTTATCTTTCACAGGCACCTCTGCCCAGATCTCCACCCCCTGCCCCTCATCTGTGAATTTTTCCTCCTCCAATGGTGCCAGCCTCTTCTGTATTTCCATGAGAGCATGTGCACAGTCTGCTTTGTGACGATGATGATAATAACAGCAGCACTTCACATGACCCCGGTAGCTGCCCAACACCATTCTAAGCATTTTGCATATATTTAATGATTCCCATTTTATAGATGGGAAATCTGAAGCTCAGAGAGCTTAGGAAACTTGCTTACAACACAGGGTAGGTCTGGGCCTTGAACCCAGGCCCTCTGGGTGGCTTTCATTGCTGCCCGCTGTGGTCTCTCACAGGAAGTGGCTTTTGTGGCACTTGCCTCCCTGCCTCTACCCAGCACCATTGCTCCCATGGCAGGAACTGCATTGTAACCATGCCCGAGACCCCCTTTTACGTGGAAGTCTCCATTAAAGGTCTGTATCATGGAACTCATCTGGCCCAACCCCTCAGGCAGGAAAATCACATCCAGAGAAGGTAAGCCACTAGTTCAGGGTCCCACAGCCAGAAATCACAAGAGCGTGAGTCTCCCGACTCCAGGCTGGGCAGGGGTGGTGCCCAGTGTGAAGGGTGAAGGAGGCTCGTGCTCATCTATGTCCGTGAGTGTCTTTTGGGCTGCTTGAGCCCACAGGCCCTAGTAGACCAGGTGCCTCCCCGCTAGGATGCCCAGGCTGGGGCTCTACTCTGGACAGGGGCCCCATCCCTGCAAGGGACAGCCGGGCCTGGCAGCCTGTTTCCTGTAGCATAGGAACTGCTCATCCACGTGTGGTGGGAGCCCCCTGCTGCCCAGAGTGGGGAGTGGCAGAATGGGGCGAAGGTGGGCAGAGGCTGCCCGGGGAAGGGTAAGGTGGCCTGGGGCCTGGGCCAGTAAGTCAGAGCTGGACTCGGCCAGTTCAGACTGTGATGTGGCCCTGCCCGCCTCTCCGGCCACGCCCCATCCCTTAGCAGCACCAGCATTCTTATGGTTCCCTTTGCCTCCAGACATTTGCACCTGCTGATGCTGAGGCCCAGAGGGCCTTTTATCAGTTAACTTCAGTTGAACCCACAATTACTGTGCACCTACCATGTGCCAGGCGCTGAGTTAGTGCACAGCCTTACCCCGAGGACCTCACAGTCCAGTGTGGGGCAGACATGAGGTGAGCTCATTGCACTATCAGGTGTGTGTACCTTCAAAGGCCCGGCTGCCAATACTAAGGCGCTCCTCCTCTGAGAAGCCTCCCTAGATTGCCCCCTGCCCAGCCCAGCCCCCCACTGCCCCTTCTGTAACAACATGTATCAGCCTGAGCTGTAACTGGGTGTTCATGCCTGTCTCTCCCTCTAGACTTGAGCTCCTTTTGAGGGCCAGGGCTTTGTCCTGATCATCTTTGGATCCCTGGCTGTGAGCATGGACACTGACATAGTAAGTGCTCAATAAGCATGGGCTGAATGAAAGAATGTGTGGGTAAAGTCAACCAGTTCAGCTCCTTAAGGTCTTCAAGGAGTGACTCCAATGGTGGAATTTCAGGCAGGGGACTGGGTTAGGGCGTGGGGGTGACCTTGGTGCCCTACATATCGTAAGGGGGCTGCCTAGAGTCCTAGAATTCAGGACCACCAGGATGTGAGCCCCATGTGGGCAGGGATTCTTTTTTTCCCTTTATCAATTCTTTCATCTTTTAAAAAAAATTTAATTAATTTTACATCTCAAAATACATTGTACTTGATTTTCGTACCCCTTTAACCTGTTCCTCTCCAGCCCCTCCCTTCCCCCCCATCATATCTGTGCACTTCACTTAAATAGTTCAAGGAATTTTTGTGGTTATTCTGTCTTCTTCCCTCCACCCCCACCCTTTATTTGTTTGTGTGTTTATTTATTTATAAATTTTTAGCTCCCACAAATAAGTGAGAACATGTGGTATTTCTCTTTCTGTGCCTGACTTGTTTCACTTAATATAATTTTCTCTAAGTCCATCCATATTGTTGTGAATGGTAGTATTTTGTTCTTTTTTATAGCAGAGTAGTAGTCCATTGTGTAGATGTACCACAGTTTCCTTATCCACTCATCAGATGACGGACATTTGGGCTGGTTCCAGATCTTGGCTATTGCATATAGAGCTGCAATAAACACTGGAGTACAGGTATCCCTTCGGCATGATGATTTCCATTCCTCTGGGTATATTCCCAGCAGTAGAATCACTGGGTCATATGGTAGATCTGTCTGTAATTGTTTGAAGAACCTCCATATCATTTTCCATAAAGGCTGTACCATTTTGCAGTCCCAACAACAGTGGATAAGAGTTCCTTTTTCTCTGCAACCTCTCCAGCACTATCGTTCTCAGTCTTTTGCATGTTAGCCATCCTAACTGGAGTGAGATGGTAGCTCAGTGTGGTTTTGATTTGCATTTCCCGGATGTTGAGTGATATTGAGGATTTTTTCATGTGTCTGTTGGCCATTCATGAATCTTCCTTTGAGAAATGCCTGTTCAGCCCCTTTGCCCATTTTTTAATTGGGTTATTTGTTTTTTTGTTGTAAAGTTCTTTGAGTTCCTCGTATATTCTGGATATTAATCCTTTGTCAGATGTATATTTTGCAAATATTTTCTCCCACTCTGTTGGTTGTTTTTTTACTCTGTTGATTGTTTCTTTTGCTGTGCTGTCTTGTTCTACCAGTGCCTGGAACAGTGCCTGGCATACTGTAGACGCTCAATAGATATTTGTGGGAAGTATGAATGAATGAAGGTTACTGAATTCAAGCTCCTCTGTCACCCACCAGTGATCATGGGAGCAGCCTGTGCTGGCATCCCTCCAGAGACAGGGAACTTATTACCTATCTCCCGAGGCAGCAGCTCTTTCCATCTTTGGACAAGGCTGCCTGTTGGAAAGTTCTTTTGCCTCTCCCTGGGCTTGGCAGAACCAGCCCACCCCTGCCTGTGCTCTGAGGGAGGCTTGTTGCAAGTCCAGCCCCTGAGGGCTTCCCTGTCCAGCATGGCAGTCTAGTGTCCTGAGGATGAGGTTCCAGGACCTCTGAGCACCCACTCTTCCCTGTCTGGCCTTCCTCCCCTCAGGTGGGAAAAGGATGAAGGTGAAAGGCCAGGGTGGGGTCAAGGATGGCACATAGATCATGAAGGGCACAGAGTCCACTCATGAGTTGGATCATGAGTTTTATTCTCTTTTCTGTGACTCCCAGAACATCTACTCATGCCCAGAAAATCACTGATCCCACCAGCTCAGTGTTGGGGAGGAAGCTGAGGACCAGAGAGGGGAGTGGACTAAGATCACACAGCCAGTGTGTGCCAGAGGCAGGAGAGGACCTCGGACCCCCTGACTCCCATCCCAGTGTTCCTTCCATGACTCTTGGCTGCCCCTTCACCAGCCAAATGGGTCAGCAGAGGTGGGGCTCAGCTCACAGGCTGACAAGAGTCTGGAAGTCCTCATATGTCCAGCAAGGCCTCCTTCTGCAGATGCCCAACCCAGCCCTTCTCTGGTGCAATATCTCTACCAGGTGCTTGCACACCTCCAGAGACAGGGATCTTACCACCTCACAAGGCAGCCACTCCATCCTGGCCCCGTGAAGGTGTGCACGTGTGTGTGGGGGGAGGGGGTGCCTGGTGAGCTGCTGTTCCTCCTGGGAATCCACCTGCTCCCCTCACCCACTCAGGCTGGCGTGGGGCAGAGGAAACCCCGTTTTCTGCTCCCTTGCCAAGAAATTTCCCTCCAGGGGCTCTCCCGGGGCCCGTGTGAGGGGGTGAGAAGAGCTTCTGAGAAAAAGCCGATTAGTGAAATCCTCCTCCAGGCCAGGCTTCCTTGGAGACAAAACTGCCTGCCCGAGTACTGGGAAGTCAGCTCTACTCTGCTGCTGCTGCTGCAGAGGGTCTTGGGATGCTGGGACTGCTGGTCTAGCAGGAAGCTGTGGCCAAGACTCTGCCACTCCAAGCAGGAGCCTGCATTGCTCGCTGGCTCAGCCGCTGCCTCCATGCAGCCCTCCTAGTAACCACAGCCCGTAAGCTCACTCTTCTTGGCTTCTTTGTTGTAGCACCCATCCTGCCGGAGTCCCATCTGTCTTCGATGCTCTGTCATTTCCTTGAAGGGTCCCACCTGCTCTTTTGCCCTAAATGGAATCCTTGAGGGTGGAGGCCATTCCACCCTCCTCCCCCCAGCAGCCTTCTTCCATCCAGAGTCTGCCCCTGCTCAGTGACAAGTGCTGTCATCTCCAACTGGAAGCTGGAGCACAGAGCTAACAGAGGCTGAGACATTTCTAGTCCAAATACTGCAGTTTTGCAAGAACCAGAGAAGGGGCGTGACTTGGCAGAGGGCACACAGTGAGTCAGACGGAGACTGTGGGGTCTGGGTTCCTAGGCTCCTGGTGCCTGGGGGTCCTGTCTGTGGGTCTGAGCTGTGTGTGTGCTGAGCCTTGCTCAGGCAGGGAGGGCCAAGCCCAGTCTGAGGACAGGGGAGGGGCTCGCTGTAGCAGCGTCCTGTCCCCTGAGCAGAAGGAGGAACCTGGCCACGGGCAGGAAGCTCTCAGGGAGCCCACGGGGCCTCCCCTACTTTGAAGGCTGACAGCATTTCAGATGCAAAGAACCATTTCAGAGATGAGGACACAGAAATCCAGCGAGAAGACAGAGTGCGGGGTTCTGGGGCTGGTCTCTCTGGCTGCTTTCCTCTCCCTTTACTGTAGTGGACTTAGGGCAGGGTCCTTGGGGCCTTTCCTGGCAGTGGCTGCATGTTGAGGGCCAGGAGGCCACATTGCAACTCTGGGAACTCTGAGGTTCCCACTCACCCTGCTGAGCTCTCCTTCCCCAAATATGGTCAGCACCAAGTAACTAGGCAGAGTGAGGATGTCTGTGCTGGGGATGTGGGTCTCCAGGTACCACAGGCCACCTGGTTCCCAGGACATAGGCCCCCAGCACCACCTCCTAGGAAGCTCACTGCTTGCTGGCAATCTTCTTTTTCCGAGCAGAGACCAGGTCATAGAAGGGGACGCGGGTGATGCTGGCTCTGGAATGAAAATAGAAGAGACTTCAGGGCTGGACTGGCCATCAAGGGGGTCTGGTCTCCCAGGGATTGTCATTAGGGACATAGTGCTCCCAGGGAGGTGTCGGCCTGCTCTATCACAGGAGAAGGGCCAGCTGACCCCAACAAGGACCGAGCCAGGTGAGTCCGGCCTTGCTAGCCTAGCCCAGATCCCATCACAGGGCCAGTGAGGGTGAAGCTTTGGATCAGAAGCTGAGAGTCTTGGAATTCTGCCTCAAAGTGTCCCTGGGCCCCTCTTCAGGTTCCCGATAGAGACTCTCAGAAGGAGGTGGAAACAGCCCGGGGTGCAGCCAGCAGACCGGCCCCTTACCAGCTGTGTGGCTCTGGGCAGGTCCCTCCCCTCTCTGGGCCTCAGTTTCCTCATTTGCAAAATGGAGATGGGAATGGGTCTGGCCTGGCAGCCTGTCACAGCTATTGTGAGGCCGGAGTGAAAAGACCCCGCAAGTCCCTGGGACACGGTCCCCAGCCCAGCGACCAGTCCTGTCTTCCTCCCAAAGGTCTTGCCTTGCTAATGTCTCCCACAGGCCCTGAGAAAGTTTGTCATCTTGCCCGTTACCAGGCATGCCCTCCCTGCTTCTCTCCCTACTCAGTGGCCACATCAGCCTCTCTCACCCGGACGGTGATGACAACATCTTTCCCTCCATCGCCCATATTGGCACCTCAGAATCAGCCCTGACTCGGTGGCCTTTCTCACCTGGCCACACCCCTCCCTATTTACCAGTCTATAGCTCCCCATTGCCTCCAAGAGAAACAAAGCTTGTCACCATGGCGACCATGGCCTTGCAGCCTCAGCCCCCACACTGCCCAGCCTCGCCTGGATCCCGGGATGCTGTCTAGGTGGGCCACGCACTGATTGGCCCTATTGTCTGTGCCCACACTGGCCCTTCCACCTCCACCAGGTCCTTCCCAGGGCCTCTTCGGACAGCGATGCTAACAAGAGCACCATTTGCGAGCACTTGCTGAGTGCCAGGTGCTGGGCAAGCGCTTCCATGCAGCACCTGGTTGGACCCTCCCTCAACCCTGTGAAGTTGGCCTCTCCCTCCCCTGAGTCCCAGGACCTGGTGTGGTGCCAGGCACTCAGGAAGTGCCCACGGAATATGGGTGGAAGGGATTTGCCTGCCAGAAACAGGAGGGAGATTCCGGAGTTTAGCCCCCTTTACAGACAAGGAAATGAGACCCAAAAGAAGCAGGGTCCCCACGGCCCAGCCACCCCTTACCGGATGGCCTGGATCCACTGGTCGCGCTCCTCGGCGCTGGTGGCCGAGATCCGGTATGACTCGTGCTTGCCCTCCACCACTTTCCCGTCGCCGTCCGTCTTGCAGGCCTTTATCTTCTGGCCCCGGCTGCTGGGGTTGTAGAGTTCCAGGCAGAACTGTGGGAAGGTGGCCAGGTGAGGGTGGGGCAGGGGTGGGTGGAGGAGACACTTGGGCAGTACCCATGCCCAGCAGGACACCCCCATCCCCAGCAGGCCTGCTTCCCATGACAGGGGAGGGGACAGGAGTTGCTACTACCCACACTGAGCACTAGCCAGGTGCCAGGCTTGGCCTAAATCCACCATTCTCTCTAAAATCTCCATGTGATAGATGGAGAAACTGAGGCTTGGAAAGGAGCAGGGGCTTACTCAAGGTCACCCAGCCAGAGTCAGAGTCAGGCTCTGTAAGACAACTGAGACCATGCCCTTTGTTAATATTGACCCATCCCCAGGGTCCACGGCTCCAGGAGGGAGAAGGAGGGGAGCCCCGGCCACACAGAAAGTGGGATGGGGTGGGCATGGCCCAGACTCTTGGGGAGCCCAGCCTGGCTACCCTCTCCCACCCTGTTTAGGAAATTCCCCAGCAGCTCTGGCCTCGGGCCCCTCACCCCGACACGTACTGGCTTCTTGGGGTCGTCCACCTTCTGCACTGAGAGGTTCTCAAGGGGTATGATTCCTCGTGGCTCCTTGTCCTGTAGGGGAAGGAAGGTCAGGGTCAGCAAATGGAGCTGTGAGGCCGAGAGCAGGGAGTCAACTTGGAGGGCTTCCCAGACTTAAAGAGCAGTGTGCCCATCTTCCCAGACTCTGTCCAGCCATGGAGGGGAGCAGCATGTGAAGAGCTCTGGCTGGGGGTTAGGAGACCCAACTTTAAGCCGAGGCTCTGCCTTGGACCTCAGCCGAGCCCCTCTTCCTCTTTGTACCTTAGTTTTCCCCATCTGTAAAATGGGCATGGAGGCAGAATGAATAGCCTTAAAGGGTCTCAAGCTCTGTTAGTCAATTGCTTAATGGGGGTTGAGAAGGGTGCTTTGAGAGAAGGGTAGGGGCAGGGTAAGGCTGCTGGGACCCCTGCTCACAGTGGTGAACTCGAAGTAGTAGAGGCAATTGTCGGTCAGGATGAACCAGCGCCGTTTCCACGTCTTCACGCGGCCCCCTGCAAGAGGCCAGTAGTGCAGCAGGTCAGGCCTCCTCCTCCTGGGCTACTGACGCTTGGTCCCCCACCAAGCCCCCTAGCCCCTCACCCACCATACTTTCCCCTACATCTGTCCCTTCCTCACACAAAAACCTTAGTAGGTCCCATCACCCCAGGTGTCCCCTGCACTTCTTGACCGGACACACTCGGGGCTCCTCCATGATCAGGCCCTGGAACGGCGCCTGGCCAGTCCCTGGTCTTTCTGGCTGTGGTCACTCCTTGGTTCAGCCCTTAGCCTGTGCCCTGCCTGACACTGTGCTAAGCAGTCCATCTTTCATTTGCCAGGCACTGTTCTAGAGGTTTTTAAAAACATTTACTTACTGATCCCCAAAACCACCCTTGAGGAGGGGACCATTGTTAACCCCACTTTACAGATGAGGACACTGAGGCACAGAGAGGTTAAGTCATCTGTCCAAGGTCCTGCAGCAGAGCTGAGGTTTGAACCCCAGAGTCCCAGTTCCATAGTCCAATCTTTGGCTATTTTGCTCCACATTTAAGCCTCCCAGGGATGACTGTCCCCATCTTACAGCCATGGACACTGCAGCTGAGGAGCCTGACTCAGCACATGGGTGTGGGAGCTGAGGTTTGAAGCCAGGAGAACCCTGCCTGAGTTGGGATCTGTCACTGAGGGCTTCCCTGGGGCTGAGAGCAAGGGGCTGGGGCCGACAGGGGGCTGAGTGGCCTGTAGGACAAGGTCGGAATGGGGCATGGGCGTGGAGAAACAGAGGGCTCCAACAGGCATCTGGGGGGATTGGGCAGGACTGGCCCGATGCTTGGTATACAGTAGTGCAGGAGGCTCTGCATGCTGAAGGTTGCCAAGGCCATGGCCCCTGCTTCAGCATGAGGTGTCTTTCTTCACCTGCCTTGGAAGGCCACTGTCCCTGGCTGGGCTGTCCCTTCTGGGGAGGCTTCCAGGAGTGTGTGTGGAGGAGGCAGGGCAGAGGGCTGGGTCCTGCGGTTCTCCTGCTAGACTTTGCAGCTGCTGCCACTGAAGCATTCACCACAGTAGCACCCACCATGGCAACACCCATCACAGCAGCACCCACGACAGTAGCACTCACATGGCAGCACCCATCACAGCAGCACCCATCACAGCAGCACCCATGCAGCACTGTGGCTCCCTGCAGGGTGGGGGCCCTCCCTGCCCCCAGTCATCTGGGGGAGGCTTCTCCTGAGCCACATCCTGTTGCACTCCCTCCTTTCCTTCAGGGACACCAACCCTCTGCCCCTCAAACTTGCCCCTTGCTGGCTGTGTGGCCTCGGACAGATGCTCTCACTTCACTGAGCCTTGGCTTCCTCACAAAGGCCACCTGAAGGCCGGGCTGTACAAGGGTCCAGCACCTTGCCCATGCTTAGTAGGTCCTGAACAAATGGCACTTTCCACTAAGACTCGTCTCCCCACCCCTCTGGGGAGAGACTCAGAACCGCAGGGGAAGCATTTGTCTACGGATCTGTCTGTGCCCCTGCATCCTGCCCCTAGCTCAGCATCCCCCCGCTGCCTCCTCGTTCCCAGGACAGAGCGATGGATGAAAGGGTGGATGGGGCAGACAGACCCGGGACACTCCCAACCCCACCCTGAGGCCACGTGTGAGCGTATGTGCACGTGTCAGCCCCGTGTGCCTGAGTGTGTCAGCGTGTGCTGCTCATGCACGAGCGTGTGTCAGGGCCTGTGCCTGTCGCCTCTCACCCAGCTTGAGCAGCCAGCCCTCCCGGTCCGGGTTGAAGAAGGTGTGAGTGAGGTCGCTGCCATCGTCCTCGGGGATGGAGAAGGGCTCGCTCTTGATGCTATCGAAGAGGTTCTGCCCGAGAGAAGGGAGGGGACACCTGGCCGTGAGTCCACCCGAGTCTGGGGCCTGGGCCCAGCCTGGCCCATGTGGCTTCGGGCAGGTCACTCACCCTCTGAGCAAACTCATTCCTCTCCTGTTGGCTCGTCGTGGTCCCTGGGCCCTTTTGGAAAACCCTCCCTGGTTCCCTGGGCCCATTAATATTCCCCTTCCCACCCTGGGCCTGGCCTGACCCACACCATGTCATGCCTCCCCTGTGCTACTGTGTCCCCCAGGGCAGAGCATATGGGGGTCAGTGCCTCAGACACACAGACTCACATGCACTGCTCCCCCCACTCTCCGGGGCACAGTGGCCAGAATAAGGACCTCCTTAGGCAATACCCATGTGGGGAGGGACCCTCTTCTGCTTAGCTGCTGCAGTGGAGGCTTCCAGATGCACCCTGGGTTGGCAGGACACAGAGTAACTACCGGGGAGGAGGGGATTGGCTGCTCCATGTTGAGGGGCCCAGCTGAAGTAGAGACCCAAGGTGGGATGCTTCCGTGGCTCTCAAAGTCCCCTATCCTAAGCAGCTGTCTTTTGGATGGGCTCCTGTTGAGGGGGTGGGGACATGGGGAGTTCCGAGAAGCAGATTTCAATTCTCCATTGAGGACTTTCTCTCAGTAAGAGCTGCTGAAATATGCAAGGAGCAACCTTGTAAGGTAATGAGCTCTTTGTCACTGGGGTATGCAAGCCAGGGCTGGGACCTCCCCGTGGGCAACGTGTGGATGCTGGCCCCAGACCGCCTCTGTGTGTGTTGAATCTCCTGCCACTAGGCATCATATCTCATAAACAACCTACCTTGATTCCCAAGTGTTTGGAAAAACATTCAGAACTGTTTATTTCTGCTTATTAAAACCAGATGCAATGTTGTCTAAGATAATCAAATCATTTCCTTTTGTCACATTTGTGTGTGCTACTGTTCTGATGGTTTCCTCTAGATTTTAAATAAAAATTTTCACAAGTATTGTTTTATTCTCCCAAAGTTTTAGAAATGGTGCTTGCTGGTTTTTTAAGGTCCTCTCTGACCTGGGAGCTCAGGGTCTGGAGTGAGGGGCAGGCCAGAAGCAGGTTTTCCTGGCTTGATGGAGGTGGGGGCTCCAGCATGTCCCCCAAGCACAGATTCCAAGTCCCCAGGCTCAGACTGGCTGTGGTGGTGTGGGGGTGGGGAAAAGCAGGGACCAGTGTCTTCTTTGGGAGCCCCTACACCCCACTCCTGCCAAGGCTCAGCCTGGCCCTGGGGATTCCCAGGTGGCATTAGCTGGTTGACCAGGGCCTGTGGCAGGAAGTCCTCACCAACAAAACTGTCAGCACCAACAAATATTTGGAAGGTGCAAAGAAGCAGGCAGGAGTCAGACAGGGGGCCTTGGTCTCCACAAAACCCACAGGGGGACCCAGCAGCTTCTGCGGTCACCCTGTCAGCCTGCATATTCTGCCCCCACAAGAAAACAGCTTAGTTCATCCACATTTCCTGTACTTTGTAAACACCAGCTTCCCTTATAAGAAAACACCTCTGCACCCACTGCCACCCACCCATGGGGCCGGCTGTCTTCTTCCGGCTGGGAGGATGTGCACAAATATAGTAGCCTCTTCCCGGTCACTCTGCTAGCCCTGTGTCTGTCTGTCCCCCACCTCCTCAGCCTTCCTCTGGGGAATCACATCTCCTGCTTCCTGTCCAGGTTGCTCAGGGGGGTTGACACCCACTGTCCCTGACCCCCAGTTGTCAGGAGGGAGTGAATGGCTCACCTCTGGCTGATAGAGCATTTCATCCTGCTAGCTGCAGTTCAGGGAGGATTATGTTTTCCCAGCCAGCCCATAAGCCTTGATTCTGGGACTTTAGTTTAAACTGCTGAGAAACAGGGCTGCTAAGAAAGCTGGAAGTCTGGGCCAGCTCTGCCACAGCTTGGGCAGAGCGTGTTTAAGAGGGAAGTCAACATAGAGGAGAGGGTTGTTGAGAGATGGAGCCATTGCATTGAGCCCCGATGTCACTAAGCACCTGGATCTAGCCAAACCTGAAGCTGATGGTCTAAAGACAAATTGGTCCCTGATCTTTTCAGTGACATGAATTGAGATTCCCTTAGCCAGGAAGTAACTGGCACCTGGGAAGGCCTCTGTCCCCAAATTTTGCCTTCTGCTCTCTGCAGAGGGAAGGGCTCTGGAGTCAGACAGACACGGCTTCAAATTGGGACTCCTCATGCACCATGAGACCCCGGCCAGCTATCTCTCCTGGAGCTCGATGTCGTTAGCTGTAAACTGAGGATGGGAGGACTTAATGCGAACATAAAGTACCTAGAACTGTGCCCGGTACACAGTTTGTTCTGATGGAGAATCTTGGACAAGGCCCCAGGAGGTCCAGGTCTGCCTACAGCAGAAGATGCTTGGAACTGAACCCTGCCTAGTTTCTCCGCCTGTAACCCTAGAGGGTGGGGTTCGTAGTCCCCTCCTTCTTCCCGTCCTGCACTCTAGCTCCTTCTGCTGGCAGCTCTCAGGGTAAGGGCTTCTCTGCCAGCATTTTCCAGGTACCTGCTCAGTGCCAGGGCTCAACTGTGTTTACTGTGAGGTCAGTGCCATCAGCCCACTTCACAGATGAGGAAACAGAGGCTGGCACCCAAGTCACACAGCCTTAAGGGCAGAGCTGGGACTTAATTGTCCATCCTTGTAAGTTCAGACCCTGTACTTTTGCCCTGAGCCTCTTAGACACTCTGCCCTGGCCCGATCTGGACTGCCAGAGCAAGACCTGCTCAAACTGCCTGTCCCTGCACCGGCCCCGTGCACCTCTCCAAACCCTTTCCCACCCATGCACCCTCACGGTTTGTGTGCCCTTGAGGTGACCTCTCTTTAGCTCATGTATCTGTGTAGATTTAATTTTGTAAACTGGGCCACATAAAAGCATTACATGACATGTCCTTTTCAGCAGGGCTCCAGCTTGAGTTGCTTCATGGAGAACCCTTCTGCAAAGTGGCAAACTTTGAATATCTGAAGGTGCTTAAAGCTGAGTCCTTGCTTTACATACGGGGAAAATGAGGCCCAGAAAGGAGGCGAGAAGACCCCCAAACTCACGCACTGCCCGTGAAAGCCATGGATGGCAAGGATCAGGCCTGTGTGGTTCTCTTTGACTACGCCCTGTGAAGCTTTGGGATTAATTAGCCACTCCAACTACACCAGGCACGTCGCTGAATACCTCATACTTCTACACTAATCCTATGAGCTGGGAATTCAGAGAGGTCAAGCCACTTTCTTAATGTCGCACAACCAGAAAGTGGGATAGCTGGGACTAGATGTGGCTCTGCCTCCGGAGCTCTGTTCTTTTTTCTACTCAGTGCCTGCCTTGCTGGGTTGCTGAAGAGGATAATAAACCCTTCCCAGACCTCCCAGGCAGAGTTGGAAGCTAAAATTGAGATAATAGACCTAAAGCCCTTTGAGAAGAAAGTTACAAGCTCTGTACAAATGTAGCACATTGTTATTAACAAAAGGCTTAAAATGGGAAAAATATCTAAGGAGGGAGAGGCTGAAGAAGGCTCTCAGGGGACTGAAGGCAGTAATGTGGCACCTGGGAGACCAGCAGGACTAGAGCTGGGAGGTAATTAACTCATTACCTGCCAGACAAGGCGTGCCCAGTTTCATGCCAGAGGACCTCAGATGAGATGAGTTACCAATTCTCAAATGCCTTGTATGATTCAGGCATTGTACTAAGTGCTGCTTTTTTCATTATTAATTATTCTTAATAGTGACATAAACCACCATTCAGAGCCTGTACTATGTACCCGGTACAGGCTCTGCCCTTTACATTTTTAAAAATTACTGCTCACAGCAGCTCTTGTGACACAGGTATTATTATCCCCATTCTCCTGGTAGAGGGAATGGTGGACCAGTGAGTCATTACCAAGGTCAACCAGCAGGCAGATGGGGGAGGTGGGATTTGACCCGATCTCTATCCAGCTCTCAAGCCCTCATTCTGTGTAGCAGCCCCTCCATGATAAATGTTCTCCTCTTGAGACCAAGGCAGGTGGTGGGGTAAAGGTGAGGCTGTTCTCCAACTCTGAGGGGCACCAGAATCATCCCAGACCAGGCTCCACCCCAGGTTTCCAAGGCAGGGGGTATCCAGGGTGCTAAGCTGGGAGGTGGCGTTCATGCCCTTCCCCGCCTCCCTGCCGGGCTCTGACTATGGAGGGGATTGAAGTTCTGTTGAGGTCTGGGGCATCTCTAGTCCTTGGAATGAAGTGTCAATTCATTTTTGGCTAAGCCAGGCTCTGAACCTCTCCCTCCTGTGTTTACAAACTGCTCCCGGCTCCTTGTTGCCCATAGGAAACAGGCAAACTCCTGGGGCTGGCATTTGAAGCCTTGGACACTCTAGCCCTATCCTGCCACCCATCACTGTCCCCACATATCCACACCTCAGCCAGCTACACTGGACACCCTTCCTTTTCCCCACCAGACCAGGCCAGGGTTCTAGCCTCTTCCTTTTTCTGGAATGTCCTTTCCATGCTTCTCCTCTGGGAATGCTCCCGTTTAACCTTCAAGGCCGAGTTCAGAAATCACCTCCTCCGTGGAGCTTTCCAGGATGGCACCCTTTCTCTACCTCCAGAAGAATGACAGCAGCGTGCTCTGTGTCTCCATAACTACATCCCCATAGTAAGCATGGCATGAATCATGCAGGTTTGTAATTCACATGTATATCTTCTTCCCACCAGACCATGAATTTGGTCAGGGCAGGATCTGTGGTTGATTCATTCCTGGGTCCTCCGTGCTGGGTACAGGGCCTGGCCTGTGGCAGGGATGGGGACTATTTGATAAGGAGACAGGAGGCTTGGGTCCTGCTTCGCTCTTGAGCTAATGTGAGGCCTTGTGGAAGACTTCAGTGCCCTCCCCTCTTAAGAGGGAGGGGTTCCAGCACGGAGTCTGAGGATTTTCAGCCCTGACACACTGAGAGGCTAAGAATCTGGGATTCCAGGAAATAGTCTTAGGCTGCATGAGGAGACCCTCTTTGGAAGGTGTGAATGATGGGGGTTCCCCAGAGTCCCCTAAAAGTTTACAGCTGGGAGGACCTCCTGGATGGTCTGTCTCCAGGCATCCTTCTCAAGATGGGAGCCACTCTTGGGAAGGCCCTTTTCAGAACAGGACAGTCACCATCCTGGGTGGTCCATCCTAGTGGAGTTCTCTCTTGGAGTGGTCTATCTCAGAAGAGCCCCTCTTTGGCCATCCACCTAAGGAAGGGCCCTCCTGGATGCCCAGGACCCAGGCTGGGTGGGCTGTGCCCTCTTACCCGAAGCTGCTCCTCGGGCAGATCGCCGCCGTCATTGATGCCACGGTTCATGGACACAAAGCGCTCGAAAGGTGGCCTGTCCCGGACGTTGGGATTGTGGAGGCTGGTGTTGAGCATGATGATGGAGAAGGACAGGACGTAGCAAGTGTCTGTGGGTGGGGCAGTGGGTCAATCTCCTCTCTCTACCCGACCACTTCTAGTGGCCAGACCCTGAAAGTCCACCATGTCCCCCCGGCATGGCATTCAAGGCCCAGCCTCACTTCCGACTCTTGCCGGACTCCCCGCTCCAAACAAACTTCAGCTGTCACACTCCTGTTCCCAAACCCCCACCCCCACTCCATCCCACCCCTGCACTTTTGCTCATGCTGAGCCCACACCCTCCCCTCCCCTTTTCTACCCATTAGAATCCTCCTTGTCTTTCAGCTGCAGCTCAAGCCCTCCTCCCTGCAGAGTCCTTCCAGCCCCCTGCCCACTCTGTTCTCTGCCTGCTGGGAACTCGGAGAACACTTATTGTTGGCAGCACCGTTCAGGGCTTAATCACATGCTGCTCTGTAATCTCCTGGCATTGTGGGGCTTCTGGAGCCCGAGCTCCTGTGCCATTATTCAGACTTTCATGTGCTTGGGAGTGAGGCTGGGCTGAGGGTTTGGGAGGCAGGTGATTGCTGCTCTGGGACTTTTATGGCCCTGGATCCAGAGCCAGGGAAGTCCAGCTGTGTCTCCAACTCTCCGGTTGATCTTGGAAAGTACCCAACCCCCCTAACCTGCAGCTTCCCCATCTGTGACATTAGGAGGTTAATCTTTGACGTAGCTCCGTGTTCTAGAACGTTGATGATTCTCTGATAACGTTATTGGTACTTGCCCTGTGCTAATCTCCTTACACCCCCATGACCATCCTACGAGGCAGGCACTGTTACCACCCCCACTGTACAGATGAGGAAACTGAGGCATAAAGAGGTTAAGTTACAGGCCCAAGGTCACAAAATTAAGAATCAATTGGACTGTGATGCAAATCTGATGTTTTTAAAATCCGTCCCTTCCTTCATGTCTTTGAGCCTGTATTCCATGCTTCAAGAGGCGATGAGGTTACGACCGACCTCTCAGAGCTGATATAAGGAATAAATGACTTTGCACGTGCGAAGCACTTAGCACACAGGGACTGTGTAATAAACAGAATTGGTTATTGTTCTGATACCTCTAGATTCAGAGAAGAGGCCAGGACAAGTCGGCCATGGTGGCCCCCACCCACCCTGACCTCTGGGTGTCTCCGCATGGGCATTTGCTTAGCCCTGGGAGAGAGCGGTATGGAGAACTGACCTTTGTTGATCTCCTTCTATGCCCTTTTGCCCCCTATACCCTGTCCAGGCTGTTTCATGCTTCTAGGCCTTTGTTCAAACTGAAACTCCTGCCAAAAGTTGAGTGGAAAACTTAACTTCCTGGAGAACGCCTATTCATCCTGCAAAACCCTATTCAGACCCCACCACATCTGAGAAGCCATCCTGGACATGCTGACTCCCCCACCCCTGCCCTCAGACAGGGGTGCTGTTGCCTTAGAACCCTGTGTCATATTTCCTGCTCTCTCTCCTAAGGACCATGTCCTGAGGCAGCTCTGCCAAACAAGCACCCAGCAGAGGGCCTGGCACAAAGTTGATGCTCAGGGAGGGCTTGTGAATAAGTCTGGGCTCCTAGGGTCTGGGCACTTGGGGGAAGCCTGAGTGGGTGGGCTGGCCAGAGTGCCCTGGTAGGCAGATCTGTGCCTGGCAGTGCTGAAGGGGTCCCAGAACCCTGGGACCCACCCCACTCCCAGCACCTGTGGACTGGAAGATGCCTGGGTTGCAGAGGCAATATCGAGTGGCAAAGGTCTCCATCATCCGGTCGATCTTCTGGGCCTCTCCTGGCAGCCGGAAGCTCCACAGAAACTGCCTGGGGGAGGAACAGGGCTCATGGGCAGCAGTGTGGGGGCTACCCCATCCTGCCCCTTCCACACTTGGTCTCTTTATCCTTAAAGTGGGAGAATCTGCAACTGCCATGTAGGATTATGGGAAAGAGTAAGTGGGATTTGTAGGTGCAAGTACCAAGCATGCAGGAGGTATCCAAGAAATGCCTTTTCTTTTGGAATATGGGAACTGAGCATGCGCTCCCTCTGCACATCTGAATCCCAGCCCCGATGACAGCCTCATCATCCTCAGCCCATAAGGGGGCCTCTGCTTGCCCTGGGTTCTATGGCTCCCTTAGCCTGGCCACTAGGCCCTGGGATCTGGCTGTGGGACTCTGGGTGACTGCCTTCCCCTGGCTGGGCCTCCCTTTCTTGGAAACTAAGCTTCCCTCCATGTCTGGAAATTGGCAATTTCCAGAGCTTCATGCTGTGTCTCGAGGGTGAGGCTGAGCCTCTTCTCTCTTCTTCTTACAGCTCCTGTGGGTCTCGCACAGGCCTGGGCACCGAGGAACTGTTCCCTAAAGGCTTGTTGAATGACTGAGTGAATCAATGAATAATGAATGAATATGGGACTCCCAAGCCCCCTAACTGTCTCCCTTACAGAGCATGGGAGTCGGAGAGAAGGACACACCACCTGGGTGATGGTGGCTTCTTCCTCTTCTGCCTTGAAAGCTCCTTGTTATTCTTCAAAGCCCAGAGCAAATGCCCCTTCTTGGGAGCCAATTTTCCAGGCATTACCAGCAGCAGCAAGACTTACTAAGCACTTGCTATGGGCCAGTGCTAAGCACTTTTATTATTAAGTCCTCAAAACTCTATGAAGTTGGTACTATTATTATCCCCCTTTTACAGATGAAGAAACTGAGGTACAAAGAGGTTTTTGTGACTTGCCCAAGGTCACACAGGGGTTGGGGGTGAGTGGCAGCACTGGGATTTGAGCTGTGCAGTCTGACTCCAAAGTTTGTGCTTCTAACCCATATACTGTACTGCCTCCCGTGGTTGTAAAAATAACAGCAGCAACAATAGTATCTTAATTAGAAAACAGTAAGTAACAATAAGTGCAATACATACTGTATTAGTAAAATAAAACAAGCACTATCCCCCAAAGTAGTAGAATGGCAGTAATAAAGTAATAATGATGATAATGATTACGTACGGTTATAATGATACTATAATGTGATAATAGTAGTAGAAGTATCCAGTGAGGCCCTGTCCCAGGCAGTCTACGCCTATTATCTCACCTAATCTCGGCTTCCAGGAGGCGGTTACTATGGATAGTTAATTTTTTGCTCCTGACATCCTCCTCTTTACACCCATCCCTTTGTGCTGTTAGCCATGTGAACAGTGATGCCCCCAACCTCCCAGGCTGTGCCCCCACCCAAGGGCCAGACCCCTGCCCCCTGGACCACTCACCTGAGGGCCTGGACGAGGTTGAGGTTGGCGAACTCGTGGCAGTCCACAAAGGCCTGGAGGACCTGCAGGTTGAAGGGGTCCCTGGAGGAGGGGGCAGGAAGGGAGGGTGGGACACACTTGGGAACTTGCTGGCACCCAGCTCCTGGAGGGGGTTAAGGTGGTGGAGGGAGAGGAGGGGTCCGGCCACCAACTGGTCTGCTCACATCTGTCCCACCCACATCACACCCCGAGGGCACCCCTGTGTCCTCCCGCACACTGAGCGCATACCACACACACCTTCATGGACCATCAGCATTGGTCTCGCCCAGGAGGGAAGCTCTGACTTTGGAGCCAGACTGCCCTGAGTCACATCCTTCCTCTATTACCTCCTAGCTGAGTGGCCCATTCAAGCCACCGGACCTCCCTAAACCTCAGTTTTGTCATCTGTGTGATGGAGAGACCAGGCCTCCCTCCTGTTCCTCTCTCTTCCCAGCTCTTTAATCAGGAAGGGCTGCGCCTCCCATCACCTGCATTCCCAGCTCTCTCAGGAAGGGAAATGTCCTCTGGGGAGCTTGGGCGAGAGTCATTGGCTCCCTGGCCCAGCTCCACCCTTGTCCCCTACAGTCCCCCCCCACCCCCATCCACCAGCCAGAAGGGTGGTCTCAGACCACAACTCTGCCCACAACCCTCCCACAGATCCTCATTGCCTATCGCTTCCTCCCTCTCCTGCTCCCTTCCAGTCTTACCAGCCTGCTGTGTCTTGAGCCTCTTTCTGCCCCAGGGCCTTTGCACCTGCTGTTCTCTCTGCCTGGAATGCTTTTCCCACAGATGTCTGCATGGCTTTCTCCCTCAGCTCCTCTAAGTTTTGGCTAAACATCATCTTCTCTCTGAGACCCTTCCTGTCCACACTATTTAGAATCACAGCCCTGGACCTGTGGTCCCAGCACCTCTGGCTCCCTTCCCTGCCTTATTTGTATTCTACAGAAATTACAATCATTTTCTAACATTTTACATGTGTCAGGATCTGTCTCCCCCACTAGAATGTGGCAGTTTTGTGTGTCTTGTTCCCTGGTGTAAATCCAGGGCTTAGAATGGTGCCTGGAACACAGTAGACACTAAAAAAATTTATTTGTTGCGTAAATGAGTGAAGACAGGCAGACTTTGGTTCAGAATCTGGAGGGGGCTCAAGCCCTAGGAGTTATGACTTTCCTAACATAATTCACTCTCACTTTCCTGTGCATACACACACCTGCATGCTCCTGCATATCCTCATTTCCTGCCTCCCTAAGGCCCCACCCCCAATTTACCTCTCCCCCAAGTAGGTGCCAATAGCTGTCTTGTTGAGGCCCTCTCCCTTGTACAGGAACTGGGCGATGTCCTGGACGTTGGAGGTCAGCAGCTTGTGCTCGATGAGATATTGGATGCCCTGGAGGTGGGACAAAGAACCTATGGGCAGCCCCTGCACAGCAGCAAGTCTGGAGGAGGAAGCGAGGGAGGGATTCCCGTGGCCAGAGCCCTGCAGCCCAGCTTTCTGGTGTTAGCACAGCCTGCTCTGGGAAGTGTGTTCTCTTCTTAATAGAAGCTGCCTCTGTGAGGTGGTGAGTTCCCCATCACGGGAGGCGTGCAAAGAGAGGTGGGGTTCCTGCCATGAACCAGGCTCATGCCAGGTGCTCCTCAGGGTCCCTTCAGCCTGACGTTATTTGATTATATGCTTCGACGATTCTATGAATTCATAATTCTGAGATCCAATGATTCAGCCATTCTATTTTTTCCCCTGAAACTTGTATTATTCAAAAACAGTGTTCCATTTTCTCATACAAGTAACCTAGGTCCATTGAATAAAAGTTAGAAAAATAGCTAATTCAAAAGGGGAAGAAACTGCCCAGTTTCCATCGTGGTGACCTTCCTTCCCTTTCTATACAAAAATGGGAGCAGACCACACTGCCTCATCGAAACCTGCCAGTATCACAAACATCTCTCCCCACGAGCCAGGCTCTCAGAGTCTGTCATCCTAATCTTAGGAGCTGGAAGGGTTGGTCTCGTTTTCTGTGATGATTCCTTCCTGTCCCTGATCCTCCTGGAGACCAGACAGCTGGTGCAGGTTGTGGAGGGCTTTGAGCCGCAGTCAGAGGGTGCCAGGGACTCCTCGGTGGCCTCTCCCGGCTGCTCAGCTGGAATGTGCGTTGTTGTGAGTGTGTGTGGGTCCGTGTGGACGGGGGCAGGGGTGCGAGGGTCTGCGGCTGTGAGAGGTGAAGGGACGTGACACTCTGGGCCTGTGCTGGGGAAGAGGCAGCCTTCTAAGCTGGAGCAGTGAATTTCTAGGGACCCCAGCTTGGTGCTCCCCTGTCTGTCCCTGCAGGAAAGGGAGCCCAGCTGCCACTTGGCAGGTGAGGGGTGGGGCTGGGGCGGCTCTGAGGCCATAGGGGTGGAGGGGAGGGGGGAGAGTAGCCCAGGCCTGAGCCCCAGTGCTTGATGCCAACAGAGGGGGCAGGTGGTAGGACCGCAGGGCTGGCTCTCTCTGAGCACAGGGCTGGAAGACACTCCAGGGGCCCTACTGTCCAAAGCCCTATTCACAGAGGAGGAAACAGAGGCCCAGAGTGGGAAAGGACTTGGAGGAGTCATAGATTCCTCCATCCTGCTGGTTCTGACTTCATGCCCTGGCGCTGCTATGCCATGGAGTGGACAGAGCCCCCAGCCACAACTGGCCATGGGTACCGGAGAAGACACGCAGTCCTGCTGGGCCTCAGTTTCCTCTTCTGTAAGGTGGGTTATTGTGTCAGTTGAGGGGAATGAAAGGACATCGCAAAAGTGTCCAGCACGCAGCTCCCTCCTCCCTATGGCCCGGGCCCCCACTACCACCTACCTTTGTGGGGTCCATGTTGAACTTCTTGCGCCCGATGCACAGTTCCCTTTCCTTCTGGGCCATCCGGCTGTAGATGTGAGGATGTCAGCCTGGACTGCCACAGGACCCCACGGTACCCCCTCAAATCCCCAAAAGCCCTGTCCTCAGTAGGAGCCAACATTCCTGGGGGCCTCCAAGTGGGGTCCCCAGGCCCTGCATCAGAACCACTGGGAGAGAGAGAGAAATGCAGGATCTCAAAAGCTACAAAAACAGCCTCTTCTGATGGGCCCAGCATGTAGCAGCTCTTGGGAGCTGAAAGGTGCTTGTGGGGAACATTCAGAGGGGCCCTCTGTAAGAAAAGGTGGAGGCCGGGGTGAGAGCACAGGCTCTGGAGCCAGACTCCTGGATGTAAGTCCCAGCTCTCCTGCTCGCTGGATGAGCCACTTTGGGCCAGTCATGTCATCTCTCTGGGCCTCAGTTTCCTCAACTGTAAAATGGAAGTAACACTACCATCTGCATCCTAGCATTGTTGGAAGGTTAAAGTGCTGAAAACAGCTGGTGGTAGGTGTTCTGTAAGGGTTACGTTGTTGTTATTGTTGGGTCTGGAACAGGGGATCTGTGTGTGTGTGGTGGGGCTGGAAAGGTGGAGATCTAAGGGGTGCAGGGGCAGGGTGGGAATTTCCTGGGACACTTTACGTAGGAATCAGTGTCCTGGGGCCCTAGGGGATTGTGTAGGGACAAACCTCACTGCACAAATGGGGAGACTGAGGCCCAGAAAAGGGAGGGTCCAGCCCCAGGTCACAGAAGCAGTGGGGGTCTTCCTTAGCAAGGGCAAGTGGATGATACCCTGTTAGTGGGAGTCGGGGGAGGTGGACCAGCCCTGGCCCTGCCACAGGCCAGACTGCTGTCCCTGCGAGGCCCATGGCCTCCTCGTCCTTGTCCTCGGGGCTGCGCTTCCCTTCTCTCCTGCTCATCCCAGGATGCTCGCGGCCAGTGATCGGTGGGGGCTAGGCCCCTGGTTGGAGGGAATGGGGGGCTGGGGTGACTTCAAGAGAGGGCCAGTGAGGAAGCAAGGACAGCCCAGATGGGGGACGGGGTCAGGGGCCGCTCTGTTCCTGTCTCATAGTGGCTGCTTCCTCCTCCCGGGCCTGACTCCCGATTTCCCCAGGGCCTGGGGCCCAGGCATGGCCCCTGCTTATTTATGTTGTGTGACATCCTCGGGAAGCAACCGTGGCAGTTCCTGGGTCCCCTGAGCAGGACCTCACCTCTCCTCCGCAATCTCGAAGCAGTCAATTTGGGCAAAGACATCTGCGATCTCGTCCTTCAGTTTCTGTTGGGTGGCAGGGGGCGTGACCAGGAGGGAGAGTCAGAGGGCGGAGGCCAGGACCAAAGACCTTCCCACAGCAACCACTGCCACCCCTGGGCATGACTCTGGAACCTGGCCTCTCTCCCTGATCCTGTCCTGAGCCCCCAGTGTGAGGGACCTTCCCCTGACAGATCCCCTTCCCGGATGTCTCATACCCTCAAAGTCCCACGCCAAACTTATCGTCTCTGTCTGTACCCACCGCTTCACTGGCTTCTGTCTTGGGGGATGGGAGTCCCCAAGCCCCCACTCCTTACCCAGCCTGTTTCCAGCCTTTCTGTCTCTCTCGTCTCCAGCTGTAAAGTCTCCTGCCCTCTAGCCAAGCCCACCTGACAAGCCCTCCTCCGCCCTGCTGGCGTCTTTCTGAAGCTCTGCTCAAATTCCTCCCATGGCTCCCTACTGCCTTCTCAATTCTTGCGCTGTGATCAGGCCCCATCTCCTCTCTGGCTTCCTTCCATTTCCTCTGTCACTCACCCTGGACTAAGTGCCTGCTGTGTGCCAGGTGCTACAGGTACACCAGGGCACAGCAGCTCTGACCCTCTTCTCAGGGACTTTAAAGTAAAATTTATAGAAGAGGACACTCAGGCACAGAGAGATGAAGTGACATGCCTAAGGTCTGACTCCAAGCCTGCGCTTCCCTGACTCCACTTCAAACCTATTTCCTCTTGACCCTGGAGGAGGTGCCCAGTGGCAGAGGTGACCCCCTAGTCCCCGCCAACCACTGTCATTGGGCAGATGGGGAGAGGTGGGGGCTGGTCCAGCATTCCCCTGCACGGCAGTGGCACGAGCACCTGGCACATGCCCCCAAGAGGCACCCCAGCCCCTCCCTCCACAAGATCTGCGGGATGCCAGTGAGGAAGTGGTCCCAGGGGCTTGTCCTGGGACTCAGGGCCAGCATGGGGCCTGGGAGCCCATACCTGAGCCTAGTCACCTCCAGTCAATGTCATCTTGGCTGAGTCACTAAGTGTCTTCCCCAAAATAAGATGTGGATTCACTTGCAAGTATTTATTGAGCACCTACTGTACTCTGCTGGGTGGCGAGACAGACCTAGGCTCTGCTTTCATGGAGCTCACAAGGATCATGGGTGGTCATGGGACAAATGAAATGACTATGCAGAAAATTATCAGAGCAATTGTATAAAGAGAGCCTGGAACGTAGTAAGTGCTCAATGAAATGCTTGCTGAGTGGATCATTTTGTGACTTCATCCATCACCAGAATCTTAAATTTACATGTGTGGGTGTGGGGGCACAGCCACTGTGGCCAAGGTGGTCAGGGCAGCCTCCAGGGGCAGGTGGCATTTGAGCTGAGAATGAATAATGAAGAGGAGGAGCCGTGAGGAGAGTTGGGGACAGGCCCAGGCAGAGGGGCTGCGAGCGCAGAGGCTGGGGCAGGACTGAGCGAGGCACGCTGCAGGAGCAGAACCCAGGGCTATCTCGGAGGTCGCTGAGGACGAGAGGAGTTAATGGTTAAGAAGCTGAGTGGTGAAATGGCAAAAAGTGGGTATCTTGGCCAAATGGACTACATTTTGGGTGGGATGTGGCCTGACTGAGGCTATACAGCGGGATCAGAACCTGCCATGTGAGGAAGTGGTTAAACATCTGAGTGTGGCTCTGCACACAGTAGGTGCTTAATCATCAGATGGCTCCCTTCCCTCCCCTGCTCTCCTAGTTCTCTCTGGGTCCTGGCAGCTGAGCCCGGGAGTGCAGAGTCCCCTGGGAATTCTGTGTTTGTGGGTGGGACTCTGGCCATGTCCTCTGACCAGGCTGGGTGGGGCTGGGCATGAGTGGGGAGGTCTGCACACGTGATGAGTGTTTGCTCATGGGTGGGTGTGGCTTGAGTGTGTCAAAGTGCATGTGTGGACATCAGCACGTGCATCTCTGAGTGTGAGCATGGGAGTGTGCACACACCTGGATGTCATCCAGAAGCTGCTTCCGGTGCCATTTGATCCGCTGCAGCTCCTCGGTCTCCCCGCTGCTCAGCTCCACCGGGTCTGGAGAGAGAAGAGCCAGCCTTCTCCATCACTTGGCTCCAGCCACACCCACTCGCTCTCATGTTCTCAGGGCCCTCTGCCCTCCACAAACCATGGCTTGCTTACCCTCTTCACTCAGGCCTCAGCTCAGGCGTCACCTCCTCCAAGAGGCCTTCCCTGACCACTCTGTCTAAAGCGGCCCCCCCTCTCCCCTCCAACCCTGGTTTATTGTTCTCCCACCCCTGGAGAGTGACTCCCTGAAAACACCTTCTTTACTTGCATCTTTTCTGTCCCTCCCATTTGATGCTCAGCTCCTTGAGAGTTTACTGTTTTGCTCCTTGAGAGTTTACTGTTTTGCTCCTTTGCTCCCTGCTGCAGGCCCAGTCCCTAGAAAGAGTATGGCACATAATAAGTACTGCTTAAAATCCTCGCCGAAGGCCTTCATCCTTCCTGGGAACTCTAATTTACTTCTTCACATGTATGCAAGTCAATTATCTATTCAGTTATTTATTTGCACAACCAGGAAATGGCATACCACTTTGCCTCACATTCCACTGGCCAGAATGTAGTCACATGACTACAACTAGCTGCAAGAGAGGCTGGGAAATGAGACTTTAGTACGGTTGTCCTGATGTCCTTATTAGCAAGATGGGAGACTAGATTTGGGGGATATTTTACATTCCCTGCTGCTAGATACTGGGGCTCAGAGAGGGGAGGTGACCTGGCCAGGGTTCCACAGGCACAAGGTTGCTGAGCCAGGATAGAACCTGGGATTGGGCTGACCACAAAGCCTGT
Organism: Cynocephalus volans; assembly: GCF_027409185.1. Taxonomy (NCBI): domain Eukaryota; kingdom Metazoa; phylum Chordata; class Mammalia; order Dermoptera; family Cynocephalidae; genus Cynocephalus; species Cynocephalus volans. Next base: position 12,869,781 of record NC_084471.1, read on the forward strand.
CCTCTTTCATCTCCACCTGGGAATGAGTTAGATGGGACATGTATGTGCTGGCATTCTGTGCAAGGTGCCATGATGAGTCCCACAACTGGGACAGCTGCCTCCCAGCCTCCCTCACCTCCCCCCGCCCCATTGTGGCTCCTGCCCTATCCACAACACTCTTCTGGTCAAAATGTCCATGGACTCCATATTACTTAGAGGGAAAAGTTCTCGTCCTGGCCCTGGGCCTTCCGCAACCTCCCCAGCCTTTCCAGCCAGGCTTATTCCCACCATTCTCAACACAAGCGTCCAGTCCAGCCTGCCAGCTCTCGCTGCCCCTGAAACGTCCAAACGTCTTACTTCCCCACTTTTGCCCAGGTAGTTCCTCCACTCTGGGATGCCTTCTCCTGTCTGTTTATCCAAATCCTCCCTGACCTCGAGTCCTAGCTTTAGGAAGTGCCTGGTCACATTTCTTAAAAGTTTACAAAGACAGACATTATCTCCTCCAAATAAATGCAGAGAGAATGTTAAGTGCTCCCTTGTCCTGCTTCCCCCTCCTGTTGACTGGGCAGCTGTCTTGGACTTTGAGATGGAAGTCATGTGTTGAGGCGGCAGGGTACTGAGCTAGAAGGAGCCTGGGTCCGCAGGCAGTGGTGTGGAGAAGGGTCATTGTATTCACCTTGACCACCTGTCCATTTGGACTTTTCAATAAGGGAGAAATAAGTTTTGAGAATGTTTCAGTCACTGTTATTCTGAGTCTCTTTCTTTCAGAAGCCAAACCTGAAATATAACTAATAAGGCCTCCTTATCTATAAAATGTGAGCCATAATCCTTACCTCAGGGGGTGGCTGTCAGGAATAAAAGAGTTGAATTTATTCAAACACCCAGCAAGTATCCAACATATGGTAAGGGTCCAACACACGTATAATGAACACTCAGTGGTGCCATCCAGCTCTCCTTTTCAGCACCAACGCACCATTTCCCCAGCTGCTGGGAGGGGAGCCTGCTGATGGCTCACAGCTGAGTCCCTCCCCAGGAACTTACCTCAGCCAAAGGGAGCTGCCTTACCCAAGGACATGCCCCTCCCAAGGGCAGCCACTGCCATGGAAAGCCAAGACCCCTTGCCTAATTTCTGGACCTAAGCTGGTTTTCAGCCCAGAACCTACTGAATGAAGGAGAGGCTGGGTCCCCAGAGGCAAGAGTCCTGCAAAACGGTGGCATGTATATATGACAATAATTTCTCTGCTCCTTCCCTAAAAACCCCTGTGGCCATTTACTACAGTAACCATATACTGGGAAAGGGGAATATCTAAACATTTTGAGGATTGTTGGACACAGGATCTAAGTTGACATTGACACTCACCACTAAAGCATCATCAAGGCTCCATTAGAGTGGGGGCATATAGAGGCCAGGTAATAGATGGAGTCCTGGCCAGGTCCAGCTCAGTATAGGTCCACTTGGTTCATAGCCATTTTACTAGTCTCCAGATGTATAATTGGAATGGACATACTTGGTACCACATTGGTACCTTGGCCTGCGGGGTCAGGATCAGTGTCATAGGGAAGGCTATTGGGAAGTCCATGAAGCTGCCCCATCACCTCCACTGCTAAGAGAGTAAATAAAAAACCATATGCTGAGGGGAATAGCAGGTGTCAGTGCCACCCTTGGGACCTAAGGGATGCAGGGGCCCTTATCACAGCCGTGAGCCCTTCACTAGCCTGGAGGAGCAACAGCAGACCTCCACAAGCTAGCCCCGGAAGCCCAGTTGCAGCTGCTGTGCCAGATGTGGTGTTTTTGTTAGAGCACATGAACATGGCCTTGCTGCATGGTGTGATCTGGCAAGTAAATTCCCTTCCATCTCTGTCAGGAAGGAGGATCAGAAACAGTTTGCATCCACATGGGATGGACATTAGTGCCCTTTTATAGGCTTGCCCCAGGGTCATGTTAATTCTCCTGTCCTCTGTCATAATATATGTAGTCTGAAGAGACCTGAACATCACATTGGTCTACCATATTGGTGACAGCATCTTAATCAAACCAGATGAGGGAGAAGTGGCAAGCGTAGTGGGGACCTTGGTGAGACACAGGTGCTCCAGAGAGTGCGAGATGAGTCCTACAGAGATTCAGGGGCTTGCTGTGTCAGCATAGCTTTTAGGTGATCCCATGCATGCTGGGATGTTCTTTCCAAAGTCAAGGACAAATGTTTCTCTATTGCCTCTTCCACCACTTAGAAGAAAATGCAAACACCCAGTAGGCCTCTTTGAGTTCTGAGGAAGCATATTCCACCCCTGGGAATGCTGCTCCATCCCATTTACTGAGTGACATGCAAGGCTGCCAGCAGGAAAGGGCTCTGCAGCAGGTCCAGGCTGTGGACCAAGGGTCTGCTTGGGCCATGTCACCTGATAGGCCCTGGGGGGAATTAGAGGTATCAGGGGTGGGAAAGACTCCACGTGCAATTTATGGTGGGCCCAAGTGGGAGAACCGCAATGCAGACCCCTGGGGTTCTGGGGCAAGGCCGTGCCATCTGCAACAGAGAATTATACACTATGCAGAAAACAGTTCCTGGAATGCCACTGTGTCCTGATAGAGACATAGGGCCTGCCCATGGAGCAGTAACTAAGCAGCTGAGAGGGGTCTGTTGGACCTACCAAGTCATAAAGTTGAGCAAGCCCAATAGCAGTCCTTGTGGTACACCCAGGAGCAGGCGTGAGCAGAGCCAGAGGGCTGCAGTAGCTCCATGGACAGGTGCCCCAGGCCCCTGTATCGCCACTGCTGTCGCACAGGGGCCTGTCCCTCAGCTCATGCCATGTCCATATGGGTGGGTCCCTATGACCTTCCAATGAAGGAGAAAATTTCCCTAGCTCGGTTGCAGGGTGGGTTGGCTCAGTGTTTGGGTACAAGTAAAAACAGGATAGCTATTGAACTACAGGCCCACTCAAAGGTGTCCCAGAAAGACAGTGGCGAGGGGAGGTCCTCCCAGTGGGCAGAGCTTTGGGCAGGGCACCTGGTCACCCCCTTCCTGTGGGAAAAGAAGTGGCTTGAAGTGAGAACATACATGCATTTATGGGCCGAGGTGAATGGCTTGACTTCCTGGTCAGACGCCAGAAAGAAGGCAGATACGAGGATTGGGAACGCAGAGATTGGGAAGAGGCAAGTGATGACCTTATGGGAGTGGCGCGAAGAGTGAAGCATTTTGTAAAGTGTATTAATGTCCACCAGCAAGCATCCACGCAGGAGAGGCACTAAACCACCAAGCCACAGAATGACTCTGCCAGTTGACCCAGCCAGCCTCTGGTGGGCCACCCCAGTGTGGTACAGTGGGTGCTTGAGTGAAGTGGCCTTGTGGCCTGTATGGAGGCTATGCAGGGACTCACTCACCAAGGCTCCCCTAACTACTGCTGCCACTGAATGTCCAGCCTGCCAGCAGCAGACAGTGATGCTGAGCCCAACCAGCACCTTGGTGGCAAACCGATTCTACTGGAGCCGATCTATTCTGCAAAGGCCAGTGATTCATCTTCAGGGGAATCAACACAGGTTTAGATATGTTTGCCTTTCCTGCCCATAGAGCCTTGGCCAGCACTCCCAACCAAGGGCTTTGAGAGCGCTCGATCAGCCAGCACAGAGCACCAGATAACATTGCATTAGACCGAGGAACTCTCTTTGCAGTAAATGAGGTGTAGACTGAGCATATGGCCAGGGGACCCACTGGGCCTCTCACATTTCACCACCAGCAGATGCCGGCCTGATGGAGCGACGGAGCAGCCTTTTAAAGGAGCATGAGGTGTTGGCTTGGAGATGACATCCTGCTTTGAATGGGACATCATCCTCTGGGATGCACCATGCACCCTAAATCAATGGCCACTATATGGTGCTCTGTTTCCAGCAGGGAGTCCTCATGGCTCCAGGAGCCAAGGCGTGGGAGGAGGAGTGGCTTCGGGTGCCATTCCTTCCAGTGACCCACTTGGGAGTTGCCCTTTCTGTCCCCAAAACTCTGAGCTCTGCTGACCTAGAGGTCCTGTTTCTGGGGGAGTGGGGGAGGTGGCACGGCAGAGGACAAGGCAAGAGTCTCATCAAACTTTAAACTCACACACACCTATTCCAGGTGAACGGCTCTGTATAAATTATGCTATTTGGTCATTGCAACTCTTTGGAGTAAGTATTTTTCAGGTGAAGACACTCGGGCTCAGGAAAGTGAAGGGAATTGTCCCAGGTCACATGGCAGGGAAGTGGCAGAGCTGGGCCAAAGCCCGGTTTGCTGACACCCCAGTCTCTGCCCCAGGAGAGGTGGCTTCTCAAGCTGTTTGGGACACGCAGGGACAGAGGTGTGAGGGGCCATCCACATGGACATAGGAGCAGAGGCCTTGCATGGGAGGCAGCACCAGAAACTGGGAGCCGGAACTTCTCTGTTAGGAGCAGGGAGGGAGGCCAGTTCCTATGCATGGAAAAAACCAATCTCCTCTAGCTGCCTTTGGAGTGAATGACTGGATTTGTTTGTCTGTTTGATTTCCATCACTTCCCTGTTGGCCAGGGCTTGTGTTATGAGGGCCTGTTTCTGGCTTGGGTAGCTCAGGTGGTGGGGGCCAGCTGGATTCCAGACGGGCGGCTTGTCTGAGAGAAGTCAGGATGGATGCCCCATGTGGACGGTCAGGAGGTGAATGATGGGGATCCTGAGGCTCGCACGGTCCCAGGTCGACTCCCACCCCCCATGGGGCCCCATTAGCTCCCGGCTCCTATTTCTCTTCTGGGTCAAGGGATTGCACGCACATCCTCAGTTCCAGCGCCTTCTCTGAGCTTCAGTCCGTCAATCCCCTTATGTACCGACCATCACCATTCTTGTCATTGGGCCCAAAATGGAACTCCTAGGATTTCCCCTCCGCCTGGCCCTCTTCCTGAGTTCCCGATCTCTGGGAATAGCCCCCCAATCCTCCAGGAACACCTCAACACCCACCTCTCTCTTGTCCCTTTTGTCCCCTCCATCGTCAAGTCCTGTCTGTTTTCTTTCCATTTCCATGTCCCTTACCCTCATCCTGACTGCTATCACTTTGCTCAGGATGACTACAGGGCCTCTCAAAGTCTCCCTGCCTCCTCCTGCCCACTCCAATCCCGTTTCCCATGGCATCCCATTGTCCTGGTGACAAAGACCCCAAATCTTGCTGGGCCCCCCAGTCCTGCTGGTATGCACCCCCATCCTCCAATCACACTGCAGCCTCACCCCCACCCCAGGATTGAGCTCTGTGCTGGGCCTCCCGGGCCATCCTTCACTAGCTGCCCTGTGCTCTCTCCCTCCGAAGGCCTTTGCACATGCTGTTCCCTGTGCCTGGATGCCCTTCCTTGTCCTCTGGGCCTAGCAGCTCCTACGCATCCCCTGGATCTCCTCTCAGGTGCCCTCCTGCGCCCTGTCTGAGCACCGTCCCTCCCCCACCTCCTTCCCATTCTGGGATCTGCACGGCTCACTAAACAAGCCACACTGTTGGTTAAGGAAAGTCATGCTGGTTGAGCACCTACTATGTGCCAGGCCTTGTGTGTTTCAGGCTCTTCCCATCCACGATCTCACCTGATCCCGACAACAACTCCGGAAGGAAGTCATTTCTGATCTCATTCCATAGACGAGGCACCGGAGGTCAGAGAGGTTGAGTCCCACTCAAGGTGACACAGCTGGAAGGTGGCGGAGCTGGAATTCACACCAGGCGCATTCGAAGCTCCGAAGCCCCAGCCCTGATGTTGATCTTCTGAAGCCAAATATCTTCACACAAATTATCAAAAACCCATCAGACGTTAAGCCTGGATGTTCTGACATGGAAATGCTGATCATGGCTACGTGTTTGAGGATAAAGAAGATGCAGAATGATGCCTGCAGTTGCACCCCCTTCCCTTGTAGAGCTGGGGAAACTGAGGCACGGGCATGGTTGGTAACAGACACATGGTAACATGGTTTCCTAGGGGAGCGGGACTGTGTGGGAATAGTGAGGGGCTGCTTGCATTTTTACTTTGTACAGCTCCTTTTGTGCGCCTTTGTGGTTGGCGTGTTCATGAACCCTCGCAGTCCACTGTCCCCTTTGTTGAGGTCCTATCCCCAACAGGTGGCAACTGGCCAAGTGCATCTGGACTCAGGATGGTGCTGATGGTCCTTGGGCTGCTGTATCCGACATGGCTCACACGGTGCACAAGGGGCCTTCTGGACATGAGGTTCAGGGAGAGTAACAAGGACACAGCCTGAGAGTGGCCACTTCTGATTCTAAGCCTGGTGATGGTGGAGTTTCAGGCACTGGTGTAGGCTCATGGGAGATTTTTTTTTAATAATGACACACACAAAATAATAAAATGACAATCACCACCATCACGGAGCCTTGTTTACTCCTTGCTCAGCTCTGTTCTCCCCAAACCTCGCAAACTCCACCTTTGGCCCCTGACCCCGCCTGTGCGCGGGCTGCGGCTGCGGCTGCCCCGCCCGGCCGCTGTGTGCCCCGAGCACCGCCCAGCCTGGCTGCAGTTCCTCTTTGTCCTTCCTCTTTCCCGTCATATTTTTAGAAATCTTTGTGCTTGCAGCCCCACTTCCAGGACAGCTGGCCTCACTTCTCCTTGCTGGGGCAGAAGGAGGGCACCATCCCGGGCCTATGGGAAGAAGGCCCTGGAGTCTTGGGGCGAGGGGTGCTGGCGCAGAAGGAGGTGGCAGCAGAGGCCCCAGACACCTTGCAGGCGCTTCCTCTCCCCCAGCTGAGCTGCCTCTATTTTTAACTGTGCCCACCACCGCCACAGCCGTCCTCTCTGCACCAGCCCTGTGCTTGTCTTTGGTCAGGCTTTGCTGCCTGAAACACTCACCTTCCTGGCAGGCCCTGGGGGAAGGGGACCTGACCTGCTTCCTGACGTCACCCACCCACGGCAGGAGGAGGGGAGGCAGCCTTGGGGGAAACTTTGCTACCACCTTGTCATAATAAAGGTGGGAAAACTGGGGCCCACAGAAGGAAGAGACCCATCACGACTCTTGGCAGGTCAGTGCAGAGCTGGAATCTGAGCCAGGTCTGGCTGACTCCAAATCCCCGTTCATTCCCCACTTCCCCAGGTCAGGCCAGGGTGATGGCATCTGCTTATAGCTGATGAGTCTGAACTCAGAGAGGGCAAATCATCTGGCCATGGAGGGGCTCAAACTAAGACCCAGTCTGAGTAACAGGGGAATGACTTTTCCTCCCTCTCCCCACCTCCTCCAGGAAGTCTTCCCAGATCTCCCCTGCCCGGCTGGGGAAAGTTACTTCCTCCCACGCTCCAGGTCTGTGTCCATTTGCACATCTGAGTCAGAGTCCTGCAGAACTTGTCCACTCCTGCCCCCAACATCCTGGACCAGCAGCTCTCCAGGGCTAGTACCACGGCTGGTCACGCTGTCCCAGCATTGCACAGTATATGTTAACATGGAGGACTGTTTACAGAATGAATGAATGAAAAGACGAACCTATCAACGGAGACCCCAAATCTCCCAACGGACTGCATGCATTGACCTCATTCAATCCATCTTCTCCCCAGGGCCGGTCTGAAGCAAAGCAGAGACTAACCTTCTGGTCCCCTGGAGGCCTCTCTCTGCCCTCTGCACAGTGCAGGCCAACCTGGTTCTCTTTCTCCTCTCACGTTCTTATCCCTGCTCTGCCACTTACTGGCCATATGACCTTGAGCAAGTCAGTCCTGGCCTCTAGTTCATTCTGTCAGCCTCAATTTCCTTATTTGCATCATGGAGACAACCATCCTTGTAACCTCAGTATGTTAGGACCCCAAAGAACTAAGCAACAATGGTGGAAAGACAGGCGGTGGTGGGGAGGGAGGATCACTCCGCAGCAGGATGCTCTCACTGCCTCATCCCCTCTCACGTCCGCTGAGTGACCCCTCGCCAGCCCCTCGCCAGGTCTCCTTCCTATGCGTGCCATCTAAGATGTGCTCACTGCACCTGTGCAGTATGGGAGCCACCTGCCCCAGAAGCCCACAGGAGACGTGGGGGTCAGGGAGAGAGCACTGCACAGGGAGTCAGGAGATGGGGTGTGATCCTCCCTCTGCCTTGGCAAGCCTGTTTCCTGCTCTTAGCCTCCTTTGCCCCATCTGTAAATGGGAAGCTGTTGGAACGGATCAGTGGTTCTTTAACTGTGTTCCCTGGAACCTGAGGCTTCCACCTTGGGGGGTAAGGAGGACACCCAGTGGGTAGGGTGAGGGTGCTCCATGTTAGGTTGATTAGGGTGCTGCTGCTGAACAAGGCTGAAGTCATCTGGACCTGGGGAACTGGACAGATCCTGCCAGTCCTTATGTTCTGAAATTCCAGGTCATCTGGAACATTATAAGACATGGGGTGCCGAGACTTGGCCCTTCTTCCAGCCCTTCTCTCTGCCTCCCAGAAACATGACCCCGTCCTGTTCTCTCAGCTTTCTTTCTCCTCTTTCTCCCTAGACTCATGGACTCAGTTACTGGGGAGGGTCTCAGCCAGGCCCTCTGCTGCTCAATCTTGGCCCTCCACTGGCTCCAGGCAGTGTCCTCAGCCTCCCCAAAGGCTGTCCCAACCCCCAAGGGCTAAAAAAGGGCTTCAGGGTTCTTGCACCACCCAGACAGACGTCATTGTCACCAATACTGTCATCTTCATCACAAGTATCTTTGCTCAGTCCCACCTCCAAGCTTTTGTGCTGGCTGTTCCTTCTGCCTGGAATGTTCTTTCCCCAGATACCCCCATGGCCCACTCTCTCTCCTCCTTCAGGTCTCTGCTCAAATTGAGTCTCCTCTCAAGGCATCTCAATGCCCCTTCCTACCTCTGTTATCTTGCTGTAGTGTTCATCCTGCTGGCCACCAACCGACGTGTCACATCACATTGTATGTCCCATCCGTCTCCCAGGCATGGTGCCTGCTTTGCTCGTGGCTGTGCACGCAGCCCCCGGAACGGAGTTTGACACCTGGCCCCTGCTCATAAGTGTTAGCTGCTGCCCTTCCCACCTGGTTATATCCATTTGCACATCTAGTCCTTCCAGGACTCTGTGAGACGTGCACTGTCACCCTCGTTCTACAGAAGAGGGTGCTGAAGCCCAGAGAGGCTGGCCCCAGTTGCTTACCTGGGTGGCACAGGTCCATCCTGAAGCCCTCAGGGGAAAGTTGGCCTGTGTTCCTGGTGCCTGCTGACCCAGCTGCTGCTCGCGCTGGCCAGGCAGGGATGCGTCACCTTGACTGCAACAGGCCCCTTCCTGCTGGCCCCGCCCAGCCCTGTGTGGGGAGGAAGTGAGTCCTGGCCTGCTGGGGTCTTGTGCGCAGGCTCTTGATGCAGCGGCACGTCCTAAAAACAGGCAGTTTCTAACAGCAGGGACCTTTGCATTTGGGGTGTGAGCAGGGGAGGGATAGAGGTGAAAGAGAGAGACAGAGAGAGGAGAGGAGGGGATAAAAGACAGATAAGGAGAAACATACACACGTGCACAAGCACACAAAGGAAGATGGTCACCGAGGACAGAACCTTCTCTGGGGGCTACGGGCACATATAAGCCAAAGGATCACCCAACTTGAGCAGTCCTCGCTGGGCCCCATGTATTCCATCCCACATGCTCTTTTTCAACTCCCATTTGAGAAAAGACAAATTAATTCCATGCTGAGAAAGGCTTTGCTCTCTTTTAAAAAAATGTCTAGCTTGATCTTGTCTAGTGACCAAATGGGTAATATGTTCAGTTTCCCTTTTCCCCCAGGCTTCTGGGAAGCTCACTGTCAAATCAGAAGTTCATCTCCATCTGTTTTATTATAGCACGTGAACTTTGGGGCCAGCCTTGGCTATTTGACTCTCAGCTCTGCCACTCAGGACCTGTGTGGACCTGGGCTGGTCACCATCTGCAGTGAGCCTCATTTGCTAACCTGTAAGAGGGAATGATAATGTTCAACTCAGGGATAGGGAAAAGATGGAGCGTGATGATGTGTATGAGATGCTTGCAACATAGTAGGTGCTCAATAAACACTTTGCTCTTTTGATTTTAATTTTCTTCTTGGTTAAAATTTACAACGTTATTGTTTGTGCCTTTTCTGGTAGGTGGATTCAAATCCTTTGTGGAAAAGGTGTGGTGTAAAGAAACATCTATAAAATAAATGCTCACTCCTTTTAACTTCATGGCATGTTGAAATAGAGCTCCCTACATAACGTACACTATCTGCTTCTGTAGAATTGCTTGCTTAACCTAAGTAACTCCATTTTACCCTGTCTGACCTGCAGACTACCCACCCCTTCTGCATGAGAAACCGTTGACCTCATAGAAACAAAAGCCGTTGCATAGAAACAGGAGCCATACACAGTGAACTATTACATGGGAACATACACAATGAAAAGTGGCATGCTTGACTGCTCTGACGGCTCATTCTTGGCCTCTGTGACCTAGCTCCCTAGCTTGCTTTGTGCACCTGGACAAACCCGTGTGCCAACGGGATGTAGTTTTTGTCTTAAAAAACCCCACAAGACCACGGCCCAAGGCCGCTCTTCCTTCGTTGCTCCTTGGGAGATGGTCGCTGGCCGCTGGAGTGAATAAACTGCCCTTTTCTGCACGAGTGGCGTGTAAGTGCATTTCTTGTGGGAGGGAGCCCCACAACAATGTGTTGGTTTATTCATCCACTTCCCCACCAGTCTGGAGACTTGTGAGGGCAAGGTCAGCCTTACGTCCTAGTGTCTGGTAAAGTGCTGGGGCATAGAGGGTGTTCAAATGTGCAATAAATAAGTGAACGAATAAATGAATGAATGAATGAATAAATAAAGGGAACACAGGGGAGATGTCGTGGAAGATGCAAAAACCAGGTACAATTTCCACTCCTTTGCACCGTGATGCTGCCACTCCTCTGGTCAAGAGGTGGAGTCTATTTCTCCTTCCCTGGGATCTGAAGTGGCCTTGAGTCTTTCTTTGATCAATAGAATGTGGCGGAAATGACATTACAGGACTTTTGAGGATAAGCTTTAAGAGGCCTTGGAGTTCCCACCCTTACTCTTGGACCCCTGTGCAGCTGCCATGAGAACAAGCGTGGGCTAGTTTGCCAGAGGATGGAAGACCATGTGGCGACAGACTCAGCCATCCTGGGATCATCTTGGATGCACAGTCAGAGTACTCACTCATCCATTCACTCATTCATCCAGCCAGTCCACGTTTATGGAAGATCTCCTGTGTGCCATGCACTGTTCTTGGCATTAGCACAAGACAAAAAAATCACTGCCCTTATGGGGCATATGGTGCGTCAGCTAGGCCAGGTGGAAGGTGGCAGTGGTGGGCAGGGTGTGGGGGTGGGGGGGATGAATCATCTCTGAGGTCCTTCTCCTTCATATTTTTCTCTGATTTCTTATTTTTTTCTCAAGGACTCAGAATTGGAGACAGCATTTGGGAGGCTGGTAGAGTGGAGCATTCTTGTATCTCGGGACTGCTGAGGGTCTGGCCAGTGAGGCCGAGGTATGAGAGGGCTTCTGACACACAGGGGCTCTCCAAAAGTGCCTGATTTCCTCCAGACCTGTCACTCTTTGTCCAGGTTGGCCACAAGACTTGCTGGAAGCAAATAGCATAGGCAGTGGGACAGAAGGAAGCTGGACCCAGGGGAGCATCTGTGACTCAGTGATCCATAGGGCAGTGGAGCAAACTTTGATATTCCAGTTCACTTCTAGGAGTTGCCCCTAACACGGAGGCTCTTCCCAGCATCACCGATAACCAGTGAATGTGGGAGGAGTTTAAATGTTCATTAGGGAGGGAATGGTTAATAAATTACACTGTGTCTGGATGATGGGTCTGTGTGAATAATGACGATACAGAATTCAAGCATCTTTTGGTTGTAAGTGAACATAACTCAGACCAGCTTACACTGGAATTTATTGGCTCAGTCCCTAGAGTCAGGGATAGGGTTGGCTTTGGGGATAAAGATACCAGAGACTCAAAATGTCCTTGTTTCTCTCTCTCTCTCTCTCTCAGCTCCAGGCTCACATCAAATCACCTTTGACTTCAGAGGGAGGGCCTACCAAACAAAACTCTCAGGGAAAGACTTTGGTTAGGCCTGGGTCATTGCCCATCCCTGGGCCAATCATTGCAACTGTGGGGAAGGAACACCATCGCTGGCCAGGCCTGGGTCACACGTCCAGCCCTGTGGCCAGAAGGGAGGTGAGGGGAAACGGACAGCCCCAGCAGACCCACAAGGAGAAGGGCATTTCTTTAAAAGAAGGAAAGATGGGCAGATATAAACAACAGATGCCCACTCTTGCTATTTTTTAAGTTTTTGGTTTTTTAGTTTCTCTTGTTTTTATTATACAGGTGGTCCTAGACTGTATTGATTAACGTGGAGAATCATCCTCAGCATAGAACTGAGTGTATGTGTAGTCACATAAAGCAGGAGGGTCAGGAGCCCAGACTCTGGAGCCAGACTCTGCCTGGGTTTAAATCCCCACTCTGACACCTTGCCATGTTCTCACCGTGGTCTTGGGCAATAGACTTCACCTCCCTGAGCCTCAGTTTCCTCATCTGTAAAGTGGGCATAATAATAGTACTTACCTCCTATCACTAGAGTGAGGATTAAATGAGTTAAGCCACATCAAGCATGTTTGAGTGGTGCTTGGCATATAGTCAGCTTTCGATAAAGGTTAGCTGTTGTAGATGCCCAGAGCAGAGGTTGCCAACTTGAATGCCCACAGGAGTCAGACAGCTAAGTAAATGAGGGCAGTGGGCCCACCTGGGGGCACAACAGGGCATGGCAGGGACTGTGGCAAAATGGAGAAGCTTTTCCCATGTGGAGTGGGCAGCTGGTCGTCAGGTCTAGCTGACTGCCACCATGAAGGTACAAGAGCACAGGACGGCTGGATTTTTGTGTTTTCCATGTATAGCTGGATTTATACAATTTTGTGTGATATTAATAATCAGTTAGTTTTACTAAATTGCAAAATGCTGAGGTGGAGAACATGGTGAAGACCAACAATGTGTCCTTCAGCTGGCCAAGACCTGGCCATGGCTTGCCGGTTGCTGCCTCTGATGTAATCGGATGATGAAAGGATGTTCACTAATATGGTAGCAGACATTGTCTCTGTGTGATGAGATTTAAGATGACTGGAACTTTGTTTGTATGTCCTATGTATTTAGATATTTTATTCAACAACATTAACAACCAAAGAGAGGGCAGGAGCTGCAGAAAACTGAGTGGGGAGCATGGGACAGGAAGGTAGAGAGATGACAGCCAGATCCAGGGTCTTGGGGCAGCCCACAAAGTCAGTCTCCAACTGTTTACAGGGACCAGACCAGCCTTGACCCTTAGCAGGGGCTGAGCAGGGTGGGGGCCAAAGCTGCATTCTTGATAATGGTGGCCCATACAGGTGAACCCCTCTCTTGCCCGAGGGGCCCCAGACTTGAGTTCACATCTCAGATCTACCTGTGTGATCTGGGGTGCATGACTTTACCCTCGGCATCTGCTTTCTTATCTACAAAGGGAAGGGAATAATGCCTCCTTCTCTCCTGTGTGGATGAACAGACTGCCAAAGCCAAAGGATGTAGCCCAGCATTCCAGGTCATGGGTGTGCGACATACAGCGCGGGTTTCTGAGGACGTGCGCTCTGTCTGGAGATGCACGCGCTTTCCAGATCTCTGTGTACTTTGGAGCCAAGCATGGGACTAGGGTAGTGGAATTTCAAGTGGAAAAAAATTTTTAGGCGAGAGCCATCATTTCACATGGAGGGGATGGCCAAAGGTTCTGAGTGCAAACTCTGTGCCAAGCTGAGTGCTGGGTGTGGGGGACAGAAAATTAAACAGCCCCTACCGAGGCTCCATGGTCAGCTCAGGGGATGGAGGGGCTCTTGACCCATTCAGGGAGGGCTTCACAGAGCAGGGATGCCTGTCCACAGTCCTGGATATTTTGTCCAAAAAAGGAAAGAATACTACTGAAGGTCAAGCGGGCATTTGGGAGGGAGGTGGGAAGGGGAGAGTGTTTCTGGCTGGAGGAACTGCAGGAGCAAAGGCTCAGAGGCTTGAGATGGGTGGAGGTGGGACTGGCATGAATATGGGCCTGGCTCCAGTTCTGTCTGGGGCCTCTCTCTCTTCCACCCCTCCTCCTCCTCCTCTGGGGCCTCTACCCTTCACTCAGCTGCTCTCTGACTCCCACTTCCCCTTTCCAACCCAGGCAGCAGTAGTTTCAGGGAAGGGCCTTTTTCTGTGGCGACAGGAATACACACTCACACACCAAGAGCCTGCCTGCATATCAGGTGCGTGAAGGAGGGGCTCCAGGCTCTGCCCCCTCCCAAGCTCACTGGGGTAGTGGCCTGAAGGAAGCAGAAGGTCTCCCTTGGGTACAAAAGGCTGTGTCGAGGGGTGGGATGGGCTGAGGTCCCAGACAAGCCAGAGGCAGCGTCTCTCTGTGTCCTGCATCCCTCGTGGTCATCAGATGGCTGCTGCAGTTCCATGAGTCTCATACAGACTCGATCATACCCACCTAGGCACACTCATTCATTTGGTCAGGGTGGGACCATGCTCACTCCTGGGAAATGGAGCACCTGGCATTTGTAGCATCTAGGTGAGAGGTGGGGATGGAGGGGACTGCTGGTAGGAACAAAGGTGCCAGCCTCTAGGGCCACCACGGGAACCAAGAGGGAACAGTGGAGAAACAGGAGGGAACCCCAGTGTGGTCAGAGGTTCCTGGGTGCGGGCCTTTCAGGAAGTGACCGGCAGTCCCCGGCTGCTGGGAGGCCAAAGATCCCTGAGAACCCAGTGTGTTAGCAGCAGGGAGAGCTGGGGTGGGAGGTGGTGAGGCAGGGGCCACTGGCAGGGAAGTGCAGGTAGGGAGGTGGGGGCGGAGAGGAGAGAGGTGAGAGGTGAGGTCGCTGGAGCCCAAGGGGGTGGGTTGAGGAAGGGGTTTCGAAGAAGAGAGCGACTCTACTTGAGTCAAATTGCAAGAGACCCAAGGCATTTCTGCCTGGAGGGATTCTAAGAGGAGGTTGGGAGGGCTCCGGGTTGGAGGGGCAGCCCATGGAGGAAAGGTTGGAGGAGGCTTGCATGCGGACCATAAGGCTGGAAGTGGCAGTCCTTCCAGCCTGAGGCATCTCCTCTCCCCATTTTACAGACCAGAAAACTGAGGTTCAGAGAGTTGCAGCCACAGGCCGGGATTCCAGCCCACAGTTTGGTGCTGACTTTTGACTTTTGAGTGTTTAAGGTTGAGTCATCCTTCTGGGACATCAGTTCTACTTCTTTTGAGGTCACTGCTCTTGAGTTTTTGTCAGTCCTTTAAAAGATAAAAATCTGACACTTCAGTATTTAAACTTGTGTCATCTTCAGTCTACCAGGGAGTCTTCTCTTTCGCTCAAAAGTGTGATTGTAGAGCCTTAACAAAACGGTCTGTTTACACGTGTGCTCCTGGGTCCCTCCATCTGCCTTCTCTGCCAGGTTGGTCTCTGGCTTCTGTGTGTATAGCGCTGGGCCCTGGGGCATGGGTTTGAGTCCTGGCCTGCGGTGGCCACACCATCAAGAATCACCAACCCCCAGGGCTGCGCTGGAGCTCCCTGCAACCTCCTGCTGTGAAAATCAACCAGTCAGAACTAACGCTGTGGACTGAGAGCAGAGTCCACATGTTTTAACATGTATCCAGGATTTTGGTTTCATTCAGGTCTGGTGAGGTCAATAGATTAAGAAACACCTGCTGTTGTAAAGATAGCTTGTATCTCACAGTGCCCGAGAGGAGGGGTCATGCCAGGCCACACAGGGCCACAGGAACCCCCAGGGATGGTCAGGAGGCCAAAGGAACAGGGAAAAGCAGGGGAAGGAGACTTTATGGTTTTTTTCTTTTTTGCAGGAAAGAATGGGTGAGGAAGGGTAAGCAGCTGAGCAGGTTTAGGATTGCACAGTTTGAGAAATTTCAGCAGGCTCTGGGCTAGGGTGGCCCTTAGTTGTCTGGTATGTGGCCCTGGGATGACTGGGGAAGAAGGATGTTGCCTCCTGAAGTGTGAAGCCAGACAGAGGGGCCTCGGGATTGGTTGCTTTGCATGTGAAAGTCGTTTACTATCTATCTCCAGGAATCAGCAGCCCCTCCCTCCCAGCCGTGAGGCTCCAGATACCAAAGCAAAAAGAATACAGAACATAAAAAAAATGGCTAACGTAGTTAAATCTGGTTAACACAGTGGGCTGGTTTTGTTCCCTGCTGCATTCCTGGCACTTTGAATAGACCTGGCGCACAGTAGGTGCGCAATACGTTCTTCTTGAAGAATGAGGCTCGGGCTGTGTTTGTGAAGGGCTGACGTGGGTCTCAGCTGGGAGGACTGGCTCCATCCCAGCGTCAGCCAACAGCTCAGGGAATTCTGACAGCTCACCCTGGCTTCGACCCTCAGTGCATCCACCTGTGAGCTGTGGCAGGTTCCCCTGAGGCTCAGCATTCGCATCTGTAAACACAGATGTTACGGGGGGCGCTTGTGGAGATTAGCGGGAGCGGTGGCAAAGTGCCCGGCCTGGAGAGGGCCTCGGTGGAGGCAGCCGCTGGTCCCTTGTCGGACCCCCCACTGCGCGCTTGCTCATCTGATTTCCAAAGTGCTCCAGGGTCCTGGCGGAAGTTAGGGCCTTGCTTTGTTTTCCTGAGATTTAGGAAAGATGATCGTAGGCAGGGGACCCCAAGTGTGGATATGCACCAGCATCCCAGGGGTACCTGTAGGATGTAAACTCCCAGGCTACCGGCTTCTGAGTCTGCCTCTCCCAAGGAGGGGCCTGGAATCATTAGTGTAAACATGTTCTGAGATGCTGCGACTCCAGTAAAGGAGATTTCCTCCTCTCTCTGTGAAGATGTCCGGATACACTCTGGGCTTCAGCCTCTAGCAAAGAAGTTATTACAAGAACGAGGAAGCCACTTGGGTGTTTACTGTTGAAGGCACGATGTCACCCAGCGCCTCTTACACCAGAGCACACAAGAGCTCTCTTGTAGCTGGTGTTAGGCGAATCCGCCGCATAAGACCTGGCATGCTTCTCCTTTTCCAGTAAGGAGAACTGAGTAACTTGCCCTGTTTCCCCTTTTGCCCCAGCTGCCAGCAGGCTCAGGCAAATCTGAAGCTCAGGTACAGCAACCCATCATTTGACATATTTCTCCTGGGTCCTGGTTTTCTTCCTCCATATTCCAGCATTTTGTGTATGTGGGAGGTGGTCTGGGAGATGCAATTCTCAATATAAAGAAAGGGAAGAAGAGGGAATCCAGGAAGGCAGGAAGGCAGGAAGGATGACAGACTAAAAATCTCAGGCAAATACAGATGCAGTGGCTGGGGGGTGGCCAGACTTACAGTTTTGGCCAGCAGCCCGCTATGTGCCCTTGGGTCACTCGCTCACTCTCTGATTCCCTGCAGCCTCCTGATCCCTCCTCTGTCTCCTCTGTGGGCTCCTCTTTCTCTGCTGTCCTTTCATGTTCCTTCACTTACTCATTCAACACGTATTTATGAAGTGCCTACCTGCTCTGCTGCATAATGAACCACCCCAAAACTTCTTAGTAGATTTAAACAACATTTTTCTTGCTCGCGAATCTGCTCTAGGCAGGGCTCGCTGGGGACAGCAGGTCTCTGCTCTACTTGGCATCAGCTGGGGCATTAATATCTGAAGGCCTGCTCTCTCACGTTTGGTGGCGTTCTGTGGGTGCAAACACCTAGAGCTCCTTGGGCATCTCTCTCCTGCCCTATGTGGCCTCTCCATGTTCCAGGGTAGCCAGTAGCCTTGGAAGCCACGGTGCGTGTTCCGAGAGAGAGAGCCCGGTGGAAACTGTGTCACCTTTTATGATCTGGTAGCCACACAGTATCACTTGCACTGCAGTCACAGGCCCACCCACACCCAAGAGGAGGGGACCCTGAACGCTGCTCTTGGTGGGAGAATGTCAGGGTCACACTGTGAGAAGAATGTTGGGCATAGAAGATGTTGGTGCTGCCATCTTTGGAAAATACCACCTGCCACTCTATCTCATGCCAAATAATGTGCCTGGCCCTAGGGACACAGACACAGTGGTGTGTAGGGTGTTGGGGTTCTGGTGGGGCCTGTCACAGGGCCTTGTTCCTTATTCAGGGCTCTGATCCCCACACCAACACTCCCAAATCCCCAGCTCTGCTCTCAGTCCTGACCCACACTTCCAGCTACCTCCTAGACGACTCCATCTGGATGTCTCAAGAGGGCCCTCAGCTCGGTGGGTCTGAAACTGGCTCCCTTCTTCTCCGGCATTCTCCAGCTCAGCGAACAGCAATCCTGGCCACCCAGCCATCCAGCCGGGAACCTGGACATTGATTTGTTCCTTCTCCTCTCTCCTCCCTGCCTAGATGGTCAATGTCTCTTGGAGTCTGATGTTTCAGGTGACTCTCAACTCCATGGACTCCTCAGACATCCTCACTGCCACCTCTCTGTTAGGGCCACACCATCTTTCCTCTTGTGACACTCCTGTTGGTCCTTTGGCCTCTAGCCATGCACCACCCCCACTCCAATTCTTTCCCCTCATAGTACACAGAGTGATTTTTCTCAAACATAAATCTGATCGTGTCACTCTTCTGTTTAAAAACCTTCAGTGGAACTGAAAACAGGGATTTTAAGTGACAGCTACATATCCACGTTCCTAGCAGCATCAGTCACAATAGCCAAAAGGAGGAAAGAACCCAGGTGTCTGCCGATGGATGGATGATAAACACAACGTGGTATGTGGTATACACATACAATGGAACATTACACAGCCTTAAAAAGGAAGGAAATTCTGACACATGCTACAACATGGATGAACCTTGAGGACATTATGCTCAGGGAAATAAGCCAGTCACAGACTGTATGTGACT
Source organism: Cynocephalus volans (assembly GCF_027409185.1). Classification (NCBI taxonomy): domain Eukaryota; kingdom Metazoa; phylum Chordata; class Mammalia; order Dermoptera; family Cynocephalidae; genus Cynocephalus; species Cynocephalus volans. Next base: position 12,888,515 of record NC_084471.1, read on the forward strand.
GTATGATTCCACTTATATGAGGTACACAGTGGTCAAATTTATAGAGACAGAAAGTAGACTGGTGGTTGCCAGAGGCTGGGGGTGGCCAGTAGGTGAGAGGTGACTTGGGCATTATTGTTTAATGGCCACAGAGTTTCAGTTTTGCAAGATGAAAAAGTTCTGGAGGTGGGTGGTGGTGATGGCTGCACATTGTGAGTGTACTTAATGCCAGTGAGCTGTACACTTAAAAATGGTGAAAGTGATAAATTTTATGTGATGTATATTTTACCACAATCAAAAGAAGCAACAAGCAAATCCCTAAAGAATTCTAAAAAAAAAAAAAGAAAACACCCAAACAAACCTTCAGTGGCTGCCCCCTGTCCTCAGCCCATAAGGGGAGACCCTCCAGGACCGGCCTCCTGCCTGTGCTCTAGCCTTTTCTCTCTCCTACTCTAGCGACGAGTCTATGAACCACCTTTCTTTCCAGATGCATTTTTTCTTGCCCCAGGGCCTTTGCACCTGCTGCTCCCTCCACCTGGAAGACTCTTTCTCCTTGCCATTTCTGCTAACTCTTGCTCATGCCTAAGGCTTGATCTGCGCTCTTTCCTGACCCACATGCTCAGGACTCCTGGCATACCTGTCCCTATGACTGCTCAATTATTTATTTTCACCACTGGACTGTGAGCTCTATGAGAGCCGGGGCCAAGTCTATGTGGTCAGCCCGTGGCATGTGGTATGCTAGGCAAATACTGATTGAACGAACAAATGGCTGGGGTGGGGGACGGAAGCTGACCCCGTCAGCTCTAAGGGCCACTCGAGCCCTGACTCTCTATGGCCCATAGCAGTAAAGCTGCATCGAGCCACGGGTTCAGAAAGTTGGCATCTCCTCTCCTCTGGCCAGCCCCAGTTTGGGAGTGGTGACACTCCCAGCATGAGCCTGGGGTGCAGTGACAGCCGAGTCTTGGTGGTCCCCATGCATCTTCTAGTGCTGAGCTTGGGTCCCTCCCCTCCCTCTAGCTTGGGCGTCCCCACAAGAGCATGGCAACTCTGTTAACCAGAAGCTTCTGTCATCAGGAAGCCGTGTCCCTCGGCCAGGCCGGGCCCTGGGAGCTGTGTTCAGGGATGGTGAAATAGACAAGCTTGAAAATGCAATGAGCTTTCTATCTCTGAATTCTAGAACATTCTGCAGGAAGGGCCTCAGTTGTGTCTGGTCTCTCCCCTTATGTTTACAGAAGAGAATACTGAGACCAGAGACAGGGAAGGAGACTTTTCCAAGTGCTGCCCCCTCAAGCCCCTGAGGCTTTCATTCTCTCCTCCTAGGGTCCTTTTTGTCCCCTTGGCTGTCCCCTCAGCTGCCCCCCAGGCTCTGCCTTTCTTGGCTTCTTTTTCCCTGTGCCAGGCTGTCAGTGTGCTGGAGGAGGCCTTGTCTGGTTTCTCTGCGTACCCCCAGGCCCAGCAGGGTCCTGATGCAGCCTTGCACAGACAGGGGTGCGACAGCTCATAGTGGCACCAGGGTGGGCAGGAACAAAGGACTTCTCATTCCCATCTGCTAGAGCTTTCCTTATGGGGCCTTGCAGGTGTGGGGAGCACACTGGGGGAGTGGTGAGGACACAGACAGGACAGGAGCATGGGGTTGGGGTCAGGCAGGCCCAGGCCTCCCCCATGGCTCTGTCCCTCCCAGTTGTGTGACAGGAGCTAAGTTACTCAGCTCCACTGAGCCTTGGTCTCCCCCATGCAAATGGGACCCTTTGCTTGTTTGTTCTCTAGACATGTCCAAAACGTTCTCAGTGAGCTCTGGGGTTGTGGGGACTGATGCAGAGGGACTCAGGGCTCAGTGGTTATACCAGGCTGTGGAGCCGGGCAGGCACCACTGCCAGGCTGAAGGTGCCTTTCCTCACCAGGACTCAGTTTCTTTTTCTGTAGAAATGGGGATAATGATATCACCTCCCACATGGGAAGGATTTAAAAACAAAAAAACAAAACAAAAAAACCCAAGGGAAGTTTTGAAGGATTTAATGCAAGAATCCATGTAAGACAATTAGCACATGGCATGCTGGTTGGCCGAGCAGGAGGGCTGGGGCAGGGGTCTGAGCCTGGGCCCCAAGAGGAGACAAGAAGACAGGGGAGGGGGCTGGACCTCCAATTCCCATCCTCGTGGGTTTCCTTGGAGACCAAAACCAGCCCGCAGGCTCCTCCCTGTGGTAGCCGCAGAGATAGCACACGGAGAACCCACTGCCGGGGGCTTCCCTGTGAATGAGGGGACCTCTGGGGATTCCTCAGCCCCTACACCCCCCAGGATCTGTGAGGCTGGATTATAGTCGGGGCCAGGGCTGAGTGCTGGGAAGAGCGTGCAGCTCCATCTCTCTGTCTTCCCTTTCTTTCTGCCCTGATTTCTATTGCTGGGTGTCATTGGCGGGTGGGGGTGAAGGGTAGGGGGTGTGGGACGTGGTGAGTTGGGGGTGAGGGGTTAGTAGTGGGGGTAGGGAGGTGCTGGGGGTGGTGCGTAGGGCCTGGGCCAGGGTGAGACAAATGAGGCAGGGTCCTTCGAGTGCTGGATCAGATCCTATCTTTACTCAAAATTTTATTATGATTTTTTTTGCATTAATTTTGATTTTTAGAGATATCACATAAGTCGTACTTATCTTGATGAGTAGAATTTTGGCTTCTCCTTAGATTCTGTGCCTGAGGTGAGTGCCTCACTCACCTGACCCTAGCCCAGCCCTGGTGGGGGTGGACGGCAGGTGTATGGGGGGAGTACCTGGGCTGTGGCCCACGTACAGGGCGAGCTTCTCATGGAATCCTGACTGTCAGCCCAGTGACTGCTCACTTGTCCACCTGTGCCCCCTCCACCTCCTGTCCATCTGTCCATACTCCATAGTGGTTAAGAGCTTGTATGTACTCTGCATTCAGGTGGCCTGGGTGACCTCCGATGTCTATTCAACACCCACACGCTCATTTGATATATTTTTACACTTAAAAATGATTCATATACTACTCAAATCCATTGAATACATTGTTTAAAAAAATAAAGCATGTACTGATCTCCTGATTTCTAATCTTCCCAAACATTCCGTGAATGGGATATGCTTATCCGCATTTTACAGACGAGGAACTGAGGCTCAGAGGGTGAAGTGTCTTGTCCAGAGTCCCGCGGTCTATGAGTGATAGTGACGTGAGACCCGATGAATCTGAGTCACATATCTGGGCAGTGTCCATCTTCTCAGTCCCTGCCTCGCCTCAGGGTGGAGTAAAGTCTGGCCTGTCAGACGGGACAGACCATCCATAGACTATTCTACTGACACGTGATAGGTTCTTGGAACAGTACGAACAGGAGTGGCAGTGATGGATTCTGTACAGGGAGACCTGGGAAGGGGTCGCTGGAGGTGAGGGGTGGGTTGAGAGCTGGCTTGGAAGAGGGAAGGGCATTGAGTGGTGGAAACAGCACGTGCAAAATGCAGAGGTGGAGACTGGGTGAGTGACCTCTGTGCACATCCATGCACAGGAGCACAGGCTGCCGGTGAGTGCGGCTTTAGTGAGGGGTTTAGGGAATGTGCCACCAAAGAGAAATGGAGGCCAGACTGTGAGAGGTTTTGGATGCCAGCACACTGTTTACACTTCTTATTTTACCCGACTGGCAATAGGTGAGAAAGGAACTGCCCTTACTGGGAAATCTCTTTTGCCAGGTGTCACCAAGGGGGGCTCATGTCCCTTGTCTCAAGCATCCCTCAGTGCAACCCTCTGTGATCCTGCCTTGGCTATGAGTGAGGCTGAGCCTCAAAGAGGTTCTGTAACTCCCCCTGGGCCACACAGCCAGACTGTGGGGAGCTGGGAGCCGGGCGCCGACGCTAGCTCCGACTCACAGTTTAGAAAGGTTGCTCTGACTGTCGTGTGAAGGACGGACTGGATTAGGCAGATTAAAAGCATACAGACCGGTTAGGAGGTTGCTATAATAGTCCAGGCCAGAGATGCTGGTGGCTTGGGGTCTGACTCCGGCAGAGGATCTAGAGAGTGATGGACCTTTGTGAGAGGTAGTTAGGGGTGAAACTGACCAGACCTCATGAAAAATTGAGGGTGCAGGCGAGCAGAGCAAAGCGTGCTGTTGAGGTTTCCATCCTGGGAGACCGGCGGGTGGTGCTGTTTCTAGAGACGGGCTGAGCGAGTTTAATGGGTAGTAGATTAATGATGGCTGCAAATCCTGTGCTACTGTTTCCATTGAGGGATGGCGTTTATTTCCTCTCTTTGAACCTGGGCTGGGCCTAGGACTGGCTTTGACCAACAGAGTGCAGCAAAGTGACGCTGGGCAGGCTTGGACCAGGCCCTCAGCTAGCCTGGAAATTTTCCTAGGGCTCTTGGACTTCTTGCTCTTGAGATGCTCCCTCTTCCATCCCAGGTGCCATGTTGTGAGATGCTCAAGCCATGTGGAGACGGCCCCAGCTGAACTCCCAGCCGACAGCCAGCACTCATGTCTCAGCTATGCGAGTATCCCAGCTTGGACGCTCCAGCCCAGCTGAGCCCCCACATGGCTGTAGCTCACCTGACATTAGACAGAGCAGAGAAACACCTGGAACCACAGGAGAGGATGAATGATTGTTGTCTTGGGCCCCTGAATTTTGGGGTAGTTTGTTGCGCAGCAACTGATGTGTGAAGCCACAGTAGGTGAGTTTGCTTTGTGCTGTGATGCTGCTGGAAGAACCCAAGAGACCTCCAGGGGGCCTAGTTTATTAGGCAGGTGGATTTTAAGATGTAGAACCCCACAGCAAGATCAAGTGTGGAGAGATATATCTGGGTGTCATCCACATGCAGGACCACTAGGCCGTGCGACTGGCTGAGCTTGCTCATGGAGGCTTCAGTTGAGTTCAGATCCCCGGGAAGCCCAGCGTTATGGGGCTGATGCTGGAAGAAGGGCCCAGGGATGAGGAGGAAGTCATAGAGGTGGGAGGACCAGAGGAGAGTTGTCAGGGAAGGGGAGGGAAGGATCTAGAGGCATCTGCTGTTTGTGCTCATCCAGCATCTGTTCTACCTTATTCAGAGAGTGTCTCTACTTCCTTTCGGGACCACTGCTCCTCCGCTTTGCACATGATCGATGAGGCGCTCACCCCATCCCTAGCTCCAGGAAGTCGGGGAGAAGGCATGACCTGGGTCCAGCTAATATTCCATCTCCTGGTTACAGTGATTGGCTCAAGAGTGGTCATGTGACCTAAGTAAGTCTGATAAGATCCAATCCTGGGGCTTTTGCTGGAACAACTAAGAAAACAAAACTCCTTTTCAGCTATGATTTCTAGCTGCAGATAATGCAAATCTGAAGCTGCCAGGTCACCAGAAGGAGCCTGAGACTTAAGCCACAGCAGAAAAAGGTGTGTGGGAAGACAGAGCAACTGCGATTGAGGCTGGATGATGTCATATGAACCTCTGGATTCATCGATGTGGAAGCCTGGATGACTTGATTACATGAGCCAACGATTTCCCTTTATGGCTATGGCAAATATTAAAAATAAGCTCACACCTATTTCCAATCCTTCTCCTGCTCTCCTTTCTCTCCTACAGAGTCTGAAATGCTAAATCATTATTTCCTAGCCTCCTTTGCAGCCAAGGGTAACCATGTGAACTCTCTGGGCCAGGGGAGGGTGCCCCTTCCTGAATCCAAGGAAATTCTCATTAGGAGAATGCAGTGTTCGGCCCCCTTTCCTGCTCCTTGAAATGTGGACTTGGGACCAGGAGGTTCAGCCATCAACTTGCAGCAACACGGTGACAAGCATGAGATGCAGGACAAGTGTGGAGGATGATGGGACAAGATGCAGAAGGAGCCCAGGGTCCTGATGGCACTGCTGGGCTGCAGCTCCAGTCCTGAGCCTCCTCCTCTGACATCTTGTAAGCCCTGGTTGCTTCTGTTACCTGTGGTGGAGTGTGAGTCTGCTGGTACATGGAGCAAGTCACAGGAGCCCACACCACTGCAAGGGGAGCACTGAAAAAATATGTGATAAGGGAGGGAGTGGCCAGCCATGTGATGCAGGGAGGCTGGGCAGGAAGGGCCTGTGAGAGAGCCCAGGGTTGACCCATTTGCCTTGCATTCCACCTCCCTCTGCTTGGCTGTACTGCAGAGGCTGGCAAGCTAAAATCACCGCTGCTCCCAGGTCCCTTGCAGCTATGGGTCTGTATGTGAATTAGACCCTCCAATTGGATTTGCTCATGTGAGATCTGGAAAGGGGCTTTCTTGTGTTCTTGGTGGTTGTTGCTGGCAAGCAAGCTTGTGAGTGTTGAGAACAGTTGTAACAGAGGAGGCAGTGGCTGAACTATGTGTCACAGTGTCCAGGCACCTGCTTCCTGAGGGTCAAGAGACAGGTACAGCAATGGTGGTAGTGTCCTAACCCCTGGGTGGCAGCTGCGGTGGGGGGTTGGGGGTGGCCCCTGACTCCTTGCTATCCTGGATGTGGCCTCAGCAGCTGCTCCCCTTGGGCAGCTCTGTGGGGTTCTGGGAGTCACGCCTGGGGACCGCCCCAGAGTACCTCCCTGGGTACAGCTTACAGTAAGAACCCAGTTCCCTGCATTAAATCTCTCTTTACTTAAGATACCTGGCATGGTTTCTAGCTCCTGTGCTGAAACACGACTGATGAAAGGATCAAGAAGCGACCTTTTGATGTAGAAATCTGGATGTCATAGGTGACCTTTGAAGGAGCATTTTCAGTGGAGCGGTGGTGAGGGGCAGTTGGTTTTTGGAGGTCTATTAGCACCCGCACTTGTATTAGTCTGCTCGGGCTACCATAACAAAATCCCACAGACTAAGTGGTTTAAACAACAGAAATTTGTGTTTTCATAGTCCTGGAGGCTGGAAGTCCAAGATCAAGGTGCGGCAGGGGTGGCTTCTTCTGAGGCCTCCCTCCTTGGCTCACGGATGGCCACCTTCTCGCTCTGTCCTCACATGGTCTTCCCTCCATGTGTCTGTGTCCTAATCTCCTCTTCTTATAAGGACACCAATCAGATTGGATTAGGGCCTGCCCCGAAGACCTCATTTTAACGTAGTTACCTCTTTAAGGACCATATCTCCAAATACAGTCATGTGTTGAGGTATTGGAGGTTAGGACTTTAATGTATGAATCTCGGGAGAAAACACAATGTCATCTGTGACAGTGCCTCCTGGAAACATTCCCTAATCCATGGGAGTGAGCCAAGCTCCAGAGAACACTACTGTGGAAGAACTCCGAGTATGTAGGCTTAGCTCCCAAGTGTGTCCTTGGCTCACTGGAGTCCCTGGTCCCCAACGCTTCTTGGCCATATCCCTGGCTTCCCCCATCTTTGTGTTTTCACATCTGGGTCCAGGCTTGCTCCCACTGGACCACGAAGGAAACTGGACTGCAGGGGGTGCTTCCTGGGGGGAGGGGGAGGGGACAGCATGGATGGGATAGGAGGGTGGGTGGATGGTGGCAGAAGGGGACATGGAGCGGACATGGAGACAAAGCCTGGGCTGTTCCTGTATAAGATGGAGAAACTCATGTGAGGGGAAGGAGTCAGTAGGAAGAAGCTAAAGACATTAGAAAAAGAGCAGAGCTGTGTCCTAGAGAAGGGAGAAGGGGACAGGGGTAAGAGATAAAAAGGGAAAGGACGGCCCCCCGCCACAGTCACACTGACACTGAGTGTTTGAGATGTGCCAGTCCCTTCTAGGTGGGGACATACACCGTCTCACTTCGTGCTCCCTGCTATCCAGAGAGGGCTGTGCTTCCACTGGCCACGGGGACCAGCTGGCAGAGAGGTGGGGCGGCTAGTGGAGTAGGTGGGAAGTGGACGTCCAGTCTGACTCCAGAGCCCACGATGGGGAGAGGAGCTGGAGGAGGACACAGGTCGTCTCCAGACGGGTTTGGGGAGTGGAAGCCGAGGCCATCTCCCAAGGGAGAGGTTGGTGGTTCGAGAACAGTGATGGCTTGGGGTGGAGGACGGAGGGGTGAGACAGCATCCCCTAGGGGTCAGGAGGGGCGGGCTGGGAGCACTGGGCCCTGCTGAGACTGAAGGTGGCGTCTGCCCCAGTGGACTTTCTCCAACTACTGTCTGCAGCTGGGTGTGGATGGGACGAGTTTGGAGGTTTAGATCCCAGGGTGGGCACTGGCCAGTGTGTAGTTGGAAAGGCAAAGAAGGAAGGAATTAAGGGCACTTCGGGTAACTTGTGCAGGAAAAGTGATCTGAGAATGGGCTGCTGGCTGGGGGAGTGGGGGGTGGGATGGGGTAGGTAGAGGGGGGCCTGGGTATGTGGCCAATAAAACAGGGTGAGGGGCAGGGGCTGAGGGCAGGGCTGAGATCTGGAGGGGGACACAAATATGCCCCCAAGATATTTCAAACTCGGGTAATATGTGTACAGAAGGAAGGGGTCCTGCCTCTTGTCCTCCCAGTTCCTCGGGTCTGGCATGTGGAGGCTGGTAATGGAAGGAAGTCTCTGGCCATGCAGCTCAAGGCAGGGAAAGATGTAGCCCCCTGGAGGCTGCAGGAGCCCCCCCCCAGGTTCTTCCCATCTTGAACTGCATTCCTTGGGGTGTGGGGGGTCTCCTGCTGATTTTCAAATACTACCTTAGTTTCTGGAGTCATGAAAGAAACTGAAGAAGACACAAATACACGGAAAGATATCCTGTGTTCATGGATTATTAGAATTAATATTGTTAAAATGTTCATATTACCCAAACGATCTACTGATTTAATGCAATCCCTGTCAAAATTCCGATGTCATTTTTCACTGAAATAGAAAAAACAATCCTAATATTTGTATGGAAATACAAACGACCTGAGTAGCCAAAGCTGGAGGCATCACACTACCTGATTTCAAAGTATACTACAAAGCTATAGTAATGGCATTGTACTGACTTAAAATGGCATTGTACTGGCTTAAAATCAGACACACAAACCAACAGAACATAATAGAGATCCCAGAAATAAACCCACAGATTTATAGTCAATTGATTTTCTACAAATGTGCCAAGAACATCCAATGGGGAATGGACACTCTCCTCAATAAATGGTATTGGGAAAGCTGGAGATCCACATGTGCAAATCGAAGCCTTATCTTACACCATATACAACAATCAACTCAAAATAGATTAAAGACATGAAACTGTAAAACCACTATAAGAAAATATGATAAAATTCTTCTTGGCACTGGTCTGAGCCATGATTTCTTGGATATGACCCCAAAAGCATAGGCAACGCAGGCAAAAATAGACAAATGGGATTGCATCAAAATAAAAAGCTCTGCACAGCAAAGGAAATAATCAGCACACTGAAGAGAAAATATTTGCAAAGCATACATCTGATAAGGGATTAATATCTAAAACATATAAGGAACTCAACTCAATAGCAAGAAAACAAATAACCTGATTTTTAAAATGGGCAAAAGATCTGAATAGACATTTCTTAAAAGAAGATATATAAATGAACAATAGACATATGAAAAAATGCTCAACATCATTAATCATTAGAGAAATGCAAATTAAATCCACAATAAGACATCACTTCATCTGTGAGAATGGCTGTTATCAAATGGACAAAAGTTAGCAAGTGTTGTGAGGATGTGGAGAAAAGGGACCCATGCACACTGTTGGTAGGAATGTAAACTAGTACAGCCAATGTGGAAAACAGTATGGAGGTTCCTCAAAATTTAAAAATAAAACTAGCATTTGATCCAGCAATTCCACTTCTGGGTATGTACCCAGAGGAAATGAAATCTGTATGTCAAAGAGATACCTGCACTCCCATGTTCACTGCAGCATTACTCACAATAGCCAAGATATGGAATCAACCTAAGTGTCCATCAACAGATGAATAAAGAAAACATAGCATATAAACACAATGGAATGCTATTTAGCCTTAAAAAAGGAAATCCTCTCATTTGTGACAACACGGAGGTACCTGGAGGACATTATGCTAAGTGAAATAAGCCAGGCACAGAAAGACAACATATGATCTCACTTGTATGTGGAATCTAAAACTATTAAACTCATAGAAGCAGAGAATAGAGTGGTGGTTGTCAAGGGCTGGTTGGGGGTGGAAATGGAGAGATGGTCAAAGGGCACAAAGTTTCCTTTAGATGGTATGAATAGGTTCTGGAGCTCTATTGCATAGCATGGTGACTGTAGTTAATAATATTGCATTGCATACTTGAAAACTGCTAAGAGAGCAGATCTTAAATGCTCTCACCACAAAAAACATAAGTATGTGAGGTAACAGATATGTTAATTAGCTTGATTTAATCACTTCACAATGTATACATGTATCAAAACATTACTGTAAATATATACAAATTTAATTTGTCAATATAACTTAATAAAGCTGGGAGAAAAATAAAGTAAATCCCAAACATCATACCATTTCAAATAAATAAACAAATAAATACTTAGTCTGTTCAGGCTGCTGTAACAAAATACCATAGACTGGGTAGCTTATAAACTCATTTCTCCCAGTTCTGGAGGCAGGGAAGTCCAAGATCAAGGCAGGGGCAGTTTCAGTGTCTGGTGAGGGCTGCTTCCTGGCTCACACATGGCCATTTTCTCACTGGGTGCTCACATGGTGGAAGGGACTAGCTAGCTCTCTGGGGCCTTTGTCATAAGGGCACTAATCCCATCATGAGGGCTCTTCCCACATGACCTAATCGCCTCCCACAGGCCCCACTTCCTAATACCATGACATTGGGGGTTAGGATTTCAACATATGAATTTGAGCAGGATGCAAACATTCTGTCCATAGCAAATACCATCTACATTTGGACAATTCCTTGCTATGTCTCCAGCCTGGACCCTCCATCTTGTCCAGACTCATCTATCCAACCCCACACTTGACTTCATGTCCAACGGTCTTCTCAACTGAAATGTCCAGGACAGGTTTCCTCCCACAGTCACCCCCCTCCTAGTTAAATAGCACCTCCATCTGCCACGTTGCTAAGAATGACACCTGGCACCATTCTTGACTCCAGCTGAAAATTCTGTGCACTCTACAAAATATACCCTTGGTCCGGCCACTTCTCACACCCTCCACCACCACCTCCTTTGTTCAAACCCCTGTCGCCTGTCGCCTGAACACTGCAGTGGCCCAGGCTCGGCTCCGAGCTTCTGCCCTTGTGCCATATGGTCTATTCCTCACACAGCTGCCAGAGGGCGCCTTCGAGATGCGCACCGCGGAGTTTCTGTGCCGACACCCCGTGGAGCCTGCCGTGTGGGGCCACTCTCAGCCTTGTGCACTTCATTTTAGCCCCACCAGCCCTCTGCCTCTTGATGGCTCTGAAAATACCCCGAGCTCCCTCCAACGTCAGGGCCTTTGCCCTTGGTGGGTCCCTCCAACTGCTCCGCTCTTCCCCCAGATCTTTGCAGAGCTGAGTCTTGTGTCTAACCAAGTTAACCTCTTCCCTTCTCAGCTTCCTTTATTATTTTTCATGGCACTTTTCATCACCTGACATTATCATTATGTTTATTGCTATCTTGTTTATACTCTGTCTCCCAAATGGAATGTGAGCTCTCTGGGATAGGGACTTCAATTTGTCCCTGGGGAAATGGACCCAGGACAAGCTTGTTAAATATATGTCATGTGACTAATATTGCATGTTAGCTTAATATCGCCCAGGGGACTTGCTGGCAGGGGCCAATCTTCTCCACCCTCCCAGGGCCAGGCCACATAGAAGGTGTCTTTCCCCTCCCCTTCTCCCGATGCTCAGCGTGGGGAGACCCTGGACCACCCAGAGCTGGAGGAGTGACATCCATGGCCAGGGCACAAGAAGAAAGGCAGGAACTAAGGGAAGGAACTAAGTTAAATGGCCTGGGGGGCCATGGAGCACTTTGAGAGCTGAGAACCAAGACCTGCCCATTGGAGGAGACAGGGGGTACATTGTTGGACGGTGTGGGGAAGCCCCCGGGCCTCTTGCCTGTGTCCAGCTAGAGCGAACCCATGTCCACACCTCAGCATGTTGTGTGCAGGTCACGTGCATGCTGAAGGTTGACAGGCAGGCTGGTACCCATCTACGATAAGGGGCAGGGAGCTGAGCAGAGGGTGTTGGGGGCCTGGAGGAGACACCCCCATGCTCCGTGTTGGAGGAGAAATAGGGTCTGGTCAGGCAGGAGAGGGAGGACAGGGGCTTCTGGGCAGAGGGAAAGGCTCGTGCGAGGGAACGTTGGGCACAGCATTTGAAGAACTTGCAGGGTGTGGCCTGAGGGAGGCAGAGGGGAGCATGCGACGGGATGGGGAGGGTGGACGGGAGAAGCGTGGAGCCTCCGGCCCTAACAGGTGACAGCAGGCTTTACCCAAGGGCAGGGGGAGCACAGGGCCCCATGAGCAGTGTGGACAGCTCACAGCCCCTCTTCCCGGTGCTCACGTAGCTGTGCTTTCCTGGGGAGAAATGCCGAGGCCTGAACTATAGCTTCCAGGTGGAGAGCGAGAGCAGGTGGATTCAAGAAATATTCAGGAGGGAGAAGCCACAGAGCCCCGAGGGTACCGCAGTGCTGGGGCCGAGAGGAGGAAAAGCGCCAAGAAAACTGCCCCGTGCAGGACTGACTGACTTCAGACACGCTGCGGATTTGGTGTGAGATAGGGGAGGCTTTTCATCAGGTGGGGAGGAGACACGTGGTGAGGGAAGGCGGTGCAGGTCAAAGGGCAGCCCTCTGGAAAAATACTAAGTCCGATGTGCTTCCCACTGCACAGGGGGGTCATAGGAGGTGTGTCTCATAACTAAGTGCAAAAAGTTAAACCATAAAGCTACAAGAAGAAAGCATAGAAGAATGTTTTAAAAATCCAATTTTAGAGTGGCAAAAGCCTTTCTAAGGAATCACAAAGAGCTTATGGCTTGATTAACTGAACTAGGACGTAAACATGAGGAAGTCCGCATGGCTCAAGCCACCATCAGATAAACCAAAGGGCCGGTGACAATCTGGAAAAACATGGCTGTAACTCATGTGATAGACAGAGAGCTAATTTCCCTAACATGGACATCAGTAAAAAAAAAAAAAAAAAAAAAGACCAACACCAGATAAGAAAATAGGCAAAGGGTCTGAAAACACAGTTCACAGCAAAAGGAAATACGGATGGCTTTCAACTGTTTGAAAAGATGCTCACTCATATGAAAAGAAATGTGAATTAAAACCCCAGATGGCAATATCATTTTTTGCCTATTGGAGTATCAAAAATAAAGTTGCCTAAAACACCGTGTTGGTGAGAATGTGGGGAGACGAGCTTTCCAACAAACACACTGCTGGTGGGAGGGGGAACGGGAGCAGCCCCCATCAAGGGCAATTTGACACAAATGCAGACACTTGTCACCGCGCCACCCCCTGCCTGGGGAGGCTGCCTTCGGATACTCACGCCTGGGCAAAACAGCGCGGGCACAACGCCATACACGGCAGCATTGCTGTGCTGGTGAAGGGTGGGGGAAAACCTGACCTTCCTTCCACAGGAGCTACTCAGATGAATTGTAGCCCTACTACGAAAGGGAATTCTATTCCTACAAAGGAAGCTCTCTATAAACAAATATGGAACAAACTTCAAGGTAAATAGTGAGTGGAAACCAACAGTGTGCAGAACACATTGGGGCGAGAGAAAGGAAAAAAGGAATGCTTTGCTTTCTGCCAGAATGGCTGAGGAGGGGAACGGGGTGGCTGGGGACTGAGCTGCAAGGTGGACTTATCACGATAAGCCCTTTGTGCCTTTTGAATTTTGGACTGTGTGGACACATTACCCATTCAAAAGTAACATGGGAATATTAAAATGTAACAAAACCACTTTGAGAGCATTTAAAAGTGTTTGCTGTCTAGGTCCCAGTGTAGGGGGCTGGGATGGATGTGCTGTACTGGGATGGGAGTGGGGAAGACTGTTGAGTTCGAGGGACCAGTGGAGGTCCAGGTGGGGGTGCGAGGCATTTCCAGCAGGCGGTGGGGAAAGATCAGGACACCATCCAGACTGAGATGACCCTACAGGGCATGAAGAGAAAGGGCTGGGACGGATACCTGAGGAGCAGGTGCAGGAGGTAGAGGAGGGGGACACACCTGCACGGGGACCGGGAGCAGGAGCTGTCACCTGTCCTCCAGTCAGAGGGTGGCCTGTGAAGCCCGCAGCGAGAGCCCCCTGGGATCTGGGGGGGCAATAGAAGCCTGGTTCTGCTTGGTGTCTGAGTGTGTCTGGGTGTGTCTCGGGCACAGAACCTGACTCTGGGGGCAGAATGCTGGTTCTCTCGACAGGAAAGTCCCCGATGAAGAGAGGGGCCCACATTCTTCCTAGGGAATCTCCTAGGAAAAAATCCCCTCCCCGAGTCCTAAATTTGCCCTTGTGGAGCCTCCTGGGTGGGAGTTACCCTCCTCCCCCAGCAGGAGGGAGGGAAATCACTAGAACTGGAGAGTGGCTTGAGGTGGTCAGCCCAGGGAGCTGAGTGGGGGGCAGGGAGAAACAGTCAGTAGCTGTCTGTCCATCTGTCCTTCAGTCTGAGTTGGTCTCCTAGGAATTTGATCCCAGAACCCAGTCACTCTGGGGACTGCCTAGAGCAGGCCACCCCTCTTCTGTCATCTCACTTGGTTGCTACACTGAGCATGGGCTGACCCAAGGTAGAGTGAATCTTGACCCTAACGTTTCCCAGGCCTGACTGCAGGGCGCCTGCCGGAGACACCGGGCACCCTCCACCCAATGTTTTCCTAAAAGCTCTTATTTCTACAACAATTTACTGAGTGCTAGCTTTGTTCCAGATCTTGGAATATAGTAAAGACTTAGAAAACGCTGGCTGCTATTTTAATAAAGGTTAAAATTTTAGGAAGGTAGAATAATTCTCAAGTTGTACGCGTTTGATGATATAGCCTGAAGGTTTATAAAGAAAAAAAAAAGTGACAGAATTATAAAGAGAATTGACAAATTTATCATCATAGTGGGAGATTCAACATTCTTTTCTCAATAGCTGATAGTTTAAGCAAGACAAATAAAAACATATTTGTGATGATATAAAAATTTGAACAGCACAGCAACATCTTTGATTTATTAGATATATATGAAATACTGACAATATACACATATGAAAAAAAAAAAAAACAACTCACACTAGGTCAAAAAGCAAGTCTCAACACGTTTAAAAGAATTAATCTGATACAGTCCATATTCTTTGTCCACAATACCAGTAAGTAAGAAGACAATTAACAGTAAGCTAAGAATCCCTTTCCCCAACCTTTGGAAATTAATAACACACTTTCAAACAACTCACTGATCAGAAAGAAAATCATAAAGAAAGTTTAAAAATGTTTGAAACTAAAATAAAATATTACATATCAAAACTGTGGGTTGTGGTAAATGTTATATTATGAATATTTTATTACCACAATTAAAAGAAAAACAGCTGTAGGCTGCAGCTAAAGTGGCATAGCCAGGAGAGCTTATGTCAGGAAAAAAAACAAGGCTGAATATTTATAGCTAAACACTCAAAACCAAGCAGTCAAATAAGAAAAACAGAATAAACCTAAGGGGGGTGGGGGTGGGGGGATCGAAAGGATGTAAAGGTAAGAAAAGAAATTAATTAAATGGAAAACAAATGTATAGTAGAAAGGATTAGCAAAGCCAAAAGTTGGCTCTCTGAAAAGATTAATAAAATCAACACATCTTGGGAGCAATCTACTGAGAACAAAAGTTGAAGGCACAAATAATCAATGCAGGATAAAAAGGAGGGATATAACAGAAATTTGAAGGGAGAGATTAAAAAGATACAAAATAGAAGTATGAATAGCTTTATATCAAGGAATTTGAAAAGCCAAGAAAATAGGCAACTGTCTTGAAAAATGTATAAAAGGTAATACTGATAATTACATCAAGAAGTAATAGAAATTCCAAATAGTCCTGTATCCATGAAAGAAATTGAATTACTAGTTTAAAATCTACACTCCCTCCTCCCCCATAATTCCACAACCAGGCCCAGATGGCTTTACAAATTTTAAAAAATATTCAAGGAAGAGATTATTACATTATTATCCAGATTTCTCTAAAAATAGAAAAATAGATCATATGCCAACTCATTGAATGAAACTAGTATAACCTTCATGACAAAAAAAAAAAAAAAAGAAAGAAAGAAAGAAAAGGAAAGAAAGAAAGAAAAGCAAAAAAGATACAAGGACAATATGAGAAAGGAAAATTACTAGCCAATGTCACTGATGAACGTGGGAATACCCCCCGACCCCAGGGTTGAAGCCAGCAATACACAGAAAACAATATGTCATGACTGCATTAGTAAGGGTCTAGTTTAAGCTTCTTTAACAAAGAGACCCCCAAAGAAAGTGGCTTAAAGAAGACAAAAGTGCTTTCATTTCGCTCTCACGTCTGAAGGTGGGCTGTGCAGCTCTACCCCCGGACATGGCTTCCAGGATTGCCCCAGCATTCCTGTATCCCAGTCAGTGCGGAGAGCAAACAAAGATGCACAGGGCCAGTGGTTTAGCTTCTAAGGAGATGGCTCAGGCGTTGTTCACATCACTTCCATTTATGTCCTTTTCCCCAGAACTTAATCATGGGGCCATACCTTGCCACAAGGGAGACAGAAATGTGGTCTTCAGTGGGGTGAGCTTGTGGCTAGCTACAATTCTTGGATCTCTGTTATTAAAAAGAAGTGGAGAATAGCTGCGTGGGAATAATTAGCAACAGTCCCCAGATTGACTAAGTTAGGTTTACCCAGGAATGCAAAGGTAATTGAACATCAGAAAATGTACTGGGCTGGCTGGCTGGTTGGCTCAGTTGTTTAGAGTGTGGTATTATAACACCAAGCTTGAGGGTTTGGGTCCCCACACCGACCAGCTGCCAAAAAAAAGAAAAGAAACAAAAAAAGAAAATCTATAAATGTAATTCATATCTCCATAGATACAGAAAAAAAGCATTTGATAAAATTAACCACTTATGATAAAAACAAAACAAGACTGTTGTTACTAAGAATAGCCGGGAAATTTCTTTAACTGGTAATAATATCTGCCACAAGCCTACAGTAAAATCAGAAAATTTTCTCCTTAAAATCAGAAATAATACAAGGACACCTGCTATGACTGATTCTATCGAGCCCTGAATAAAGGCTCCAGACAAGCTAAGGAATTAGTGTCATAAAAATTGGAAAGGAAGAAATAAAACTGGCATTTATCATGAATGGTAAGACTGTCTACAAAGACAGTCTTAGACTTGTTAGTAGCAAAATCTCTAGATAAATTTTGATGAGAATTTCCATCCAGGTTTTCATACGTATAAGTCCAATATGCAAAATTTGACATTTTCCCTACATATAGGCAACAAATAGAAAATTCAATTTAAAATATTAGTTACAATGGCACCAAAAGTTATAAGGTATCAAGTAATAAATTTTTTGAAATGTTAGCATGACCTTTCTGGGGAAAAATAATACAACTTTATTGAAAGATGCAGAGAAGAAATGCACCACGTTAATGGATAGGAAGACTCAATATTATAAAGATGTTAATTCTCCCCAAATTCCTCTAGAAATTGAATACAATTCTAATCAGGATCCTGACAATTTTTCTTGAAACTTGATAAGCTTATTCTAAAATGTATAGGGAAAAGCAAAGGGTCCGTGTAACTATGACAATTTTGAAAAGTTCAGGATCAGGGAATTTGTCCCTCTGGATATAAAGACCTGATACAGAAACGTGGTAATTAAGGCAGGTTGTACTGGCTCCAGGGTGGACAGATAAGCCAACAGATGAGAGGCTAGGAAAAGATTCACATGTACCAGCCCTCGGCACGTGAGACAGCCTGACGGCAGCTCATGGGGCCAAGGCAGGCGGTGCGTTCAATAGACGGTGCTGGTTGCAGAGATGGTGAAATTAAATCCACATCTCACAAAAATTAAAAACAGTCCATATCTCATCACACCCTAAAGTCTGTCCCAAGTATGTAAAGACCTACGTATGAAAAGCAAAACTTTAGAAGAAAACGCAGGAGAATATCTTTATGAAACTGGGCCTAGGGAAGGAATTCTGAAGCAAGACTCAGTCAAAAAACACAAGTCATTAGGGAAGAATATTCTAATCTGGTTACATAAAAAATAAAAAGTTCTGTTTATTAAATGTCACAACTTATGAAAAGATATCCCACAGACTGGAAGAAAGATATGCAATGCATATAGCAATTCAAATTTGGAAGTCAGAATATACAAAGGACTTCTCCAAATAAATGTAAAAGAAAAGCAAATATCCCAACAGAGAAATGGACAAAAGATATGAAAAGGCAATTTATGAAACAGAAAACGCAAATGTCCTATAAACACTCGCAGAGATGCTGTATAGCACTAGGCATCAGGTAATATAAATCAAAACTGCAATGAATTGCCAATTCACACTCACAAGGCTGGCAAAAGTATAAAGTCTTACAGGTCAAGTGCGGGCAAGGATGTCGACAGAGAGGCCTCTGGAGTGAAAGATGCACATGCCCCACAGCTCTGCCATCTCCCTTCTAGAGAAACCTCGCACACTGGCTCCGGGAGCCCGTGAGTGTTCACGGCAGGATTGTTTGTAACACAAGCATTGCAGGCCACTTACATATCTGCTCACAGGAGACTGGAGAAATACATCTCCATACATTTATATAATGGAATGTTATACACTAGAAAAAAATAACTAAACTAGAATTGTAAGTTAAACATTTACCAGCACACTGTTGCCAGTGGGTGTGCCTTCCAAATCCTAAGGCCCAGGGTGGGGAGGAGGGAGCTGACTGACCCTGAGTGGCCCCAGGACGAGAACCAGGACTTCTGTGGGGACAAAGGTGGATTTCAGCTGAAAATGAGGGATGATTTTCTAACAGGCCAGGCTGTCCCCTAAGGGAATGAGATCCCCATCATTGGGGGTGTGTAAGTAGGGACTGGGCAGCTGCTTTGTGGGCAGTAAACCCAGCACCGTGTATCAGCGGTGTAAGGACGGGGTGGGGTACAGATGGCCTTGACTCTTCTGAGCATGCCCAGAGGCCTCGTGGTTCTGTGAGTCAATGAGTTTGCAAGGCGTGGGCTAAACGAATAACCAAATGTGACGCATCCTTGCAACGGGATACTGCTCGCGAACAAGAGGGGATGGACCTCAGCACATGCAACAACCTGCCTTGCAATGAGATACCACATAATGTGGGATTCTGTTCATATGAAATTCTAGAAAATGCAAAGCAATTTATAGTGGCAGAAAGCAGATCAGAACTTGTGCATGTGTTGGGTGGAGGGAGATACAGAGGGAGGGATGGGTCGCACAGCAGTACGAGAAATCTTTCCAAGGGAATGGAGATGTTCTGTGATGTTCTGTATCTTGATTGTGGTGGACATTTCATGGGTGCCAAAATGAATGGAAGTGTACACTTTAAATGGATATAATTTATTGCATGCAAATTATATCTCAAACCAAATACTTAAAAAAAAAAAAAAAGTAAAGTAAGAAAAAGAAAAGGTGAAGAGGATCGAGCCAGAGGTCTGGGCTGCTGCATCATGACCTTGGTCATGTGGACTTGGGCCTCAGTTTCCCCATCTGTGAAACAAGGGCGTTGGACAAGGAGGCCTAGATTCATCTCCAGTGTAGTGGTACAAGTGCATCATCCTGGACAAGTTGGTGAGCCTCAGTGTGCCTCAGTTTCCTCATCTGTAAAATGGGGGAACAGTAGGAGCTACCAGCAGGTGGAGCAGTGTTTGCCACACTGGAAGCAGCAGCGATTGCTACTGTCCTAGCCCTGCGTCCACCTGGCTGCTGTCATCCGGGCTGCCTACTCCTCTGTCTTGTTCTCCTGCCAACCCTGACTCCACACAGCCCCAGGGTCACCTGCAGTGAGAAATATTCCAGGGTTCCCGTGTCATTCTCAATGTGGGTCACAAGTCCTTCAGGGGCAGCTCTATTCTTCCATGTTTTGTATCCACTGTAGTGCCAAGCCCAGAGCTAGGAATTCAGGTGGTGTATAATTGATGCATGCAGAATGAAGGAGAGAGTCGATGGTTCTAAGTCAGGGAGATGTTTTGCTTGGATTGTCTTGGAGAAGCGGCTTTCTTGGGATGGAGAGAGTGGGTGCAACTTTAGGGCCACCATGGCCACGTATGTTTGGGCAGGTTGTGGACTGCGGAAGGAAGCTCCGCCCCGGGGGAGGGGTGCGGACGATGGGTAAAACCCTGTACACGCACTGCTTTCCAGCTCATGTGGCCACACCCGCTGGCTGTATTCCCAGAGAGGTCCATTGTTCTTGTTTTTTTCCCCTCTTTTTACAAAGTAAACATTTTATTCTAGAATAATTTTAGATTCACAGGAAAGTTGCAAAGATAGAGTTCACATAAATCCTTCACCCAGTTACCCCTGATGTTAATATTATTACATAACCACAGTACATTTGTCAAAACTAAGGAATTAATATTGGTATGGTATTGTTAACTAAATTTTAGACGATTTGGGTTTTACTCCTTTTCCAGTAGTGTTCTTCCTCTGTTCCAGGATCTAGTCCAGGATACCACATTGCATTTAGTACATCTTTTTTTCTTCCTTTTTTCTTTTTTTTCAGATTAACACAGAGGTTGCCCTGTGGGCTAGCAGTGGGTGGGAAAAGAATGTGGATATAGGTGCGTATCCAGAATTAAGTCCCTGGGTGGCCTATGAGGGAGGGAGCCCCAGGGTGGTCAGGGGGACACCTGGCTTCCCTGACCCGGGCTGACGGCCATGAAGTGCTTTCTACCACCTCAGCTCAGCCTATGCAAAGCACAGAGGAAAGACATCAAATTGTTGAGAGGTTTTAACAGTTGACTTGACAAGGCTTGAAGCAGGCCCTTGGTGAAGTTGTATGTCCCTTTCTACAAAGCCATGTTTGTGATCCCTGTAGCTTGTGTGGACTGCTCTGGAAAGGTTCAGCTTCTGGGTGCCTGGTCGGAATCCTGGGCTCTGCCACCCAGCAGTGCCCCCACACCTGCACCCTCCTGTGGGTTTCCTGGCTTGTCCTGAGTGACGAGTCCAGGGTGGGTGGCCCGTGGCTCTGTCCCCCCCCCATCCCCGCATCTTCTGCCTGGAGCTGGAAAGGGAGCGGTGGCAATGAACTTGGAGCCAGCTGGAGAGATCCCGTGTTTCCCTGAGTCTACCCAGGGAGTCCTCGGGGCTAAGGAGGAGCACTCTCCACACAAGCTACAGAACTCAGACTTTGTCCCCCAAAATGGCAGCTGTGGTGCCAGAAGAGCTTGGAGTCACCTGGCCCTGGGAGTGATTTCAGGCTGGGTGGTCCTAGTGAGGCGACCAACTTCTCAGACCCTGTTTCTGTACCAGTGACATGTACTATGGATCCTAGCTCCAGGGTGCCTGGTCCCACAGGGCTGCCTCAGGGACAGGCATGCTTTGCGGGGGGCACTGCCCGCCACTTCCCTTCAGCTCGACTTCTCCATCAGCTGAGCCCCACCCTCCTTCCTGCCTCATAACACCCCCCCATTTCCCACTCTTCACACAGGGACTCCCATAAGGCCCTTGCCTGGGGGGGCCTCTGGGTCTTTGCTCATGCAGCCCCTCACCTGGACTGCCCTCTTTTGAACACCAAGTTTCCAGTGTCAGCTTGGATGCCACCTAGCAAGCTCCCAGCTTTCCCTCTTGGTTCTCTGAGGTCCCCTCTCTGTTGAACCCCATGGCCCCAAGCACTTCCTGCCTTGTTTTACAGACACCGGTGATGAGGTTGTACCTTCCCCTCTATGAAGAATGTGAACTCCAGGGATGGACTGTGTCTCCTGCATCCTGGAATCACCAGTGCCAGTACTGTGCATGGCACACAGTAGGCACTCATTAAATGTGTGTACTTAGGCTTGAAGTGAAATGAATTCTTAGAAGTCTCAAATTCTTGGAGAACAACCTCTGGCCCGGCCCCTATGGGCAGGAAGACATTCCCCAGGTCTCCTGCTGGAAACCCAGTGCAGCGTGCCCGGGGTGGCCAGGGCCCAGCCCCGCACCTGAGCCCCCTGCTGCTCTGCCAGACCACATGCTCCGCCTTCTGCAAACAGCCGTGGGGGCAGCGGCTTGGGTAAGTTCCCCTTCCGCTTCCTCCTGCCTTCCGTCCCCGCTGCTGCTCCCCGGCAACCTCCCTACACCCCTGCTGCCCGCAGACTCACTCCCAGCCCTGAGCTGCCACCGCCACCAACCCCCAGGCCCCGGACACGATGCAGGCCATCAAATGTGTGGTGGTGGGAGACGGGTAGGTACCTGGCTGAACTTCCTCACAGTCCCCCACTGGGGTACCCCAAGACCCTCCTGCCCTGCTATCCTTAGGGAAGCCCCCTGCCCTGCAGATGTAGGAGTCCCTGGGAGGTGGCTGGGAGTAGTCGCTTCCTACTTCTCCCAGGGCCAGAGGGAGCACCCGGGATGGATGAGGACAGCTTCACTCTCCTCAGCCCACCCCAGCCCGGAAGCTGCCTGGGCAAAGGGTACAGGAGTGAGTGTGGGGGTGCCTGAGGCTCTGCACCTGCACCCTGAGAGCTGGGGGCAGGTCTCCCATGGAGGTGAGCCTCAGTCTTCAACTCTGTGGATGCAGTGGGGAGATGGGGAAGCAAAAATTGGGCCTTTGTTCCCAGGCTGACCTGGGCTCTAGTCATTGGCTTGGTGCTGCTGTGTGGCCTTGGGCAAGACACAGCACCTCTCTGAACCTTAGCTGGGCCATCTGGGAAGAGGCCTATGCCCCCCGGCTTGCTGTGGGGTCACTTGAGATATGTTGAGTGGCTGTCTTGCTTGCAGTGTGTGCTCAGTGAATGCTGGCCTCCTGAGCCCTCTCCCCATCCTCTCCCCTCCCCCTCAGCCTGCTGGGTTGGGGAGGATGTGCGGGGGATGTAAGGGCAGAAGGTTTTGATGGGGGGGTGATTATGGGGGATCAGTGGGGAAAGGGGGCAGGCTGGGTTGAGGGTCCTTCTCAGTTGTCAGGTCTCAGTGATCTCAGGCTGTCCTGTCCCCTGTGGGCCTCAGTTTCCTCATCTGTAAAATGACAGGTCCCGATGTCAATCTCTCACGCCTGCTAGGAACAATATCCTAGGGTCCAGCCCGAAGGTGCATCCTGGGGTGTTCCGTGAGTCCCTCCCAGGGTCTTCTAGCTGGACAGAGCCTCTTGTCAGCTCTCCCATTCTACAGAGGGGCAGCCTGAGGCCTGAGAGACATGGGTCTTTCCTGGCCTGGGTCCCAGTGGCCTTGACTTTGGCTCTGACCAGTGTTGGTGGGGGCGGGTGGTTTATCAGGCAGCTGCTTCTGATGCACGGGCCGACCGTTATCTGCCGCCTGGTCCTGCTCACTTCTGCTTTGTATCTGATCTGACAAGGGGAGGGCGGAAGTCAAGGGTAATGCTCCAGTCATTCAAAGTTACCTTGGTGGCAGGCCCTGAGGAGGGTGGTGATGGAGAACAGAGGGCCAGCAGCCTCCTTGGAACAGGAAGTGACAACACCAAGCAGACCTGGGGAAGGCCCCGAGCTGCCCCTCGGCCTCTTGACTTCCTGCTGAGCTACCTGCATCCCCTCCCTGTCCAGCAGGCCGGGAGACAGCACAAATAATGGTGACCGCCATTTATTTATCACCTACTGTGTGTTGGGCACTGGGCTTGGTCATGTCCCCTCTATTTTATCCTCCTACCAACCCTAATATCAGGTCCATTTCACAGGTGGGAAAACGGAAGAGCAGAGAAGTTAAGTAATTTGCCCAAGACCTCACAGCATTGAACCCGGGTCTCTCTGACTCCCTAACCCTGTGCTTTTAATTGCTTTGCTCTCTGGCAAGGTGGGAGGGAAAGAGGGGACAGGCTTTCCCTGTTACTGGCTGCCACAATACGCAGGCACTGCACTAACTGCTTTTATGGGAATCATCTAATTTACTTCTCAGCACACTGCTATGAGGATGGATTCATCCCAATTTTCTAGATAGGGAAACCGAGGCAGAGGGAGGTTAAGTGACTTGCCCAAGGTAGTGTCCCTGGAAGATGGTGGAGCTGGGATTTGAAGCCCAGGAGTGTGATGACAGAGCCTGGGTCAGGCCCCAGGCCCCACAGCACTGTCCAGGTCTACTGGGTACCCTCTGCCCTTAACCCTCTGTCCCACATCGTGGGCACCTGGGTCAGCTGGTTAAAAATACAGATTCCCAAGTCTGCCCACATCCATGGATCAGAATTTTTGGAGTAGGACCCTAAAGTCTGAACTTTAACGAACACTCCAGATGACTCTTACAGGTTCTCAGGCTCGAGAACACTGACATGGGTAGTCTCAGACAGGGAGGGAAAGGCCCAGAGGGGCGGCCCGGGTAGACTCTGAGGTCTCCCAGAGGACCAGGAGGCACTTGGAAACCTCCCCATGTTTGAGTCAGGACCCATGACCGCCGTCCTCTCGCACTTCCTGTCTTTCAGAGCCGTGGGCAAGACCTGCCTTCTCATCAGCTACACCACCAACGCCTTCCCCGGAGAGTACATCCCCACCGTGTGAGTTCCTGGGGAGGGGCGGGGGTCCGGAGGGTGGGGGAGACCCATCACCAAGTCGACTCCCCTTCCAGGCACTTCCTGTGGGCCAGGCCTTGTGTGGGCACTTGGGGGTCGGGCGATTGGGTGATGCCAAAACCGCAGTCTTCAGCCGGGTCTGGCAGAGCCACCAGTGATCCAGCTGGAAAGGCCCTGCCCTCTACTGCAGGCTGTGGAGGCAGAGCTGTCACTTGACATACTTGGGAGGAGTATGTAGGTGTCAGACTAGGGAGGGAAGGGTGGTTGAGGAGGCATCAGCCTTCGGTAGTCCCATCGCTCCCAGGACAACTTCCCAACTCCCTAGCACGGCATTCAAGGCCTTTGTGGCCTCCTCCTCACCCTCCCTTCCAGCTTCATCACCTGTCACTTTGCCTCGCGTTCTGTCTGCCTGTGGCCCCTACTGTCCACCGCACATTCCCCAGGCATCTCTACCTCAGGGCCTTTGCTCAAGCTGTGCCTCCACCTGTAGTGCTTTCCCTTCCCACGTCCATGTGTCTAAAGCTTCCAGGCCCAGCTCCAGTGCCCCCTCCTCCAGGAAGCCTTTCTGATCTAGCCTGAAAGAGTCTCTCTCCCCCGAGTGACTTTATCTAATATCTCCTGTAACTGTAAGCCTGTGGAGCGTGGGGAGCTGCATCCATTTCTTTTTGGGCCTCCCCATTGTCTCAGCACAGTGTCTCATACATGGTGTATTATACACATCGTCTTATATACAATGTGTGTGTTCTGAGTTGACTTGAATTGAACATCGTGGGAGAGACCCTAGGAGGACCAATCACAGCTACCGTCTATCGAGGGCCTGCTGTTTGCCAGGCCTGCACAAGAAGCTGCACTTGTGTGATCCCATGTGATCATGAGAAAGGGGTATTATTGTACCCAGGATACCCATGGGGAAGCTGAGGTTCACAGCTGCTAAGAGGCTTGCCCCCTGGGGTCACCCAGGCCTGTCTGGATTCAGAGCCAAGGTTCATACAGAGCCTTGCTGGGGCCCTCATTTTTTGATATTAATGGGGCCCCTTTTAGGAGCAGGGATGGATTCTTCTGGAAAGGAGGGGAAGAGGCAGGTGGGAGAACAGTGCCTGAGCCAAGAAAGCACTGACCCACCCTGTGACATCAGAGGATCAACCACTACCCTCCTCCCAACCCCAGACTCCACCCTTAGCCCAACAGCCCTGTGTCTCCTGACCCACTACAGGTGGGCTGGGCTCCCTCTGCTGGTATCCCTACCTGGGACACTGGGCTCAGCTGCCTCAGACACCCTGGCCCAGGTGAGAGGAAGGCAGGCAGCCAGGAGAGGGCAGAGAAACCTAGGCAGGGAAGTTGGAAACCAATTGCTGCCCCAGCTCGGCCCTGTTGCTAGTGAGCGCCTCTCTCTGCATCTGCCCTTCTACGAAAAATGGGAAGGAGGATTCCTGCCTGTTCACCATCAGTCATCAAATGTTTATCAGGCACTTCCAAGTGCCAAGAGAGAGCTGGCTCTGAAACTGAGCAGCAAGGAAAGTGTAAAATTGGACAAAGTGGCTCCTGCAGAAGGCCACTGTCACCAGGAGTGTGCTGTCACTGCCTGTGTCCCTGAGTCTCTGGATGCTGGCTTGAGACCCCATCCTGCCTGGGTTGGGGGACCCACTTGCTGAAGGACCTTGGACCAATCACTTTCCTTCTCTGAGCCTCAGTTTCCCTTTCTATAAGAGGTGGGGGCTTGTCTAGGAGATCTCAATCTCCTTGCCTGGTGCCTCCCCTGTGCGGGGAGATGGAAGGCTGAGGCTTCTGAGGCCAGGCTAGGGCCAGTTGCTGCCAGCAACTTGGAGGCCCCTGGTCCCTGGTGGCCCCTAGTGGACTTGGTTGTCCTGGACAAACTTGCAGAAGCTGACAGAATGGATCAGACAAGAGCTTCCTTCCCAGGACTCTCTGAGGAGTTGGGTCAGAACATCCCACTGGGCTGGCTCCGTGGGTGTGCTGCAGAT
This sequence comes from Cynocephalus volans, assembly GCF_027409185.1. Taxonomy (NCBI): domain Eukaryota; kingdom Metazoa; phylum Chordata; class Mammalia; order Dermoptera; family Cynocephalidae; genus Cynocephalus; species Cynocephalus volans. The sequence continues at coordinate 12,914,887 of NC_084471.1, forward strand.
GCCATTGCACAGAGCCCCTGCTTGGAAGGGTCCTGCCCCTGGTTTAATGCTCTGATGTCCCCATCTTGAAATGCTTAATAGTTATGGAACAAAGGGCCCTGCGTTTTCATTTTGCACTGGGTCCCACCCTCCTTTGACTTCCAGCACAAAGTTGCTCAGCCCTGGGCAAGATCCCAGGGGGCTCCTGCTACTGCCAAAGCCTGTGCTCCCGTGACAGGGAGGGTAAAATAAGTTACAGTGGGACCCTGTCATTGGAGGTGGGGGAAGAGGGAGAGAGGGTGGGTTGCGAGATAAAGGTGGGAGAGCTTCTGGGGCTGGGGGTGGGAGGCAGGCGCTGCAGGCACAAGATCAGATAAGCCTGAGAGCTGAGTTGGGCTTGCTGCCCGAGGTTGGCGGTTAACAGCTGAGGGGCCTCGGAGCGGACACCTCCTGAGTAGGGCGCACTGTGCGGTGGGCCAGCTGGTCAGGTGCCCAGGCCGTGAGGCTGCCCCCTGATTGGCTCTTGCCATGACCCCCCATCCCATCAGAGGTGTCAGCCTGCTCCGTTTTATACATGGGGTCACTGAGACCCAGAAGGGTGATGGGATTGATAGGATTTACTCATCCCTCCCTGAGGCTGTGGCATTTAGAGCCTGGTTATTTAGCAGCACCACACTCTCCCAGAGTCTGGTTATTTATATCCTAGACCCAATACTGTAGCTGGTAGGGCCCTATGAGATCATTGCATCGACCCCCTATATCACAGATGGGGAGACCAGAGCCTGCTCTGGGGATGGTCCCATGCTGGAGATTGGGGATACAAAGACATGGCAGGAAGCCCCTGCCCTTGGGTGCCTGTGACATAGGGGGTCCCCCCTTCCGCCTCGCCTCCTCATAACCATGCTCAAATGGAAGCCCAGGTGAGCTTTTAAAAGTGAAAGATAGAGTCACACCTGGCCTAAATCCCTCCCGTGGCTCCCCTTCCCACTTAAAACCTACCTTCTATCCTGACATTCAAAATCCTGAACAACCGGCCCTCCCCCACTCCCAGCCTCTTCTGCCACACACCCTCTTATCCACTCCACAGCCTCTCCCACTTCTGACACCCAGAACGTGCCCTCCGTCCCTGTGTTCAGTTCCCTGCTTAGATAGCTCTTCCTTGACCCCTGTCTAGAGCTGCCACCTGCCTCTGCCCAGCCCTTTCCATCACACGCTTGACCCTCTTCATGGCCTGACTTGATCTGGCTTTATGTTGCTGCTCTCTTACTCCACTCCCCTGCTGGGATGGGGGCACCCCAGGACAGGGCCCTGTCTGTTTAGTTCTCTGCTGTTGCACTTGTTTCTAGAACAGAACTGAGCACATCATGACAGACACCCCCCTTACCCCCCAGCAGGCAGGCAGGCAGGCAGGGCACACTTGGCCTGCCCCAGGAAGGTATGCAGGGGTCAGTTCTGTAAGGGAGAATACACTGTTACTGTAGGTTGAACCATCTGGTACTGATGTTTACCTTCGTGTGTGATCCTCCTGTCAGTGAACTGGCAAATCAAGCCTGGAATTCCCATAGACATCAGCCTCCATAGCTGGGTGTGCCAGGGCCCTGCCAAGCTTGCCTGCCTGTCCTCTCACAGTCCCTGTCCTCATCCTCCTGCCACTGGACGTGTTAGTCCCTCAGTGATCTGGGCTGGCTCAAGCCTTGGCCTTTGCTCATGTCCCCTCCTGCTCCACCAGTGACACCTCCTTGCCACCCCTCATTTTCTCCAGCTGCCCCCATCGCTCAGCAAGTACACAGAAAGAGCCTCCCCACTGGCCTTCCAGCTTCCTCTCTGGCCCTCCCCTAAGACATCTCCACCCAGCTGCCAAGAGGGGCCTTTTCTAAATGCAAATCTGATTTCATCACCCCCCGCCTGGTTAAGCCCCTCAGTGTTGGTTCCCATTGCCCTGAGGACAAAGACCTGAATCTTTATTGTGGTACACGCCTCTGCCTGACCTGGTCAGTTCCCCCCATCCCCAAGTCACCAGCCACACATGCCCTGTGGTCTCTGGTTCCCTTGAATGCACCATCCTTCCACCTTGGGAGTGGGCTTGAGTGGAGGTCAGGTGACACCTGGGTGCCGAGCCCCTTTTTACCTGCCCCATTCCCCTCCTCCACTGCATTCCAGGGTCAGAGCTGGGCCTACATCAAAGGGCGGGTCTCAGAGGCCGACAGGTCCTGGGTAAAAACGCTGTCTCCTCTGTCTCTGGCATGAAATGGCAGCGATGCTTACAACACAGGCTTTTCTGAATTGGGTAACAGGATCTAGCCCTTACTCTGCCACCAACTGGCTGGGAGATCTTAGGCAAGTCCCTTCCTGTCTGTGAGCCTCAGTTTCTTTATCTGGAAAATGGAGGTGAGAGCTGGCCACAGTGGTATGTAAGGTTCCTCTGGTCCTGGTTCCTGTGGGTATCTTAAATAAAGGGGCACCCTGGGAGTTTTGTATCATTGACATGTCCTGACAGCTGTCCCTCCGGCTCCAGAAGCTGGTCCTCTGGGGAGGGGCACGGTGGGGGAGTGGGCAGCATTTAAGACCTAATGTACAAAGGCCCCAGCCCTCTGCTTGGCCCCAGAGTAGATGCTCAGTGTGGTTAAAGCTCTTTGCCCATTACCGGGACCCCTAAGATCCTGGGGGTGACCCGGGGGAGACAGATGCCTTTGGCTCAAGGAATCTTGGGAGGCTTCTTGGCGCTAGAATTTCAGGCTGGACTTCAGAGGAGAAAGTGTCCCAGCATCCCAAGCTTGTCCCAAAGACGTGTTTTGTGGTTGAAGCAAAAACAACCCAGGCTTTTCTTTTCCCATCCTGCCCAGTTGTGCCTTCCTGAAATCCCATGGCAGTGTGCACCTGCTATGCACCGGACCCCGCGCTGGCCTCAGAGTGCCCTGGGAGCAAGCCGGCTCAGTGCCCGCTGTTTGGGTGCTGAGTTCCTAGCTGGGGGTCAGGAGAGGCTTCCTGGAAGAGATGACATTGAGCTGGGGCTGGAGGGATGAGTAAGAGTCAGCCTGGCAGTGGGGAGGAAGAGGGGGGAGGGAGGGAGGGAAGAGTGGGAAGTCAGAGGCCGGTGTTTGCAGGAACTTTCTAGGCAGGATGGAGCGGGGCCATTTGAGGAACTGAGAGGTGACCAGGAACACTCTCCAGGGCTGAACAAGCACCGTGCATTAAAAATGTCAGGCTGGCCATTTGGGGTGGGGTGGGGGGGTGGGGATTCTTTCTCAGGGGAGGTGTCTTTGGAGTTACTCTGAAGCATAAGGACTTCTGCAGCCTGACACTGAGCAGTATTCTGTGAGGGCTTCATGGAGGAGGTGGCATCGGAAGGGTTTCAGTTCAGTTTGGTTTAATTCCGTTCCACCTGTGTTCACTGGGTGCTAGGCCTGAGACTGTGGAGATGAGGCAGGCATGGGCCTGGCCCACACGGAGCCCACGGCCCTTGGAGGGGACAGAGAAGCTCTGCCTGCTCATGGTCAAGGTGAAGCAGTTGCCTGAGGATGGGAGCGATGAGCTCTTTCCAGGTGGGGACAGGGAAGTTTCCCCGCAGAGGAGGAGTTGCCTGGGAAGGGTTTTTAGGCATGAATAGAAGGCAGGAGTGAAAAGGGGCTGGAAGGGAATTCCAGAGAAAGGCACAGAGGAGCAAAGGCGTGGAGGCGGGCGGCCTGGAGAACGTGGAGGGACACAGGCCAGGATGGGTGGGAATATCTGGACAAGCTGGGGTAGGGAAGGGCATTCTGGGCAGGGCACTCAGCAAGGGCATGCACAGGGAGGCGGGCAGTGTGAGCCTTGCTTGGGAAACGGCGTGGCTGGTATGCCGGGGAAGAGGAGGAGAAGAAGCCAGAGGAGCCTGGGGTCTCAGTGGACCAAGTCAGGAGACGAGGAGCAGGGCCCAAATGAGTGACCTCAATGAGAGGGGTGATCCCCAGCCCTCAGGGGCCGGCAGTGGGGACACCCCTGGAGGCACAGCTGTGGCATGGGGCAGTGAGTGCTGGTTGTGGAGTCAGACAGAGAGGGCTGCTTCTCACAGAGTTTGGTCACTCACTGGCTGTGTGGCCTTAGGCAAGTCCCTGCACCTCTCTGATCCCAGTTTTCTCTCCTACAGCATGAGGAACCAGCACCTTTCTCTTAGGGTCATGTATAGTGAGAACTTGCTTTCTAAAGACTCCCCTTCCCTGAGCTTGGAGCCCTCGAGACTCTTGGCCCTCCCAGAGTCCCCTGGACTGCTCCTTCCTTGATGTTTATCAGGCTCCTTGTCTGGTGTCTGACCTCCCACTGACTGTGAGGGGCAGGGACAGACTCGTGCTCCTCAGAGTCCCCAGAACTGGAATGGAGCCTGCTGTGCAGCAGGTGCCCAACACATAAGTCTGGAAGCTCGTGTGATTGTCCTAGAGGCCTCTCTGGTGCTGGCAGGGAGATTTTAGTGGTTGATGTTGTGCCTGTCCCCTAGGCATGTGTCTTTCCAGCATGTGCCATGACACTTCCAAGGGCTTGTGACTGATGGCTTTCAGTGTGCACTTTGGGGTGGGCTGAAGGCCCCAGGAGCAGCCCTCTGCCAATGGGAGATGGGAGACCGTGGATAAAGACCCCAGCTTCCTGCCCCCTCTGGGGATGCCCTGAGCAGGGTCCATGCTGCCTCCCAGGTGGCCCAGCAGGACTAAGAACCAGTGGTCCACAGCAATGACAGCTCAGTAGCACACCCTGTATCAGCTGCTGTCCCTTTCCTGACTCCTCACCACTCCCCTCCTGCAGCTTCCTGGGATCACCTCCCAAATAAACCACTTGCACCACCTCCTTGTCTTAGGTTTTGCTTCTGGGGGGACCTAACCCAAGATGGTGTTGAACATTCATTCAACAAATATTAGGTGACGACCCTAGGTGTCCAGACTGGGAGCTGGGTAAAGTTCATTCTGATTAGGACTTGAAGGGAAAGTCACACAGCCTCAAGCCACCACCTTTCTAAAGGACAATTAAAGGCAGAAAAGTGATCAAGAGATAATATTTTCCTCTTTTTACTTACTTGCATTAAAACATTTTAATATAATAAATCAGTAATGAAAAACGAAATTAGGAAAACCCAACTGTTTAGTGCTGCGTGACTTTGGGCCAGTCACAGCCCCTCTCTGGGCCTCAGCCTCTGAATGGAACGATGTGGGGTTGGACAGGAAGTCCCCAGGCTCTGGGGTCTGAAACTGACCCTGCCTTCTGTCTCGCCTGCTCCCCACAGGTTTGACAACTATTCGGCCAATGTGATGGTGGATAGCAAGCCCGTGAACCTGGGGCTGTGGGACACTGCTGGGCAGGAGGACTATGACCGCCTCCGGCCACTCTCCTACCCCCAAACGGTGTGCTGCCCCCACCCCGTCCTTGCCGTCCTGGACTTTGCTCTCTCTGTTCCCTCTGCTTGGGATGCCCTTCCAGCCAGCTCTGACTCTCCCCCAAAGGCCCTGCTGAGGACTCTGCCTTGCTCCTCCCCAGGCTCCCCAGCCCTGTGTGGGTCCCCTGTTATCACCCTGACCCGTCCTCCCAGCCTCTGCCCATGGTGCCCCCTGGATCCAAGGGTGAGCAGGCAGACCCTGCGTGGGGGCCCAGTAGGCAGCCCAGGACGGTGAGCGCTGGAGGTGCTGGGGGAGGAGAGGAGAGGTTAGGGGGTGCCTACCTGGCTCTAGGCCCCGGGGTCCTTGGCTCTCCCTCCAGGTGGGCAATGAGAGGGCTGGGCTGGAAAGCAGGTGGTAGAATAGTGCATGGTGGGGAGCATGGATTCTGGAATCCCAGATCCCCCCTTAGCAGGGGGCACCTCGGCAACCCCTTTAACCTGTGTATAGGCCTCACCTGCCCCACCTGTAGGATGGGGCTAGCAGCAGCCCTTACTGCAGAGTCGTGTGAGGACTAACCCTTTAGAAGAGGCCCTGGCCTTGAGTGAGTGGTAGGAGAGGTGGGAAGGCAGCTCTGCTCTGCCCAGGTCCTAAGCCCCCAACGTCCTCTGGGCTGCTCCACTCTCAGGGAGCCCCAGGCCCCACCCCTCAGTGGCTGCCAAGGTGTAGAAGGGGCACGGGTGGGACACCTCTTCTTCACGCTAACCACGCCTGCGCTGTCCCCAGGACGTCTTTCTCATCTGCTTCTCCCTTGTCAGCCCAGCGTCCTATGAGAATGTCCGTGCCAAGGTGAGCTCGACACAGCAGGCCTGGGGGGCATGGGGGCAGGTGACCCTGAGGGAGGCAGGGAGGACTGCCAACTTGAGACCATGGGCAGAGAGGGTACTTGACGCCGACCAGGACTGGTGGGGGTGAGACTCAGAGGGTGTCTTGGGGGCTGGGTTAGTTAGCTTTACTCTTTGCCTCCTGTAACCTTGTCCCCTCTCCTCCTGTGACCTTGTCCCCTCTCCTCCTGTAACTTTGTCTCCTTTCCTCCTGTACAATCTCATGCCACCTCTTATCTCCACACCACATCCTGTCTCTTTTCCTACAACCACGTTCCCCTCTCCTTCCTGCATAACCCTGTGACCCCCATCCTCGTGCCCACCCTCCCTGTACAACCTCATGTCTCTTCTCGTATCCTCCGCCCACCTCTTATCTTCTCACAACTCGGGACCCTCTTCTCCCCACACTCTTATGCTCCCTCTGTTCCTTGCACAACCCCATGTCCCCTCTTGACCCACACAATCTCGTGCTTCATCTTGTCCCTGCACAACCTCGTGCCCCGCCCACCTGCTCAGTGGTTCCCTGAGGTGCGGCACCACTGCCCCAGCACACCCATCATCCTGGTGGGCACCAAGCTGGACCTGCGGGACGACAAGGACACGATCGAGAAGCTGAAGGAGAAGAAGCTGGCACCCATCACTTACCCACAGGGCCTGGCACTGGCCAAGGAGATTGGTATGGAGCTGGGGCTCAGAGAGGGGGGCTGGATGCAGGGGGAGCCCCGACTCAGCCTCATGGCGATTGTGAACATGGCTTCAGGGCCAGGCTCTGCGGTTCAAACCCTGACTGTGCTCTGCACTAGCTGCGTGACCTTGGGCGAACCACTTAGCTTCTCTGTGCCTGTGTTTCCTCATCAGTAGAGCGTGGCAATTGTGACAGCCTCTCCCTCATTAGGTGGCTGGAGATTTAAGTGAGTTAACACACATGAAGCACCCAGAGCAGCGCCTCCATGTGGGAAGCACTCTGAGTTAGCGAGTAGTGGTAGGAGCAGCAGTAATAGTAGTATCTATAGACAGACATTGAAAATAAGGGGTGTTTTGCACAGCGATGGAGTAGGTACGCTGTGGTTGCTTGGAGGACGAGCAGCCAAGTCCATCTTGTGTTTTCTGGGAAGGCTTCCTGGAGGAGGTGCCCCTGCATTAGATTTGAAGGGTGACTCACCCCTTCCACCTCTTTCTTACCTCCCTTTCCCCATGCTCTGGTTTCTCAGCCAAACTCCTCTTTTCCTCCAGAATACTGGGCCAGAGAAGTGAAGTGACTTCTCAAGGTCACACAGCTAGTAGGTGGCCGAACTGGGATTTGAAGGAAAGACAGCACAGTGCTGGCTCAGTGCGGGGTGTGGGGGGCAGTGGGGGGTCCCTCCCAGTGGCTCAGGGTTGCCTGCACCAGGGAGGTGATGGCTATGGTCTGGCCTCTCCCCTGGTGTCTGGGCCTGCTGGCTCTGTACCTGTTCCTTGTCAGGCACCAACCTGCCTGTAGTCCGGAGATAGGGCCATTTGCCCAAGAACCAGGGACCACCAGCTGGGTTTGGCCACTATGAGTTGTGCCTGCTGCCTCTCCACAGGGTCCCCAGGCCAAGATTTGGCCCCGCACCCCCTCCCTGCCTCAGGTCACACTCTTCCTCCTGCCGGAACTGGGAGGGGACTGGCAGTTCTCTTCACAGGAAGAGAAACCACAGCCACCACCTCCCTCCATCCCGTGACTAGCCCAGTGACATGGCCATCTTCCCCAGGGGCATCAACTGCTGCTTAAACCCCGGGTCCCCTGCCCCGTCCTGTGGCTCAGCTCCTGCCCACTTGTCCTCCCTCACAGATATCAGGACCGCACCCCTGCCTTCTCTTCCATCTGACCAGCCTGAACCCCTGGACTCCTTCTGTCTGGGACAGTGGGTCTCCAGCCTGTGCCCTTGCTGTTGACAGCCCCTTCCCTTTTCGAGCATTGTGCTTTGGGGTAACGTGGAGGATCCTGGAAGCCCAGATTCTGGTCCTGGCTCTGGCACAGATTGGCTGTGTGACCTTGGGTTAGTGGCTCTCCCTCTCTGGGCCTCAGTCTCCCCATCTGCAGCTGGCCTGAAGGATCCCCAAAGGCCCTTTTTCCTCTATAAGGAGGTGACAGGGAGGAAAAGTCACTGGCTCAGGGAGGAGAAGTCACTGGCTTAAGGCCATCTAGCCAGGATGTGGCAGATCCCAGATTTGAACCCAGGTGCCCAGCTCCCTCATTCACGAAGACCAGGGCCATCTGTCACCCCCTGGCCTGCCCCCATGCATTCTTTGCAGCCCCCTGGTCCTGCCTTACCTGACCAGTCATCATGTGTCAATGTGTCCTGGATAGATGGGAGAGACTGAGGTCCGGAGAAGGGACACTGGCCAAAGTCCGAGAGGGGTCAGAGGCAGAGCTGAAGCAAGCTCGGGCCCCCAGCTAAGGCCCCTTGTTCTGGACACCACTGAGCCAAGATAGGCGAGTGGGCAGGCGGGAGCCTGGCAGAGGCAGGAAGTGGGTGTAGAAGAAGTGGGCACTGGTGGTGGACCCTGACAGGGAGACAGTGGCCAAGTGCCCAGTGACACCAAGTGCCTCGTGACACCATCTAAGCACAGAGGGTTATGGTGACGAGACTCCCGGGCCCAGTTCCGGGTGCTCCGTTCTTGCCAGCTGAGCCCTGGGACCACTGCCCATGATCCCTGGTGGCCATACACCCCCCAGGTGGAGGGGAAACATCAGCGTGTGACTTTGCACAAGTGACATCCTTTCTGAATCTCAGTTTCCTCATCCCTGCCCCACCCTTTCTCCCCAGCCCCGGGCCTCGGTGGGCTTTCCCTTCCCGGGCTGCCCTTCCAGCAATCCTGACTCCCCTCTTCCCAGCTGCGTGCCTTTGGGCTCATGGCTTCCCCTCTCTGGGCCTGTTTCATCGTTTGTGAAGTGGGGAGTCAAAGTATTTCTTCATGGCACTGTGGGAAGCACCCAGCGTGTGCCTGGCAGGTGCTGACCTGTGGCAGTCCCCTTCCTCTGCCCACAGAAGAGCGAGCGGGCTTCAGTGGGGGTGCAAAGTTCCCCTCCTCTCCCTCTCCTTCCTCTTGGTTCTGAAATAGGCCTTCAGGCCCGCAGGCCTCTTGACAGAAGGGGTTTTGTGGTTCCTCACTTCAGGGAAACTGTTTGGGTTGTAGTAGACAGGGGAGGTCATACAGGCTTCCTCCAGGAGGTCATGGAACTCTGTCCCTGGGAGTGGTCACTCAGTCTGCCTTTCTTGCTGTCTGCCCTGGCTCCAGCCTGAGTGGTCGTGTGGGAAGAGGGCCAGTCCTCTTGTAGGGGGAGAAGGGGCTCTCCAATTCCCATTCCCCTCATGAGGCCCTGGCTGCCCCCAGCTGGAGGGGACATGTTCAGAGTGTGACTTTGGACAAGTCACATATCCTCTATGAGCCTCAGTTTCCTTGTCTGTAAAATGGGGATGATGCTAGGTAATGGTCAGATGCTGTTTAGACGGTCTTGGTAAGGGAGCCATGAGTGCCACAGGCCTCCTGAGGGTTATTTGCATCCCCGGGAGAAGCCTAGAGGCTATTTTCTAGAAGGAGTGAGGCACTGAGAGAGTCAGTCACTGCAGCTTGAGCCCTTTCCTTCCTGGGAAAGTATCAAAATTCCTGCCTGCCTTCCACCAACAAAGGGCTGATTGGTCCAAGAAGGACACAGACCTTCCCTTGTAGATCTTAACCTTTCCCATTGAATTCAAGCTCCCTATTTCAGACACGAGGAAACTGAGGCACAGTGACAAAGCTCCCAGGCGGCCCCACTGGGGCTGGAACCTGGACTGCAGACCCCACAGCCTGGTGTTTGGCTGTGTGGCTTGGAAGAGGCCTTTGCGCAGAGACCTCCCTTGACTTAGGCCTCTGCTCTCCTGCTCCCCACCCCCCACCAGACTCAGTGAAATACCTGGAGTGCTCGGCCCTCACCCAGAGAGGCCTGAAAACTGTCTTTGACGAGGCCATCCGGGCCGTCCTGTGCCCTCAGCCCACGCGGCCACAGAAGCGTCCCTGCAGCCTCCTCTAGGGTAAGAGCTCCTTCCCCACAGCCCCCCACCCCCCACCCCAGCACGTTCCGGCTGGGAGGGGGGCTGCTGAGCAGTGACCCTAGCTTCACTGATAGTGGCATATAGTGTAGGACAGAAGGGGGGTAGGTATCTAAGTAGCCTCAGTTTCCCCAGCCATTTCGTCATTTGCCTGAGCCAGTCCTGCTCTGCGGAGCACATTTCTCAGAAGGAAGGCCAAAGGGATCAGAAAATGCCCGGTAACCTGAGCCAGGGCATGGAGTGTCACTGAGCTCTCATGCTGCCCATTCCTGTTGGAGGTGGCAGGAAGGATGAGATGGAAAAGACACCCCAGCCCCTGCACCCCAGGAGAGCCTAGTTGAGCTAGAGAGACCTGACATCCACATACACGGGTGGAGGTGGGACACAGTGAGCTATCGGAACCCTGGGGCAGAAGAGAGCAAGGTGGGAGTGGGTTGGAGGCACCCTTCAAGGCTTCCAGGAGGGGTGGGACAGGAAGGACCGAGAGGACTTGGCGCGGTAGGAGGAGCAGGGAGGGCAGTCCTGGTGGGAGGGCAAACCTTGAGCAAAGGCTGGAGATTGGAATGAGCTGTGAGCCAGGAAAGCTGTGAGCTATAGATTCTCCTTGTCCCAAAATTCTCACGCCCTGCCCGTCTTCCTTCTAGGTTGCACCCCAGCCCTCCCACCTGGATGGATCTGACCCTCCAGGGTCCCCACCCCAAGCCCGATGGCATCCCGGCTGGCCATGCTGTCCCCTCCCTGTGGTGTTTCTTAGCAGATGGCTGCAGAACTTGGTTGATTATCTTCTCAGTGTTGGGGGCACCCTGGGGCCGGGAGGGTATGAATTTGCATCCCAATCCTCACAGGCTCCTGCCTTCCCAGGGGCTGGAGGGGAACCCCAGGACTCAGCACCACAGTCCCACCCAACGCTGGGCTCCCTCTGGAAACTCTGGGCCAGACGGTTGCCAGCCACCATTTGTATACCTTTAGGGACAGGACTCTTACTCTCTCCTGAGGCAGTCTGCTCCAGTACTCATGGTCCTGCTTGTCTGAAAGTTCTCCTTCTACTGAGCTAAAATGAGTGTCTCAGAACTTTGCTCCTCTGGTCTTGATTCTCCTTTTTTGGGACAACATAAAACAAACCAAACTCTCTAAGTCTCTGTGTGTATCTGCCCAGCCAATCAAAAGTCTGGGTTCACTGACCCTGGCCATCTCTCAAGACTTTCTGCTCAAGTGGCAGGATCCTGAGTTTCATTTAACTGTGAGAGCTTTGAAACCTCCATACCCTGCCAGTCAGGACTTTTGCTATTGCAAGGAGAAAACCCAATTCAACCTGCTTAAGCAGAAAATAAATTTACTGATTCAAGTTTGGAACTATCGTGGCTTCAGGTGCAGCTTGATCAAGGGGACTCAGCTGATGTCATCAGAGCTTGTTTTCCTGTATCTCTTGGCTCTGCCTTCTGCTGGCTGGTTCATTCTCAGGCAGGTGGCTCTTAGGGCTTCATCCTTCCAGGTTCAATCCAAAAGAACAAATCTGTCCTTGACAAAGTTCTAATTGAGGTTTACTCTGATTGGACCAGCTTAGGTCCCAGGCCCTGCTTCAACCAATCATATCCCTCAGAGGGATGCTGTGGTCTGATTGGTTGGGCCTGAACCACATGCCACGCTAGAGCAAGGAGTGGAGGCAACCCCAGCAAAGCCATTTGTACTAGCGTGGAAGGCTTGGTTCTTAAATGGAGACTGAGAGTCTGGCTGGAGTTTGGGAATTTGGGTGTCTGTCCAGCAATCAGAAACCCTCAACCTCCACTATTGGAGATCCTGCGAAAGTGTCTGTCCCAACAGTAAAGGAAACAATGCAGGTCTCAGCAGACACAACACAAGGGTGAGTTTCTTTAAAAGAGAGATGGCGTCGTTGTAAGGATTTACGTAAATACATAAAGCACAACAGTGCTTGGCATAGTCAGTCCCACCTTAGTGTTTGCTGATTTGCGGGTAAATGGCAAGCTTTCCACTCCTGCAGACAGTTACTCTTCTCTACCTAAACTTTTCATCCAATCATCCAACACATACTGATTGACCACCTCCCCTGTGCCAGGCGCTGTTCTAGGTTTGGGGGATCCAATAATGCACAAGAGTCCCTGCCCTCAGGGGACCGACACTCTACAGAGGCAAAGAGAGATAAGAGCCAAACCTGATAACCCAGAAGTCTCTCAAATCCCAGCCAACGAAATGCTTTGGGTTTACCTTTTCTGCTTTCCTAGAGCTCCTGGCCACCCCCTTGCCTCCATAAGTCCCCAAGTTCTGAGGCAGGACCCCCTCAGCCCACTTGCCTCTTGGGAGCCCCATCCCACCTTGAAAGGGACTAGGTGTGGTGCGGAAACCCCTTTGCTTTACTTAGTTTCAGTTCACACACGATCATTATATTTTTAAAGTTACTTCTCCTCTGACACAAAAAGAAAACATTACCCCCCCCCCCCACAGCACAACACAGACATGGGTGGGTAGACCCCAAACTCTAATAATTTTGGTTTAAAATCCCTGAGGCACTCCCCTCCAGTTGGTCAGAGTCTGCAGGAGTCTCTTTCTTTTTTTTTAAAAAAAATTATTTTAAAATGTACTTTTGTTGAAACATTTTAAAATTTTACACAAACTGTATTTAAACAACCAGACTCTGGACTTGAAGGGGAAAGTATCCGGGATGCATTTCTATTTCCTTTCTGCTGTTGAAGAGTCACTGAGCCCCACCCAAGGGCAGATTCGCCCTATGTGTGACAGCTTGGTAAAAAAAGGTGGATCGTGAAATTGTCCCTGGCTTTCCAATACTGTGAAAACCATTCCCATTCTGCAGTGGATCAGTGTATTCAGAGTGTTGCTACATTGTTGTTGAAACTCGGAGAGCAAAATAAAGTCCCAAAGGGCCGAACCGTGGCTCACTCGGGAGAGTGCGACGCTGGGAGCGCAGCGGCGGCGCCGAGGCCGCAGGTTCGGATCCTATATAGGGGGCCGGTGCGCTCACTGGCTGAGCGCGGTGCAGACGCCACCAAGCCAAGAGTTACGATCCCCTTACGAGCTACGATCCCCTTACCGGTCACCAAAAAAAAAAAAAAAAAAAAAAAGTCCCAAAATATAAAGACAAGAGCTAAACGAGCATTCGACTGTTGGAGAAAAAAAGTCTCTGCACGGAACCAGTATTTTCCCCCATCCCATGTCCATTGGATGTCAATCCAGACATAGCACTGGCCATTTAGTTAAAACAGACAAACAAAGACATATACCAGTGTGCCTGTGACAATGACTTGATGTCCAATAAAATAGTGTGTGCCAGGGCTAGCCGGTCAGCTCATTTGGGAGAGCGTGGTGCTGACAACACCAAGGTCAAGGGTTCAGATCCCATACTGGTCAGCCGCCAAAACACAACAAACAAACAAACAAACAAACAAACAAACAAACAAACAAACAAACAAACAAAACACTCGGGCCAGGGAGGGAACATCCACGTCCTCTGCCCAGGCCTCCGCGGAATCCCGCCCTCGCGGGCGCCCTCTAGCGGACGTGCGACATATCCCCGCGCTGCGCAGCGACGGCGGCTCGGGCCCGCCACTGCGGAGGCCACATGGGAGCAAGTCTGCAGCCCGCCCCCGCGGCCGCCTCGTTCAACCCGACACACGGTGGCGCGAGGAGGGGCGCTAGGGTGTCGCCCGGTTTACCCGCCGCGGTGGGACCGACGGCCACGGCCACCTCTGGGACAGGGGCCAGTGTCCGCCTCAGCTGCTCCCCCAGAGCTCGTCCCAGCCCGGGGGCGCAGCGCGGCGCTCGATCTGAGGGGGTCTGTTTCTGCTCCTGGCTCTTCAAAGGGCTGTGGGATAAATCCCAGGCCCTCCCCTCGCCCTGAGGCCTGGCCACGCTTCACCTCCCCCGCCTTCCTGCACCCATACCTCCACCTTCAGAGTAGACTCTCATTTCCTCAAACCTTCGTTCCTGCTTCTCTCACCCCAAGGCCTTTGCACATGTCAGTCCTCATTCCTCGAACTCTTTCCTCTGCTCCTCAAACTTCTCTGCATGCCAAGGCTGGGCTGGGGTCTCCTTCCATCTGTGTTCAGTCCCCTAAGCCCACCCCAGTGGAGACAGTCCTTGCTTTTATACCAATAGTTAATGTCAGCAAATAAATTCTTTCACTCACTGTGTTGTCTTGCCTAGCACATATTATCTCATTTAATCCTCCTAATGTTGGAGTGAGCAGGACTGAAGCCATCTTGGGACCTAAAGCTGCCTGGGCTGCAGGGGGGGTGGGGGGGAAAGGATTTTTAAAAGGACAGTTTTTTCCTCTCCACTCTGTTCCCATCCCCTGACTTTCTTATCTTGCTTGCTAAGTAGGAAAACAAGGCTGAGAAGCTAATTACTTCTTTGCAAAGCTAACAGTTCTTTTTTTGAGACTTGTAGAGTTTTGAGACATGATCAAGGCCAAATGACTGAAGCTGACCTTGGGCACTAGCCAAGTGCACTGGCACAAACCAAAATCTTGCAGGGTCCTGAGATAACAGCAAAGATGAGAACAGAAACCAGATGAGGCCTTGACAAGACCTTGTACCTGCCACATAGAAACAGACCTCTTGTAACTCACATCTGCTCTCCTGCTTTTCACCTCCCACATTCCATTCCCTCAACCCTTCCTTTAAAAACCCCTCAGTAAATGTAAATCTTTGAGATGGGGTAGCCTACCATCTCCCTCAGCTGAATACATCTGCTTTTCTAACACCAACCATTTGACTTTTGAGTCTTTCCTTTTCAAGGGGTCGGGCAACTGGATCTGAGTCTGGTAACACTAATCGTCCCCCAAGGTAGGCACTAGTAGCCCATTTTGTGGAGGAGGAAACAGAGGTATAGGAGGGGACAGGAGTTAGAGCTCAAATCAGTAAGGCAGACACTGCTAACAGAGTCCTAGTATTGTGCAGGGCAGCAATGTACCTAGCACCAGGCAAAATACGTGTTTTCCCAGCCAGCTTTGCAGCTAGGGTTCCAAGGTCACACAGTTCTGGCCAACAAGATATGAGTGAAAGTCAGCTGGAGAGGTGGCTTCTGCAAAATGTTTTTTCTTCCATAAAAAATGAGAGACCCAGCTGATACTGCCCTTTGTCCTATCCCCTTCCCTGGCTTGAATACTGATGGGATGTCTGGAGCTGCAGCAGCCATCTTGCAAGCTTGAAGTCACCAGCATGAAGATGCAGGCCAACGTGCTAAGAATGGAGGAACAGAAAGACGAAAAGAGCCTGGGTCCCTGACAGCATCGGTTGGCAGCTGAACCAAAGCCAACAGCTGCCTTGTTACGGAAACAAAGGAAAATGAAACCACCTTTCTGTTTATGCCACCGTTGTCCAGGCCTTCTACTACCGTTAGTTGACAGCATTTGTAACTGGGGCCTTAGGACTCCCATCTCGATGCTCCTTCCACCGTATCGTTCTGCCCAGCAGTCCCTGGACATGCTGTGAGTCATTTCTTTTGCTCGGCAAATTGGCTGAGGACCAGAGGCCCCTCAGATGATAGGAAAGAGAAACCTGGGGGGAAGTCAGTGAGAACCTGTTTTGAAACAGGAAGAGCTGTTGGTTGTGGGCAGGAGCTGGCAACACACTGATGCACACTCATTCAACAACCACTACCGAGCACCCACCTAGTGCCAGGCCTGGGCTGGGCATCAGGGCTCGGTGCGTCAGCCTCAGCCCCTTCTTGGGTGAAGTCATGGCCTGGGCGAGGACAGCAGCTGCCGGGCAGCACCACTTCATTTGGAGCTCTCTATTTCAGAACCTGGTTGCTCCTTGTTCTTCCAAAGCAGAGGCCTGGAGGCGAGGGTGGGTCCTGCTGGCTCTTGCCATTCTGTCACCCAGCATCCACTGGTCACCATGCCTGGACAGTTTGGCCTCCTGTATCTGTTAAATTCATGCGTCTGTCTCCACTGCTACTCCCTGATCTAGGCCTTGCCATCTCTCCCCTGGACAGTGGTTATGACCTCCTCACTGGCCTCCCTGCCTTCCCTCCCTGACCCCCTGCCTATACTCCAGCCTCCACCAGGCAGCCTGGGGGGAGTCTTCCTTATTTGCAAACATTGCTGTGCTGCTCAGAGGCTGGGACGTACCACTGTTGCCTTCAAAAATGCTTACGCAACCATTGGTCATTCAATCATTTAATCATTCAGCAAATAGTTATTGAGACTGTGCCAGGCACAGGGTTTAGGGGTGAGTCAAGCGTGGGCCTGCTCTCAGGAGCTCTCAGTGCAGTGGGCGGCGGCTGAGCCAGCAGAGAGCCAGGGAAGCGGCCCCTCTGCTTGAATGTCTCCTGAGCATCTCAAGCTCACAACGTCCCACCCAGCTTTCATCACTCAGTCAATGCACCCAGGCTCTCAACCCAAAAATCTGGAAGTCATTCTTGATACCTTCCAGTCCCTTACCTTTTACTTCCAACCCATCACCAAAGATCTCCCCATCGCCACCACTGTTTTCTCCCTGGATTACTGCACTGGCCTTCTGTCATAATCAGCAATCGCCACAATAGTTCTTTGTAGCAAACCACCCCCAAATTCAGAGGCAAACAGCAGCAAGCCTTTATTCTCATGCTCTCGGGATAGCAGGTTGACAGCTGATCTAGGAAGGTTTGGCTGGTGACTCTGCTTCAGGCTAGGGGATGGACTTAACTCTTGGTGTGGCTTGTGTCCAGGTCTGCTCCACGTGTCTCCTCCTTAGACCAACGTGACCTGGGCATGGTCTTCGCATGGCTAATCACAGGAGTGCAAGCACCAAGCTGTAGCATGCAAGCACGTTTAAGGCCTCTGTTGACACCCCACGTGGCAGAGCCCAGCACAGTGGGGCAGGGAAGTTGACTCCTCCCAGAGTTGGGGGAGAAGGGAGAGTTGCTGAACACCAGACCAACTCTCAAACCCCCAGCTGGTCTTCCTGTTCTTGCCCCCGGCATGGTTGATCACCACGGAGTAGACAAATGATCACATTAAAACACAAATCAGATCAAGTGACTCCAACACCCTCCAATGGCATCTCAGGACATTTAGCATGAAACCCTCAACCTTCCCTACGAGGCCCTTCGTGATGCTGCCAGGGCCTGTGTCCAGAGCTCACCTGGAGCTATTGGTCCCTTCCCTTGCAAGCTCCAGCCACAAGGGGGGCTGCTCCCAGTATTTTCATGAGTCTCCAGCCCCTTTCCACCTTAGGACCTTTGCTCAAGCTGTTCCTTCACTCACAACACTTACTCTCCCAAAGGTTTCTCCACCACCACCCTGCACGCAGCCTCAGTCGCCTCTTCCTCCTCTCTCTGTGCTTGTGGTGAGGAACAGTCTTTCCCACTGTTCATAATTAAGCATTTATTCAATAGATGTATTTGTTTCACAAGTGGTTCCCTTCTAGACTGTAAGCTCCAGAAGAGCAGGGACCTGTCTGTTTTGTTCCACATTTTAACACCAAGCAACTAGTGAGTTCTGGGCACCTAGTAGATGCTGAGTGAATGGCTGTTATTTATACAAATGAGTAAGTGAATGAAAGAATGGACTTTAATGAAGAGAGAGAGACCCAACCATTCCGTTGACCCAGCACAGCCCAGCCTTCCAGACGTCCCCGCCAAGGCGCCAGTCATGTGCGTGATCCATCCTGAACGTGCCAGCCCAGATGAATCCCTAGGTGACTGCAGCCCCAGCCACCATCATGTGGAAGAGAAGAGCCACCTGGATGAGCCCAGCCAATCCACAGAATCATGAAAGATAATAACATGGCTGTTGCTGTAAGGCACTACATTTTGGAGTGGCTTGTTACCTAGGTACTGATACTGTAACAATTACTTTTCTGGGTCCAGAGTCTTTGCTGCCTACTTCTTTGATCTCTGACCTCTCCTCCTTACCCTATATATACCTCCCCCCCCCCCAAAAAAAATATTGACCTCTGGGGCCATCTGAATCCATCCAAGCCTCATCAAATATGGGAGGCAGGATAGGGCAGGCCCTGGAGAGCAAGAGGCAGATCTGGATGTCTCCGGAAGACATCAAGAGAGGACCTCAAGGAAGGTGAAAGGAGCAGTTATCCCTATAATCCCAAACTCAGTTCCATTCAGTTCCCACCTACTAACCACGTGCTGCACACCAAGCTGTGCCAGGAGCTGCAGGTACAGGGAGGGGTGAGGCACAGCCTCTTGCTCGCCAGGGGCTCAGAGGCCAGCTGGAGAGACAGACACGTAAATAAGCATCCGCCAAGTGGCTGGATCCACATATCACGGAAATATCTTTACGTAGAAAGGAAGAGACTCTGGTCTTGAGGTGCCAGGGTAGAGATGTTTCCACCCCCGCCCCCTCACTGAGAAGCAGCCACGACAACAAGGAGAACAAGAAACAGAAACACAAACTCACATCTTCAACGAAAGCAGGAGACACCTGTAGCCTCAAACCACAATACACAAGCAACGAGAGCAGATGGAAGGTGGTAAATGATTTAACAGAGCCGAGAAAGACAAAGCCAAGTGCCTGCTGTGATGTGCAGGGAGGGCTGGAGGCTTTGGAGATGGAAGAGCTGCAAACCAACTGGCCTTGCAGAACCCTAGGGAGGGTCAGAATTAGGGGACCCAGACACTGCAGATGGCAAGGTGGGAGGCTGAAAACAGGGGGGTTGTTTGGAAGTCCATTTGAGGAGGAGCGAGACCCCTCCCTAGGTCTTCTTCCCTGCTCTTTGCAGCCAGGCAACCTTCCCTGCCTCACCTGGTCAGGCAAAATTCAACCGGAGAGTTCTGGACCTGGAGGCACCAGCTACAGAGCAGGGTGGGGGTGAGGCACTGCCTGGAGTTTTGGAGGTGTGGTAGATTCGATGAGGTTTAGCAAATAATCCCTCCCTCACCCCCACCTCCATGAGAGCAGTGTGCTCCCTCTCCCCCGATGCTGGGTGTGGACCTGTGACTTGCTTTGGCTACTGGGATGTTAGCACATGCATTAGAAGGTGAAGCTTGGGTGTGCTTGCACCTTTGGGCTTGCTCTCTTGTGCTGCAAAAAAAAAAAAAAAAAAAAAAAAAAAGAATAGTGCCCTGGATGAACCCACTGGTTCTAAGAGTATAAGAGAAACACGGAGCAGAGTTGCTCAAATCACCTACAGGCTTACAACTAGATGCAGAGCTGCCCAGTTGAGCCCAGTCTAGATCAACTCCTTCCAGCTGTCCTGATGATGTGTTAGTGAAGTAAACAGTCATTGTGCGTGCCACAGAGATTGTTGTGGTTGGTTGTTACATCGCAATATCTGACTGATACAGGGGGATTGAGTGAAACTTTGAATACTGAACAGGGTGACCCTGGCCCAATTCAGGGGTGCTAGCACCCAGGCATACACTCACCCCAGACGGGAAATTGGAGGATCTCATCACTCCAGAGAAAAGTCTTACAGATGCTGACATCTGGGTGTCCTTGAGGGACGGGGTCCTGCAGAGAGGCTCATCACTGTGCAAACGCTGCTCCAGTCAGGTTCTTAGTGCCTCATTCTGAAAGAGGAATGGATAACGAAGAATGACTAGTGGAAGAAAGTTCTAACACGAAAGAGAACCAGTCTAACAGAAGAAAAAGAACTAGCAAGAAAGAGGGGCAATGCAGTGGGCAGAGGAAAACGGTCAAGAAACCATCATTGCTGTCCTTGAAGAGAGAAGGAAACGTATTATATCCACAAATAAGTACAGAAAGCCATAGCAAAGGAGAGTCAGAAAAGAGCCCTTGGAAATTAAAAATATGTTGATGAAAAAAGAGAAGGGTTGGAAGATAAAAACAGAGTTAAAAAAAAAGGAAAAAAGAAAAAAATTCACAGAAAGTAGAACAAAATGGTAAAAGTGAACAACAAGAAAATTAAAGAATTAATCTAGGAGGCCCAACATATAAATAATAGGAATTCCAGAAAAAAATAATGGAAAAATGTTTTCCAGTACACAAGTCTCCAGATCAAAACAGTCCACTTGGTGCTTAAAACAATGAATGAAAAAAGACCCAACCAAAGCATATTGTTATGAAATTTCAGAAACTCAGGGATAAAGCAAAGATCCTAGAAGCTTCCAGAATAAAGAAAAAAAGTTACCTAAAGTTATGCATAATGGATTGGGAATAAGAATAGTGCTGGAAGCTAGAGAAACAGACGATGCCTTCCACCGGCTGAGCCAAAGTGATTCTCAGCGTCAAATTCTACACCCAGTCGGGCTGGCAACAAGTGTGAGAGGAGAATTCACTGTGTGCAGACATGCACATTTTCTTGGGAAGTTTGTGGAGGCTCTGCTCTGTCAAAATGAGAGTGTACGCCACAGTCAAAGAGGAAGACATGGACTCCAAGAAACTGGATCTGACACAGGAAAAAGCTGGAGGGAATCCCCAATACAACATTGAACAGAGAGTCCCGGGGTGTGAGATATGCTCAGGCCTAAGGGGCAGCTGGACCAGAAAAGAGGAATCTCCCAAAAAAATGACCACTGAGGTGGGACTTTGGAAATTTCACAGTGAGATTTTCAAGAAACTGTAGGAGCATGTGGAAATGCTTTGTCCAAAAAAACTAAGATATTAAAAAAAAAACAACCCAAAACTAAGCAAATGAAAAAACAAGGCAATTATTAACTCCTGGCTGAGCAGGAAATAATATTTACATTGTATTAATAATGGGAACACTAAATATGCATTTAACAGAAAATCATGTTGCGAGGATAGGGGAAAGGAACGAGAGAGTGTAAGAAATCTAAAATCTTCATCTACCATAATAGGAAGTCGGTAGATAATGGTTAAAACTGGGGAATCAAGGGCCGGCCCGTGGCTCACTCGGGAGAGTGCGGTGCTGGTAACACCAAGGCCTCGGGTTCGGATCCCATATAGGGATGGCCGGTTCGCTCACTGGCTGAGCGTG
Source organism: Cynocephalus volans (assembly GCF_027409185.1). NCBI lineage: Eukaryota > Metazoa > Chordata > Mammalia > Dermoptera > Cynocephalidae > Cynocephalus > Cynocephalus volans. The sequence continues at coordinate 12,936,018 of NC_084471.1, forward strand.
GTGCTGACAACACCAAGACAAGGGTTAAGATCTCCTTACTGGTCATCTTTAAAAAAACAAAACAAAACAAACAAACAAAAAAAAACAACAACAAAAAAACTGGGGAATCAAGAGAAAGAAAAAGAAGCATGATATTTAGCAAAGTGGAGGTAATTAGAAGGAGAACGAGCCGAGAGCGTGGGATTAACTCTGGGAAGATGGGGGCCAGGGCCACAGGAGAACTGCTGTGGTTTTCTGTTATAATCCTTTTTTTTAGCACTACTGGTTTTTAAAATTGACTTGCAAACAATGCTTTGATAAGCTAAAAGCAAATGTAAAATCAGATAAAAAGGAAGCCCAGAAGAAGGAGTGTCAGAGAATGGGATGGTTTCAGAGAAGGCTGCCCAGAGCCAGTGATGCCTAAACCTGTTGGGGGTGGGGAAGCTTGTGCAAAGGGCCTGGGGCATGCGTGAGGTTCAGACTGAAAGCCATGGTGCTTTAGAACAGAGGAGGGGGTGAGTGGGCAGAGAAGCAGACAGAAGCAGGCTACATGGGGCACTTAGGCCATGACAGGGACTGCGGATTTCATTTGACCAGCAGCAGGTAGCCATAGGAGGGTCTCAAGGAGGCAACTGGTGTGACTTATACTTTTTACAGACTCACTTTCTTTGCTGTGTAGGGGTGAGGGCAGAACCAGGGGACCAACGAGAGGTGATGGTGGTGCAGGGAGACAACACTTTCCTTCTACCCTCTTAGAGTCTCTGGCTAGGTTGGGAATTAAACGGACATAAGATAGACTAACAGGAGAGAAGCAAACAAATTTTATTTACATGTGCATGGGAGCACTCACAAAAACACAAAGAAGTGACCAGGCTTGAGTGCTTACATACTAGGTCGAACAAAAAGTGGCAGTTTTGTAAGCAGGGAGATGAGGGTTAGTTTAGAAGGTTTGTCTGTTCAGATTTCTCTCAGCCCTGGCTCCCCATCTCTGGTAATAAGAATGTCTTCCTCCCTGCTGGTATATAAGGCAGGCATCTTTCACATGGATGTTTTATTTCCTGTTTTCAGGAAGAAGAGGGGTCAGAGGGTCCTTCTTACACCTGCTGTTTTTCCAGTGCCTTTAGTTCAAAAAATCAACATGCCGAAGCTGCATATTTTGGAGTGACATGTCCTGAACTTCAGCGGCTTGGCTCAAAAAGAAGGCTCTGGGGGTGGACAGCAGCGGACAGGTCAGAGAGATGAGAGTTCAAGGTTGAAGCGTGGAGGCTTGGTGCTGGGGGACAAGCTCACAAGCATTTCCGCCATTTAACTTGCACAGGAACCCCTGGGGCTAGGCCATAAGGTGGGCATGGACTACTGAAGAAGAAAACCGAAGTTCAAAAAGGGGTTTCACAAAGTCATGCTGCTTGATGGGGGCAGGGCTGAGGCTCAAACTTCCCCGCCCAGTCTCCCAGTCCATCTCCCCTGACCCACAGGAGCTGAGGAGTGGCCAGGATCATGCTAACATGTAGCTTCTCTGAGTCCCTGAGAACTGCTGCTGTGTCAAGGGGTTAACTACTTCCATCGTCATGGCAACCCTATGCAGTAGGTGTTGAAGATAGGAACTGAGACTCAGAGAGGTAAAGGCACATATCCAAGGTCACATAGCCAGTAAGTGGTAAAGCTGAGATTCCACCCCAGCAGGAGCCAGCAGGGGCTGATGAACCAGAGGACACCCTTGATGGGGACTCCAGTGAGCAAGCCCCTGGGGCTGGGCTGGGAAGGCCTTTTGGCTCATCTAGACTTATCTGAGAGGACAGACCCCAGCTCAGTAGCTGAGGCCTCCCCCGTGCACTGTGTTAGCTCTGCCCCAGGCACTGTGGGGGTGGGGGAGGAGGTCCTGTCCTGGCTCTCAAGGAGAGGAAGAGCCTGTGTCTCTGCTCCAGAAAAACTACCTGTCTGATGGTGGAGGTGCAATTGTTGATCTTGGGGAGTCCTTTAGTCTGAGGTTGGGGACATGGCACTAGTTTTGAGGAGGCCAGAGTCTGATGGAGGAGACACAGTATTGTCCTGTCTGTGGGGAGGCAGGCCAGGCAGTCTCTCCAGGATACCAGGCAGTTCTGACAGCACCGGGTGCCAGGTCCAGGCCCATGGTCAGGGGCCCCCATACTCAGAGCCGGAGGCTTCCAGGACCTCGATGCCAAGCAAGGCAGGGGCACCACATGGCTTCTCGACCCCCAGCATACCCCGCTCCCAGGAGCTCACAGGTGTGGAGTTGCCTCTCTCTCTGCCCTGCCACCCCCAAGAGGAGGGCCCAGCGGGAGTCTCAGGGTCATTCTTCTGCTTTGTGAAGACTGGGGTAGGGGCAGTTGGTGTCTGACTCAGGTCATACCTGCCTCCAGCCTGGTGCCCAGGCCACCTCCACCCCCCCATCCCCTGCCTCCCCAGCCTCCAGCACACCCTCAGTAGACCAGTGTCCTCCTCTGGCCACCCTGCTGTGAACCATCCATCCATCCTCTTCTCCTCGTTAGATTGCAGCAAACGTGCCAGGCTGGTGCCGGGCCTGGGGACAAGGCGGACCCGCACAGAGCTCGTCCTTGGGGGACTCACAGCCCAGCACAGAAGACAAAGACGGCTTCTGAGCTGAGTCTTGATGGGCTTGGGTTAGAGGTCGGGCTGGGAAGTCTAGGGAGGGGCAGGGAAGGCTTCAGAGGAGGCCACCTGAAGGAGGAGTTTGTCTCACACGCGGGTTGGGGTGGCTGACAAGTGTCCTGGGCAGGGCATAGCCTGTGCAAAGGCCCTGAGAAGAAGCAGCCTCTTCACTGGCCTCCTTCCTGGTCTCCCTACCTCTGCCCTCACCCTGCACGTGGCTCTCAGAGCATCCCGAGAGAACCTTGTAAAAACATCCACTGGGTCACAGAGCTCCCTGCTCGCATCCTGCAAAGTTCCCACTCACCCAGACTGAGATGACAAGGCCCTACGTGGTCTGGCCTCAGCTGCCTCCCCCTGCCTCCCTCCTCTGCAGCCACACTAGTCTCCTCCCCGGCCCTCAAACATACCGAGCTTGGCCCACTCAGCAGCAGAACACGGAGGGTGCAAAGCTTAGTGGACTGCAGGGGGAAAGCTTTATTCTGAGGGCAGTGGCAGGGGAGGGACAGTGCCATGGAAATCCCCTCCCCCCGACCTGAGCACACACTCCTGAGAGCTCCTCAGAGCCCACCTATACCTCATGAACTTGTACAGAGACCTGGAGGAAGGGCTTTGCCGGGGAACCTGAAAGTAAAGGGACATCTTCAAAAGGACAGGTGGGCTGCAGGTGGAAGCAGGTATGTCCCTGGTCCTACTGTGCACTGCCACAGCCAGAGTGACACCTCTGGAAGAATTTGGTCCCCAGTTCTCTGAGGGTCTGCTAAGGGCCTGCCCTGGGGACCTGGTGACAAAGTAGTCCCTCGTCCCAAGGAACGATCCACTATGGAAAGGGGCCTGGTTGATGACTGGCACATAGTAGGTGCTCAGCAAAGACACGTTTCCTTTTGCCTCCCTTATCTGTTACTCCCCTTGCCCTCCCAGCCTCCCCCCAGAAGAACGCTATTCTTTTCATTAGTAGACCTGTATTACAACAAATTGCCCTCAATTCCTATTATATTTTGAATGTCGTTAATGAAAAAAGTGGTGGAAATTGGTTTTCTCACTGCATATTATCTTTGATTTTGCCTCTTGGCCCTCAAAGCCTAAAGGATCTTCTCTTTACCCTGTCCTTCCCCTCCTCACCCTGCCCGGGGCTCTCCAGATTCAACCAATCCCGGGACTGATGACCCCACCCGACCTCCCTGTGGCTGGTGTCCAGCCCGGGCCCGTGACTGCAGGAGAGGACTGCCGCCTCCCAGCCCTGCCCGGCCCCACACCCGGCCTTGCCTCGGGACACAGCTGTCGCCCCGGGGGACATGTGTCTTGGTGGCCTGGGGGGAGCGGCCCCAGGTCCCCTGAGCACCACATTCTCTCCTCCAACTCCCTGCGGGAGCCAAGGCCGGTGTGGGTGGCTGAAATCTCCCCGGTAACAGGGGCTGCCCCCAGCCTCCTCCCCGCACCTGCACCCCCCCTCACCCCGGCACCTGTTCTGCGTCCCCTCGGCCCTCCCCCCGGTTCCTCCTGCACCCCCTCCTGCTCCCTCCTTCGCTGGCTCTCCATGTCACCATCTGTGGCACAATCCTCTGTCACTCTCCCTGCCACCCCCTCGTTTTCCTTCCTCCTCGCTGCTCCCCACCCTGCCTCTCTCTGCATCTCTCCCTCTCGCCCCTCTCTCGCTCTCCCCTTTCCTCCCCCTTTTCCTCTCCTGTCACGCATCTCTCATCTCGCCCCCTCACTCTGGCTTTCCACCCACTCACCGTCTCCTCTCTCTCTCTCTCTCTCCCTCTCTCCACCTCCGACCGACCGACCCCCCTTTCCCTCTATTTCTATTGGCTTCTTACAGTCCCCTGCTCCTCTTTTCTTTCCTTCACCTTGGGAGGATTCTTCCTCCACCCCCATCCCGGGGCCCTGACTGCAGACCCCCCATCTGTGCCCCTGCCCCCCCCAAGATGTGTCCTGGAGATGGGGGGTGACGCACCAGGCGCTGGTGGAAGTCAGGACCAGATGGGAGAGGCTCTGTGGGCAGACGTGGCCACCAAGGGCCTAGGAGGGGACCCGGGCTCTCAAGCAGTCTAAGAGTGGATGCCGTGTGGGGACCTCGGCTAGGGGTGCTCTGGGGGTACCTGGGGACTGGGCAGGGAGAGGGGGCAGCAGAATGATGACCAGCCTGGCTACAAGGAGGGAAGCCCTCACCCTATGGACAGGTAAGGTGGCTGGGGCCTGGGTGGGGGCCCGGAGGGTGAGGTGCCTGAGTCCATCCTCTGCCCAGGATGAACTTGGGAGGCTGAGGATGGGGGCTGGCAGAGGGTGGGGAGTCCCGGGCAAGAAGGAGGGAGGTCTTCCTGTGATGTTTGGGTGGGCTTCAGGGATGGGGGCATTGATCTCAGAATCCTGTGCTACCACCCTAGAATCCTGGACTCGCAGAACAGCAAAATGTCAGAGCTGGAAGAAGCCAGATGCATCACGCCATTCGGCCTCCTGGGCTTATGTGGCAGCCATCCTGAGCGCCCCCTGCATGCTGGGCACACTCCCCTTTAACCTTTACAACAGCCCTAGGAGGTGGGTATGATTGTTCTCATTTTAACAGGAAGAAACTGAGATCCAGAGAGAAGTGACTTGTCCAAGGTCACACAGCAATTTGGCTTCATCACTCTGTTGCAGAGCCCAAGCGCCCAACCCAGGGCTTGTGGGGTATGTTCTGGGGGTCAGATCCCAGGCCTGGGGTGGAAGAGAGTCCACTGTCACTGACTAGCACAATCCAGGCTTCTGTGGAGGAAGGCCAAGGGGAGCAGAGGACAAACAGAATGCAGAGACAGCCAGGGGCCATCAGCCTGCACTGTCCAGAGCTGTCCTGGCCTTGATTCCTCTTGCCCGGAAGCCTTTAGAGAAGCCAGTGTGGGCAGGAGGTACCGATGGTTTAGGAGTAGACAGAACTGGGTTCAATTTCTGGCTTCCCACTCACCAGCTGGGTGACCTTGTGCAGGTTACTTAACCTCTCTGAGCTTTAACTTCCTTCTCTTTAAAACCCTCCCTCTTGGGTTTTGTGAGGATTTCATTGATGGGAATTTGAGGCCTCTGCCCAGGAACAATGCCACCCTGGGGCTCTACTTGCTGAATTACGTGGCTCTGTTCACATTTATGGATGTTCTGGGTGATGTGCTGGGTGCTAGGGTTAAATAAATCAATGATTTAGGGTTCCTGCACCAAAGAGCCAGCATTCTAGAGGAGAAGGGGAGAGTGACTGGGGTGCCTGGCATCCCTGAGGGGCCACCCTCAATTGCTGTGGGGCTCAGGGCAGCCACTCACCCTCTCTGTGCTTCTGTCCCCTCCTGAATAGGCTCAGAGGAGTCTGCCTCCAGCTTTTAGGCAAGCTTATGCTAAAGATAAACAGACAGAGAGGAAAAGTCTCTCCTTTTCGAGGATGAACTAGATCATGCACGGGATCTCAGCTCCTTAAAGGAAAGACAGCACCTAAATTGCAGGCCTGGCTTATGCTCTATAATCTCCCTGCTTCTGGAGCCCTGGCCTGTTACACTTTGACAGGGACGATGAGCTGAGAATGGAGGCAGGGAGTCTTTGAGGGTGGGCAGGGGCTCTGGGAGAAACTATTTCACCCCCAGTACACAGGAAGGTCTGGCTGGGGTCGCTGTGGTCCTGCCATGTGCGTGTCAGCAAATGGGCTTGTGCATGTGGGTGCAACGTGTGTGCTGGGCAGGAGAGGGGGAGCTGTCCTCAGAGTATACCCCTGGGCCTCCCTGGTGGCATCTGTCCCAGAAGCCTGGAAATTGGGTGTGCCTGGCTCCCTGCTCCTCTTGGGAGCTAGGCTCTCCCCTCCCCCTTCCAGCCCTGGGTGCCATTGGCCGACCCGTGGGGATGCTATAAAGATCTGCGCACAACACAGGGCAGCAAGGTGGATGGGAGACGTAGGGCTCCCCCTGCTGAGGACGCAGGGCTCTAGGTTCCAGATTCCACAAGGACTCCGGCATTCTGGAATTCTAACATTCTCTGACTCAAGGACACTGAGTCTAGAAATCTAGGACTCTAAGATTCTATGACTCTGTTCTAAGATCTTAAAATTCTATTTCTAGGCCTCTGAGAGTCTCAGGCTTTGGGTCTATAATCCTAATAGTTCAAGAGCCTGAGGAGCAGTGAGGAGGGCTCTGCATAGGGGGTGGGAGAGCTGGACCAACCATGACCCTTAGGCAAGTGCCTTCCCCAGGCCTGGCCTCAGTCTGCCAGCCTGTGAGATGGACCGGAGGTGGGAGGGATGGTCATTAAGGGTCCTCCTAGCTTGGTCTCTTCCTAGCTGTGTGACCAGAGCCTGTGGCCTCACTTTCATTCCTCATCTGCACAGTGAAGATGACAGTAGCGCCTCCGTCATGGGAGCACGTGATGTAGCAGCCACCAGCTTAGTCCGGAACTTGGCACAGTCAGGGCTGTGAGCAGAAGCTGGCAGCACCATTAGGATCCTGTAGCCTACTGTAAAGATCCTTCTTCCTTAGTGCTGCTGACCCAGATTCAGGAGAGCTGACAAGGGCTTGGGGTGAGTGGTGGTTGAGGACAGGGTGGGGGGCTCCCCCCAGGCTCAGAGTCTTGCTTCCTCTCCCAGCCCCAGGAGCAGGGAGGGGGTGCTCTGAGTCCAGCCAGCCTAAGATGCAGTTAGGAAGAGCTATGGCCCAGGGAGTCTGTGCCATCCTTGGCATCACCTGGCCTGGCACCTGGAGCCCTCAGCAGCCCCAGGTCCTCGGGTCAGGTGCCATCAGGTCTGCTCACCCACCCAGAGGCATTTGTTTGGAGTTGGGATGCCTCCCCTTCCCAGGAGCTTTGCACATTAAAAGTGGAGTCTGGATAGGGCTGTGTGGACCGCAGTTCCCACTGGAGGAATTCAGGCCCAGTGTTGGATCAGAGGGAGGCTATCTGAGGCAGGGCTTCCCCTCTGAGGGATTTCTTTCCCCCTTATGGTTTTCTGCAGGAAGAATCAGAGGACAGCTGGGACCCAAGGGACTGGGGTAAAGGGGCATCATTAGGAAAAAGGGATGATGTGAGAGGTCCAGGCCCCAGAGGAGGCTTCTGTTCTCAGCCTTGGCCTGTGACTGGGCCTCCTGAGAGCTGGGAAGTCGTGCTGCAAGAGGCTGGCAAATGTGGGGTGTGTGCCTTCCCCAGCAGAGCCTGAAATTCCGCTCTCACAATCCATCCCCTTTTGCATTACGAATTGTCCTCTTTGGGGTCCTCTGATTCATACGATGCCTCAAACACGGTGGCAGGGGTTACGCTTGTGGGAAAGTGACAGATGGGAGACAGTGGGGAAAAGGCCGAGAGCTGGATGAGAGAGAGTCTGCACACTTCAGGAGATTAAAGTCTATTAGGGGAGCCTGGAAGTGTCCTAGCTACTTATGCACATGGGAGATATGATAAGAAAGATGTGAACAAAGTACATGGGAATGCTGGGTCCCACTGCTGCCACGTGAGCTCTTGCATGTGCTTCAGGACCCCTCTGACATGTCCTCCTCCCTGGGCAGGCTGCCCCAGCAGCAGGGGAGGTGGCTGTCCTTCTATAGCGCCTGTCATGGGTACTGTCAATTTCTCCATCAGCAGTCGGCTCACAGACACCCATCCTGCGCAGGGCCTTTGGGGAGGGCAGGTGGGACGGGTGTGGATGAGGGAGTTCCTAAGGGCTCTGACACCCAGGGGAGGGGACACCCTGAGCCTGTGGTTCTTAACTCCATCTGGAATCTGAGGAATCTGACGAAAGCTCTGGGCTCTGCCCAGAAAAGACATGGATGCATTAACTTTCGCCTAGAGTTTCGGGGGCTCATGGATCCTCTGAAGTTCATCTAGGGATGCAGGTTCCAGGTTAAGGACTTGTGATATGGAGCAGTGTTTTTCAAAAGTGAGGGCTGAGACCTGTTGGTAAGCAATGCAATCCCCTTCACGGGGCTCTGCCAGCCAGGACATCCTACGGAGAAAGGGCAGGGATTGTTTTCTGAAACAATATGACTTTCCATCCCACGCCACGCTCAAGCCACGTGATAGAGGGTGGCCACTTCACCTCCCCGAGACTCAGTTTCCTTATCTGAGAAATGAGGATAACACCACCTCCTTTGCTGGGCTGTGCAGAGTGAGTGAGAGATGTGTGTCAGGCTCTGACCTGGTGCACGGTAGGTCTCAAGTTCAGTGTGATGGGGGAGGAGCAGCACAGAAAAAGCCATCCTCTGCCATGACGGGGCTGTGTCCTCCCTCCTTCAGGCCAAGAGCTGACTGCTGACCACCCTCCCCTCGGCCATGGACACCCCTGGCTATCCTCCATCGGTGCCCACAACCTCAGAACCTGGGAACACCTCCTTGTCCTGGCCCCTCGATGCCACCCTGGGAAATATGTCGGCAGGACAGAGTCCGGCAGGGCTGGTGGTTAGCGGCATTCTCATCCCACTGGTCTACCTGGTGGTGTGCGTGGTGGGCCTGCTGGGCAACTCCTTGGTCATCTATGTGGTCCTGCGGCATACGGCCAGTCCCTCGGTCACCAACATCTACATCCTCAACCTGGCCCTGGCCGATGAGCTCTTCATGCTGGGGCTTCCCTTCCTGGCTGCCCAGAACGCTCTGTCCTACTGGCCCTTTGGCTCCCTCATGTGCCGCCTGGTCATGGCCGTGGATGGCATCAACCAGTTCACCAGCATCTTCTGCCTCACCGTCATGAGCGTGGATCGCTACCTGGCAGTGGTGCATCCCACCCGCTCAGCCCGCTGGCGCACGGCACCCGTGGCCCGCATGGTCAGTGCGGCCGTCTGGGTGGCCTCGGCCGTGGTGGTGCTGCCTGTGGTGGTCTTCTCGGGCGTGCCCCGTGGCATGAGCACCTGCCACATGCAGTGGCCTGAGCCCGCGGCGGCCTGGCGAGCCGGCTTCATCATCTACACGGCTGCACTGGGCTTCTTTGGGCCGCTGCTGGTCATCTGCCTCTGCTACCTGCTCATCGTGGTGAAGGTGCGCTCGGCTGGGCGGCGCGTGTGGGCGCCCTCGTGCCAGCGGCGGCGGCACTCCGAGCGCAGGGTCACTCGCATGGTGGTGGCCGTGGTGGCGCTCTTCGTCCTCTGCTGGATGCCATTCTACGTGCTCAACATCATCAACGTGGTGTGCCCGCTGCCCGAGGAGCCCGCCTTCTTCGGCCTCTACTTCCTGGTGGTGGCACTGCCCTATGCCAACAGCTGTGCCAACCCCATCCTCTACGGCTTCCTCTCCTACCGCTTCAAGCAGGGCTTCCGCAGGGTCCTGCTGCGGCCTTCCCGCCGCGTGTGCAGCCAGGAGCCCGCTGCGGGGCCTCCAAAGACCGAGGAAGAGGATGAGGAAGAGGATGGGGAGGAGCAGGGGGAGGAGGGGGAGGGGAAGGCGATGAACGGCCGGGTCAGCCAGATCACACAGCCTGGCACCAGTGGGCTGCAGCAGCCGCCCAGCGGAGTAGCCGGCAAGGAAGAGAAGTTTCTACCCCAAGAGCCCTCGGCCGGGGAGAAGTCCTGCACGCTGCACATCAGCTCTCTGTAGGGGCCTGAGCTGTGCCTAGAGTTGGCCTGGAAAGCAGAGGCCACGGGTGTGCCTGTGGTATATGGCCTGAGGTGCCAGAGGTCCATGACGGGATGTAAACAGGCTTGGGCTCTGATCCCCTTGCTACCAGGACTTGCTGTACGACATTGGGTAGGTCACATCCATGCTCTGGGCCTTGTTTTCCTCCTCTGTGACTCGGAGATGGGAGTGATCAGCCTGGATGAGCTCTGTCAGAGCAGAGGTGTGGAGCGCATCACTGCGGCACCAGGTTAAGGGAAAAGGTGCAGACTAGCCTCCCCCTCAAAGATGGAGCGTCCTGGGGATCAGCCTAAATCTTGGCCCTCAGAGGGATAAACCAACGCCTGGATTTCCTGGGTTCAGAGTTAGGGACATGGGAGATGCTGGGAGCCACACTAGAGCTCCAAAGAGAAGAAAATCTAACCTGGTGGGGAGGAGGGGGGTGCAGCTGCTGAGGCCCCCATTGGCTTTCCCTGTGCCAGCTATGAGGCCTCAGCTAGCTCTGCTCCTCAGGCCTCACCTACAGGACAACCCAATAACTTATAGACCCTTTTGGCCCAGATGGTCAGCACGGGAACTCCTGTGCTCCTGGATATGAGAACAGATGAATTTTCCAGGAAGCTAATTAAGTCCACCTTCAGGGTCCTTTACTGCTTGGGCCCTTTTGGGGCCCTGCGTCTTATTTTGTACTTGTAATTTTGTATTTCTTTACTTAGAGGGGGACCCCAAATTGCATAAGCTCAGGCCCAAAAGCCTAGCTCACTTTGGTCCTGTGACTAGAATGGTGGGGGGGAGTCCCCAGGTCTTTGAGGGCTCCAGGAGCCTCCTCATAGGAGGTATCAGCCCTGTTACTCTCCTGGCCACTTGCATCCTTTCCTCCCAAAGACCGAAGCAAGGACTCAACCCGTGCAGACTGGCGTGGAAAGAATGCCTTAAATAGCAATGTGAGGAGGAGGGAAGAGGACAGATCTGTTTCATGACCTTGGAGCTGTCCTTGGCCCCTCTGGGCTGAGCTCAGTTGCAGCATCTATGAAATGGAGTTGCCGATGCCTGGCCTGACCAATCTCGAGGAAAGGATGCGATCAGGGTAGGAAAGCGAATGCATAGGCCAGTCCCCTTGAGGGGCTGTTAGTGCTGGTAAGAAGGGCTCAGCCTTGATAGAGACCTTGGGGGTGGAGCTGGCTTCCCGGAGACATTGGGAGTAGTGGTGAGCCCCTGGTGGGAGGGGGAGCAGGCCTCCCCATCCTCTGTATTCCTGGAGGATACAGGTCTGGGAAGCCCAGGGAAGACAAGACAAGAGGAGGCTGGAGTGGGACCATGGGGAGAGGCCACTGTCCAAGGCTGGACCTAGACTGCCACCCAGAGGTGACCCCTTAGAGCCGTGGTGAGGCTAGCCCTTGGGAGGGTGGTATCTCCAGCTAAATCCCTCCAGCCCCACCCTGCAGAGGGCAGGACGTCTTCAGGGAAAACACAGGAACCAGAAGTTTGGAGACCTGAATCTTACACCCACCTCAGGAACCTTGGGTAGTCCTGACCTCTTTGGGCCTCAGTTTCCCCATGATAAGATGGAGGTGGCTATGCTGGCCTGCCTCCTGGGCGTGGGGAGGAAAACGAGCACGCTGGGTAAAGTGGACGTATCCGAGCGTAACGTGGAGGTGCCCTCCCATCCCCAGGCTTGGCTTCAACGCCCTCTCCTTCATCAAGTGGCCTCTCTGTGTCCAGCTCTTGGGGGTGAGGACACTGCGGGCCATGAGAAATGGGCATCTGGGGGTCAGAGGCCCAGGGTCAGGAGGCAGGACTTGGGGAGAGTGGAGACCCCTCAGAGGGGCAGAAAGTTCACAAAACCAGATGTTGTGTGGAGGTGGGAGGCTGGAGGCCCAGCCCTGGGGCTTGGTCTGGGGCTCCCCTGAGGAGAATCTGAGGGTCCAAGGGAGAAGGGACCCTGCGGCATTCCAGCCTTCCCTGGCCGGCTCTGCCTTCCTGACTCCTGGGGCAGGAGAGAGCAATGTCCTGCAGGGTAGTTAGGAGGCCACTTAGGAAATCCTTTGCTGCTTCTGCCCCTAGATCTTGTCAATAAAGATGGTGACACATGACAACAGCCTTGGCCTGGGCCAGTTCCTCTGACGTGTGCTGTGTGTCCACATGGTATGAATGTGTAGGTACACATGGGCTTTGTGCAGCCGGCTTTTTCTTGTATGGCCTCCCAGAGTCCAGGTTCTACAGGGGACAAGAAAGATGCCCTTAACAGGCTTGGGCCCACATCCTTACAGATCTCGATCCAAAAGCAGTAGATATCTTTTCTCCCTATTATCTAAATAGCAGATCTCATGGAAGAGAGCTGATTGGCTTCAAGTGGGTCACGGGATAGGATGCTGTGACTGGCCAGGTGTGGGTCATGTGCCTACTCTTCTAGCTACAGAGAATGTACTGCACTGTGATGGACAGCCTGGCCTGGCCAATGGGGTGGAAGGTAAGACAGGGACAGCCTACCAATGGCAAGGGGAGGAGGTCCAGGCAGCAGCAGTATCAGTCCAGGTGTGTGCAGGGTTGTGTGTGTGGTTGCCTTTGCTGGGTGTGATTGTGCATGTATGTATGAAGGTTTGTGTGAGTCCAGTGCAGGGCACATAGTAGGTGCTGAGGACACCTCAGCTGCATCCATGAGTGAACATGTATTGGTGTGTTACATGGGGCAGTTGTGTGCATAGGGTGGGGGCAGGGGGACTTCTGGGACCAGTGTTGTGCGGGAGTGGCCGCCTGGACCAGGGTCTCTCCTCTGGCTCCACCACACTGGCTGTCACTTCCTGTGCATGCTCACGTGTACTTGTGTGTGTGGGTGTCCTTGTCTCTCACACTCATGTGTCTGATAGCCTTGTCCCTCCCAGGGCAGGGACTATGCCTGAGGCATCTGTATCCCTAGGGCCTGGCAGTATTGCCATGGGCCCTTCCTATGTGTATCTGAAACAAATGATTGAATGGGGCCCCTGCATTTCACAACTCCAGGGGGCACTGTTCACACTGGGACTCTAGCTTCCTTTGGAATTGTGCAACATGGTGGCCCTGAATAAATGAGTGGGGGAGGGTCGGGGGACTGAAGGAGTTTGTATTGGGGTTTGGGGCTGGAATCTATGGGTTGGGGAACCTCAGGGTCTACAAGGTGAGGGGAGGCTCTGTGGTTGCAAGCCTGAGCAGGGAGGAAGGGGTGGTGATAACCTTGACTGACTCCTCTTCAGCCACTGAAGTTGCTCAGATCCAAGGCCTTACCTTGAACTTGTCTCTCAGAGGCAGTTGCCAGGCAACAGTCCATAGCCACCAGGCTCTGGACCAGGACTTCGTGCGTCAGCATCCGCATTATAAGAGAGGAGCTGGGAGTCTGCAGAGCCTGAGGCAGGGGAGGCCAAGGCCCCTGGGTCTTCAGGATCCTCTTCATCTAGAAGAGGTGGGGGTGATGGAGGCCACTGTCTCATGGGGTGGTGACCACCTGAGCTCTGCAGAACACCAGGGACAGAAGAAAACACTTTAAAGGCAGTGAGAGCCCCAGGCTGTAACATGAGGGCACCCCCTGGCATTGTGCAAGGCCATGGTCCCCATCACTGGCAGCCCTAGAGAGAATCTGCTGGAAAGCTGTGCAGGAAATCCCCTAAAAGTCAGGAGGCCTGGCCCTCGGCCCCATACTGCCACACACCTACCATGTGGCCCCATTTATCTCAACTCTCTGGATGTAGTTCATTAAGTTAACAAAGGTTTTTCTGAGCACCAACAGCAGGCAAGGAAGGGCCTAACATTGGGCTGGGGGTACAGTGGAGGCAAATGGATATGGTTCCTGTGCTCTCAGCACTTGCCAGCAGCCATGCAAGTAAATGTATCACTATTCTTTGTGCTCAGTGGGGAGGGAGACCTGTGATGTGCTCTGGGAGAGCTGAATGGGGGCTGGGGGTCGGTGGGGGCTGCACCGAGAGCAGAATTTTGAGCCAAAGTGCACCAGGCAGAGGGAGCTGCATGTGCTAAGGCCCTGCAGCAGGAGGAACGCAGCGAGCAAACGGAGGAAAGTAGAGGTGAGACCCAATTCAGGGACAGGGGCTGTGTCAGACAGGGCCTCCTCAGGAGTTAATTCCTGTTATGGGCTACATTGTGTTGCCCCCACATTCATATGTTGAAGACATAACCCCCACTACCCCAGAATTTGACCTTATTTGGAAATAGGGTTGTTGCAGATGTAAGCAGTTAATATGAGGTCATACTGGAGCAGGGTGGGCCCCTAATCCAATAAGACTGATGTCCTTAAGGAAAAGGGAGACTCGGATACAGACAAGCACAGAGGGAGAATGCCACGTCAACATGAATGTAAAATTGGGATGATGCGTCTACAAGCCAAGGAATGCCAGGGTGCCTGCCAACTCCCAGAAGCTAGGAGAGAGGTATAAAACAGGTCCTCTTCTTAGCCATCAGAAGGAAGCAACCCTGCTGACACCTTGATCTTGGACTTCTAGCTTCCAGAACTGTGATAAATTTCTGTTGTTTAAGCCACCCAGTTTGTGGTATTTCGCAGCCCTAGCAAACTAATACAATCCCCTACTTGCAAAATAGAGATAAAAATGGCCCCTCCTCTCCTAGGTCTCCGGAGGACCTGTTGGATTAACCCGTTCATTTCTTCATTCACCAAGTGTTGATCGTGTGGCTGCCAACTGTGAAAAGCTGAGGATGGAGAAATACACAGCCTGCCTTCTAGGAGAGGAGGTCACAGTGACGATAAGAGGGCGGTTCTCAAGCACGCAGCCTCTGGATGGCCTGGATCCCAGGTTATCCATTCTTCCAACTGTTTAATTTTGAGCCAGTTAATTAGCCTCCCTGTGTCTCAGTTTCCTCCTCTCTGAGATGAGGATGAGAGCAAATGTCCCTGCTGTTAGGAGGTTTAAATGAGTTAATACTTGTGAACAGCTTAGAACAGTGCCTGGTGTGCTGTAGGTGATGAGTCAGTGTCACGACACATCGGAAGTGCTGTAACAGACACAGGAACCCCTCTGCGGGTGGGAGTGGAAGTCTCCCCGTGAGAGATTATAGTCCAGCTTGAGTATAAAGGGGGAACTAGAGTTTGCCCACAGGAGAGGCACTGAAGATCTTCCAGGTCCTGATGACAGCTTATACCCATTTTACAGCTGAAGACAATGAGGCCTGGGATGGTCATGTGACTTGCCCAGCATCACGGCACCAGGAGCAGGACCAAAAACACTTTTCCCAGCCCCCAGTCCAGTGCCCACAGTTTACCAAAACTATGAAAATGGGGACTGGGTGGACAGGAGTGATGCTGGGGGTGGGGAGAGCTCTGAGGCCACTGGTGTCAGCTCTCTGGTGACCACTGTGCCATGGCAGACAATGCCCTTGGGAAGATTCTGCAGACAGAGGGACAGCCCAGGACCCACAGGGACCCTGGTTGCTTCCCATAGACCCTGTTGCCCTCCAACAAGCCCCACAGTGCCAAGACAGGACTGCCAGGCCAGGGTGGTGTGCATGCACAGGTAAATGATGGGCACACACACATGCACACATGTGTGGGGAGGGCAAGGCCAGCCTTCACTTTCTCATAGGCTCAAAGAAAGTGCCCCGGCCACACTGAGTGACCTCCAGTGTCCCAGACACCGTCGGTCCTGGCTCACACGCCTCAGAGCCCATGTCCTGTACCATCATCTCGTTAAGGCAGGGAAACTGAGGCTTGGGGTGGGAGGTGGGGTGTACCACAGCTCCTCCGGCAAAGGGACAGGACATGGCCTCTCAGCCGTGATATTTGCTTTCATTGCCAGGGAGTGTGTCAATATTTGCTCATGGGAACTGCTGCCCTGACGCACTTGGTCAACACGCCCCACAGCCTGCCGGGTCTCTCCATCATGGGCTGACTCTGAGCTTCAGCCAGAGCCTCCCGCCTGCTCATCAGACAGGGGCTCTCTCCCTGCTCTGGCCGTAACAAACGGCAGCTATTGGGGAAGAAAGAAACAAACACACGCTGCCCGTTTACGAGGGCGGCAGCGGCAGGTGACCGCTCCACCCGCACAATTAAGTCGGAATCCCGGCTCCACCATTTCCTGGCTCTGAGTGCCTTTGAGCCAGCCTCTGAACCTCTCCGTGCCTCAGTTTCCTCATCCGTAAGATGGGTTCCACATCCCATCTCACAGGACCGTCGCAGGGCGGCAGCGGGGCGACTCCGGCCTACGCCAGCGCTGTGCTCTCTGCGTCCGGCAGGGAGCGCTGCGGGACCTTAGCCGCCCGCCTTGGCTCCCCACGCGCAGCCCCGCTCGGCCAGACTCGGCTCTGTTCGGCCGCACTCGGATTCATTCGGCCTCTCTAGACTCTGTTCGGCCTCACTCGGCCGCTCTCGGCTCTGCTCGGCCGCACTCGGATTCACTGTCGGGTCTGTTCGGCTGCGCTCGGATTCACTCGGCCAGACTCGGCTCTGTTCGGCCGGACCCGTCTAGGCTCAGCTGGACTCGGTAACCCTCGACCCGATTCGGCTCTACTCGTCAAGCTCTGACTTGTTCGGATCTGCTCGGCTGCGCTCGGCTCTGGACGCGGAAAAACTCCACCCTCGCGCGGCTGCGGCTCCGCGCGGTCTCCGCGCGTTCGGTCCCCGGGGTGCAGGGCGGCGAGGCCGGCCCTCGGGCCCGCGCGTGCATCTGTTCCGGGGACGGGGGTTCCGCTGTGCCGGCCCCTGGGCTGTGGCGCGGGGACTGCGAGCGTGGCCGCGGCCGGCAGCAATCTTTTCCCGGTGCTTTGAGGCCGAAACCGGTGGAGGTGGAGGGGACTCCCCGAGCTTGGCGTGGGGGACAAGCCCCCCTTACGGGGTGGCTGGCGCTGGCCTCGCGCTGCATCATACGGGCTTTGCCACCAGTTGGCCGTGGGGAGGGAGGCAACTGCTGCCCCTCATGTCCTTGAGACTCAGTTTCCCCCTCTGACAGTTAACAGGATCCTCGTCGGGGTCCAGAGGACCTGGAACGGCGCTGGCTCTTTCCTCCTCTGGGCCTCTTGGGGATTCAGTTAACTCGCCTGACTGATATTAACACCCTTGGGGTCGGGCGCGGGTGACTGAAAGCCCAGCGCGGAGAAGCTGCGGCTGGAGAGCGAAGTTCACCCCGGCTAGTTCATGATGGGGGGCTGCGGTAGAAACAGGCCTGGGGCTCTCCGGACGGAGGGGCCCCTTGGAGCCTCTGCCCATTTTGCGGGGAGAGTTGGGGTCTGGAGGAAGAAGAGAGTGAATGGGCGCCCCAGCCAGCCCTCGGACGTCTCGCGCTTTCTGTCCCCTCAGTTCCCTAAGAAGGGGACGGGGCTGGTGGGATGGGGGTGGGGGGGGGTGCCGGGCGCCTCGGCTCCACCCAGCAGGTGGCGCGCACGTTTTCTTTTGTTCAGGTTTTGAATTGGTTACTGACCTTGAACAGTTAGATCTGTGGCCATTGACAATTTACCAGCTGACTCCAGGAATCATCGTGTTTATTGTTCTGTCTCAATTATTGACAGGCATACGTTTTATTTTTTAAATACATGAAGCATATAGAGGGGTTCCTGGCGCTTTGTAAATGCTGACAAAATGTTCCTATTTTTATGCCGCCTTTTGGCTGTAAGTGGGGCGAGGCAGTACAGAACGGCGGCGGGAGCCTGGTTCTGCCCCAGAGTCTGTGCCTTGTTTTCCTCGTCTGTAAAATGGACAGACGAGGTCATAATTGTGCCTACCTCAGAGGGTTGTAGAAAAGTTAGTAGAGTTAAAACATGGGAAGCCCTCAGGACAGGGCCTGCGGGGAGTGAAGACTGTCTTCTGGGGACAGGGGTAGTGGGAGGTGGTGGCTGGGGAAACACAGGGCTTATACCCTGGGTTTCTCGCCTTGGTGACAAGGGTTCAGGCCTTCTGCATTGGGGTTACAGCTTTGCTGATAGGGTTTGGCAGTGATGGGAGGCATCGGTCCAGCGTCTCCTCCTGGCCATGCTGTCGCCCTGGGTCCCAGGGCTTGCAGACCAGGTGTGCAGGAGGACGATGGGCACACACTCTCACCCCATTTAGCGTTTAGCCAGGGAGAAATACTGGTGGGTGTCCAGGATGCAGCACCCTATTGGGTATCCCCAATTGCGCAGGTGGTCTTGGTTTCCTCATATCTGTCTGGCCCAGGGACACCAAGGCTCAGAGAGGTAAGGAAACTTGCCCAAGGTCACACAGCTAGGAGGAGGTGGAACTGAGTCATAACCCAGTTTGTCTGCCCCAGGGCTGAAGCTGAGTCTCCAAGCCACTTGACAAGCTGAGGAGATCCTTGGAACGGCTCGGAGACACTCAGTGGGGAACTTTCAAGCATGGTGAGAGAGCCGGAGGAAAAATACTGAAGTACAAGATTCCAGAGTTCTGCTCTCTTGTCCACTCTGCCCCCAGCCAGCTGCCTGGACCAAGGGGGAGAAAGAGCCCTTCTTCAGGGCATGGCATGGCTGGAAGCCAAAGGACCTGGCCCCAGTGCTTGGCAGGTCCCATGCCTTTCCAGACCTCAGCCTCCTTATCTGTTAAGTGGGATGAGCAACCTTCCTCTGCAGGGGTGTTGCTGAGTGTGGCGTGGTGCACAGTGCTGGGCACATAGTTGGCCTTGGGCCTTGAAAGAACCATTCCTAGGCCCCAAGCTGCTTGTCCCCATCCCCCACCCATCTTTCTCCCCATCCCCCTTCCTTAGCTGTTCAGGCTGTGTAAACCACAGGGCTCAGAGATAGCCAGGAGCTGTCTCCCTTCCAGTGCTGCTGACTCAGCCCTTTCTCCTTGGTGGCGGCAGCGTGGCTCCCCTTGGCTTTCTCTCTCTGAGGCCCTGGCTCTGTGCCCTGGGAATGCTGCCCGGGGAAGGGCCACGTAGAGGGCATTGCCGGTGCAGGCCCACTGGTGTTCCCAGCAGCCCTAGTCCTTTAGTCTGCTTTCTTTTGGTCCCCTGGAGCCCTGAATAGACCTGGGGGATTCCAGTCGGTTTGGGAGGGGAAACAGCACAAAGCTAGAAGTCAGGAGAGTCTGGCTCTCATCCCAACTTGGACTCCAGTCTGCCATGTGACCTTGAGCCAATGACTTGTCCTCCCTTGGCCACAGTGTCCCTGCTGGTCAGATTAAGGAATGGTGTTATATCATCTCTAAGGATCCTTTCAGGTCCAATATTCTGCTGTTCGATTATCCCCAAAACACATGGGAATTCCGAGGCCCAGAGTCCGGCCCTGTTCGAGGACACATAGCCCAGGGGCTGTTCCCTCCTTCACACTTTGCCCAGCTGTGAGTGGACACTGGGGTTTAGCACTCAATGCCCCAGACATAAATATGTCTCCCTTAGGTCTCTGCACACCTGCGCCTCCTGGGAACAATAGTGACACCGTGTCCCTCCTCCCAGGGGGCAGACCCTGAACTGCAACCTTTGCCCACACCCATGCCCAAGTGTGCCATTGTGGGAACTTCAGTGGGTTCCATTCTGTAGGGTTGTAAGTTCCTCTCCAATAGCTGTGTGACCTTGGGCAAGTCACTTCAGCTGCCTGACTCTAGCTCCCTCCCCTGAGGCTGAGGTATGACTAGTTGGAATTCTGGGTATAAATACCTTATGGGGACTGAAAGCCCCCTGGAGAGATGAGGCCTGGCCCAGGCAGTAAGTGCTCAACCAGTGTAGAATGGGAGGGTGATGGAGGGTGAGGGACATTTCAGACAGGAGCCGGGGCACAGAGCCAGGGCCAAACCTCCCCCAGTCTAGCCAGATGGAAACTGAGGCAGGACCCTGCTCAGGCCCGGGGCACACAGGCTGCCCTCCTTTGAACTTCTTGGGAGGTCATTTCCCTGGGGGATTGGCTCTAGAAGACCAGGAGGGTGAATCAGTAGGAATGGCACAGCTCCAGGCAGAGGAGGAGGACTTTGGTGCACACTGGAGCATGGGGGACTGACCTGGCTGCCACCCTTATGTGTGACACCTGAGGAGGTCATACCTCATACCTGCTCATTTACTCAACACACAGATGGCACTGGGAATGGAGTTCTGGGGCACCTAGAGTTTGAGAGGTGAAATGACAGGCCAAAGTCACGGGCTCATGGGGAGCAGGGCCAGGATTTGAGCCTGTGGCTGCAGGGCCGACCCCTGTGACTCAGAGCAAACAAGCTCTTCAGCTCAGGCTGGATCCCTGGGGGGATTCCAGACCCTTTCTGCTCTGACTTTCTAGGCCTTTCAATCAAACAAGACCCCACTGGACCACCAAAGAGTTAAGCAAAGGAAATCCCTGGCTCCCTTTATCCCTGCAGAGCCCAGAGGCTGGAGGGGAGGGAGGGGGGAGGAGGGGAAATGGGAGGCCAGCTCAGCCCGCTCCCTCCGCCCTCCCTCGCTCCAGCCCTTCTTCCCTCCCTCCTCCGCTGGGCCTGGGGGTCTGGGCCAGCTACAAGTTATTATTGCAGACATGGGCCAAGGAGCCAGAGGCCGCCCAGAGGCCCAGGGTCCGTGAGCCGAGGCGAGGCTGCAGGACACAGGGTGAGTGATAAAAGGCCCCTTAGCTTCTGCCCCACGGAATCTCGGGCCCTGCTATTTCCCTCTGACCCAGCCAGCCCTTCTAGGCTGTCCCCTCCTATTCCTTCCTGCCCCTGGCTAAGGGCTGCCCCCGCATGGACACACCAACCAGCCTGACCTGCCTGAACTGAGAATTATGGCCCCACCACCCTCTCCCCCACAGAGGTCCCAGCTCCTCAGTGGAGGCAGCAGGGACCCCAAAAGTCACCCCTGATGGCATGGTACCCCACACTTGGTCCCTGGCTGGCACCCTTCCCCAGGGCCAGTCCGCTATCCTAGCTGTGGTTTTTATTCCTCTTGCTAAAGGCCACTTGGCTTCCTGCTTCCTGTTCCCCAAGCTACAGTTCTGTGTCTCAGAGCTCCTGACTCCCATCTGGCTGGGGCCAATAGGAAAGAGAAATGTCTGCAAACCATGCCAGTCCTCTGGGAGAGGTTCTGCTTCCTCCCATCCTGTGCAGGCACAGAGAAGAGGTCCGTGCTGGGCAGAGGAAAGAACAGACTTTTAAAAAAAGTCTTACAAGTCAGGCACTTTCCCTGCATTTAAGTCCTCCCAAGTAATCTGGGAGGGAGGCGATGCTGTCAACTCCTGGTGAGCATCAAGGAGCAGGATGCTCAGAGAGGTTAAGCCCCCAGCCCTAGGTCATGAGCTTGTCAGGTACCCTGGGATCTCAATTCTGACTCTAAAGTCTCAGCTTTTCCCATGAAGTCACATCAATGCCAGGAAAAAGAAGTGAATTTCGCTCTTCTCAAAACCACTGGAATTTGTAGTTTACAAACAGAAGATGAGGATGATAATCTCAGACAGGAGATTGTTGATCTCCGAGGAGTTAACCTGCCTTCTTGAGTAGAACCAGGAAACCTGACCCGGTGGGCAGAGAGGAGCTTGGGAAGGGTCTGGAGACTGATGCCCATCCCCACTTCCTTTGGTGCTACCACCCAGCCCCCAGGGGAGAGGGGACGAGCCTCCTGTCCCTTTAAAACCCAGCTCTTACCTCAGTGTGCAGCTGAGATAGGATGGCATTTAAAAAAGTAATAATTTTACCTTTTCTACATGTATTAACCACAGAAAAATATTTTTGAATTGTACGAAATGTTAAAGGAGAGCAAAAAGGAAATAAACAAAGAAACACCAGAAGTGTAAAAACCAGTCTGGTTTCAAAAGCTGTTTCTGATCCTGCGATAACTCAGTGACAGCCCCCAAAGCCTGCCACCACCTTAAAGGCTCCTGCCCAGCTTCCTGCCCAGCCAGCCCTAGGTCTGTCCCCAGCAGCTGCTGTCCAGGCTACTTCCTGCCCCTCTCCTGGAACTCTGGATGACCCCTTCCTGACTAAAGCCAAAGACATATCCTCACGAACCCTTGGATTTCTCTGCTCCTTTTGAATTTTTCAGACTTCCTAGTCTTTCCCCTTAATTCCAGTTTACCGCCTTGGCAGATGATTGGCACGTCTATGATGGTTGACAGAACCACCTTCCAATGAATTAACTCTCTCTGGAGCCTTCCCTGCAGGGCTTCTGGGTAAGGTTCAGTTGCGTAGGTTGTTGACTGCACAAAGGTGCTGAGGGGTGAGGTGGGCTAATGCCAGCCCTTGCCAAGTGCTCCTTCAAAGAAGACTTCTTTTTTGATTCTAATTTCTCCGTCCAGCGGGGTGCCTTCTTCTACTTTGCACAAAAGCACTGTAAAGGCTAGAAATGGTCTGCAGTCTACAGCTCAGCACACCTGCTCCTAATTTCTCAATGACACAGTAACACTGTCACCATGCATAACTCTGTGCATTTTCTCTCATGGACGTTGCTTCCCGTGTGCTAGAAAAAACGAACATTTCCATCTCCTTTGTCAGGTCTGTGGTGTTCACGCACCAGGGCATAGGCTCAATCCCCTCTCCTGAGAACAAGCCCGCAGAATCCTTTGCATTTGTCTCAAATGTCCACTAACCTCTGTCGTGCTGCCCTGAGCCATGTGCCTGCTGGAGCTGGTGGAGTCAGTGGCACAAAAACAAGCCAGAGGGTGGGAAACATCTTACAGTCACCACGCGGGGCAGCTGGGACACCAGTGAAGGCCTCCTGGGACCCTCCTGTGCCCCTAGCTGTGGCTCTCTTCAGAGGGGCTTCCTCCTTTCCAGCGCCATGTGTGGCAGCCATGGACTGGGTGCTGGGAGACTCAGTGTCCTGGCCCTGCCCTGCCACGAGTCTCTTCATGACCTCAGGTAGGCCTCAGTCTTCTTCTCTGTTAAATGGGGGCACGACACTCCCTCCCTGAGTTATGCACTTGCTGTGGGAGACAGCAGCCACCCTGGGCATCGGCACATCGTAGATGTTGAGTGAAATAGTTTCTGTACCTCCTTTTTTGTTCCAGGTCACCATGGGGACAGCTGCCCTGGGTCTCCTCTGGGCAGTGCTCCTGCTCCCTCTCTTGGTGTCTGGGGTCCCCACTGAGGAGCCCACCTCTGGGGAAGCTGTGGCCTCCAACCCCCCCAGGGGCTGCCGACGATGCTGTGACTCCGAGGACCTTCTGACCCTTGCTGATGCTGCAGATGTGTCCTCGGCCTCTCCGTCTGTCCTCCCATATGTCCTGCCTGAAGTCAGGCCCTACATTAACATCACCATCCTGAAGGGTGAGTCCCCACCTATGGCTTGTGCTGGGCTGGGCTGGGAGGTCCGGGGAGGTGAGGTGGAGAGAGCAGGAAAACCCAGGACAGAAAACTATCCCAAACTGTTTCTTTCAGTCACATGTATATTGATCACCCAGTAAGTGCCAGACTGTTCTGAACACTGAAGATAGAGTGTGAACAAACCAGACAAAGAGCCCACTGCCCTGGAGCTTCCATGCTAGCAGGGGAGGTGGGCAATGAGCCATAGCATGGTACCTAAGTTAATGAAATGGAGTGTGTGATGGTGGTCAGTGCTCTGGGAAATGAGAAGGTGGACAGGATGCGGGGCATTGAGAGTGGAGGTATGGGGTGAAGGTTGCATATTAAGTGGGGTGAACAGTGGAGGGCTTGCTGAGAAGGTGAGATTTGGACAAAGGCTCACAGGAGGTGAGGAAGGGGCAGTCCAGGCAGAGGGCACAGCAGGTGCAAAGGCCCTGGGGCAGGAGTGGGCATGGAGTGTGTGAGGAGCTGAGGTTGGAGAAGGAACAGGGGCCAGATCGTGCCCTATCAGCCACTGGCGACCATCAGGACTTGGGCTTCTCTGAGTGGGGGCAGGGGCAGGGGCAGGGGCAGGGGCAGGTTTGAGCAGAGGAGGAACCTGATCTGATTTAGGCTTCAAATGGATCTCTCTAATGTTGTGTGGACAGATGGCAGGGAACAGGGGTGGAAGCGAGGAGCCCTGTGGGGGCTGCTAGGGCCTTATGATAAGGATCAGCTCCCTGCCCTCTAAAATCAGACATGAAGGAAATTAGTTCTGTTACTGGGGGCTGTGAGGGGCTGACAGCTGTGGCCAGGCCCTTGACATCCTTGGCCTCCATCTTTCCCAATAACTGCATGAGGCTGATACTTGATCATTTCCCCCACTTTGCAGATGGGGAAACTGAGTCTCCAAGAGGGGAGGCACTCACCTGGGGTCACACAACTGTCAGGGACTATATTAGTCCATTTTTGTTTTTTATAGTAAAATACATGGAACTGGGTAATTTATAAGAAAACGAAACATATTACTTACAGTTTCTGAGGCTGGGAAGTCCCAAGTCCATCTGGTGGTGGCAAAGGTGACCCAGGGGTCTCACATTGCAAGATGGTGGAAGCAGAGGGAGGAGAGAAAGGAGAGAGAGGAGAGAGAGTGAGGGAGAGGGAGAGAGTGAGGGAGAGGGAGAGGGAGAGGGAGAGGGAGAAGAGAGATTCTCCGCTCTCTTCTTTTAAAGCCCTCAGAACCACGCTGCTGAGCACCATTTTTAATCCATTCACTAGGGCAGGGTCCTACAATCCAATCACCTCTTCAAGGTCCCACCTTCCAATTGCTATAATAGAATTTCCCACCCTCTTAACAGTCACAGTGAGGGACCAAGTTTCTAATACATAAAAGCTTGGGGGATACAATTCAAGCTTCAGTGAATTTGGGGGGGATATAATTCAGACCACTACAGGGACGGAGCCAGGATTTGTCCCTGAAGTCTCCACAGGGCCAGTGCACCACGTGCCCAGTGGTCCATTGGAGACCGCCTGCCCCCTTCTGATTTCGTGGGTGAGGACATCTCCCTTCCCTGCTGCCTCACACATCACAGCTTCCCCAAGGCCGATTGTGCCCTTTGCATGAGGTTGAGGAGGTGCCTGGATGCTGATGGTACTTCCCCCACCACTGTCCTCTCCAAACCCCTGACACTGCTCCTGGGCCAAGCTTGGCTGCCTGCTGGGTGGGGGTGGGGTGGGGTGGACAGCTTGCTGTGGCAGAAGGACCGAGGCTGATCAGGACCCTGGGCCCCAGCACAGCTCCTTAGCTCCCTTGCTGTGTGGGTCAGTGGGTGTCTCTCCTGCTCTGGGCTTGCTGCCGCATTTGTAAAAAGAAGATAACCCCTCCTTATAGCCACCCTTCACTTCCTCGCTCAGGCTGGGGCACAGCGAGTGCTCTGCAAACTGTAAAGTGACGTGCACATGATGAAGTAGTTCTCCATCAAGGCTGTGGCGCCAGACCCCTGCAGAGCCATGGACCCTCTCCCTCCTCCCTTCTCTCCGGGCTTCTCCTCCAAGGGCCTGTGCCCTCCTTCCTGCCCCTTTACCCACTCATGGTCACAGGGGACCTGGGAAAACACAGGGCCTTCCAGCTCACTCAAAGGATGTGGCTACGGGTGAGATTTCAGGCACTGTGATAGGCAGCAGGGAAATATGTGGGGCAGGTCCCTGCAGACATAGGTGGTCACCTGCTTTTCTTGTGTTCAAAGTCAGCCTGGAACAAGGGCCAGGCAGGGGTGTGTGTGCCTGGGGACTAGGTTAGAAGCCACCAGGCCCTGGGGCAGGTAGAGATAGGCTGGGCAGTGCTGGGTGAGCTGTCCTGCTTCATACTTGCAGAGTTTGCAAAGTGCTTTCCCACATGACATTTTGTTGAGGGCTCACAAACACCTCTGTGAGGTGGGTGCAGTCCTCTTCAAGATACAGACAAGAAAACCAAGACCCCAACCATGAAATGCCCCATGTCACCTGGGTGGGCAACAATGCCAACCAGGGGCTGCCTGGCTCCCAACCCAGGCTTTTCCTTCCAGGTGGGCAAGGATATTTTTCTTGGTTCCCTCTTGGATCAGAAATGCAAAATGCGTCCCACCACACCCCATGTCCCCACCAGCCTGGACTGCATGCCAGGGTCGGGGCCTGGGCCTGGCCTCCCAGAGACCACTGTCAGACCCTTTCTGTGGAGGACAAGGTTTTGTGTCCCTGGCCAAGTCATTTACCCTCTCTGTGAAGTAGACGTGGTCATGGTGTCTTCTTAGAGGGGCATTTGGGGAGGTGATGTCTGGCATGCAGTAGGTACATAATAAACGCCAACTCCTTCTCTGGGCCTGGACTTCCATAAATGAGTGTGGGTACCTCCTTGGTGCAGGCTGGGATGCCCGCCCTGATTTCTCCCCTTCTTGTCTCCACAGGTGACAAAGGGGACCGAGGCCCACTGGGCACACCAGGGAAGCTGGGCAAGGAGGGTCTCCGGGGGGACCGTGGCCCACAGGGCACCAAGGGCGCCAAGGGTCAGGCGGGCAGCCCTGGCAGCCCATGCCAGACGCGCTACTCGGCCTTCTCGGTGGGCCGCAAGACGGCCCTGCACAGCAGCGAGGGCTTCCAGCCACTGCTCTTCGACACGGTCTTCGTGAACCCAGATGGCCACTTCGACATGACTGCAGGCTGCTTTGTGGCACCCCTGCATGGCCTCTACTTCTTCAGCCTCAACGTGCACAGCTGGAACTTCAAGGAGACCTACGTGCATGTCGTGCACAACGAGGAGGCAGCTGTCATCCTGTATGCGCAGCCCAGCGACCGCAGCATCATGCAGAGCCAGAGTGTGATGCTGGCCCTGGTGCCAGGCGACCGTGTCTGGGTGCGGCTCTTCAAGCGCGAGCGTGAGAATGCCGTCTACAGCGACGACGTCGACACCTACATCACCTTCAGCGGCCACCTCATCAAGCCCGAGGACGACTGAGTGCCTCCTGCGTCACCTCCCAGCTGGGCGGCTCAGGTGCTGGGTGGCCGTGGGCAGGTCCCATCCCCTGCAGGGCTCTATGCACCTCTGTAGAGTGGGGCGGCCAGGTGGTTCCCGAGGACCTGGCATTCTGGGGAGCTGCCTCTTCTTTCCTTACTGCCATCATCCCTCCCAGTCTATTTCTGTCCTTCTCTCTTCTCTTGGACATATTTTAAGAAAATTTCTGACCTAAATATTCTAAAACTTTCCCAGCCTTGTAGCCCAGCACTTCACAAACTTGAACATGCATATGAATCACCCGGGGATCCTGTTAAAATACAGATTCTGATTCAGCAGGCTGGAGTGGGCCCAGGATTCTGTATTTCTAACAAGTTCCTGGGTGATGCCGGTGCTACTGGTCTGTGGACCACACTTGAGTAATCAGGTTCTAGAGCTTTCACATTCTAGTACATTCTGAACATTCTGGAATCCTCCGAACATTCTGGAATTCTCCCAACATCACTCTAGGAGCAGCCATTCCTCTGTTCTCTTTGCCCCTTCCTCCTCCTTTCTCTGTCTCCTCTTCGCCACCCCCACCCCACAGCCACTGTTCGTTTATTCATTCATCAAACACTGAGCACTCATGCTGTCCCAGGCCCTGGGAAAGGTGAGGTGAGTCAGACACAGATAGGCCCTGCCCCTGCTCTTGGTGAGCACCTAGTCCAGCCCTGGGAAGGCTGATGGGTTCCAGAAAATTTTAAACCAGACCCAACGAAATGCACAGGGCTCTCACCCTGGGGGTTCAGGCACGGTGCATCTCTTGTTACCTACTGCTCCCCAAGGCTGGTGGCACAGGGTAGTGCAGTATCCATTCTTCCTCCTCCTGCCCATTGCCCATCATTAAAGCAAACCCAGAGGGGCCTTGGCAAGGACAAGGGTCCTTTCAAGGGAGGGCCCAGGAGTTTGGGAGCATTTTCAGGTGAAGGGGACCTCTGGGGAGTGGAACCCAACTCCTAGCTCCCCACATGGCTGGTGTGGTAGCCTGTGAGGATTCCTACCCTCCTCACTCAGATCACTTCCCTGTCCCCTCCTGGGGCTCTGCCAGGGCCTTGCTCAGCCCCTCCTGCCAAATGCTTCTGAGCCTCAGTTTCTCCAGGACTTCTCACTTCTATCAGACACTGATGTCTGTACCCAGGTGCTCTCGGCCTTCCTCAGCCCCTCTCGCCAGCCCAGTGCCCCCGACTCCAGGCTTTATCAAGGTGCTTAGGCCCCAGTGGGCAGCTCCTGCCCGCAGACCCCTCCTCCAGCCTGGTGCTGCCCTTACAAACACTGGCGGGTGATGGGCCGGGATGGAGGGCACCAGGCTTTGGAGCCCTCAGCAGGTCTAGGGAACTGAAGCAGGCAACATTTCAGGTCAGGCAGGGGGCCTCTTCTGAGCCGTGCTGCCAAGGAGGCACTGGGAGAGGCCAGGGCAAAGGAGGGGACGTCAGGCCTTCTGTCTCTTCTCCCTCTCCCAGGGTGGGGCAGCCTGGTGGTCCCCTAGCCTTCTTCTCCCCCACCCTGGGTGGCCTGACCTTCTCCTCAGTAGGGGGGGGGGTCTCGCCCATTTGTGTTCATGCAGTTTCTGGGGCAGAGGAGGCCTTGGGTGGTGGTCTCTGGTGCTCACAGTCAAGGGAGCCATTGCTATGTGGCCAGGTGATGGGAGCAGGGCTTGACCAGGTGCTATAAAACCACCCCAGCCCTACTGCGCCCCTGCCCTGCTTGCCCAGTGTGATTAAAGGATTCTGTGTCCTCTTGGTGGTCAGGCTGGTTCTTTCTGCTCTGCTCCCTTTGCCCACTTGAGAGTGCAGCTGATCCTAGTCCCCCTGGGGCCCAGATGTAGGGCTCCAGAGAGACAGGGCAGCCCAGGGCTCCACCCCAAGTGCTCCCCCCTTATGAAGGAACAAGTCCTCTAGGTCACTTTTGTAGCCAGTGTGCCTTAGAGTTAGTGGGACCAGCTCAGAGTCTGTGGTGCCACTACCTGTCTGGGACCTTGGGCAAGTCTCCACATCGCTGAGCCTCAGTTTCCTGATCTGTAAAATGGGGATAATGGCAATGTAAAATGGGATGGCCATAAGGATTAGAGAAGATGCCTGGTGAGTGCCACATTCATCCTTGAACCAGCATCTATTGGGCACCTGCTGTGTGGCTTGGAGGCTACAGCGAGGAGCACCATCTGTCACCTCCCCGTGGATAATTTGTGTTCTAGTGAGGCACTTGAGAGTGCCGAGCAAACCACAGGCCCTCACCTGCCTCGTGTTTTGTATTTAATATTTACAAGAGCACTGGTGGGTATTCTCTGCAGGAAGACACACACTACATTTTACAGTGGAATTCCTCGACAGGTCTGACTTTCTAAACTAGCACAGTGGCTACTCATGTAAATATATTTAAAGTGACCTGCGTTGATTCCCCTTGCCAATCTGATGGGGTACCCTGCCCTGCTCTCTGGTGTTATTGCTGTGTTTTGATGGCTTTCTGAGCTCCGTGTGGAGGAGGCTTGCTATATAGAACCAGCAACCTACAACTGCTCAGGGTGCAGCCTAAACCAGCAGCTCGCCCAGCAGGGTAGACACAGTGCACTAGCCACTGAAGGGAGGCTTCCCTCCACACCTGAATGCCTTGCAGCTCTCACTGGAGAGGCCCCTCATGAGTCAGAGACTACCCAGGGGAGTGATCCCAGGGAGCATGCTTTTGGCCCAGGCGCTGGTTACACATAGTTGGCCTGACCAGCACCCAGCTTGACGCTGGTGACTAAGGAGACAGCCAGGAGCCTTTTGTCATGTACATCGCAAGAATGGGCGATGTGCTGATTGCTGAGGTAGCAGAACTTTCAAAACTGTTTTCTGAGCACCTGCAGGAGGACTGAAGTTTGTGACAAACTGAAGCAAAGCCCCCAGACATTTCCAGGCTGTATGAGTTCAGGGCACTCAGCCGGGCAGCCCCTTCCGTTGTCCCATATGACCCACTGCAAACACTTCCTCCACCCATAGTTCTCATGTGGCCTCTGGACTGTCTGGACCAGTTTTCTGTACTGGACCCCAGTTCCTGACTTGGTGGCCCAGCCTGGATGGGTGGTAAGAGCCACTAGATGTTTGTGATGGAGATTCTCTCTACAGGCAAGTTCTTGGTGGGGGTTGGGTAAGGGTCCCGGGAAGCTGGAGGCCCCCAAGCCTGCTGCCAAATGGGGTACAGTGTCCCCCAGGGGTCTGCAATTCTTAGTCCTAGGTGCTTCGGCGAGCTGGCCAAATGCAGGTATAGCCACCTCCAGAGCAATCCCTTTCAGTTACTATTTTGAAAATGACCTTTCCCCACTGAAATGTTAGGCAACAAGGAAGGGGAAGAGAGGAAGGCTAGGAGGAGAAGCAGCCCTGGGAAGTGGAAGGTCCCCAGACCAGGAGCCAGGGGACCTCACCTCCACTTTGACATTGCTTTGCTGGGTGGCCTGGAGCAAGTGCAGGAAATGGGACTGAGTGATTAGATGGTGACCTGAGTTAAAACCAGGGGCAGAGCTGCTGCAGGTGGCTGAAATTGGCCGTGTCCCTGGTGACCCGCTGCCCGAGTAGTTGGGCTGGACTCATTTCATGGGCTTGGGTAGAGTGTGTCCTCAGCCTCCATGGGAAGGTTTACACAGGAGCTCCTCTGCCACGTGGGAGAATGGGGAAAGAGGGGAGAATTCTGGTGGGGGTGATCTAGGAAGGCTTCTAGTGGAGGGGATATTTGAGAAGGGTCTTGGGATGGATAGGGGTTTGCAAGGCACAAGATATGGGGAAAGGGGAGAGTGGGAGGAAAGGGTTAGAGGTAGGCCAATGCAGTCTATGTTCTGGGTAGTGGGAAAGATCAGTATGTTAGACAAATGTTTGGGAAGGAGGTAGAGAGAGCAGGATGGGGTTTGAGGCAGGAGAGCCACTGAATGTCAGGCTGAGTTTGGGGTTGACCTCCTAGATGCTGGGGAGTATTTAGAAGCAGACCGTTCTGCGGCCAGGTAGAGCATAGGCAGTAGAGGATGAGGCCGGAAACAGTGAGGGGCCCGTGCTGTGGTCCAGGGAGGGCACAGAACACCTGGGTGAATCATGGATGCCATCTTGGAGGAGAAGGAGTATCCCCACTAGACTTTGAAGATGGTGAGAGATTTAATAGCAGAGGCGAGGGGGTGGGATCAGACTTGGACAAAGGGTTTTCCAGGCTCTGTTACTCCTGTAAGACTTTTCTCTGACAGCAGGAAGAGAGCAGGCCTGGGTGCCAGGAAGTGGGCTCCTGTCCCAGCTCTGCCCAGGAGAGGACTGGAAGATGCTGGGCAAGTTGTTTAGCCTGTTTTGATCCTCGTTGTCCTTATCTGTAACATCAGATTCTAAATCCCTTCTCTCTTACCCCATCAAGGCCTTTGGGGGTATCTAAGGCTATATGGGGTGACTGTATTTTTAGAGCCCCAAACCAGGACCCAAGGAAGAGTGGTAATGTGCAGAAAACGTGAAATTAGTGCCAGTTGTACAAGAAAATACAAAGTGCATGGGATGAGGGCAAAAGTTTTAGAGAAGCAGTGACTACTCAAACTCCAGTGTGTGGGGGCTCTGGAGACAGGCTGTGGCAGAAGCCAGGCTGGGGGTTCTGATCCTGGGTCCACCCTTTTCTTAGAACCGCTCCTGGTGCAGAGCATACAATGTCACTTTTCCTATAGTGTGACTGGGCTTGTCACGTCCTCCCCTTGAGTCTTGGTGTTGTTCCAAGACTGAGGATTGACCCTGACCATGTTTCTGTGCATTAGCAGTGTCTGGCAACAGCAGTGCTCAGAGATCACTTGTTTGATGAGTGACTTTCACTGAACGCTGGGGGAAGAGGGGAGGTGGGGAGCAAGCAGCAGCAGCCCTTGGCCGGGGAGGAGACCCTGCAGCCCTCCCCTCCGCCCTCCTCCTCCTGCCCAGCTCACTCGTGGGCCCATTGCAGTAGCTTCAGACTGCCACGTGTGCATCTGCAGGAAAGGGAGAAACATGGGCAGAGATTTACCCTGAACAGAAACAGATGTCAGGAACATTATGGGTGGGGCCGAGCATGGGGAAGCTGGGGCCAGCCAGCGGCCAGGAGCCAGGGAGGAAGGAGGGATTTCCAGGACACGAGTCGAGAGTGTGCGGGACTAAGCTGGTATGGCTTTGGAGCAGCTGGCCTTCAAAGCCAGGAGGACGGGAGGCTGGGGTGGCTAGGACCTGGGGGCCGGGTTGTAGCACAGGGTCCGGATGGGCTATGCAGTCGTAGCTGGGAGGTGATGACGGTGTTGGCAGCAGGAGTGGGGTTAGCCAGGGAAGGGGGTGGTGGTGGTCATTGGAGAGGGGTGCAGGCAGGTGGAGAACGCAGGTGACCCTCTGCAGGGCAGCAGCAGGTGAGGCTGGAGGCAGATGCATACGCCCATGTTCCTGTGGGTGGCCGACCTTCAGCTGGCTGACTGGGGAGATTTCACCCCTGGGGAGAATGAATTGACGCTGTGAACCCAGATGTACACAGAATAGAACTTTTTATTTCTCTGACTAAACTTCATTTCCATCAGGCATTTCCATTTGCTGAAGTTGAAGAAATGTGATTCTGGCCAGCTGGGATTCCTCTTCTACCACATTTCCCTGCAGCTGCATCTAAGTGCCCCTCCCTGTTGCCAGGCACTCCATGTCCACGTGTCATCTGCTGAGTCCGGGAATGTCCCATGTGCTCCCGGCTCCTGGTTCTGCTCACATATCTGCTGAGTCACGCTCATTCTCGGAGAGCCCCTTGGGTCCTCATCCGTCTTGGAATGCCCAGGTCCTCTCTGCACAAGGACTTACCTCACAAATTCAGTGTCTGTCTGAGGGCTGTCCTGAGCCCTGCCCCATCTGCCTGGATACTCCATGTGGCTATTTCTTCCCTGGGGTCTCAGCCACATTCCTGGGGTTCTGCCCTCTGAATCTCAGATGCCCCAAGCATGCTGGGGGTCATGCCTGTGGCCCCCATGAGGCTCAGCCTGGGAAATAGGGGACAGGATCACTTGGATCAGGAACCCACACACTGACACATTCCTTGTGTCCCCTCTGTCTCTCCTCCCTCCCAGGGGACATGTTCAGCTCCTCTGAGGCTTTGGGGAGAGGGCACTGTGTGTGCCTGTCTCCCATATCTTCTCCCAAAGCTTTGGGCTGGGCTCTCATTTTGAAATAGAAGAACTTGCAAAAACTCCCTTCCCCCCTCTGCTTTCTGCTACATATCTCTTCTGTATTTGTTAGGATGCTTTTGGGTGTGAGGGACACATGTCCAACACAAAGCAGGAAAAAGAAAAATAACCCTAAGTTCCAAGGCAGGGCAGCTCCAGGGCCCGTTAATTCAGCAGCCTTACTAAGGACCTGGGTTCGTCCCGCATATCCATTCTGCACGCTTAGTGCAACAACTCTGTCCTTAGGCAAACTTCCCTCAGAGCCACATGACAGTGACCACAAGATGGTGGCCACAGGATTGCTGCTGTAGTTCCAGGTGTCGCATCTGGACATGACAAGGGCTGTGAAAGAGAATTAGAGATTCTTTCATCCAGCAGTCTCTGCTCACTTCTCAGTGGCCAGAACAGGTCACATGGCTGTTCCTAACCCAAACTCTAAGAAAGAGAATAGGACTATGGAAGATTTACCCTGGAACCCAAGGGGCCAGGGGAGAAGCTGCCAAGAGTCCATCTGGTTCATGTTCCATAAAAGCTCTCTGGCTGCATTGTCAGGTGTGGGTACGTGACTCAGCCAGGGTATCTCGGTTCTAGGAAGCCTTCCCAGACTTGGAGGGTGACCTTGGCCCTGAGTGTCCCCTGATGACAGTGCTTATCAGTTGTTGGCCCTGCTCAAGCTCCTGGGGCACCGGGGACTATAGCAGCACCAATGTTGCCACCTCCCAGAGCCCTCCGCAACCCTCGCGAGCAGAGCTGAGCTTCCCCGGGCAGCTCAGTGTGTGGCCAAGGCTGAGGCTGCTGGAGGCACTGCCTGGGTTCAGATGTAACAAAGGAAACAAGGGCAGGTCTCCTAATCTCTCTGTGCCTCAGTTTTCTCACCTATAAAATGGGGGTGAAAATAACAGTAACTACCCCATAGGGCTGTTGTGAGGATTAAAGGAGTAAGAATATGTAAAATACTGGCACACAGGAGGCTCTCTACAAGGGTTAAATCTTATTTTAAGGTTCACACTTTATTATACTCATTTTACAGGAGGAGAGACTGATTGATTTCCTTCGTTCACATATCATTTGTTCATCCAATCCACAATTATGAATTGATGCCTATTATAAGATCGGCACTGTGCTAGGCACGGCAGGCAAAGTGGGGAACAGAAACCCACTTGGTCTCCACCTTCGTCTGGCTTATAGTCTAGCAGGGGAGACATTCTACAGATAATCACAGCAGGACTTCAGCTCGGGGTGAGTGCTGTCAAGGGATAACAGGAGAGGGGAATTTGGAAGGGAAAGACAGCCAGGGAACTTCCGAGGAAGAGGTTGTCAGCCCAAAACAGCACAGCAGGCAGAGGGGTCAACAGAGGTCAAGGCCAGGAGGTAGGAAGCTGCCAGCACTTTTCAGGAACTGAAAGAAGGACCAGAGGCTGGAAGGAGCCAGATTTTGCAGGCCTGGGATGTCGGATCTTATCTAGTGGGCTGCTCCTGAAAGAGTTAAAGGTCGCTGGGAAAGAGGCAGATCCAGGCTTCTCTGACACACCTCCAGGACTATTTTGCAGAGAATGGCTGGAGAATGTGACATCTCCTCAAACTTTTTGGGTGGGTCCCTTGCTAGGGCAGTGCTCCTTACAGGAGTCTCTGAGGAGCCTGGTGCCCTTGAACCTCGACACCCATAGCCAGTGTTGTGCGAGGCTGGCTTGCACCAGCTCCAGAGCCTGTGTGTGTGACTCTCCCCAGCTCTGGCTTCAGAGACATCACTACGTTAGCTTGAAGTTGGTCACGGTGGCAGCCTTTACACCATAGAAATGGGGAAGTGTTACAGTTTGCCAATTTCTAATTCAGGTATTTTAAAATTTTTGCAGAACAGGGCCTTTATTAAAAATGTAGCTCCCAGTGGTGAGAAACTGTTCCCCAGTACACTTAGCTCCATTACACTAACCATTCACAGGAGGCTGGAGTCCCTGGGCCTCTTGTACCTGCTGTAGGGTATGGGCAGGCTTGGTGCAGGCTGGGCCCAGTAAAGGAGGTACTTCAGGTGTGGCCAGCAGGCTCATAGTGACTCCTCTTTTCCAGAGACTCCTCATCACTACCCACATGCCAAACCTCAACCCCTTACCCCACCTCTGGGCCATCTCTCCACCTCACCCTGCCCCCTGTTGGCCAGGGTGGTTGATGGCTCCAAGGAAGGCCTCAACCTCAGCAGGGCCAGCATGAGTCCTGCTCCTGGGATTTGGGAAGCAAAGCCACAACTGGGAGCAGATGGAGCTGAGCACGGTAAGGGGTATAGTCAGGGAGCCCAGGCATGGCAGGTGCCAAGGCCCTGGGGCTGCCCTGGCCTTTCCCTCCCTGAGGTTTGGTTGGGGCTCCTGCCCTTTGCCTCCATCCTCAGCATCCACCCCTTTTTTTTTTTTTAAACTTCAGCTAACAGGAGTTGAATTTTCTTGCTCAGGAAAGAACCTCAACTAATGTATTGCAGGTCCCCGGAAATGCAAACCACTTACCTGAGAGGAAGCATTGAAGGGGCAACAGGTCATTTCAGTTCTGACACCATTAACCAAGGATCTTCTATAGAAAGCTTAGGGATCCAAAAATACCTGGGATAGGTCAGATCCCCTCCAGGGCTCCCAGTCCAGGGGAAGGCCTGGACCTGCAGGAAAACAAGAGAAATGCGGTGCATTGGAGCTACAAAAGATGTTTGTATCAGGTGCAAGGGTGGGTAGCTCAAAGGAGGGGCAACCGACTCTGCACATATGCGTTTGGGTCTTGAAGGATGAGTAGGAGTCTTCTAGGAGGAAGGGTGAAAAAGAGGGTGCAGGTAGCATTCCAGTCTGTACAGTCTAACCTGTAAATCCTATAAATACTTTCTGAGAGCAAGTCAAGCAGTCTCTCCCTTGAGGAGCTTATACGCTAGCCCAGGCGAAGGCATGGACTAGGACTCAGGTGGCACATTTCAGGGGTTAGACATTGTCTCACAGTTCAGGAGGCATTCCATATTTTTCATTCTTACCCCACTTCTGCTCTGCTTCCTCCTCCTTCAGATTTTCCCATCATCTGCTTATGAGGTTTACTCTGACCGCCTTGTTTAAAATTGTGCTCCTGTTTTTTCTTTTTCTATAGCATTTGTCATGTTCTAACACCCTGTGAAGTTTGCTTAGTTTTTATGTTTATTGTCTGTCCCCCACTGGACTTCATAAGGACAGGCATCTTTGTTTTGTTCACCGTTGTATTTCATGCACCCAGAAAAAGAGCTTGCATATAGTAGCTACTCACTAAATATTTGTTAAATGAATGAGTATGAGTCCTAGAATTTGGGTAGTTAGTTAAGGGGGAATTATAATAAAATCCATCCTCATCCGTAATATCAGAAGTTGCATGGGCTGGCAGTAACCATCCCACTCCACAAGCTCAACTTCCAACCGGAGGAAGGAGCTCCCAGGATTTGCAGTATTTCTTTGGATTTGCTGTGTACTTATCTTTGCCTCCACTTCTGGGGGCAGCGGGGACAGTGCAGTCTGCCTCTGCTCCTGGTCCTGAGCCCCCTCGCCTGTCTCTCGGGGCTGGAGCTCCTCTTGGCCTCACTCTTGTTAGTCTTAGGACTGGCATCTTCTGTGATGTGGCTGCCACAGGGTACATGGCCTGGGGCTCACACCTCTGGTAAAGCACATACCTAGTGTCCTCTGCAAAACAACCTAGTTCTTCTCAGCCCCAACTCTGGCAAACACCAAACTTCCTGCAGCTGCCTTGGCTTTCTTTAGAGACTTTCTGCTGTGTTCTGGTCTCCTGAAAAAGTCTTGCTGTTCTCTCCATCCATATCCATTTGTCCATCCATCCATCCATCCATCCATCCATCCATCCATCCATCCATCCATCCATCCATCCATGATCCACCCATCTGTCCATCCATCCTTCTTCCATTCTTCTATCCATTTATTATCATTTCATCCACTATCCACCCTTCTATTCATGTCAGTTACTGAGTACCTACTATGCTCCAGGCACATACTGGGCAGCATAAAGAAACACAGGAGTGGGACGCAGTTGCCCTCACAGAGCAACCACTTCAGCTGGGGAGAGGAACAAGCCCTCCGACAGATGCCTAACCCCATCCAAAGACAAGAGCAAAGTCCGGGAAGGCTTCACAGAAGAAGTGACTCCAGGGGCCTGAAAGTGAGGCCTCTGCGGGTTAAGAAGGCCAGAGGATAACCAAGTGCAAGGCAGAAAGGTGTAAAACCCTGAGGGGAGGTTGAGGATTGCAGGTAATTCTGAAGTCTGTATGGCTTGAGCACTGGGTGCAAAGAGGGGCCTCCAATTAGGGAAGGCTTTGTAAGCTAGACTAGGGAGGCTTGGACTGTGTCCTGAGGGCACTGGGGAGCCGCTGAAGAGTCATGTGCAGGGACCACTCTGGCGACAGAGTGAAGGACAGCCTGTCAGGGTTCTGACAGCAAGAACCCCTCTACAAGGAGGAGGGGCCCATGGCACTAGGGATTGAGGGTAGGAGATGGCATTGGGGAGACACCAGGTTCTGGAGATAACCATGTTTCCCCACATGCCTTGGGCCACCTCCTCTGTGCCTTGGCTAGTACAGTTTCCTGTCTTGGGCCCTTTCTCTGTACCCCATCCCTACCTATGGAACACGCACCCCCATCCTTCCAGGGAAAAGGAAGGACACCAGCCTTCATTAGGCACCCCTACATGCCGGGCACTATGTGTGCTGGCTGCCCTGTGTACACAATCTCATGCCATCATCACAGCAACCCTGTGAGGTAGGGATTATTCCTATATTTCAGATGCGGAAATTGAGGCTCAGAGAGGTAAAGAAACTTATCCGAGATTGCACAGCTAGGAAGTGGCAAAGTCAGGACTGGAACCCAGCTCTCACTGCCTTTGTACATTGCTTCATTGCAAATGAAGTGCCGATGTCACTTCCTCTGAAGCCTTCCCTCTTTGCTGCAGCTGAGCCAGGCTCTATTTTTTTTGTCCTTTGCAGGCATTTTGAACTGGGTATGCTCTGTGTCTTTCACACTCATGTGGCCACATTTTCTAAAGACAAAATTGCATAGATAGCCTGAAACATCATTTTTTCTGTCTTGTTACTTTATTTAGATAAAGTCTTAACAGGTTTAGAATCGAATCACATCTACTTATTCTTATCATTGATACCAGGGCTGTCCTGAAAATTCAGGCCAGTGGTTGTCATCCTGACATGCTTGCTTAGTTAGAATTATTTGCATTTTTGTCCTACTACCATACCAAGAGAAGGTTCCTTGAGTTAAGCAGACTTCAGATCTCACACATCCTTGTCACTCCTGCAGTGGCCAGCACGGGGCTATCAGCAAGAAACTCAGTAAATCCTCACTGAATTAATGAAAGAGTGAAAAGACACCTTCTCAGCCAATGCCAAGACCATCCATCCATCTGTCCATCCGTCCATCCTTCTTTCTTTCCTTTCTCCTTTCCTTTTCTTTCCATTCCCCCCTCCCTTAAGTGCCTACCCTGAGCACACATGGCTTTAGTGCTGGAGAAGCCGTGGGATTCCATGGACTTTGCTTGTGACCTTGAGTTGCCACAGTCCAGCCAAGAAGACAGACACCAAGCAAATCCTCCCACTGATGCCCGATGAGTTGGAAATGAGAGCAAGTGCTCGGGGGTGAAAGCAGGTTCTGGGACAGAGCAGGCCAGTGTCTCCTTTAGGTGGGGTGGCAGGGGTGGGGGGGTGGCTAGGGAAGATCTCCCGGAGAAAGTGACCCCAGCCTGAGGCCAGGGGCGGGGGAGCACAGGTGAGGGCCCGAGGCAGGGAAGAGGTTAGAGCCTTCCAGGAACTGACAGGCATCCAGGGGCAGGGATGGCAAGGGCGAAAAGAAGCCAGAGAGGCTGTGGGGCTGGGTCTTTCATGGCGAGGAGGTCAGGCTGTAGCATAAGTGTAGCAAGAAGCCATTGGGGAGGAGGGGGTTAAGCAGGGACATGACATGATCTAATTTCCATTTTAAGAGGACAGTGGCTGAGGCTGGGGGCAAGGCAGTGGTTCTTGGGAGACAGAGGGATGGAGGGACGAGACTGAGGACGCTGGTCAGGGCTGGACGTAGGGGACCGTGAGACCTTGCCACTTGGGGGCAGTTAGGACT
Organism: Cynocephalus volans; assembly: GCF_027409185.1. Taxonomy (NCBI): domain Eukaryota; kingdom Metazoa; phylum Chordata; class Mammalia; order Dermoptera; family Cynocephalidae; genus Cynocephalus; species Cynocephalus volans. The sequence goes on from NC_084471.1 coordinate 12,975,098, forward strand.
GGGGTGGGGATGGAAGCCATCGCTCAGGGGTAAGGGAAGAGAGGCACGAGGGGCAGAGGGCTGGGCTTGGGGCCAGCTCAGGAACCCTAACCGTCGGGCTAGGAAAAGGAGGTGAGCCTATTTCTGATCTGCACCAACTAAGGGGAAGGTGAGGGACTGCCGGGGGCAAGTTCCCTGCTCTGAATCTGGGGTTAGGTGGGATGAGGGGATTTGGGAGACTGGAGGCCAGAGCTCATGCCCCCGCCCTGCTGTGTGACTTAAGGCTCATAGCTGCCCCTCTCTGGGCCCAGATTCTTCATCTGTATGGGGAGGAGCTGGACCTGAGAGCCTCCAGGATCCCTTTCAAGTGCTCTGTTCTGTGCTTTCTCCCTCCTTGAACTGCCCTCGTGCTGTCTTTCTGGAGACCAAGGGCCCAGCTTGCTTCCCCTCTTGTCCTGCAGGCACTGGGAGCTCCCAGGGAGGCAGTGGATAGGATACTGTCCAGTGTGGGCTGCTCTCCCAGCCTTCACCTCACCTGCCTCCTGTAGAACAAGCAACCCTGCGAGAGGCTGGGGAGGAGCACGCACTGCCCTCTGGTGGCAACTTGGGGCCCAGCCGTCACTGTGCCCTACTGCGTTTTAACCCAACTATTCTTAAAGCAATTATTGAGTGTCTTTTGTGTATAAAGTACTGAGGCAGGTGTGATGAAGGTGGTAATCAGGGTAAGAGGAGAGGCATCCTGTATGTGGTGCTCAGAGCTTGGCTGTAGGCCTGAGCAGTCCCTGTGCCCAAATCCCGATGGGAGGCGAGCTCCTGATCCTTCCCCGATTCCTCCCACGTCCTGGTGTCCCCACCCCTACAGTGGGAACAAAAGCAGAGTAGAGCTCCTGTGGTTGCAGCGAGGGCTAAAGGGCAGAAAGCACAGAGCACATTTCAGCCTCACTCCTGGTCCAGGAAATGCAGTCTCCGTTGATAACATGTGCGGTGTGCTCAGTGCCCCCAAAGGCAGTGTGCTCAGTGCCCCCAAAGGGGACAGCAGTCTGGGGGGCTCACTGTTGTGTGCGTGGATGTGCCAACTTTGGGCTTCCTCCCAGTCATGGGGAGCTCAGGTGCTGAGGGGCCCCTTTCCATTGCCATCTCAGTGCAGAGGGTCCACCCAGCAGTGATGGCATTTCCAAGAAGCCCGGATTTCAAGGGCCCGAGGGTGTGGGACCTTGTCTAGGGCAGCAGAGACTTTGGGCATGTGCACAACTATCAGCTGGGCCAGGCTGCATCCTCATGGCTCAGGTTTGCTTGAAGGAGGCCCACTTGTACACCGACATGCTGGAGAAAACACAGCTGCGTGCGCAGACACACACACATGCACATCAGAGATGGAATGGGCTTGTCACAGGGGGAATTCAAGGGAGTCTGGGCACACTGGGTGAGAAGCTATGGGGGGAGTTGGGCAAGGCTGAGGGTTGGACCTGGTGATGTTTGGAGCCCCAGGTGTCTTCTTCAGCCAGACAGGCCAGTTTACATCTATGTCCTTCCCACCTCTGCTCCTCCGCTCAGGCTGGTCTTTCTGACTTGCCTGCCTAAGGCCTGGCTCAAAGCCCTCCCCTCCCTAAAGCTTGCCTTGAGGAAGCAGCTGCCCAAGCAGTGTCTGAACACCTCATACAAACTCCAGAACTACATCGCAGAGTTCACGTGCCCATTTCCTGTCTCCGCAGATAGGCCCTTGGGCTTCTTGAGTGCTGGGTTGGATTTTGAGCATGTTCTGTAGCTTCCGTAACTCCCAGCTCAAAGCTTGGGTGATACAGCTGCTGGACAAATGCTCCATGCTGACTGGTTGGTGTTTTTACTTTCCATGTCCTGGAAAAGCATGATGTGGACTTTCCTCAGAGAGGCTGGGTCGGAGAAATGGGAAGGCCAGAGCTCCACAGCCAGGGCAGGCACAGACATGGCAGAGACGCCTCAAATTCCCACGGGCTCTCTCGTTTCCAAGGTGGCAGCCACTCAGCAGTTAGGCATGTGTGCTCTGGAGCCAGGTGGCCCTGGGCTCAAATCCCAGCCCTGACACTTACCACCTGTGTGACCTTGGGCAAGTACTTTAACCTCCCTGTGCCTCAGTTTCCTCATCTGTAAAATGGGATAATGATTCCCTATCTGCAAGGGTTGTTGTCCAGATTAAATGAGTTAATACCAGGCTTCTCAAACCTCCTTGTGCACATGAATCACTTGGGAATCTGGTTAAAATACAGATTGTGCCTCAGCAGGTCTGGGTGGGGCCTGAGATTCTGCATTTCTGACTAGCTCCTAGGGGGTGCTAATGCTGTTGGATTTTGAACCACACTTGGCATAGTTGGGAATTAATACAAGGAAAGTGTTTAGAACGGGGTCTGGCACATAGTAAGGGCTATGTTAGCTGGTATTAACCTGGTCCCTACGGGGAAGGCTATGGCTTCTAGAACATTCTGCCCTGTAGCATTCTGCCCCTGCATCCTTTGTATTGCTCTGCTTTCTGAAGCCTTGGCTGTAGCCTCTAATGTCTTTGAGGTGGGCTGCTCTGAGCATCCTTGGTGTTCTGTGCTCTGGGCCCTGAGGAGGGACAGGAGCTGGGGACAGGCAGGAGGCGATTTCAAGAGGGAACTGAAAAGAGAAACAGGAAGAGGGCCAGTGGTGAGAGGCGGCCTGCTGGACCCACTTGAGTGTCTGGGCTTGCTCTGGTGTGAGCTTCACAGCCTAAACCACACACCTTGCAACTTCCACCACCCCCGCCTCACCTCCCTGCCCCCTTGCTCCTGCTGTCCCCTGCTTCCTGCAGGAAAGGCACATGTGGCTGTGGCCAGGTGTTAGCAGCACTTCTGGGCTGGAACCTGGGGCCTGAGGCTGTTGGCCACATCCTCCCAGTCAAAGCCCTCCACAGCCCCTTCCTCACCCTGCTCCCCGTCCTCTGGCCCCTTGGTGCACTGGCCAGGCCTCTTTGGTCCCTGACCCCTGGCTTGGGGAGGAGTGAGGCCAGGGTTCCTAGGGACTTTTGAAGAGGTGGTGGAGGTAGGGGTGGGGTGAAGTGGAGGGCCGAGGAGCAGCCTGTGTCACAAGGCTGGACAGCCGAGTGTCTCAGCTCTGCCCTTGCGGTCTGCCTCCTCTCTCACACCCTCATCTGTGAAACGGGTGACGGTCCTGGGGCAGTTTCAAGGGGTCCCATGTGGTGACCTGTGAAAACTGGTCTGGGAGCAGCAAAACACTCTCAGCAGTTAGGAGTGTGAGCGCCACTCCTCACTGCCGCCTGATGCTGTCTGAGCTCCAGTTTGGGGTCATTTCTCAGAGAGCAGCCCCAGGCACCTAGGAACGAGCCAGTCTCAGTGTTCCTCCAGCCTTGCCTGGGGAGAGGGTGACGAAGCCTGGTGCCCTTCATCCTCTGCTGCTTTCAGGTTAGTTCATGAGCTCCCGGAGGCCCACATGATCAAGGTCACGGGTTCAAGTCGCATGTGGGGGGTGGCGTGAGCTTCCCTCCTTTCCACTCAGGTAGCAGCCCTGATCCTGCCTGGCTTTCTTGTAAATGAGGGCCTCAGGATGGGAGTGCAAAGAATTCTCATGCGAGGAGCCCCCTCAAGGGCTAAGAGGAATCCCTCCTCCCTTGGGGGAAGCAGTCCAGTTTGGATTCCTCCAGCCAGAGAGTGAGTTTCCTGGAAGAGCTTTCAGGACCATCCTTCCCAAGCTGGTCCTGGTAGCGCTGGAGAGGCTGCGCCCCTTTGGCTCTTGTGTGCTCAGCATCCATCCGGTCTCCTGCTTCTGGATGTGGCACCCCATTTCTCTTTGGGGATCCACCTTCCTGCATTTGGTGAAGTCTTGGTTGAGCTGTCAATCAGTCTCCCCCCATCCACAGCCAGGGGGTGGGCATTTGACCCAATCTTAGCCGAGAGTCTTTGAATTCTACCGGATGAAGCCAGGAAAATAGCTGGAGGTTGGTACCTTGAAGGGACCTTTGTAGCCAGGTCCTAGCAGCTGGTCTAGAGTCTGCGTCTCCTGAAATCTGTGTCTTCAGCATTCTCCAGAACCTGTGAACCACTCCAGATCCTTTTAACTAGTTCTGTTTGGCTTAAGTTCGCCACAGCCTGTTCCTGTGGTCTGTGGACTGAGAACAGTGATTACAGCAGGGATCTGGTGAGTTGGCGGCACTGCTGACACTCAACTCCAGGCCTCTAGACTCCCAGTCCAGGGCTCACGCCCCTTGGGAGAAGCCTCTGGCTTGGGGGCACTGGTGGGGCAGAAATGAGTGGAACAGGAGGGAAGAAATGAGTGTTCTCCTCTTACGGCCTGGTGCTGGGGTGGGGATGTTAGTGGTTTGACTGCTGGGCAGAGTGTGAGAAGGTGCGTAGAAACTGGGCAAGCAGGGGTGAGGGAGGGGGTGCGATGGGATCGGCCAGGGGAGCTGCCTGCAGCCCTAACACGTCCTCCGGCCCCTCCCCATCACCCCGGCTTGGGGTAGGAACTCTGGTCTGGGCTAGAAGGGTGGATGGGGGAGAGGGGTGCAGGGCCCCCCAGGAAAGGAGGATTTGGTATACACACCATGTGCCTGACCTGGTTCAGACCAGCCAGAATGGGTTTGCGACTTCGTATGGTGGAGGATTCACAGTGGAGCTGTCTCTAACTCAGTCTGAAAGTGAAACTAGCCACCCACCAAACATGGGGGCCCCTGCTAATTCTGAAAGCTCCAGTAGCCTCTCTTTTTATTAAGCAGCCACCCAAAGTAGAAACCAGTTAGCAAGGCAGATTCAAGTTCAGCCAGCCAGCTGAGCTGTGTGCATGGGCCTCATGAGGCCTGCGAAGTCAGGCATTCAAACATGTAGCCTGCCGGGAAGACAGGCCGCTGTGAGCTCAGGGTCAGCCCTCGCCCCTTTTCAGGTCACCTAGCTTGGTACACTAGGGAGAGGAGGCTGTGCTGCTTGCCCCTGAGCATGCAGCGCTCACACTGGCTGCTGCAGGGCCTGTATTCCAGCACTGATCCGCCTCCGAGAGCCTGGCAGAGAGAAAACCGTGGGGCAGGCACGTGTTCCTTGCTGCCCGCTCACTGGATTCCCACCTCACTATCACCCGAGGTGGTCAGTCATTGCTGTAATTAAAGATGATTTCAAATGTTAAATCTGTGTGCTGAATGAATGCTCCCCTGTGCTTGGCAAAGGCATGCGTGTCAGCCAGGAATTTCAGTTGCAAAACCACAGGACCCAACCTGCCTAATGTCATTAGAGAAGGAATTATTTAGGATTTTCTGAAGCTCAGGAATCTCTGGCGGGATTCGTAAATCAGACATGGAGAGGTTTGGAGAGGTGCAGTACCTGTGATGCGATGATCTGATGACACCCTCAGCAGCTTCCTGGAGTTCCCGCCGTCCCTAGTCATGTCACTCTGTAAACAGGAATCTGGAGCCAAGCCTTCTGAGTGGGAGCCTGGTCAGCTCACTCTCCTAAACTGAGGTTTATTTTATTTTTTATTTTTTCAGTTGGTGTGGGTGTCCCAAGTGCAGGATAAACGTTAACATGAAGCAGTTCATTTGTAAAAACAGTCAATAGTTTAACTATTACTAAAATACTATTATCAGAAATTCAATAATATATTAGGCAACAGTCACGTGCTTTTCTGCTTATGATTCCTGCAGCTGCCCTCTGCTTAGCTCACACTCCTTGGTGCACCTACACTCATAACTCAAACTTTTCCTTCCTTTCTTAATTACTTAAACTTGCATCTGAGGCCATAACATAAAAAGGCATCATGCTGACACCGTCAACCCCACACAACTTAAAGAGCAAATTATAAGTTTTTCCTCGCTATCTAGTCTACTTACTTACCCATGTGTCAGAGAAACAATGTCTGCTTATAGGACCTGCACATCTTAGATGATGTATTTGCCATTATCAGTGCAGCCAGTTCTCTGAGTGCCCTACAAGTGCCTTTACCTCACTGCATTAAGGAAGCTTTGAAATGAAGAATACATTTTTGAAAAGTTAAACTTAATAGTCACTTATGGTTTTTATTGAATACTTTTAATTGCTTTGTGTCACTTTATAAGTATGCCTTCAAAATGTGCTTTCATTTGTCAATGAAATGTTAAAACGTGTTTTCCTTTTTTATATTTTTATTTTTTATTGATTATACTTATTCATGGGGCACAGAGCTGACCGTCAGCACCTGTGCCCAAGATGTGATGACCGGATCAGTACTATCAGCATGCCCACCACCTCAAACTGCAGTTATTCCCTGTGTCCCTGACCCAACCTCTCCCCAGTCCCCCTCCCCGACTTATCTCCAGCAACCCTAGGTCTGTTCTCTCCCTCTGCAAGTCCAATGCCAAACTGAGGTTTAGAGCTGAGACTTCTGATTGGAGGGAGCCTGGTCACATGCTCACTCTCCCAAACTGAGTTGTAGAACGTAGATCTATGACTGGGGCAGCCTGGTCACATGCCTGCGCCTCAGCTGCAAGGGGGGCTGGAGAAGTAAAGTTCTGGCTTGTTGACTGGGGCATAAGACTCCTAAAGAAGGAGAAGTCTCCAACACAGGAAAGGTTTGCAAAGATGCTGTGTGACCAGGATGGAAGATGAATATACAGGACAGCACCGGAGAAGAGACACCCGATAGATGGTCCCTTTGTCAGCCCGGGCCCTCAGCGCCACCCCTGCCTCCGAAAGTGCCCCTTCCTCACATCAGCCAGTGGCCAGCATGGTGATGGTGTTTTGTTGTGCATTTAAGTTAGAATGAATGGCCAATATTTTAAATGGGAGGATTTCACATGTTTTTAAATCTCAATTTTCAGTTCCTCTTGGAAACTCAGAATTTCCTGGCAGCACTGAGCCAACATTCCCATGTGCCAGTGCTCCTGTACATGGAGTCTTCGGTTTTTCACAGTTCCCACCCATCCACCTGATGTAAATTCAGTCCCTGCCTGGCCCCTGTGGGCATTTTAGTTGAGGGCCCCTGCCCAAGCCTGCCAAGAGGCAGAGAATAGGCTTCTTCTCTCAGGTGATACTTGTGACCTCATTCCTCATTATTATGCAGAGTGATACCTGTTCCTCTAGCCACCGCCTTCTCATGTGACCACTGCACCTGTTAGGGAAGAACAGAGGCCCTGCTGAATCTCCTCCGCTGGAATGGTGCTCCCTCAGCCACGGGAGCTGCCTTTCTTTCTGTTCCCTGTGGAGAGCTGCCCTCATTGCCTCAACTAACCAGTGACCCCACCAGTTAGACACTGAGGTCCGTTGTCAGTCAGTAGGGTGTGCTGAGCGTTCTCTGGCAGTGGACGTGAAAAGTCCTTGATGTTGGGGGGCCAAGAGAATATGAGCTATGCTGTAGCCAATTGCTGATGGTCCAAAAACACCATTTGGTCCACGATGTCTTGATGACACAGTTGGGGTGGCCCTTGGAGTGTGCCTACGAACTTGTATAAATAGAAATGATGTTAAGAGAATCCTGTTTTAAACTTGGCTGAGCACATATGTGGGGCAGGCTTTGGGCTGCAGATGTATGGGCCACGGGAATGGTGACAGGTGACCCCCACATTACCTTGCTTCCCTGAGAGCCACTCGAGGGGGTCCTTCTCCACAAATCCTTGTCACTGGCCTGGCACCTTTGGGGGCCTCACACTAGCCCAGAACTCCCCTTCTGAAGGTTCAGTTCAGTCCCTTGGTTCTGGGGAGGACTTCTCTGCACCCACATTGTGGTATGTGTCAGGATCAGCCAAAACGCAGCTGCCACTCTTCTCTCAGCTGCCAACTTATTTAGATTCTTGAGGTGGCAATGAGACAGACGTGTCAGGACACCAAGAGGCAGGGACCAGCTGGAGGATTTTATGATTCCTCTCTCTCTATAGGTCGTAGGCAGGTGATACATAGATCCAGCCTGCCTTGCTCCTGCCCACTGCCTGAAACAGGCATCTTTCCTGCTCAGGGGAGTTCAGGGCCCCCTATCCTCTGGGGTTCCATGGTCGCCTGCTTCTGGGGCCAGCCTTGGCTGGGGACATCGTTCCAGAGTGGGAGCGTGTTTCTGACCGCATATTTTGCTTTCCTCCAAGCAGACACTGTAGGCAGCGGTGAACAGCCAGGCCTAACCTTCTTCAAGGGACACTTTTATTTTTTCCGATTCTTTAATAAAAACACTAAGAAAAAAAAGCAAGCAAGCGTAACTTCGAGATAGAGAGGAACTTCTCACAGACACTTTGCAAACATCACATGTCCTCTTTCCTCGGAGGCAACACCTAGATGTCTTCTGAGAAAGATCACAGATCTTGGTGAAAACTGCTTAAGAATAAGAAAAAGGGAAGAGAATCTTTTCACTCTGTTTCCCACGGGAAAGAGGGAGACCGTTGCGGGTTCTGACAGAGGGTCTTTGACGCTTTCCTGACTGTCCCCATAATGGGATTCTGGCCTGGCAGTGGGGACGCACCTGAGTTAGGAGTTGGCCTTGCTGCTGACCAGTCTTGTGACAAGATGCTTCCCTACCGACTCTGCACGGTGAGAAGGGTGGCCGGGTGGTCCCAGGGGCCTGGTGATTTGGGGACATTTTCAGGTTCCTGGGGTGAGGATAGAAATGATCTGGTGGTGGTAGGAGGGCTGGTATTTGGGGAGCCCTGGGGGAGCGCCATCCTCCACAAAGAGCCCCACTCTTTTTATTTTGGTTTTGGTTCTAATTTTATTGATTTTTGTAAGGAGGTATTCTGCTTCCATGAAACACAGTTCAAGCAATATGAGTTTCTTCTGGAAAGTTCCTCTCCCTTCTCTGCTTCCTGGGACTCCCAGCTGCCCTGGAGGACTGGGCTGTTAGTGTCCAGACATTCCTTCCCGAGCTGCTCAGCACACGTGCACGCTAACGCACACACGCATGTGCTCACAGACACGCTCCCCATGCACACGCGTCTTCACAAGCACACACGCACGCACACTCCTGCACACACCCTCACACGCAGCCCTTTACTTTGGTGTGAGTGGAGACTCTACACACATTGTTCTGACTTTTGCTTTGTGACTTCACCATAAATGTTGGGGACTATTCCCTGCCCAGACACAGAGAGCCAGCGCTTCCTACCTTGCATCTTGCTGCATGGATGCTCCATTATTTACTTACCACCAGGCCCTGCTGGTGCTCGCTTCAGCTGCCCTGGGTCTCGCAACTGTATGAATCACTCTGTACACACGTTTCTGACCTCCATCTCTGTGCCCGATAAGTTTTAGGTGTGAAATTGCCGGGTCACCTGCATGAGATGAGGTAGATGTTGTCAGATTGCCTTCCAGAGAGGCGATAACACTTTAAGCACACATCAGCGGGTGAGTCACCCTTTAAAGCCACCTTTGGTGGCAAAACTTTTGAAACTTCACATGTGTTATTCCCAGTGTTGTTTTTAATTTGCATTGTCTGGAATTTTAGGGCATTAGAGAGTCAGAACCTTTCATTCTTTCTCTTTTCCTTCCTTGCCTGCATGTTGACACCGTCTGTATGTCAGGTAATTTTCTAGGTTCTGTAGTGATCTGGATGAATTTCACAGTTCCTGTTCTCAGAGAACTTCTAATATAGACACATAAACAAGGTTATGACAGGAGATGCAGTAACTGGCATGTGCCCAGATTCTGACCTCGCTGGTGTGGGAGATCAGGGGAGGACTGGCTTTAAATTGGGGAGCTGAGTTAGTCTGGGGAAGAGTGGGGTGGGAATAGGGTGACCAACTTTGACCTGGTTTTAGTACTGAAAATCCTATGTGGTGGAAACCCCTTCAGTCCCAGGCAGAGTGGACAGCTGGACACCCTGGTGCAATCTGGTGAGAAAAGAGGGTGGCTTTCTATGTGCAGTGGCGTGATTTGCATGAGATGTGAGCTGCTCAGGGCGCTGGTGTTGGAGTGGCCGGTGGAGCAGGAGGTTCACAGAGGAACACAGGAAACACGATGATTCAGGTCCGGGACCTGGGGGCCAGCGAGGGGGGGCTACTGTGGCAAAGCAGAGATGATGAGAGTGATGGCGTGGAAGTGGGGGTGAGGGAGAGTGAGCAAGGAGGCCAGCAGGTTGGCCACATTCTGACTTGGGGACGGGCGGGTAGAGTGCGCCAGTGAAGAGTGGCTGTTGGCAGAGGGGTTGGCTCAGAGGAGAGCCCTCCGGGTAGTCAGTCACTGGTCTGCTCTTTCTCCTACTTGTCCTGCTTTGGTCCCTCTGAGGTCCCCTCCTGCCTTGTGCTCTCCATTTGATGTGATGGGCACCCCACAATCCGGTGGGGACTGGGCTGGGAGTCAGACACTAAATTATGTATGGCATTAGCTGGCCAGGGACCATGACTTGCATCTGGGTCACCAGTGAGGTCTGGTCCTGTGGGAGTGGGACTTTCTCAGCTGAGAGCTCAGCTACCTGTCAACCTTTGAGAAAGCAGGTCATAGCACTGGGGAAGGGAGGGGTGGGACACAAGGACTTGAGGGTGGGTGACAGTGTCAGCTGGATGAGTACCTCTGGGCTGAGAAAGGGAGGGAGGGAGGACGGGGGGTAGGTGGCCGGCGAGATACTGGAGGTCTTCATGATGCCAGGGGAAGGGTTGTGGCAGAGAAGTTAATGGTGCCCCACAACCTGTTCTCTCCTGCACATGTACCCTCTATCTACAGCTAGGCACACCTCCCAGCCTCCTCTGCAGCTGGGTGGGTCATATCACTCAATTATAGCCAATGGGATGTATGTTAGAAGTGGCAAGAACAACTTTGGGAAGGGGTCCATAACAGACAGAGGCATGCCCTTCTGCAGGCTTCCCTCCACCTTCTAGCTGCAGGAATGCAGATGTGATGGCTGGAGCTTGGACAGCCCTCTTGGTCTATGAGGGAGTAGGAGAAAGATATTGAGGATGCCCCAGGAGCAAGACAGATTTACTCAGGATCCTGACTTCATAAAGCCACCCTACTAGTCCTGGACCATCTGCCTCTGGACTTCTTTAATGTGGAAAATAAAATCCTCTCTTATTTTAGGCCACTGTTACCTTCTTCTATTCTTTTTTGACAGCAGCTGAACTTCATCCTACCTGGGACACTGTTGTAGAGGGGACGGGGGTGACAGCAGTGATGGTGGTGAGGTGGCAGTTTGAGGGGTCTGAGCTGGCACAGGTCACAATGATGACAAGGTCCAAGTGTGGTCCTGGGCATAGGCTCTGATGTGGGTTGGGACAGAGGCTCACTGGGAGAAGATGGTGCATGAAACCCGGAGGCTGAAGCACAGGTCCTGACGTCCCCCAGGAGTTGGTGTGGAGAGAAGGGCTGGGAATGAGAAGTCCAAAACGTCAGCCACTGGGGGGAGGGAGGGAGGTGGCATTTGGCAGATGCTGGCATGGGTAGATGAGGAGAGCACGGGCTGGCGTGGCCCCCAAAAGAGGCAGCCGTGTGTTGGGCAAGGGAAAGGGTCACAGTCAGGAAGGGATGCTGGGGCCAGAAGATCTCACTCTGCGCTTGTCTCATGGCCCTTGTGAAAATGGGGTCCTTGGGTGGGGGCTGGGCTCGGTGGCAGTTGAGCTGTGGAGCTTTGGGGCTGTGGGCATGAAACTGGGGGTGCAGGGCGGTTTGTGCACAGCGAGACTCTGTGAGGATGCAGTGTGGGGGCCTGGGAAGCGGTGGGAAGGGGCAGGAGAGGCAGTTATAGAAAGAAGAAGTCTTTGGGCGCTGGAAAGGGAGGGGGCCTGCCGGAGGAGGCTAGGTCCAATCCCAGCACCCCTGGAACAGAGGTCTGGGCAGGCCCGAGTGGGCTCTGCATGCCCCTGCCAAAAGAGAAGCTTCTGGATTCCTTCTCAGGTTGCCTCAGAGAGAATCTGATGTCATCTGGGACTCATCCAGATGCTAATCCTGGCTCTGCCACGTCTTGGTGGGATGATCCGTGAGCCTCAGTTTCCTCGCCTGTGAAATGCAAGGGAAGGAGCAGCCTTAACATGCATGACGCCCAGAGGCCTGTCTGGTGAATGGCAGGAACACCTGGGCTGCAGGGGACAGTGCAGGGCACACGTTCAGAGACGAGGGTGGGGCCGCCTCATGTGGGACCTTTAGGCCAAGGTTGAGAGTTGGATTTTGTTATAAATGCACTGGGAACCATTGGGAGGTTATAATGGAGGGTGGGAATGGTGGTGAAGTGATCTGATTTGGGTCTGGGAAAGATTGTTCTGGCTGCTGCATGGGGAATAGACCGGAGGGTCAGGAGTGGGAACAGGGAGAGCGGGGAGGAGGCCACTGTGGCCTGGCTGGGTGGGAGATGACACAGCTCCGGTGGGGAGGGAGGGGACAAAAGGGGGCAGGTGCACCTCTCTGCATGCACCTGCCCCACACCCAAGCCTCTGGGCCTCTGGCATCCCGTCTTGGCCTTCCCCACGCGGTTTTATGTGCAGCTCAGGCACCTGGGGGGTGGTCCATATGGGTCAGGGTGAAGCCTGCTGACTCCTGAAGCAAGGACCCTCGCATCTCAGAGGCCCAGCACAATAGAAACTTATTTTTTGCCGATGTTATGGTCCAGTGTGGATTGTCTGAGGATGCAGGTGAGCACCTGTCCTTCAGGTGCCTCCACCACCCCCTGGAGCTTCATGTTCTGGCTGTTGGGGGAGGGGGTGGGGGGAGGGAAGAGGGACAGACGGAGAGATGGAGAGAGCGATGGTGGAAGACAGAGGGAGGGAGACAGAGGAGGATCAAAGGAGAGTTTTTTAGGTCTGGAAGTAGAATCTTCCCCCCACTTTCCCACTTCCCGTTGTCCAGACTCAGTCCTGGGGCCCCCCTGACTACAAGGGAGGCTGGGAAACGGAGTGGGGTTGATCGAGTGGAGGGGACACGTCCGCATTGTCTGTCACACCACCATGCGCCCCTTCTGTGTGCCCCCACACACCATGAGATCTCCTGTAGAGGTGTCCTGGCCTGAGTCCCCCCGCCTGGGTTGGGGACGCTGTGGGGGGGCTGCCTGTCCCCACTTTCTTTTCCCTGTTCCAGCAGCCTGGGCTGACGGGGACTCCCTCGCCTCCCACACGCGGGCCTGCCCCCCCCACCGAGGCCACTCACCTCAGTCCCCTCCACGCCTGGCCTGGCCTTTGGCCATCTGGCATGTTCAGTAAATGTTTGCTGAATGAATGAAAGAAGGAAAGGAGGATAGAGGAGGAGGAAGAGTCTCGTGGGTGCACGCAGGGCAGGCGATGCCGTCCCCGGGGCGACACTGTGCAGAAACGGGCTGCCCCTTACCAGCGGTTCGTGACTCTGGCTTTGCTGGGGATGTGTTTTTTCTTCATATGTGTTTTTAAAGTTTTAACTGAATTCATTTATTTGGGGGCAGGAAATACATTCATGTGGCACAAAAGGATCTATAGAGAAAAGCATCCTTCCTACCCTTCCTTCACCTGGCTTTCCTCCCCGGAACAGCCAGTGTTCCTGGTTTCTTGAGAAGTTTCCAGAAATGTTCTATGCATAATACGTCTTGGCTATTATTCTCATCGTGGTGATTGCTGTGTTTATTGCCCTCTCCTGCCGCCAGAAACCCTGCCTCCAGGGGAGAAGCGGGCAGGGGAGCAGCGGCCTTTACCACCAGCCGCCAGCCGGGGAAGCGGGAAGCGTGGCCGCAGGAGGTGCTCTGCCCTCGCCTTACCGCTCCATCCTCCCCACGTGCCCAAGCGGGAAACGTCATCCCCTCGTTCTGCAGGTGTGAAAGGCAAAGAACAGGGAGACCAAGTTCCCCCAACTGCCCAGCAGCCTTGACCTCAGGTCCTGCTTTTCCTGGCAATGCTGCCCCGAGTTCTCATGCCTCAGCTTAGCTCTGAGGTTTGCAGAAGGGAGTTGGGCTTGATTCCATTTTTAGGGCTTTCCATTCCACCTTCTCCCATTTGCAGCGCTGCGCTCCCAACTTCCCCTGCTGCTCACCCTCTCCCCTTCTTCAGGAGAGGCAGCAGCTTTCCATAGGAGCCCTCTGAAGTGGGGCTGGAAAAGTCCGGAGAAAGGGAGGAAGCGGCTCTGGGGCTGGGACTGCCCGGGGCCGTGGGCCTGTGACACTGCACCTAAATAGCTGTGCGTTTGAAGAGAGGACCGTAACTTTTCATCATTAAAAAAGGCCCCCAAAATATGAAAGAAAAATGAAAAACATGAATTTTAAAAAGTGCCTTGAGCTGACCAACCCCCTCCCAAAGGGGAAAGAAAAGAGTGGGAATCATGACTTGAGAGGAAGAGGAAGGTTCTAGAATGTTCAATAAGTGGCCGTCAAATTGTTCATGAAGTCCAGATAAATAGCTCTGAATGCTAAACTGAATCAGGGGCTTCCTGGAAGGCTGGGTAAAAAGGGGGGTCTCTGAGATGGCCGGGTTGTAGGCTGAGAGGAGGGGGGAGCACTGGGACACCTAGAGGGACAGGTGTGAGGCCTGGGTGTGGGTATGACCGGATGAAGGTGTCAGAGGCTTGGCTGGCTTGGGCGAGGTGGGGTGGGGGTAGTGTAGGAGGGAGAGGGCCTGCACCCCCTTGGCTCCGGTGTGCAGCGAGGCCCCTACTTGGGAGTGATTGTGTGATTGTGTGCGCGCGCGCATGTGTGTGTCTGCGGCCACAACACCCACAGCGACCGCCCCCCCAGCGTAGGAGGGAGATCTTTATCTGGTCTAGGTGCTTCAGGAGTTTCAGGCTTTCTCACCAGCCTGATCTCTCCCGCCTCCCCACCCCAGGCCTTGCCCCCTCCATTCTCTGCACAGGAAGTGGGCTGGCCTTGGGGTTTTAGTATTTGCGGGTCACAGCAAGACAACTACCTGGGCCACCAGAGCCGGCACAGGTCCTGGGGAGATGGCTGCGGTCCCAGCGGCAGGGAGGCCTGGAGAGAGCGTGCTGAAGCCCCATGTCTCAGCCAGGTGATGCCCCACTGAGCTCTTACCCTGCCCTGCCCAGCCCCGGGGAACCCCAAGCCTCCCTCCCGGCCCATGGGACCAGCTAGGGTAGCTGAGAGTGAAGTTTGTGGGGAAGACTTTTGGCCCTGACTCAGTTTCTGCAGCAGGTTTTGCCTGAACTTCCATCCCCCAGCCTTATCTTAGAATCCCTTGGGGATGGGGTGGGCCCTGCTCTCATGGCTCCAAGCTTGAGAAAGAGCTGGTCTCCAGTTCCAGGCTACCCCTCCTTCCCAGCCCACCCCAGGGGAGGCTAGGGGCTGCTCTGGGATGAGGGTCTTCCCTGGGCCCTGTGTGCTGAGCCCTCAACACAGAGGCGTGGAGGCCGGAGCCCTGGGTTCCAGTCTGGATCTGTTCCCCACTTGGTGGTGTGACTGGACAGGTGAGCGGCACCTGCAGGTGGTGGGGATGGGATTCCCTCTCTGGGGCTGCCTGGAGCCCATGCTTCTCCTCTGCTGGGGGCCCAGGCCTTCCACCCTTAACTATGCTTGTGGCACCTCAGGGGTGGAGTGAGGTGGCCGAGGGGAGAAGCCATCCCCAAGGGTCCTCTTCCTTCCCCCATAGCCAGGATCCCTCACTCAGCTGGGGAGAGGCCCTGGAGTAAACAGCAAGAGGAAAGCACTGTGTGTGTGGGGGGGTGGGGGGTGGCCAGAGTGGAAGAAAGGAGATGGGCCCATCAAGGTCAGAGGTCAGGTGGGACACATCACGGCTACAAGCTCCCGCTTTACTGTCCTGCCCCGGCCTATGTGCCCCACATAGCGGCAGAGGCCTCAGACTGCACCTGCCTGGGTTCAAATCCCACCTCTACCCACCGCTAGCCTGGGCAAGAGGCTGACCTGTTCTTCAGTCCCCTCGCCTGAAGAAAGGAGTAACAATAGTACCTACTCATGGGTTGCTGTGAGGACTACATGCTGTAATATCTCCAAAGTGCTAAGGACAGTGGTGGGCGCACAGTGAGAGCTGTGGGTTAGTCACCGTCAACATTGTCATCAATATCAGCAGCAGCAGCATCTAACTTGAAATCAGATGACCTGGGTCTTAGCAGCTCTGAACTTCAGTTTGGCCACTGATGAAATGGTGGTCCGATGGCCTCTTCGCAGGGGTATGGTGGGGACCTGTTGAGTCAGTGGGGGTGAGCGGCTGGTAGTCCTGCAGGGCAGGGCACACGCGTGGGTGTGTGAGGCCCAGAGGGGAGGGTGCTTGAGATTCAAGGTCCTGTGCTCTGCTTGTTCTCACCTAGGCCTCTTCCTCACGGTGTGACCAGGTTGGGATACTCAACCTCCCCCTGACTCAGTTTCCTCCTTGCAGAACAAGGGTGCGGACTCAGTGACTGCTAGGAGCATCTCTGGCACCTTCCATTCTTTCCTCCCCCTGACCTTGCCCTCTCTGTGAACATTCCTGCACCCTTTCGGTGATAGGTGGCATGGAGCGGACCCTAGACGATGCGTTCCCCTTCTGCTGGCTCGACTCTTTGCTGGGGCCTGTGGTTTGGCCCTAACCTTCCTCTGATCTTGCACTCTTTGCACATTGTCAGAGCTGAAAGGTCCCTCTTGATGCCTGGGCCCGACCTAGGGTGACACCCTTACAAAGTGTCAACAGTGCCCTTGCCCCAGAGCAAGGCTTACATGATTGAGTATGTAAGGGGCACAGATGGGGCTTGTGAAAGCCCCCTCATTGGGCTCTGCACTTCATGGGGTCCCAACTTTGTGCCCTGTGCTTTTGGGGGATCCAAAGAAAGAGGCACCTAGTCTTCACCCCAGGGGGGTTGCCCTGCTGGGGGGATGGTGGGCCAGGCAGGGGTGAACCCCTGCCATACCCAGAAGCAGTGCCTGCCATTGGCCCGTGTCCTGCTGGGCCCTGACTCCCCCGGGCAGGGAGGCTGTTGGCCTTAGCTCTGGGACCTGTATCTGGAACAGAGTCTGGTAGGGGTGGACAAATGTAAACTCTGTGGGAAGGGGTGTCTGAGGAGTTGCGGAAGGGGAGGGCCCCTGCCTGGCTCTGGGTAATCTGCTGTGGCTCAGATTCCACATCTCAGCAGCTGTGAGACCTTGGGTAATGTGCTTCACCTCTTTGTGCCTCAGTTTCCTCATCTGAAAATGTGGATAAAAAGAGAATTTCCAGCAGCTGCTCTTATTGCTGCATTTAAAGAGATTAGTAACCTCTCAGTGAATGACTTTTGGGTGTGATCCAGGGGGCAGCAGGGCAGAGAGGACGTGGGTTCTGATCCCAGCTCTGTGCTGAGCTTCCCACGTGACCTCGAGCAAGGCTTTCCCATTTCTGGGCCTCAGTGTCCCCACATGTAGAACAAGGGGTTGGGCTTGCTTAGAGAGCCCTTCCAGCTCTGACAACATGCGGGTCCCTGAATCTCATTCCTGAGACATCTGCCTTGGGAGATGGTGTCCAGCGTGTCAGGGCCAGGGCGCTGGGTCCCTGCTCTGTACTGGCTCTGATGTCAGCCATGAGACAGCCCAGAGTCAACCAAATAGCTCTGCTTTTTTTGCAGTAGTGGGGGCCTCTGCCCACATTCATTCATTCAGCTGCATTTATTGAGTTCCCACTGGATGCCAGGCCCTGTGCTCAGCAGTCTATGAAATGAGCATACTGCCTGGCCAGCCACTGGCCAAGGCCAGCCCTGCTGCTGCCATCCTGGAGGGAGAAACAAGGGGCTCAGATGAGGAAGGCCTCACCCTTCCCTGGGGAAATCGGGGAGCACTTCCTGGAGGAAGGAAAGAGGAGACTTTTGAAATGGGCCTCGAAGGATGGCAGGATCAGTAGGGGGCGGTGGGAGAAAGGTTGACTTGGGAAGCCATTTGGAGGATGAGTCCTAGTTTCCTGACTGCCTGGAGCAGCTGTCTGGTGGAGGCAGGAGGTGATGTGTGTGTGCATGTGTGTCCACGTCCCTGTTGCTGCAAGAGCAAAGGCGAGAGATGCTAGCCAGTCCTGGGCATGGAGAAGCCTTGGAAGTGGGGATTTAGGCTTTCTGGGCAGGCAGTTGGAGGTGGCCTTGAGAAATGAAGCTGGGTGCCGCAAGGTCTGGCTGCTGCAGAAGGGGCTGTGCTGAAGCCCAGGCTGGAATGACACTGGCCTGTCCTGAGAGGGTAGGGAGGAAGGGCCGGCATGTTGTCATTGGGGTGTCCTGTCTGTGGGCTTCCTGGATGGCTGGGTGCCGGGGCAAAGAGGATGAAACCAAACGGGGGCTAAAACACTGGGACAGAGGGTGTGATTGTCCCAACCCGAAAGTCAGCTGGGAGGAGAGCAGGGGCGAGCTGGGCTTTCACTGGGAAGCTGTGAGGATCTCCTGTCAGGGGGTCTCACAGGCCACTGGAGGGAGGTGGGGGCTTGGGGAGGTGAGGGCTGGAGCCAGTGAGAGACTCGGAGGGAGCAGGGAGGGGAGAGAGCGAGGCAGGAGCCCCTGTGGGGGAGCCCGAGGGAGGGGGAGGAAGGGGCCGCCAAGCTCACCGCCCAGGGGACTTGGAAGATCCTACGACAAAGGAGCAGGAGGGTGGGAAGGACACTGCACCTCAGCACCTCTCAGACCCTCTGCCCCCACCCCTCTGACTTGGGCCACCATCACCTCTTCCTAGAAGCCCCAACTCATCTCCCTGCCTCCCCCTTTGCCCACCCTGACCTGCTGCCCTCGCTGCAGTCTGGTTACTTTCCCCAGTGACCGTTTCCTCACTTTGCCATTCCTTGCTCCCAGCCCTGCAGGGGGTGGTGGCAGCCACTTTTTCTGCAGTAAGTTTCCACTGCGACAGGTTGTGGCCGGTGCCTTACATTTGTACTGAGCTGGAGTTTCCATAGTGTGGCTAGAAGGTCCCTGAGAAGAGTCCTCCTGGATAGAGACATTGTTAGTCACTGTGTCCCAAATGCTGGGGCCTGGGAGGGGTCTCTCTCGAAGCCCCCCCCGGGGGTGGTGTTGCCTACGCTGAAGTGGGAGGGTGGCTGCCGTGGTGTGGGGATCATTAGCTGGGCTGATGCCTGCAAGAGCAGGGGCTGGGGCCAGTATTTAGCAGACACTTATGGAAGCCTTCTGCGCTGCTTCTGAAGGGCTGGGTCAGGGATGTGTTTCTTTCTTTCCTGGGCAATCACATCATCACGCCTCACCTGGGTGGCTCACCTGGCCCCGCCTCCAGGAAGCTCACAGGCAGGTAGTGGTCCCCGCCCAGAAAAGGTTATAATGGCCCTTTATGCCTCAGTTTCCTCATCTGCAAAGTGGGGATAACAAAAGCGCCACCTTGTAAGGCATTGTGAGGGTTAAATGAATGGATATACATAAGATGTGTAAAGAGTGGCTGCTGAGTGTATTATTACGATAAGATTGTCACCGTGATTTCCCTTTCCTGAGCTAAATATTGCGATTTCTTTGTTTGCCTGATGCTCTGCCAGCTTCCTTGAAGCTGAGTTTTAGGAACCAAATTGCAAACACCCCATCTGTGAACAGGGGTGTGTCCCTGAAGGCCGGAGAGTGTCCAGGAGTGTCACTGGGGCCCTCTGGGTCGCCCACAGCCCACAGCCAGCTGGCTTGACCCTTGTCAGGGAGGAGGCCGTCCTCCTGCCCCCCATCCCACTCCCCCTCCTGTGGACCTGCGGAGGGGCCACTGGGGGTCTGTGCCTGGGTGTGAGGGGCTGAGCCAGGTGGAGTCTAAGGAGCCACCGTGCCCTCTGTCCTCTGTCCTCCAAGCTTGGAATTCCCTTTCCTTCGAGGCAGTTGGACTTTTGGAAAGGACAGAGGTTCACCTTCCAGAAGTGTCCTCTCCTGCTCCCAGGGCCGTTCAGGGCAGGGGTCAACCTTGTTCTCCTTGAGGGCTCCCCAGTGTTTGAAGTCGGAGCTGCTGTCTGCTTTGCAGCTTCTCTTCCCAAGCTTGCGACCGGCTGCCTTTAAAGATGTTTTTTTTTTTATTTTTATTTTTTTGCTGAATGCTTACTATATAACAGGTACTCTAGGAACTGGGGACCAAGGAATGAGCAAAACACAAATATCCCTGCCTTCACTGAGCTTACCTGACTCGTGTGTGTGTGTGTGTGTGCGCATGAGTGTGTGTGTGTGTGAGTGAGTGTGTGTGTGTGTGAGTGTGTGTGAGTGTGTGTGTGAGTGAGTGTGTGAGTGTGTGTGTGAGTGTGTGTGCGTGAGTGTGTGAGTGTGTGTGTGCGTGAGTGTGTGTGCGTGAGTGTGTGAGTGTGTGTGCGCGCGTGTGTGAAGAGAGAGAACAACTGGATAAACCATAAACAAGCAAAGAATGCTGTGTTGAATACTCATGTGGGCTTGGGGTGGTGAGTAACGAGGGGTGCTTTTTTAATACAGTCTGGTCGGGGAAGACCTCTAAGGAGGTCACATTTGAGCAGACACTTGGAAGAAGGGAATGAGCACGTGTAGGCAGAGGGACAGCAAGTGACAAGGCCCTGAGGCTGGACCACAGACCGTGCCCCTGAGAAGGTCGGGGCCCAGCCTGCCTCTGGGGCGGCCAGGGACAGGTGGGTTTTCACCTGTGCTTCTCCCCTCTTCCTCCCTCAGGGTTCCCTTCCTCAGCTCCACCCCGTGGATGTGATGGCAGCCCCTGCCCTGTTCTGGTGCCTGCCCCTCCTCATCCTCCTCTTGCCCTTGGCCACCCCTCAGGCATCTGCAGCAGAGAATGGTGAGGACTGGGGAGTCGGGAGAGCTGTATTTCCCTAGGGGAGAGGCCAAGGCCCTGCTGGAGCCCCTGCCCAGACCTGCTGCAGGGGGAGGGGGGAAGGGGCATGGAGGACCAGAGATCAGGCATCCACTTCCCCCTGGGCCCTTCGTTCTCCGCCCCCACCTCCCACTGCACATGCAGTCTGTCTGTGAGAACTTGCAGGCTCTGGGGCTCAGTTTCCTCCTCTCTGAAATGGGTCCACTAATCCCTTCTCTGCCCACCAGAGTGGTCTGCCTCCTCCTCTGGCAGGTGCAGGGTGCCGGGGAAGGGTGGTGGGCACCCTGCAGCCAGCCACTCACACCCTGTCTTGCCCAGCAGACACTGCCCAGCTTGCGTGTTTCTACAACTCGAGAGCCAACATCTCCTGCATCTGGAGCTGGGCTGGTGGTCTGCAGGGCATGTCCTGCCACATCCATGCCCAATTCAACAAACGGTGAGTGTGCTCTGCCAGCAACACTGCAGAATCTCAGGACGTGGGATCTTATGATCACTGACTTTGAGACTCTTAGAATCCCAAATTTCAGACACCAAGACATCTGTACTTGCAGAATCTTGGACTAATAGGACCTGCAGACTCTTAGAATCACAGTTGTTGGGACAAGGCTTGGAATCAAGGCATCATTTAAGAGAATTTGGGAGTCAGATATTTAGAGTCCTGGGACCTGGGT
This sequence comes from Cynocephalus volans, assembly GCF_027409185.1. NCBI lineage: Eukaryota > Metazoa > Chordata > Mammalia > Dermoptera > Cynocephalidae > Cynocephalus > Cynocephalus volans. Next base: position 12,996,283 of record NC_084471.1, read on the forward strand.
GGGGGTCCAGGCTGCGGTGGAGGGGCTGGAGATGAGATGGACAAGGTCATTTGGGGACATGGGGATGTGAGCCTGCTATGCCATGGCTGACTCCACTTTAGAGTTAAGGGTGGGGTAGAAAGGGGGCTCCCCAAGCTTTCTGAGTAATCTGAGATTTGAGAGACCCCTTGGGAAGCTGTGGGGACAGGGGACTGGCGAGTGGTTGGGGAGCCTGGGGGCTGGGAAGGAATTGGTGAAGGGGTCTCTGTGATCCAAACATGCAGGTGACAGGTGAGTGAGGGTCTGACCCCAGGCAGCCTTGGTGGGGGGCCAGGAGAAAGGGAAGACTACAGAGAGGTGTCTGTGGCAGAGGTGGATTTCATGGGGGTGGGGAGGGGGAGCCGGGAGGAAGGAGGAGGCAAAGATGGTTTGGGGCCCTGGATTCTGGGGATAGTGATTCCACAGGGCTCTGAAAGCCAGATTAGGGATGAGTCTTCACCCTAAGTCCCATGGAGCTTTGGAAGGCTTCGATGGGGAGGGCCACGTGCCTTGAACTGGTTTGTGTTTCTGGATTACTCTGGCTGCTGTGGGGTCAGGCTGGGATGAGGAGGGCAGGGAAATATGCTGAGTTGGGGGTCGGGGGAGGAACATTGTAGAACAGCTTGGGGAGCTGGCAGTGGCCTAGAGCCCTGCACAGACTGGCCTTGCTGCCTGGGGACCACCCTGAGAGCAGAGAAGTCTGGAAAGGGTCTCTTGGACCAGGTCTGTGGGTCCCTCCGTTTCTTCTAAGGAGGCTCTTTTGCTTTGAAAGGTCCTGGAACAAAACCTGTGAGCTGTTCCAGGTGAGGCAGACATCCTGGGCCTGTAACCTCATCCTTGGACCCCCAGATGTGAGTAGCCCACCTGGGAGAGGGTGGGGAAGGGATGAGATCTCGGGGTCCTCCAGTGCTGGGGAGGAGGTAGGCCCAGCAAGCATGATGGCCGGGGGCTTCTGCAGAGCGGCTGCAGGGCTGAGGAGGAGGCAGAAGGAAGGAGGCAAGAACGCAGGCCCGACCCTGGGGCGAGAGACCCTCAGAGTGTGAGGCCTCCGCCATCTTGCCTCTGCTCCTACTGTCCCCCCATGCTTTGTGCATCCTGTGATACTTCTGTATTCCTTATCAAGTGGGGAGAGTTCCCCAGTAATCATAATGACCACTATATCCGACTCTTCCTGAGGTCCTGGCAGGGCAGGGCGGTGTGGGGTTAAGAGTATAAGCTCTGGAGCTGGACCTTCAGCCCTGACTCCACCTTGCACCAGCTGGGTGACAACATTGGACAACCTCTGTCCCAGTTTCTCTTTCTCTGTGGTGGGAATAATAATGGCACATAACTTGTAGGGTTATTCTGAGGGTTGAAGCACTGACAACGCTGTCCAGAACAGAGCGTGCACTTGATACTGTCACCAATGGATCCTTACAACTCCATAGGTGGGCACTAGCACTGTCCCCTTCTTACCAGTGAAGGAACTAAGGCTCAAAAAGGTGCAGTCTGTGCCCACAGTCACACAGCCAGTGAGCAGCAGAGCTGGGAATGAACCCAAGCCTGTGGGCCTCCAGCCCAGGTTTCTCCTCATTGTGTTTGGCTGCCTCTTGCAGGGCACATGGCTGTGTCCACATGGGAGTGCAGCAAATTATTGTCCATCAAACCCTCCTGGGCAGCTGCAGATACCAGGGACACCGAGACCATATTCTTCAAGCATCCTCAGGTTATACACATTCTTAAAGGGCAGAAGGACCACTGAAAAATCACAGCCTGTGGACCAGATGCTATGCCTGTCCCAGGGAACTCTGCAGGTGGCCTGGCTTCCCATCCTGGCTCCACCTTTTCTTAGCTGTGTGACCTCAGGCAAGTACCTAAGTCTCTCTGTGCCTCAGTTTCCTCAGCTATAGGATGGGAATACTCGTGGTGATAGCACCTGTCTCAGCGCATTGAGAGAATTAAATGAGATAATATATGTAAAGGGCTTAGAGAGTGCCTGGCACAGAGGAAGTGCTCATCAGAATGTATTATTGGCAACGTTTTTACAACAATAGTAATTGTAATGATGATAATAATAATAATAATAAGAAGAAGAATAACAATAAGAATAATACTATTATTATCTGGAAAAACCTGGCCCCCATAGCAACTGTAGGAAAGCTAGGCAGGGCCATGGGGATGAAGAAGGAGGAATCGTTTCCTGACTGACCAGCTCTGGGAACTCTGATGATCAGGTTCAAAGTTTGCTCATAGTGGAGCTTGTGCAGGTCAGAGGGACTGTGCCCTGGATCTTGGACCCCAAACTACCACCCTGGACCCCAGAGCACCTGTCCTAGCAGGGTCTGCACCAGAGCCTCCTCCTGCAGGGCTGCTTGGTGGGAGGTCCCCGAAGTTCCTCCCAGGCAGCCCTCAGTCAGGCATGACAGGACTCACAGCTGCTGCAACTCCATGGGACTGTGGACACAGAGGCCTGGGTTTGAACCTGGGCTCCCCTGCTGACCAGCTGGGAGACCTTGGGCAAGCCCTTGATCAGGCCGAGCCTCAGGCTTCTCGCCTGCAGTAGGGGATGGACTGCGGGGAGCATCAGTGAGAAAAGCAGCCAAGGCACCTGCCCACAGGAGATGCTCAATACCTGGCCATTTCCTTCCAGAAAAATCAGCCTGTGGGGGTGGGGAGAGATGGGGGAGGGGAGCCTTTCACACTCAAATCTGTTAAACAGGTACAGTTCCAGACCTGTACCTTCCTGGGCGTGTGTGGCTCACCTGCTTGCAGACCTCTTGTGACGGGAAACTCCCTCCATCCCAAGGCAGCTCACTTTGCTTTAGACCAGGGGTTGGTAAACTACTGTGGTCCATGGGCCAAATCCAGCCCACTTCCTGTCTCTATAAATAAAGTTTTATTAGAACACCATTCGTTTACACGTTGTCTGTGGCTGCTTTGCACTACAGTCACAGAGTCAAGCAATTGTGACAGAGACCATGTGGACTGCAAAGAGTTGCTACCTGGCCATTTACAGAAAATGCTTGCTGCCCCCTGCCTTAGATGATGGGACATGTGGAGGGGCTTCTGTCCTCCCGTTGTCCTTGTCCCCAATGGCCTCTCCCTTCCCCAGCCCCAGCAGCTGGCAGCTAAATGCCTGTCTTCCTTCCCTTGCAGTATCAGAGTCTGACCGCAGCGGACACGGTCAACATGAGAGTGATGTGCCGTGATGGGGAGCGGTGGAAGACGGTGATGACCCAGAGCTTCAAGCCCTTCGACTACCGTGCGTGAGGACCCCACGTGGGGCTGGGGCAGGGGCAGGCACCTCCTTCCCTAACTTGCCCTCTGGGATCCTCCCTGCTTTAGTCTCTCTCCCCATCAGCTTCCACACCCACATCTGACCATCCCACTGCCCTCAGGATGAAGTTCTGGCTCCTTACCCTGGCATTCAAGGCCGCTCGGGGTCTGCCTGGCCCTCCTCCCCAGCACTCCTCCTTTTGCCACCTATGTTTCTGCTATGACCAAAGGCCAGCTCTCCAAACCCAGCTTGCCCATCTGTGCCTCTGAGCCCTGCACATGCTGGTGCAACTGCCTGGAAGGCTGTTTCTGCTGGGAAAACTCCCACTCATCCTTTAAGGCTCAGCAAAGAGTCACCTCCTCCTTCAGGGAGTTTATGTCCTGAGCTGTCACTGGCTGATTGTGGGTCTGCCTCCTTCACTGGGCTGTGAACTCCCTGAGGGTAGAGTTTCTGCCATCCCCGTGTTTCCTTTCCAAGCACCCAGCACTAGGCCTGATCACAGCTGCGTTCTAGGAAGGGTTGTTGAATGACTGAGTGCCTGCCCACCTTCAGCCCCTCCCTCTGACCTTGAGGGCCATCTCTAGAGAAGAGGTGGAGCAGAGGGTGAGGTTCAAGCAAGGTTCAAAATGCAGCCCTGCCTTAACTGGATGTGATCCGATGGACAGACCATCTTATGTGTCTGAGCCTCAGGTTCCTCATCTGTAAAATGGGGATAATCAGAGTTACCTACCGTACGGGGTTGTAAGGAGTCTGTGAGCTGAGGCACGGGAACTGCTTAGCATATAGACAGTAAACATTCACTTATTATTCGTGTAGTTCTACAGAGTCTACAGAGTCTCAAAGTTGTAGAAACTTAGAGCAATTTAATTACAGAATTATAGAATGTTATAATCATCACATTTAAAATACACGAGATGATCCGTGTAAAACTCTTGGATCAATTCTAAGTGCAGAGAAAGGTTGCCCTGACTCGGTCATTCAGCAGATATTTAATCACGTACCTGGTAATGTTCCAGGCACCAAGGACACAGCAGACAACAAAGTCCCTGCCCTCAGCAAGCTCATAGTCTGGTGGGGGAGACAGAAATGAATAAAGAATCCGAACCAGACATTTAATATGTCGGGTGGTGGTAAGGGCTAAGAAGAAAAATCAAACAGGCGAGGGGATAGAGTGGTGGGTGGTCTGGGAAAGCTTCTCCAAATAGCTGATATCTGAGCAGAGACCTGGAAGAGGGGAGTGGGCAGGTCCTGAGGACCTGGGGGGTGGGGGTGGGTAGAGAATCCTGGAGGAGGAACAGCAGGTGCAAAGGTGGAGGGGAGGCATGGCTGGGCTCTGTCACCTCAGCATCGTGATCCGGCATCGCTGGCTTCCCCTCTCCCATCTCCAGTTCGCCTGATGGCCCCTGTCTCCCTCCGAGTCACTCACATAGGAACCCACAGATGTAACATAACCTGGAACATCTCCCAGTCCTCCCACTACGTTGAAAGATCCTTGGCGTTTGAGGCCCGGACACGGTCCCTGGGCCACAGCTGGGAGGTGAGTGGCTCTGTCCCAACCTGCCCTGACTCCTCCTTCCTGTCGTGGTCCATGACCATGTCCTGTGCCGTCCATCCTTCATCTCAGCAAAGCAATATCAGCCGCAGGCAGATGACAGGTGGCTGAGTCCTGCCTGGTCTGCCCACTCCTCTCTACATGACCTCCGCCACCCTGGGGATGCAGCTGGTGGCAGACTTCAGGCTGACATCAGAGTGAGGTTTGCAAAGCCAAGAGGCAGGCAACTGCCCACACTGTGAGATGTCAGAGGCTTGGGAAGCCACCTTTCCACGCTTCGAATCCAGCACACTCCACACCCCTGGGGCTCCGTCACTCGTTTGCTCGCTCACTCATTCCTTTATTCGCTCTGCACACTCACATGGTATTTCCTGAGCACTGACTATGTGCTGGACGCTGGGGAGAGAGTGGAGGGTCAGACTGGCAAGTGTCCCCATCTCAGGAAGCTCACATGGGTGAGGGGCGGGCAGCTGGCAGACACATGAACAGGAGACTGTGGGGTACTGGTAAGATCGACTGAGAAAACTAAATGGCATAGGTGTTTGAGAGTGACCGGAGCAGGCTACTTCGGATTCCAGTGACCAGGGAAGGCCTCCCTGAGATCTGGGGGTCAAGAAGAACCTGACGCTGCAAAGATCTGGGGAGGGTTTGCAAACAGAGGGGACACCCCTTCAAAGGCAGGGCGCTGCCTGTGTGTCTGGGAAACGAAGAAGCCAAGAGAGCAATCCAGAGGTGGGGGAGGTCTGGGTGACGACCCTCTTTCTGGCCCCATGGAGACTAGACGGTAGCGGGGTGCAGGTGGAAGCCAGGAGACCAGCTGCAGGCTGGAGAGTTGGTGGCAGCTCAGACCTGGGTTGGAGGTGGGGGAGAGGAGAGAAGGGGTTGGGTCCAGAATGGTTCCGAAGGTGGAACCAGCTGACTGGCACCTACTCAGGATGTGGGGGATGAGAGAGGGGAGGGATTTAGGATGATTCTGGGTTTGCGGCCCCAGCTGCTGTGTGGTCAGGGGCCTTTGGGTAGGATCAGGAGAGAGGAGGGGTGTGGCTGGTGGCGATCAAGGAAGGCACTGCCTTTCTCAGGCTCCCAGCTGTGCCATGGGAAGAGAGGTGGTCAGGGGGGACTTCCATTGACAGCCGTGTCTCTGCCCCAGGAGGCCCCCCTGCTGTCCCTCAAGCAGAATCAGAGATGGATCTGCCTGGAGACACTCACTCCAGACACCCAGTATGAACTCCAGGTGCGGGTCCTGCCCCAGCGAGGCGAGAACACAGCCTGGAGCCCCTGGAGCCGGCCCCTGGCTTTCAGGACGAGGCCTGCAGACACCGGTGGGTAGCAGGGCTGGGGAGGGAGCTCAGGCAGGAGGGGTGGCTCTGGGGACAGCTGGTGGAGGAGGAGCTGCTGCATCCCTCCCTCCTGGGGTGGGGGACAGTGCTCAGCTCCTCCACTCTGCCATCATTCACCCACTCGAGGTGACCCTGCAGGGTGGACCCACTTTGCAGATGGGAACAGGGGTTCAGTGAGGGGTTGAGACTTGCCCATAGCCTCATGAGTTAGCGGGGGGACCAGAAAGGTTCTCTGCACTTTCTGTACCCTGACACCTCAAACTCCTGGTTTCTGCCAGGGCTGGGGGTAGCTACTTCCACCTCTCAGCCTCATCTGTAAAATGGGTACCGTGACACTGAGGCAGGGCCACTGTGATGGAAGCTGGCGATGTCCCTGTAAGCTTGCTGCATAGCAGGTCTGCTGGGCATCTGGGACCCTGGGCAGGCCGGCCCCTCATCTCATCATACTTGAGTTCGATCTTAAGCAAGATCTGGGGGTCTCTAAATGGTGCTCAGGGGAAGCGGGAGGGAGGAGTGTGGCTGGGTGGAGCCGGGCTGCCGAGGGGCTGCGGGCCCAACAGTGGGCCCATGGGATCTGTCTGGAGCCCGAGATGCTCTTGGAATGCCACCATGTCCTTTCTTTTTAGCATCCAATCTGGCTTCCCAGAGAGGGTGGGCTTAAGCAGAACCCAGCCCCATTCCCCCCACCCCCTAGGCACAGGCATACCCGCCAGGGCCCCCGTAACCAACAGGATGTGGCCCCAGGTGGAGGTGGGGGTGCTGGAGGGACCACTTGTCTAACCCGTCTCCTTGCTTCTCCCCCTGCACCCCACCCCGGCCCCGCCAGCCCTTCCTTGGTTCGGCCACATGATTGTGGGCCTCAGCGGTGCCTTGGGCTTCATCATCTTAGTCTACTTGCTGGCCAGCTGCCGGTACATCGGCCCATGGTAAGAAGTCCCTTCTTCCTTCACGCTTTCATCTAGCACGTGCCTGTGCACACACGCACATCACCTGGGCAGGCCAGGTTCTGCACCGAGCCCCCTGCTCTGACACACTGTGCTTCCTCTGCCCTCCCAAGAGTCTTCCCTCTCAACACCTGCCCTTTCCCTGCGACCCACCCCAAAGGTAGAACCCCACGGAACCAGCTAGAGAGAAGTAGGGAGGCAAAGCCCTCTAGGCAGAGTCTTGTGGGGGGCCTCCCCAGATCATTGCTCTCAGGACTGAGGCTCTGTGTGTATATGTCAGCTGTCTACGTGCACATTAGTGTTTGCTGAGAACACAATGGCAAGCCACATGGGTGTGTCCCAGCTCTATGGAGCTCACAATCAGTGGGAGAAGGCAGGTACTTATTAATCACACATGTATGTAATGACACACCATGATTAGGACAGTGAAGGAAGGTGCCATGTATCTGGAGCAGACAACAGGGAGAGGAACCTCTGCTGGGTCCACAGGGGTAGCTTTCTGAGGAAGTGACTATTCTGTTGAACTCTGAAGGAGTAATGTACCAGGTGGCTTGAAGGGGATGGAGAGAGCGTCCCAGGCAGAGGAAATGTCGTGTGCAAAGGCCCTGAGTAGGAAGGAGGGAGGAACATTCTAGGGACAGAGTGCAGGGAGGCTGGTGTGGCTGAAGACCAGAAGGGGCTGGGGGACAGGGCTGACCTGGGCAGTCATGGGAGGGTTTCCACAAGAGTGAGACAGGGTTGGCATTGTCAGCTGTGACTCTGGCTGCTGTGTGGAGAGTGGCCTGGTGGAAGGCCGAGTGGTGAGGAGGTGCCACTTCTACCTAAGGGACGCTGATGCTCCCTGATGGTGATAGCCCTGCTTCTCCCAAGAGGGGACACAGCACTTCACAGTTTGCAAAGTGCCTACCTGCATCCTCTCATTTGACTCCATGATACTGGGAGGCAGTGAGTTGGGGGCTACCACTCCCTTTTAACTGATCCCAAGATGGGCCAGAGAAGTCAGCTGTCCTGCCCAAGGCCACACAGCCAGTTAGTAGTGAGGCTGACAGGAATGCCGTTCTCCTGACCCCTGTGGTGGTTCTCAGCGTTATCAGAGCCCCGTTTCCTCTTTATTCTTCCACCCCCACCAGCTCCATGCAGGCCTTCAAGGCAAACCACTCCCTGCTAAGTGGCCTTGACCCAGACAGGTGGAGTTCGCTCTTACCTTGCATGGCATTGCACTGTGGGGGAATCACAGTGGCCTGACTGCCCTCCTCCTGTCATTCTTGCTCCCCTCAGCCATTCTCAACCATGTCACTCTCCTGTTTAACACTCTTCAGAGGCTGCCCACTGCACCTGGGATATGCCCTGACACTTGAGGGCCTCCACCGCCACTTGAAACCTTTGTGCACATCAGAAAATGGTGCCTTTTGGGCCGACCCCGTGGCTTACCCGGGAGAGTGCAGTGCTGGGAGTGGAGCGGTGCTCCCGCCATGGGTTCGGATCCTATATAGGAATGGCCGGTGCGCTCACTGGCTGAGTGCGGTGCGGGCGACACCAAGCCAAGGGTTGCAATCCCCTTACCGGTCACAAAAAAAAAGAAAAGAAAAGAAAAGAAAAGAAAATGGTGCCTTTTTCTTCAGACAGATGCATATATGTCCCAGGCACTCAGCTTGGCAAGCAGAACATGGGCTGGAATTCACCCCCACTCACCATCCCCCAAAGCCAGATGCCCTTGGGCAGTGTGCAACCTGAACCACCATCCATGGCAGCCCTGACTGGAAGGCCTCTTTTCTACCTCTCTCCTCCTGGTTCACTCTGCTCCAGCCATCTCCACCCCTGACTATTCTGGCTCATGTGGGGGAGTCATTCTCCCCCACCTCTGATCCCCTGTATCCCCATCTTGCATGGCACTCTGCTTTTTGTCCCCACAGAATGAATAGTAACGTTGCATGCTTGCTTCGTGTCTGTCTCCCCATCAGAATGTCAGCTCCTTGACAGCAGGGACCTTCTCTGTTGGCCATTCTTGTGTCTCCAGTGCCCAGCATAGTACCCTCCCATAGTGGGCACTCAGTCCGTACTGGTTGGATAAATAAATGAATGTAGCAAGGCTCGGTGCCCTGCCCTCAGAGCTGTGGGCTGAGGCAGGATACCGTGGCCCTTCCCACTCTCACCCTCTTCCCCTTCCTCCCTCTCCCCTGTTCAGGCTGAAGAAGGTTCTGAAGTGTCACATCCCAGACCCCTCGGAGTTCTTTACCCAGCTAAGTTCAGAGCACGGAGGAGATTTCCAGGTAGGAGTCTGGAGGTGGAGGACACAGGTGGGCAGCGGTGCATGTGGGGTGAGAGGTGGCACAGGAGGAGTGGTTTTTGCACTTCGTGAGTGGAGACACAGTGCTGGAGCAAGCAGTCTCCTGGGTGGGCACGAGCTCCTTTCTCAGCTCTGGCACAGGCACTGGCAGGCTGAATGGCACCTTCTATCCTAGCTGGACTGCCTGGGTTCTGACCAGGAAGGGTTCCACTCCTTCCTGGCTGTGTGACCTTGAGCAAGTTACAGAACCTCTCTGTGCTTCAGTTTCCTCACCTGCAAAATGGGGGGAAAAATAATGTTGCTATACATATTGTCCTGAGAACACTGCCTGGCACATAGTGTGTGCTTAAGGGACCCTAGCTGGAATTACTGTCTCCAGCCTGTTGACCAAGCAGGACTTGCCGGTGCAAGTGTCCCTACCCCACTGCCTGTGCACACCTGCTCTGTGGGGTTAGTGCCTCTCTACCCTTGTAAAAAATTCCTGGGCAGCCTCCATAAGTAACCATGGATACTAACTGAGTGACTCTAGTCACTTCGAGTCACAAAACATAGATCCACTTTAAAAGTGCAGGTCCATACAGTAGTAACACTCTGAACTCCATTGAAGTTCAGTCCTCTCCCCTTCCCCAGCCCCCACCCACCGCAGGCAGGAAGCTTCAGGGGGGAAGGGGGATGGAGGGCCGCTCCTACCACCCTACCCTCACTCTAGCCTCCCAAGGTTGGGACAGAGGGAGGTCAGGAGTTGCGAGGGGCTGGAAAGCCATACCAGACCAGAGCCATTGTGAGCTGGTTTTGGTGTTCTCTATCATGGCTGATCAGGGCCCCTTCTGGAATTCTTTGGAAAACTCCCAAGACTGAGAATATCTTATCTACATTATTCTTGATGTGGGGGAATGCATCTTAAAATTCTTCCCTGAGCCCTGTAGGTAGTGAGATCCCCATTGATAAAGGTATCCAAGCAAGCCTTGGCTGACTGTGTGTTGGAAACATGGCAGGACGGATTCCTGCATTGGAACTGGTTGGAGTCTGGACTAGATGCATCCTCAGGCCTCTTCCAGCTTGATGTCCTGATTCTATGTGCCTGGGACATTTTGAAGTGGGAGTGGGGTTCTTCCCAGAGAGCTGCAAACCACTTCATCTTCCCCTGAGGCCATCCTGGGTCTAGATGCTTGGCCCAGTGTGTAGAGGCGGTGTCTGGAGGAGGCCCTGGGGAGGCACGATGTGGCGGGGGTTGGGGCTGGTCAGAGGGATCCCTCTCCTCTGCAGCTGGGTGAAAGACCTACTCCTCTCTGTCTATTCCAGGACTCCCAACTCCAAGGCCACAAGGCCACCACCCTGTTCAGGGGATTTGGTAGTGTGCGTGCGAGGAGGTGGATGAGTTTATCCTGCACCCCCTTCAGGGCACTGTGGGTGGAGGCTCCGGCCCAGGAAGTGGCTGACCGCACACAGCCTGGGGTGGGGTGGGGGGGCAGTGAGCCCCTGTCACGCCAGTGCTGGCCACAGGCCTGGCCTCTCCCTCTTGTGGCCATATGCTTAGAGCTGCCACTTGGCTCTGCCCTCCACTGCCTCCTCTAGTACTGCTGACCTCACCCAACCCATGCTTTTCTCTCCTCCTAGGCAGTGGCCCCTCTTTCCCACCTTCAGTTTTTCCTTTCTGTCTCTCTCGGCCTTGTCTCCTGTAACAGAACTCCTGGTTTGGGGAGCGAGCAGACTTCTCTGAGTGGTGCGTGCATGTGTGTGCGTACACATGAAACAGCTGGCTCAGCCCCAGGACTCACCCTGGAGAGGGAAAACTGGGGCGTTTCTCTGCTGGTTCATGAATTCATCTGAAATGTACTGATTGGGCCCTCAGGCCCTGTGCTTAGGGGGCCATAGTCCATCTGCTAGGGCTCCCAGGACAGAGGGCTGTCAGGATTCTTGAACTCACCCACCTGAGGCGCCCGTTACACCACCCTGCCTCACCTACTGGCCCCCACACCTCTGCTGTGTAGGCTGCAATTTACCCTGTGCCAGGTATATCCACCTCCATTTTCTTACTTGACATTTTCCTGGAGGCTCGATAGATAACAGTGAGGAAGTCAGTTAAGAGATGGCTAACCATTGTGGAAATTGAGGCTCGGAGAGGAGCAGTGGCCTGTCCAGGGTCACACAGCTAGTGAATGCCAGGGCTGGGGCTGGCACTCACTCCTCGCCAGGGCTCTCTGGACTCCTGAGCAACTGCGATGTGCTCTGATGGGTATTTTCCTCTCTCCATGGAGGGAGCGGGTGGGAGGCTGGGGGAAGGTTTTGCAGGGCACTGGGAGAGAGGGATAAATTGGGGGATTGTATTAGTCCATTTCTGTTGCTTATAACAAAATACACAGAACTGGGTGATTTATAAAGAAAATGAAATTTATTGCTTATGGTTTCTGAGCCTGGGAGGTCTAAAGTCCAGGGAACACATTCAGTGAAGGTCTTGGTGCTGACGACAGTGACAGTAGGGTATCACATTACAGAAGTGGTGGAGCAGAGAGAGTGAGAGAGACTAACCTCCTCATTCACTCTCTTTTTAAAGCTCTCCAAACCATGCCCATGACCAGCATTTTTAATCCATTCACTACCGCACAGTCCTGCAATCTAATCACCTCTTCAAGGCCCCACCTTTCAATTACCATAATAGGATTTCCCACCCTCAACAGTTACAATGGGGATTAAGCTTCTAATATATGAAATTTGGGGGACACAATTCGATCAATCTACAGCAGAGATCATCACCAGAGATGCTTCCAAAGCAGTGTGACCGGGGACCCTAAGTTCCAGCTCAGTCAGCAGCTGGCCTGTGATCAGGGTCAGGACATGGCCCCTCTCTGGGCATCTGTAAAGTGATCAAGATGTGCTCTCAGGGCCCTTTTTGCTTTGGCATTGGGTGGCTGATTCACACACTCGCGCTCGGCCCCACCGGACACTTTGAGGATTCTCTCCTTTGTTGTGTCCCCAGCACTACAACAGCGCTAGGCTCACAGCAGGTGCTCAATGAACAGCCACTCTTGAGGCAGCAAACACTGTCGCGGCACTACTGTGAGCCAGGAAGGCCTGTGCTGGGGCTGTGGGTCTGGAACCCTCCCTGGGCTGGTGGGATTGTGGGGGCTACAGTCAAGAGGGCTTCCTGGAGGGCAGCCCTGGGCTGATTGCTGAAGGACGAGTTAGGAGTTGCTGGGGAGAGTCTGGGGCAAGGGGTGGGAGGGACAGAGTAGGCCCCACTCACCCTCCCACTGGCGTTTCTCCCGGCAGAAGTGGCTCTCCTCGCCCTTCCCCTCGTCCTCCTTCAGCCCTGGTGGCCTGGCGCCTGAGATCTCTCCGCTGGAAGTGCTGGAGAAGGATGCCAAGGCCACGCAGCTGCTCCTGCTGCAGCAGGGCAAGGTGGCCCCACCGTCGCCCTCGACCAGCGGCCGCTCGCTGACCAGCTGCTTCACCAACCAGGGCTACTTCTTCTTCCACCACCCGGAAGCCTTGGAGATCGAGCCCTGCCAGGTGTACTTTACCTATGACCCCTGTGCAGAGGAGGAGCCTGACGAGGGCGGCCCTGGGGCGCTCATGGGGTCTCCCCTCCCACCCCTGCTGCCTCTGTCGGGGGAGGACGATGCCTACTGCACTTTGCCCCCCGGGGATGGCCTGCTGCTCTTCTCCTCCAGTCTCCTTGGTGGCCCAAACACCCCAAATACTGCCCTTGGGGGCACTGGGGCCAGTGAAGAGAGGCTGCCCCCGTCCCTGCAGGAGGAAGACCCCAGAGCCTGGGCCTCCCAGCCCCTGGAGCTTCCTATCCCAGGAATCCCCCACCAGGTGGATTGCCAGTCACCCCTGGAACTGGCACTGGGAGAGGCTGGGGAGGAGGTCCTGGCCCCCAGCCCTGGGGAGGGGGCTGGTCTCCCTTGGGCCAGCCCTCCGGGTCAGGGCCAGGTCAGGGCCCTTTCCTCTTGCCTAACCCTGAACACTGATGTCTACCTGTCCCTCCAAGAACTCCAGGGTCAGGACCCAGCTTGCTCGGTGTAGACAGGTCGCCAGGGGTGGGAGGCAGGGGGCTGCCTGCTGTTGCACCAGGCCTGAGGAGGGCCCAGTTCAGGACTCTGTCCTTGAGATAGTCCATTGCTTAGGAAATTCAATGTCCAGTTGCCCCCCGGACATCGCCGCCCAGATGGCCTCCCCCAGCCCCCTCCCCCAGCCCATCCACTTCCAAACCTCAATTGCTGCTCCCTGGTTCCACCACCCAAGCCAGGAACCATCTTTATTGTCCCTCTTTAATCACAAAGTCCCATGAGTTTTGTTTCTGAAGCATCACTCCTCTCCAGCCCCACGGCTGGTTGCTGACATCAGTTCTCGCAGCTCTCCAGGGGTCTTCACCCAACCTCTTCACTGGGCTTCCTGCTCCAGTCTCACCCCCTCCCACCCACCCTCCACAGGACAGCCATGCTCCTCCCCTGTTCAAAACTCTGCCATGGCTCCCCACTGCCCTTGGCACCACTTGGGCTGGCACTCACCCCTCCAGCATCATGTCGGGACATTCCCTCTGGAACCCTCACAATGGTCCTACTGAGTCCCTTCGAGTCCCCTCATGCCCCCACACCTCTGCACGTGCTATTTGCTGTGCCTGGTGTGCCCTCTCCCTCATCTAGGTGACAAACTTCCCTTATCCTTCAAATGCCAGTTCTGCTTCCCCTGGAGGGAAAAACTACTTCCCTTAATGTGCCCAAATTTCCAGCCTCAGTGCTTCAAGGAGAAGCTCTCAGGACCACAGGGGGGCTGGAGAAAGAGGCCTTGTCACTTCTCCCTTGGGATCTCTCATGACCTCAGAATGCTTGGCTGCAGCATCCTTGATGCTGTGGCCCAAGTATGGACACAGATCCCCCGCAAAGTGGGTACCTGCTGGATCATTCCACAATGGCTTCACAGATTCATAAGGGAGGCTGCTGGAAAGTAAACCCTGGAGTCCAAGCAGCCCAGGCAGTAGCCTCTTCCTAGCGACCAGTCCTGATGCCGCCCAGGGCAGCCCACGCCTGAGCCCCTTCCCTCCACCCTCCACCAGAGGGGTCTCCGCTGCAGCCCAAGGACTGGCACGTTGACTTCCAGAAGGGCAGCTCTTTGAGGGCAGGGCCTCACTGTTTTTTTCCCGGCACTTGACACAGTGCCCAGCATCCCATTGTATTTCTTGGAAGAATTAATGAACTATCTGGCACCACCTTGCCCAGGCTCCCTGAGCCAGGCTGCCTTCACATAGAGAGGTGAAGTGTTGAGCCCATTAGGTTCCCGCAGGCCCACTCCAGCAACAGGCTTATCGCCTCACATGTCAGTCCTCTCTTTCTCCCACCAGCCCTCCCTTCTCATCCGTCTGTCCCAGGGCACTGATCACACTGGGAGGACTGTCACAACCTTCTGCCTCAGGAGGGCAGGAACCCAGTCTCAGCTAATTCTGACCTGGGAGGGCTCAGTGTCTGCACTTATAGGTCCTGCTCGCAACTGACTGGGCACCTGACCACGAGCTTGCCCATAGGCTGACTAGCAACCTATGAGGTGGCTTGGTACAGAAACTCTGTCCAATCAGGGAGGCTGGGCCAAGCTAGCCAGTCAGATTCTCTCTCACTCTCGGGCATTTGAACTCAGGGTGGCCCCCAGGAGTAGGTGCTCGGGGACAAGGTGCTCTGGAGAAGGCAGAGAGGAGTTGAGTCACATGGGCAGAGGGTGCTGATTTCCTGATACAGAAACTTCTACTGCCCGGGGGCCACTGACCACTTGGTCAGGATTCCTGTTTCCTTTAAGTCCAAAGTAAACTCTCCTTTCTTGAGGTTGTCTGAGTCTTGGATCCTCACCATGGAAAGAGCTTGATTACCTGACAGTCTCACTTCGCACCTCCTGCCATTGGGGGCTGTATGTTCAGGTCATGAGGGCTCCTCAGTCCTGGCCTGTGCATCAGACCTGAGCTTTGTGTCCACATCTTTGCAATGTGTCCTGTGGCGAAATACCAAACCTCTCTGCAAGTCAGTTTCTGTATTGGGAGAGACACATTTCTCAAGTCGTGGCCATTTGTGAGTGATACACATATATATACACACACACAGATGAATGAAAGTGCCTCGAAAACTTTATGGAAAGGTTCGTATTTTTTTTTAATTCCATTTTTCCACAAACTTTTTGACGTATCCTTGTATATGTTTTAATAATCCGTGTGTACCATCTTTGTTATTATTTTCTTATTTTTTCTTTAAATTGATTCACTTTTTTCATTTAAATACAATTATTTAAAAAAAATCTTTATATTGCTTCTGTAAGTGGAGAAATCTATTTTCACAATAAATAAAAGGCAACTGTAAAAAGTAAATACAATAAAACAATGTTTAAATTCATTGCCTGCTGGAAATCTATTGTCTTTTAGTTTAAAGGGGAGATTAGCAAGTGTTGGGAAGTTGTTGAAAACGTAACAGCACCAAATGGAAACTTCCTTCTTTAGAGAAAGCAAGAAGATTGTAAAGGAAACATCTTTTTCGCTAATAAGAGTCAGGTTCATCTTATTATGTGTCCGGGCACCATCTAACATCATCTCATTTCCACACCTCACACTGGGTAAATATTGTACCTGATGACTGATATCTGTTTCTATCATCTATTATTTTCAGTGCCATGAAAAAAAAAAAAAAAAAAAAAAAAAAAAAAACCAAGTTGGCTGGATCACGGATGGCAATTCCTGGCATTCATAAAGCTGCACTCATGGCAGACATTGCTAATAGATTACAGTCCTCCTTCCTGAAGAGCCTGGCTGTGGCTCTAGATTCTGCCACGCTGTGTTGTGGTCAGTCCCCAATTGATCAGAGTTGGCACCTGGTGACATCCCTGGACCACATAATCCCTCCACAAAAGGAGCTCTTATTTTTCTGAACTCTGATTTTCCAGGCAGGGAAACTGAGGCTGAGATGATGGAGACTGGAGAGCTGAGAGGGGCCTATGAGCAGGCAAACCCAGGGAGCCCAGCTGTCCCCTCCATGTCTGGTGAGAGACCTGAGCTGGTGGTGAGTGGAGTAAGGGTCCACCTTATACCAGGTGGAGACAGAGTGATGGGCCAGCAGCCACCAGGTGTTACGTCCAGTGTGGGAGAGGGGACAGGGAGGGGACAGGGTGGGAGCAGCTGGCAGGTGTGGAACAGGTGAAGGAGAGACAGGCCTGCCTGGCTCAGATCGCAGGAGAGAGGAGCAGCAGCAGCTGGGGAGCAGGGGGCAGGCTGGGGCCCCTGAGAACCATCAGGTGCAGAGTGGGAAGTGGGAGGCAGCTGGGGCAGATCAGGGGGATAAGAGAAAAGGGAGGAGAGGTGCGAGGGCCTGCCAGCCTCTCATGTTTCCTCTTTGTTGAACTGGATTTGTTTCTTTGCCTCCTCAACCCCCTGGTATCTCTGCGCTGCCCTCACCTCCCAGCTCCCACTCTAAACAGCTTGCAGAGCCCCTCCAGGCAAGTTGTGGTGGAAACGGTCCAGGTCAAGAAGCACATTAAAAAGTGGCAAGAGAACTAATACTTATGTTCCGGCGTGGTGCCACGCCCTTCCCAAGTGTCATGTCTCGTCACCTGAAAACGATCCTGAGAGGCAGGTGTTTTGTTCCTCATTTTGCTGATTGGGAAACTGAGGCTCAGGGAGGTTAGAAATGAAGCTGTTGGTTGGTAGAGCCAGGAGTCAAACTCAGGTACTTTTGGCCCCCGAGCTTTTGGCCCTTTGCATATATGAGGCTGCATAGGAGACAATCATACTAATGGAAAAAAAAACTAGCAAAATTCTGTTCTAAGCTTCCTGGCATTCAATTTAGGAAAAAGAAAAGAAAAGAAAAGGGATGCCACGATCCATGACTCATCGTGGGAGAAAGAGAAAAGCCCTTTAGTCAGTTTGGCAGGTAGATGGGGCTGAACACTGGGCAGGACGGGTGTCTGAGGGTGCTGCAGGCTGGTTAGGCCCATGTGGTCTTGCCCTTCTCTCCTTTCTCTTCCTCCCTAACTGAGCCCCTCCCTCTGCCCACCTCCACCCTCCCGCTGGTCCAGTGTCCCCCTGAGCCATCATTATACTGGCTGTCCCCATCCCCATCCCTGTGACCCTGTACCCCAGACCTGGCACCATCATCTCTTGCTGCAATCCCTGCTCAGCCTCCTCTTTGGTCCACCTGTCCCCACCACCTGCCCCTTTAATCCTTCCACCTCTGAACCCTGCCAGGGGATCTTACTAAGGGTCACATCTGTCCATATCATACCTCTGCTTAGACCTCCAGTGACTGCCATTTGTTTTCAAGATAATGGCTAAAGCCCTTAATATGATAG
This sequence comes from Cynocephalus volans, assembly GCF_027409185.1. Classification (NCBI taxonomy): domain Eukaryota; kingdom Metazoa; phylum Chordata; class Mammalia; order Dermoptera; family Cynocephalidae; genus Cynocephalus; species Cynocephalus volans. Next base: position 13,013,999 of record NC_084471.1, read on the forward strand.
TCTATGACTTAGGGGACCTTGAGGAGGTCCCATCTGTTCCTGTGTCTCAGTCGTACCATCTGTGAATTGGGCAGTCAGTTTGGATTATTTCTAGATACTCTCCTAGCACTGATATTCTGTGGTTCCAGGCACCACAAGGAATACGGCTTGAGGCTGGGACCACATGCACTTCACTTCAAGAGATGGAGACTGGGGTTGGGGAGTGGGGGTGGGGATGAGAGCAGGAATCACAACTGACCCATTTACTTTGGCTCCTGCTGATCTCTGGGCTTGAAGTAGTTCTGCCACCTAAACAACCTACCCCCAAACTCCGATACTTCCCTCAGGACCCCACTCAAGCATCCCAACTTTTGGGAGGCCTCTGATTTGTTCTAGGTGGGGTTGATTACTTCCTCCTGCCGTCCCCCTCCTGAGCTACCTGTTATCTGATGTAACCATCTGTTGTGCTATGGATCAGACCCTGGGCTAGATTCTGGGCATATGCGGTGATAATAACAGCTGTGGAAGAAAATCGGCCAGAGCACCATTAGCACAAGCCTTTATTCAAAAATGTCAGGCACAAGAAGACTCTGGAGGAGACTTCTGACTTGGGGAAGGAGAGCAGAGTGTTATATGGGGCTTTAGCAAGAGAGGCTCGGCTGGAGTCCAGCTAGTTTTGGATACAGTTGGTTGAGGATGGTTCTTGGAAGACAGAGGAAATATTCTTGCAGATTAGCAGCCACTGTTTGGCAATTTAGATTTGATATTACCAGGCAGTGGAGGAGGGACAGCTGCGGGACGAGGGTCTGTGCGGGCCACGGTGGGATGTTCTCAGTCCTTCAGGGGCTCTTCAAGAGCTGCACTTATTGACCACTTAGATGTGTCAGACTCTGTGCTAAGCTCGTGGAGTTATAAACTTGCTTGATCCTTACAAAAATGCCCCAAGGGAGGTACTACTCTTACCCCATTTTACAGATGAGAATAAGGCTCAGAGTGGAAGAGGGAGGGATGTTGATTAAACTTGAGCTCACCACCAGCACTGAGGCCTGGCCCCTGTGACAGCCCCGGGACGTCCCCTTGGCTGACTTGCTCATAGACATTTTCCACCACCAAGGCTGTGACACATCCGATGCTCCCGTCACAGAGCTGGGGGATGGGGGGGAGTGCGAAAGCAAGGCAGGAAGCATTGAGTGGTGAGAGAGTTACAGGTCGGGGAGGGGGGTGCCCGATGTATGATTCCAGGAAGCCAGGACGCGGGGCGGGGGAGGAGCTGGCAGGAGGGGCCTCATCCTCCACTGCAACGATGATGATGACGTGCACATGGCCTCAGGCCAGGCACCGGCTACTGCCCTGTCCACAGAATGCCCAGCCTTATGGGGGAGGGAGAGACCATGGAGGACACAGCCAAGTAAACTGATAGTCACTAGCCTCCCACTGTGTGGAAGAAAATCAACCAGGTCCGGTTAACACAAGCTTTCATTAGAAAACAGCACACTCTGAAGGAACCTTCTAATCGGTCAAGGAGGGGGAGTGTTGTATGGGTCTTTAGCAAGAGTTAGGCTAGTTTGGGAAATAGTTCACTGAGGACGGTTCTTGGAAGAGGGAGGAATTGTTCATTCATTCATTCATTCATTCATTCGCTTAGCACACATTTATGAGGGCCGGTTACATGCAGGGCATGGTGCTAGGTGCCAGGAATACAGCAGTGACAATGTACCCTCTGTTCTGCCCTTGTGGCCCTTGCAGATTCCTTGGGGCTGTGTTGTATGGTGGTTACAGCCCTAACTCTGGCCTGGGGTAAGTCCTGCAAGCTGGACTCTGTCGCCTGCAAGCTGGACTCTGCTGCCTGCAAGCTGTGGCCTTGGGCAAATGCCTAAGCCTCTCAGTGCCTCTGTTTTCTCCTTTGTAAAACGGGGGAATGCCAGGACTGTTGTGAGGATGAAAGAAGAGTACACATGTAAAGCACTTAGAAGAGCTGGCTGTGGGGGAGACAGATGGGGACAGGGCTGTGACTGGGCAGCCTGGGGCTGTAGGTGTGGGAGCAGGTGACTTGCTGGCTGGCCTCTTGGATATCTTCTGCCATCTTGGTGGAGGCTAACCTGGATGCCATTGAAGGCTGGTATTCTATTGCCCAAACTCTTGGTCCTTTCCAACCTCCTTAAGGTCTATCTCCCCCAAGCACCTAGGTAGTTCTCAGGGGATAATGATTTGAGGTGTGACCCAAATCTCTGATGATGGGATTCTAGGAGGTGTGAAAACACTAAAGGGAAGCTGTGGGGTCTTCCACTTACCTCTCAAATCCAGCCATGTTAGCTGCCACCAGCCTAGTCCAGGGCCAAGGGCACTGTGCCCTTCCCAGTTCTGTCCCACTTGTCCCCTTTGAACCTGTCTCTCTTCATCTGTAAAATGGGGTGAAGGGTACAAAGAAGAGGAATCTGTCCTACCTTTAAGCTCCCTTTTGGCTGAAACAGTCTGTTCTGTGGCCTCTGGAAGGCTGCAGATGGGGCTCCAGCTCACTCTGATTAAATAGACCCTGCAAATTTGCCATCAGAGTCCTCCCCCTACCCCCATCTCAACTTTAGGAGCCCTGGGCAAGTCACTGTTTGGGAAAACCTAAAGTGACATGTGTGATAGCCCTCTCTGTGGCTGGGTGGGCTTTACTCATTCATTCTAATAAAGCTTTTGAGCTCCTACTGTAAGAGAATAATCTAACTGATTCATTTTCAGAAATGACTTATTTGAGGGTGTTTTAACTGATTCAAGCCCAGCCCAAAAGTTGTCTGACCGGTCCAGCGCATTCCCAGAGGGTCTCTGAACAGATAGAGCTCTCATTGAAATGGTAATTAGTTACTAGCCCCATTGTTTTCTTCATTCCCTGGTGTTTCTTCTTTCACAGGGCTTAAGCAGGACTTTTTCCTGGGCTTGTCCTGAGCACCCAGACAAAGGAATTCCTTGCAAGGGTGTAATAAACCTTAGCCTTTGTTTGGGAAGATTGTGTACCCCGTAGTACTCAGTCAATGAGGAAGTGGAGGGAGGGACTTGCATACTAGGAAATAAATTGCTCGCTAAAGCCCTTTTCCGTGAGCCTGTCCTGTTCACAGACACATGGACTTGCAAGGCCATTTTTAAACTCTTGCTTCGTTGTGCCTTGTGTCTCCGTGTCCATCCTTTGGCATTGGACGGGTGAGAGCCTTTCTCACACTACTGTGTGCACTGGACTGCTCAAATTAGACATTTAGATTTGAGGGAACTGAGATTTTTTGGAATGGGTTTGGTTTTGGTCAACCCCAGTGTTTGGGTGGATGTCCCCAGCCAATGGTTCAGTGACTCTTGTGACAGTGGATGTAGGAGAACACCTGCTACAGCATTGGTCCGCAAGAGAATCTTTTGCTTGTGACTTATACAAATATGAGACTAAAAGGAAATCTTTACTGTTGGCATCCTTGCTATGGGTCAAATGTGTTCCCCAAAAGTACCTGTATTGGAAACTTGATACCCATTGAAACAGTGCCAAAAAGAGGGTGGGAAATCTGATTATGACAGTTGAAAGGTGGGGCTTGTAGGAGGTGATTGGTTCATGAGGACTGTGCCCTTGTGAATGGATTGGTCCTGTCATGGAGCAATGGGTTGATGGTTTAATGGGTGGTCATGGGCGTGGTTCTGATGGCTTTATAAGGAGAGCAAGTGAGAAGGTCAGCTCTCTCCTGCTCATGCCACTCTCTTGCCATGTGATACCCTTAGTAGCTGCAGAGAGTCACCACCCAGAAGAAGACCCTCACCAGATGTGTTCCCTGGACTTTGGACTTCCAAGCCTCTGAAACTATAAGAAATAAATTTCATTCTTTTATAAATGACCCAGTTTCAGGTATTCTGTTATAAGCAACAGAAACGGACTAATACAATTCCAAGCTCAGATGCTGACCAGGGTTGGGGTTGGGTAGATAATAACGACAGTGACGGGAATGATGACAGAACGGAAGCGCTTAGGAGGAGCAGGCACCGTTCTAAGTTCCTCACATAGGTGATCTCTCAATTTTTACAGTAACATTCAGAATTATTGCCTCATTCCTATGTGAGGAAATAAGGAACGGTGAGATGGAACGACGTCGCTCGAGGTCATGTGGCTAAGTGCTGGAGGCAGGACTCGAACCCAGGCTTCTGACTCCAGTAACTGTGTTGAAGCACACACAGTGTGATACAATGGAGGGTGCCGGGGTCTGTGTCAAACTGAAATTGCCAAGGGCACCACCGCAAATTGTTGCCATGTTGGAAAGAAGGCTAGATCTTTCGATTTTTAAGAGGAGCTGGGAATTCTGCTTTTTATGCAAAGCGTTCTTATTTTAAAATATTGGCCATAAATTTTTTTAACAATTGAAAACAAGCAGGCCAAGCGAAATGTGTCCTCACACTAGACAAGGAGGAAGTAAGGAAAACACCTTGTGGGATTTGTTGTAAATGTCACTTCTTCTTGACCCTGGCTGGGCTGGGGGCCCTGTCCCCCCACCCCCTGCTCTCTGAGCCCAGCGACCCTCTCCAGGCCACGACCCTCGATGTTCCAACCATCACCACATCCTGGCACCTGCCACAGGATGTTCATTGCATGGATGTGTAGATTGGCAAGTGGCTAAAGGAGAGGAAAGAAAGAAGGCAGGGAGGGAGGGAGGGAGGGATGGAGGGAGAGAGGGACAGAGGGAGAGAGCGAGGGTTCCATAGCGGTTCTGAGAACCAAGGTTCTGAGAAACCAGTGTGGACAGAAGAAGAGACAGAGCCCACTGGCATTAAGATCCTTCTTGGCCCCACTGAATCAACAGCTGCCCTGATGACAGATCGTCAGGGAAGAGAGGGGCACTCGGCAAGGCCTGAGTGGGTGATGGGGGCTTCCTGTGAGAGGAAGCAGGAAAGAGCCTCCTTGGAAACCGTGGTGGCCTGTGACCTTGGATGGAGCTCCCTTAGAGAGCAAGAGCTCGACCCTCAAACTGAACTGTCTGTAGAGGAGGGCTGTGGTCGCAACCTTTTGAGGCAAAAAAAAAAAAAAAAAAAAAAAGTTGAAAATTAGAATTCTGTGTCCCTTGGAAATTTTTATTAACTCTCTGCCTAAGGCCTTATGTGTATAGTAATGATATTGCCCTTTTATTTTATTTTTAGAATTTATTTTTGGACAGTATACTGGAAAAAGCACAGGACTGGGAATCAGGTCACTTGGGTTTCAGTCCCAACAACCCTGCCTCAGCCTTGCTGTGTGACCTGGGTAGGTGCCACACCCTCTCTGGGACCCCAAGGTGGAGGAGGAGGTCAGGCTGAGTGACACGTGCAGAATTTCCACTCTGTGTCCATGACGAAGCTTGAGGCAGCAGCTCTCAAACCCCAAACCCCTGATCAGCAGCGGCTCCCATGACCGCCTGGCTGGGAAAGCAGTGACAGGACAGGCCAGGTCAGGGGAGCTCGCCCCAGTGTCACATTTGGACAGAGGCCAGAGGCTGGGACCCAGGGTTGGGACCGAGGGTGAAGGACCCGGAGCAGCAGAGCAGGGATCAGGTGCTGTGAGACAGAGGAGGGAAAGGAAACCCCACGGCTAAGTGCCTGCCATCTGTCCTACTGAGTGTCTCCCCAGGCTCGACTGTTCTTCAAGGGCTGTGATTGAACCTTGCTTGTTTCTGTGGCCTTGGGGCCCAGCACAGGCTGGCACTGTGTTGAGGTTCAACACCAGTTTAATGAATGAGCCAGCAAGTGGCAGTGGGTGCACCGTGCATTGGACAGAGGTGACAGATATGTCTTCTGGGGACTCTGCCCGGGCAGCCTTGGGAAAGGTGTGTCCAGCGAGCAGCTGGTTGAGGCTCCTTTCCTTCCAGCAGCAGAGCAGCTCACACACATCCAGAGGCTGGTGGGAGGGAGAAGGGAGGAGGTGACACCTGCGTCGTTAGGAGAGGAGAGTGAGGGTGGCAATAGCCCCGGTGTAGAGAGGGGACATGCTTCGGAAGTGACTTGAGGACTCGGGGTCCCATGGGACCTTTGGAGCTCTTGTCCACAGCACTGTCAATGGCCAGCCTGCTCCTGTCCCCCTCGCCACACCTGCTATGGGCTGAATTGTGTTCCTAGAAAGATACGCTGATGTTCTAACCCCTGGTACCCCTGAGTGTGACTTTATTTGGAAATAGGGTCCTTGCAGAGGTAAGTAGATGAGGTCCTTAGGGTGGGCCCTAATCTGATATGGCTGGTGTTCTTATAAGAAGAGAAGAGACCCGGAGGCACACGCAGGAGAAGGCCATGTGACAAGGGATGCAGAGACAAGTTCTGCTGCCACAACCCAAGGAAGAACAAGGATTGTCAGCAACCACCGAAGCTAGGAAGAGGCAGGAGAGGAGCCTTCCCAGAGCCTTCAGAGAGATCATGGCCCTGCCGCCACCTTGGTTTTCGACCTCTGACCTCCAGCACTGGGAGAGAATGAATTTCTCTTGTTTTAAGCCACCTGTTGGTGGCATGTTGTTATACAGCCCCAGGAAGCCAATACCCCGACTTTGAGTCTGGAGGAGCTCCATCCTCCCAGACACCTGTCTAGACCGCCGCTGGCTGGGTGCAGGGAGCCGCCCCCTCACCGCAGTCCCTAGGCCTCCTCAGAGGGCTTCAGAGAGTCTCAACTCAGCAGAGAGACTTCTCCAGGGTGAGCTGGACTCTTCCCACCCCAGGGTGACGAAGTGTTTTCCCATAGTGGCCTCCTCGTGCTGTGAGATTTGGCTGATCCACAGGACAGGCTGACAAGGAGGGGGTGGCTCTCCTGCTGTCTCCCAGCCCGATCTCCCTCCCCCTGCCAAGGATAGTACCATCAGTCCCTATACTGGACTGCATAGTGTGCCCCCAAATTCATGCCCTCCTCGAAACTGTAAATGTGACCTTATTTGGAAATAGGGTCTTTGTGGATGTAAGCAAACTAAAATGAGGTTGTTGGGCTCTTTTACCTGCCTATAATCCTGCCGACTGGGCCAATTGTTGAGCTAGGGCTGGGTATGGAGCTCACAGACCCCTCAAGCCCGTTCCAGACTGGGTCACAAACCCTTCACATGCCAGGCTGGGTCCCCAGACCCCTCACACACCAAGCTGGGTCACCAGACCTCTCACACGCAGGTCTATGAACTAGGTAACTGGCAAACAGGTCCTTGGAAGCCATAGGTTTGAGAGCATGGCAGTGTGCACAGTGGCTGCCCAAGGCAGTAAACGCCAGCCAAAATGGTGGTGCCGCACATGTGCACTAACTCCACCCAGACACACATATACAATTTGCTTACAAAGAATGTGCTGCACCACCCCCAACTGGACCCATGCAAGAGGGCCTGATTAAATTATTCTGTTTTCCCAACAGAGGTCATACTGGATAAGGGTGAGACCTAAATCCAATATAACTTGGGTCCTTATAAGGAAAGGGAAATTGTAAACAGAGACACACACACAGGGAGAAAGCCATGGCCATGTGACAATGGAGGCAGAGACTGGAGTGATGTGTCTCCAAGCCAAGGAATACCAAGGACTGCCGGAACAGCCAGAGAGAGAACGAACCTGCTAACACTTTGATTTCAGACTCCTGGCTTCCAGCTTCCAGAACTATGAGAGAGGAAATTCCTGTTGTTTTAAGCCATCAGTTTGTGGTAATTTGTTATGGCAGCCTAGGAAACTGAAACGTTCCCCCCAAAGAGACCAGGCTGGAGTCCCTGCTCCAATGGCAATGGGCCGTAGAACATGAGGCAGGTCAAAGTCTCCTCTCAGAACCTCAGTCTCCTGTTCTGCTAAGTGGAGATACATATTCCCACACCCCACTCTCAAAATCCTTACTGTGTTGTCATGGAAGGAGGTGGTGGTAACTGTCCTTTCTCCCATGTGCCAGGCACTGTTCTAGGATGAGATCCACCAGGGGACAAGACAGATGAGGTTTTTATTTTCATGGGACTCACAGTCTAAAAGGCGGGGGGAGTAGGGAGAGAGACAAGTAAACCACTAAACTGGATAATTTCAGAGAGTAAGTGTTGCAATTTGGGGGCATTTTTCCTTAAGACTGGGCTGTTGGAGTTCTAGAGCTTCCAGAGCTTTTCTCAAGCTCAGACAAGGATGGCTACCCCCAACCTCTCTCTGCTATGCCTGAGTGTCTCCCATTATCCCACTCCGTGGCTCAAGGCATCACATTGTCTGAAGGACCCTGATTAGAAAAAAAAAGCAAAGCAAAGCAGGTATCTTGGCTCTTTAGCCTCTTCTGTGGACAGTGAATGAGCACCTGCTGTATGCAGAGCCCAGACAGGAAGCTGAGCAAGCATTTACCCAGCACCAGCTCATTGAGCGTTGTATGAGTTTGTTAGGGTTGCCATAACAAAGTGCCACAAATTGGGTGGCTTAAACAATAGAAATGCATTGTCTCATGATTCTGAAGGCTAGAAGTCCAAGGTCACAGTGTTGGCAGGGTTGGTGCCTTCTGAGGGTGTGAGGAGGAATTCGTCTGTGCCTCTCAGCTTCTGGTGGTTGCTGGCAGTCTTTGGTGTTGCTCGGCTTGTAGAAGCATCACCCTGACCACTGCCTTCCTCTCCACATGGACTTCTCCCTGTGTGCATGTGTCTCTGTGTCCAAATTTCCCCTTTTTATAAGGACATCAGTCATATCGGATAGGGGCCCACCCTTGACAATCCAGCTTTATTGTTCCCATTCCACAGGCCATGAGATGGCATCTTAGGGAGGTGACGTGACTGGCTGGGTCACCAACCGGTGGAGGGACTGGGATTTCAGCAGGTCCTCTGACTGCCCAACCCCCAGGTGGATCTTTGTCATGTGAAAGTGGTGGGCACACTGAGGCTCGCTCTTCCCTGTCCTGTTAATCAGGCCTGCTGTGTCCCCCTGGCCTCCAATCCTCACACCAGCCAGGGCTTCAGGTGGCTTCTCTGTCCCTGGGGTTCAAGGAGGCGGAGCCCTAGCATTTGCATGAAATGCAAATTCCCAGGGAGAACTGAGATCTTCATCCCCTGTCTGTGTGTGAACATGTCTCTCTGCTGCAGGGACAAGCAGATCCAGACACACACGGTTCCCCTTGCTGACAGAGGGAAGCCCTGTCTCAGTGGCAGGCTGCCCCGCCCACTGCTTTCTGAGCTCCTGGGGAGTTGTGACCCATTTAGCCTCTTCCCTCCCCAATGCCAGCTCCTCCCTCAGGCTGTGGCTGATCAATGGCTGGGCAGCCACCAGGTACAGAGGACACTGATCGTGCAAGATCTTCTGCTTTTCAGACTGTCCAGTTACCAGGCTGCCTGGGCCGGGAGCCTGGGCTGCTTGATTTTCCAAAGGACAGGGTGGGATACAGAGGCAGGGTTCAGGGTGTCTTTGACCCTCACCCGCACACTGTCCTAGCTCCCACCCCAAGCATCTGTCCCTTGGAAAGTTGCAAGGTAGAGGCCAGAGCCTGGGAAGAGGGGAGGTTGGAGGGAGGAGAGAGAATGGTCCGGGGCTAGGGGCAGTCACAGTGGAGCAAGGCTGCGGCCTCGGTCACAGGATCAGGGTGAGGGCCATGGCAGGGCCAAGACTGAGAAGCAGGAGAAGGTGAGGGAAGGTGCCCGCACCCAGAGTCCTACATGGCTGGGCGCCCCCTGCATGCTGGGCCCCCTTATGTACATCTCTACTTGTTTGTCAGGGGTGTGGGATGTCCTACATGTAACAGATGACGGAGCCCAGCTCAGCAGAGTTGGGAGCCTGGACAGGTTCTGAAAGGGGCCAGCCCGGGGCTGCAACCCAGCCACCCCTGAGGTGTGCGTGCATTCACCCACACCCACAGCCTCCCCGCAGAGTGCTCGCATGCCCACTGCCCCTCCACCCATGCCCCACGTGTGTACACCTCCCCTCTACACCGCATGCACACGCACACACGCTTCCTGCTCCACAGGAGTCTCGCTCCATGCACCTTATGCTGTGTGCACACGCCCAAGCACACGGGGGCTCAGTGTGCACACCACAGTCCGGCCTCAGGACACACAGTGATTGAAAGTCAGCCTCCTTACTGAGACCAACACTTATCAGACTGTGCACACCCCAAAAAACCCTGGCTCACCACACGGGCTTTAGGGCACACTCCAGCTGAAGCCATCATCTCTACAGCGGCACAGTTCAATAGAACTATAATGTGAGCCAGGCTTATAATTTATATTTTCTAGTAGTTGCATGAAAAGAGGCAAAAAGAAGCAGTTGAAATCTATTTTAGTAATACATTTTATTTAACCACAGATAGCCAATATGTTACCATTTCGCCACACAATCAATATAAAAATCCTTATTGAGATAGTTCACATTCTTCATTTGCACTTGGACTTGGAAACCTGGTGTGTATCTCACCTTTGCAGCCACCTTGGTTCAGGCTGGTCACATCCTAAGTGCTCAAGAGCCCACGTAGCCAGTGTGGCTATCGCCAGGGACAGCACAGCTCTATAGAGTCAGATAGGAATTCAGATGATTCCCAGCTAAACAAAAAATGGCATGAAACCCCACCCCCCACCTCCACTTTCTCCTCTCCTGTCCCCAGAATGCATGGGCCTCGACTCCCTTTCTTTCCCTCAGGCTAGTGACTCCTTTGGTCTCACCTGTCCAGGTGAGCAGGCTGGTGTGAGCCACTGCCCCCAACTGCACGGGCCTCTGCACAGCCTGCAAAGCCCCCCTGGGCCACCCCCACCTCATGCTCTCCGGGACCAGGGGCTGTAACCAGGCAGGAATATCACCAGGCAATGGGCCCCAGGGGAGAGCTCAGATCTCCAGCACGTTCCTGCCGGCCTCCAGGGTGCCCACGGGGCAGGGTGGGGCAGGGCAGCCACTGCCTGTCTCCTGCCTCCTGCCTGTTTACCTGTGCTCAGTCACAGAGCTGTCCAGGACCCAGCAAGAGGCCCATGGAGCCTGGGGCCACAGGCCACAGGGGACAAGGGCCAGACACCCTGGCCATGGCTCTGCGCCATTGATCTGGCCCAGGCCAGCTGCGTGGGGGTGGGGAGACCTTGGCCTGAACAAACAGAGGCTCTGAGGCCTGCGTGCAGGCCCGGCACCCACTCTCAGAGGTAAGCAGGGGCCTCCAGGACAGGGGACCAGGGTCTATGAATCACTTGGTGACAGTGTCTACTCTGAGAGCCAGGCCTCACTCTCTAGGGCTTGAGCCACCTGCCCTACTCTGAGACCAGGTCTGCAGGGCCTCATCGGCCAGGGAGACTGGTGAGCAGAAGGGGAGGGGTCCGGAGGGCCGGGGCTGGGTAGGACAGCGTGGGGCGAGGCCAGGCCAGGTGTGTGGGCCGGCATGGGGCAGTGGAGGGGCTGTGGGTTCCGGAGGCTGGGTGGCTTGGGATTCAGGTGGGCAGGGATGGGAGAGGAGAGAGGCCCCGTTTATTGGGCAGACTACCCTACCCCTACCCTGCAGGATTGGACATGCTGCCCCCCTACACTAAGGTGCCCTACCTGGTGTGGAGGACAGGCCCTGAGCCCCACAAGGCACACACGTGCTGACCCAAGCACAGACCCTGGCTGGCAGGCTCAGAGTCGGCGTGTGTGTGCGCATGAGAAGCAAGGGCCTGCATCCACGAGTTTATGTGTCACAAATAGGTGTGCGTGTATCCCTCGATATGTCTCCATCTGTGTATATCTGTGTGTAAGTTTGCGTGGGTGTTTATACCTGTGGAAGGGACTCCCACCCTGTTCCCACCATACTCAGGAACACAGAGTTAGGGTAGCTCATGGCAGAGATTCACTCCATGCCCTAGTGGCCTTACTGAAAGGCCACAGTAGTGCCTTCTGTGGTCCTACATCAGAACTCCTGCTCTGCCCTGGCAGAGTGACCTCCGGCAAATCATTTCATTTCTATGTACCTCAGTTTCCCCAGCTGTTATATCAAGACAGCAAGGCAAACATCCCAAGCTGCTATAGGCAGGCATAGGATGTGGTTGGCAGTGCTACCCAGCACAGGGCTGGCACATAGCAGGAGTTCACACATAGTGGGTGAAGCTGGATCTGAATTGCCAGTGCACAGCCCTCTGCTGGGGGAGGTGTGGCCTGGCCAGGGCGAGCTCAGCCTCCAGTGGGAAGACCAGGACCCTCCAAAGGTCAGGAGAGAGTGAAGAGCAGGTACCAGGATGTGGTCCAGTGCTCGGATCAGGGGAGAATCCTCCAGGTCCCTGTGGCAATTGGCACACAGTCCCTCCTTCCAGGGGCTCAATATCAGAGACAGTCAACTCTCTCTGTCCACAAGGTGAATTATGCATTGGTAGGAGCAGCCCAGGAAGCTTCAGAGGGACAGCTACTCTTCCTGGAGAGTGGCCAGGAGGTCAGGTCTCAGCTGAGGTGTGAAGGGGCTACATAAGAGTTGGCCAGGGCGGGAGGTGGGAGTCCAGGCAGAAGGAAGAGTGTGCGGGAGAACCTGGCTGTGAATGAGAGTGTCCCAGGCTCAAGATCCAAGAAAGGCTGTTTACCCAGGGCTGGCAACCAGCTCTCGATTCATAGACGTTTACTACAACTGTTAGGATTCATAACCAGGAGGAATCCAGTGTCACTGGGGTGCACGGGGGAAGAGGAAGTAGGGGGCAGGGTGGCAGGAGAAGCTGGCCAGGCCACACGTGCACGCAGCACCTTCGAGCTATGTGGGGGGAGCTGGGATCTTATCATTCATTTGTTCAACAATTACTGAGTATCAGCTCGGTGCTAAGCTCTGTGCTGGGAGCAAGACACACAGCGGTGGACAGAAAAAAACCCCTTCTCTGATGCAGCTTACAGCCAGGGAGCAGACAAAGGACACCTAATATCCTGCCATTTAGGTCTCAAGATGTGCTATACAGAAAAATGCCACAGGGAGGGGAGTGGCATCTCTGCAGAGATGACATTTGAGCCAAGAATTGAAGGGGTAGAGGAGTGAGCCATGAGGCAAACTGAAGGGAAAGTGTTCCAGGTAGGGGGGATGGCAAGTGTGAAGGCCCTTAGATGGGTACATTGGAGGTCGAGCAAGGAGCTAGGCGTGGCTGCAGCAGGGGAAAGAAGAGAACAGGAAGACACATAAGGGCCATGTTGCATGGGCCCTCTGGTTTGTGTTCCAGGTGGGTGGGAGCTACGTGAACAGGGCATGTGGTGAAAACACCACTCTGGCAGTTGTGTGGGACGTGCTGGTGGGGATGGCTGTAGGACCGGCTATTGCAGAAGTCAAGGTGACAGATGATGGTGGCCTGGAGAGTGGTGGGGGCCATAGAGATGACCCTTTCTCCTGCTGGATGGGAAATCTGAGAGGATGGAAATGGTGTCTCTTATATTCACTATGTGTCCCCCATGCCCGGCATAGAGCCTGGCACCAAGCTCAACAAAAGTGGGGTGACTGAGTCATTGGATCTAGGACTACACAGGCCAATAATGTCATGCATGCCCCAACTCTAAGCCTCACCAGTCCTGCTTCCTGGAGGCAGAAAGATGTAGGAGAGAGGGGGCTGCACTGGGGGTCTGGAGACCTGGCTTCCTCCCTCATTCGTTCTTTCATCCGTCCTTCATCCACGTAGCAGGTGCTATGCTGTGTTCTATGGGGAACCCCAGAGGTGATCAAGACACAGGCCCTGCCTCTCTTGTAGGAGACAGAGACGAGGCCAAAGCCAGGCATATTGTTAATCTGATCAAGGGCTGTCCAGGAGAGGAGGTAGTTTAACTCGCCAGGGCCCCAGAACCCATTGTTGGGCAGGTGGCCTGGGAATGGTCCTCTGCAGCCCTCAGGAAGAGGGTGTGGCCTGCACAAAGGCAGGGTCTTGTGGGCCTATGGGGTGCCGAGCATGATGGAAGTTACAGCTCGAGAGGCAGTGGGCAGCAACCTGGCCATGGAGGGTCTTGGGTGCCATGGAAAGGGGGTTGGATTGCAGGTAGCTGGGAGCCATGAGAGGATCTTGAGCAAGTGAATGAGTGGAGCTGGGTGGGGAACATCTCTCCACTGACAAAGTGGAGGAGGTATTAGAGAAAGAGACAGGACACAGGAAGCCCAGCTGGGAGCCTGCTCCAGGACTCCAGGTGGGCAGTGATGGTGAATCCAGGTGTATGACCCCTCCCCCCATTTGGACTGTCTCTTGAGTTTTCACGCAGTGGGTCTTCTGAAAATGGGCTCCTCTGTGATGCATGAAGTCCTCCCAGATGGTTGTGAGAGGCATTTATGGGGGAGGCAGAATCCACAGAGAGAAGGGGGGTGCTCTACTGAGCATCCTACTCTAGGCTCCCCTTGGTGCCTCCATTAATGGACCTGTGACCTTCTCTGAGCCTCAGTTTCTCCCTCTGCACACTGGTGATCTGTGAGGCAGTAGAGCAGAGTGGGCAGCGAGTTACTCTGAAGACAACCTGCTTGGGTTTGCAGCCTGGTTCTGCTGCTAACCCCTGTGTGAACTTGGCCAAGCTGCTCAGCCTCTGTGCCTCAACTTTCTCATCTGTAAAATGGGAAAAAATAAGAGAACCTACCCCATAGGGTCTATGTAAGGCTCAAGCAAGACAGTGCATATAAATAAAGCACTGCAAGTAGTCCAAATAAATGTCAACTGTTGTTGCTACTGTGCCCCCGAGTCCCCATGGCTCTATGAGTCATTCTGAAATAGCTCCTTGGTGATCCAGACTTAAGAGTAAAACAGGGGTGTGGCCTCCTCGGGTGGAGGGAAAAGACCTGGGGCTGAGAGAAGGCAAGGAACTAGCCCTCACCTCAGCTCTCCCCGATCCAGCCACCCTGCTCAGGTTGGCCACCTCACGCACAGGTGGCCAGCCCAGGACAGCAAGGCAGCTCCGCGATGGGCACTCGGGCTTGTTGTGTGGCCTTGTGCAACAGTCAACCTCCTTTTCCTTCTCTGTTTCTTGTCTGTTTCTCGTCAGGGATGCTGTGGACATTTTGGGAAGTGGGTGGGGCTGTCCCACTGTGAAGGTTAATTCTAGATGTCAACTTGGTTAGATGAAGGAATGCTGAGAAACCTGGTAAAGCTATCTTTTCAGGTGTGTCCATGAGAGTGTTTCCAGCAGAGATTAGTATGAGAGTCTGAGTGGCCTGGGTGGGAAAGACCCACCCCCAGTGTGGGTGGCAACCATCCAATCTGCTGGGGGTCCGGAGAGAACAAAAAACAGAGGAAAGAGGTGAAGATTTCTCTCTCCCGATCCGCTGGAGCTGGGATACACTCTTCTTTCCTATCTGTGGACATCAGAGCTCAAGACTCTTCAGCTTTTGGGTTCCAGGACTTACACCAAGGACCCCATCACCTTCCCTGGTTTTGAGGTCTTTGGACTTGGACTGAATCACGCCACGGCATCTAGTTTATAGATGGCCTATCGTGGGGCTTTTCTTCATAGTCACACGAGCCAATAATTCCCCTAATAAATCCCTCTCATATAATTATAACATACACCCATGACTAAGACACCCACCCATTGTAGGACATTTACCATTCCCTGGCATTCATGACCTGGCCCCACCCTGCATGTACGAATGTCGTCTGGTCAGTGGGTGAGGGGTACTGCTATGCCCGGTTGGGAATCACCTGCAGTTGCTCCTTGCAACTGATAGCGGCTACTCAAGAGGGTCACTGTGGCTGGATGCCAAGACCCTTGGCTGGCAACAGTGCTAAGGAGAGCTGCAGGGAGGCAGGGAGGAAGATTTTGAGCATCACTGAGGAATCCCATTTTCAGGAAACCCATGACACAGCCTGCCCAACACACGCGTTGTCTTCTCAGGATGCATTTTACAGCCATAGTGGCATTTACAGATGCGGGAAGAGGAGACAAACTTCCCAGTGGTCTGGAACCCTTGCTCTGCTGGTGGGTTGTGAGTACAGAGAATCTTTGCTCTGGGTGGTGGGAAAAGCTGCCTGAGAAGCCAAATAACATTTAGAAGTTTGCTTGAGAGGGTCTTAAGACCCAGGGCACTGAAAGGGGTGATGTTCAGTTGTTATTTAATCATAATGTGTTAATTAACAGCCCATTTACAGGAAGCATTCCAGAGTAGCAGTGAGACACCTGGACACAACCCCCACTTACCTGCTGTGTGACCTTGGGCAAGTGGCTTATTAGCCTTTCTGGGATTCAGTTTTTTCATCTGTAAAATGTGGCTGGTAGTGAACGCTTGATATTCCAGTCGCATCAGAAAAATGAAGCTAGGGTAACTAGGCAACTCTGGACTGAGTTGCTGGTAGAACACTCTGGGTCTCAGTTTTCTTATCTGTCCAATGGGTGCAGTACTTCAAGAGGTGTTTGGAGGTTTAAATGAGATAGTGCATATAAAGTGCCCATGCAAAGGGGGCCAGAAGAAGAACACATGGGACAGTGGTCCCACATCCTGGAGGGACCTGAGGATTAAATGTTATGATATGTGAAATGTTTTGTGGGGGCACTAGGTGAATATGAGGTTTTTGTCCCCTTCCTTGGTCCCAAGAGACTTTGGGAGGGTAGGAAGACAAGAGGTATGGTACTTCTTGAGGGAGGGTAGGTCGCCACCCTGCGCAGTACAGGTTCAGGGGCTTTTGGGGCAGACGCTGAGTGCATTGCCTGGGCTGCACTGCGGGAAGCTCTGCTAATGGGAATCAGGAGAAGGAAAAGCATCTCTGAATGGAAGAAAAGCCATGGGCAAGAGGAGCTGGCTTGTAGAAGTCTGTACCCAGTTCTGTCTGTGGGTACAGCTTCTGGATGGGGGTGGTGGGGAGGTTCAGGGACTAAAATCTCCATATGTCTTCTGACCACAGGGAGGCTGGGTGTCACTTGCCCTCAGGGCAAACCCCTCTGAGACTTGCCTGCCTCCTCTGTGAGCTGGCTCACTGCCCACTTGCAGTCGCTGCTACCTGATGTTATTTCCCTGCCCCTCAAAAGGCAGGGCGTTGTCTTGCTTCTGTGCACCGTTGGTGCTCTGCAAAAGTTCCCTTGCAAATGCCAGGGTGTTTCCAACTTAGGTCTGTCTCCCCACCAGGATGCCCACGGCTGAGGCCCCCCAGATGGCTGGTGGGCAGGGCGATGGAGGTGATGGTGAGGAGGCAGAGCCGGAGGGGATGTTCAAGGCCCCTGAAGACTCCAAGAGGAAAGTCCGGGACTACCTCCGCCTGGCACCCCTGTGGCTGGCCCTGGTTGTGCTGGCTTCAGCGGGGGTGCTGCTCTGGTATTTCCTAGGTAATGGTGTGGGCCCACCCAGGAAAGGCACCTGAGGGGACTTGGGGTGGCTGCAGGGGGCACAGCAGGACAGGCCTGGATTCCAGGCTCAGCAGTGCCTAGTGGCTTGCTGTGCAAACTTGGGTAAGGCACTTCCTCTCTCTGAGTCTCCCTCCCTGTCCTTCGAGGTGGGAATGCTGCTGGACCTTCATGCTAGGTCCTGTGGCTCTGGTCTGCTCCATGCCTGGACCAAGTGGCCCTCAGTTCCCCACCAGCTGGGTAAGGAGAGCTCTCACAGTACCCAGTTCTTGAGTGTAAGCATTGCCTTTCCTTGCCTGCAGTCCTCCTGGGTTGCCCTGAGTCTTGGAGCCAACCTGGCTTTGCTGGAGGAGGCCCAGAGGTGCCAGTGGTGCCTGATACCAATTAGTGCCTCTGCTCACTCGAGCCCAGCCAGGTGCTCCTCTAGGGTGGAGATCACAGCTCCACCACCCCTAGGTCTCCATGGCTCTGAATGAAAGGGGGATGAAGCGGGGCTAGGGAGCAGCTGGGTTTGGGGGCCTCTCCCATGTCCCAAATTTTGGCCCTTCCTCCCCAATATCATAGCTCTCAGTCAGTCCCCTGGGCCCCAGTAGCAACTGGCCCATGCTCTGGGCCCATCCATCCATCCTTCCATCCATTCATTCGTTGAATAAATGCTCTTGAGCATCTACTATGTCTTTCTCTAAAACCGATGGAGACTGTATCTCATTTCTTCAGCTCCTGGTGATGGGGAGTAATGCAGAAACAAAATTAGATAGTGCCTGTGAAAATGCTCCCTGTACATTTTAGAAAACTCATTCATTCATTCAGCACTGAGCAGCTCCTGTGTGCCAGGCTCTGTGCCAGGTTCTGGGGATAGCCACCCACTTCAAGATTTAGCGGTGGCGTCAGACAGGGCAATTATAATAAAGCACAACATGTGCTAAGACGGAGGAAGTTGAGGCTGGGAAGCCACAGCAGGGAAAGCCCAGCTTGTAAGTTATCAGAGACTTCCCATTAAACATTCTGCAAAAGTTAGACTGTAATCTTACTGGCTCAATCTCATGGTGGAACTTCAGCCCTGTTGAAAGGAACCAGGGGACCCACTTTGGAGCAGTCATCAGGGAGATTGATCTGCCCAGGCCCAGCTCCAGTGGGGTCAGGAGAGGAGGAGTTCTGGAACCAGTCCCTGGGGGTGACACTGTTAGGAACCCCAGGTTTGACATGGACCTGTTTGTGATGACTCATAGAGTTGACAGTGATTCTACTTTGAGCTGTGAGGAAGGAGTAGACACTGTGCACATTTCACCACCGGCAGGAAGCCAGTGCCCCAAATAGCACTGGCTGCGTGGGCCTCCTTGGGCACCAGGATAATTAGTCTTCAGGGTAAAACACAGAGCACTGGGCTGGAGGGCAGGGACTCACCTGCAAATTGTCTTTCTTTGCAGAGGAGTCTAATTCCTCCTGATTACACTCTTGGGGTAAATCATGCCCCACCCCCACCACAGGAGGGGTGCTCCATGGGGCTGAGGATGGGAGGGTGAGTGCTCCCAAGCCCCACCTGGGGGAAGCCCACTGCCCCCAAAGGATTAAGTGTAGGGGAGGCACTTCAGGAGCTGTTGGAACGACTCTGCGCTCCCCACCCCCGGCTTTGCCATAGGTGCTGGGCGCTGGGCAAGGAGGTGAGTCAGAGGCACTCCCTGCCCAGTCTGGAAGCGGAGATGGGCAAGTGGCTGATCACACTGGAGCAGGATAAGCCCCAAGTGAAGAGCAAATGACTGGCCGAGTGGCAGCCTGACCCAGCAAGCAGCCCAGGAGCG
Source organism: Cynocephalus volans (assembly GCF_027409185.1). NCBI lineage: Eukaryota > Metazoa > Chordata > Mammalia > Dermoptera > Cynocephalidae > Cynocephalus > Cynocephalus volans. The sequence continues at coordinate 13,032,925 of NC_084471.1, forward strand.
GGTGGGGGCTGGCTTCCCAAGAGCATGGGCGCTGCTGTTCCCCTGGGCTCCGGTAGCAGGGCCCTGAATGCCACCAATTGTATTTTCCTGGTCCTTTCCCCCTCCTGCTGTCCTGGGTGGGGGTCTAATGTTTTCTTCTCAAACCTCCAGCATGACCCCCCCCACCTTGTCTCCTGCTTCAGTGAGAAAACTGAGCCACTCAAAAGAGAAGCCCATAGATGCTTGTGTCACACCCTCCCAACTGCACCCACATACCCTGCCTCCGTGTGTCCCCGTGGGTGAACCATCCCTGCACTAAGGCCAGGTCTCCTCCTGGACCCCAGATCCCACCCTCTTTGCCCATGCAATGGCCCAGCGCGAGCAATAACTCCCTCTGCTTTCATCTTACTTGGAGTAAAAACCAAAGTCCTCTCGGGCTCGCGAGCCCCCCATCACCTCTCTGCTGCCCCATTTCGTTTCCTCCTGCTCTCCCCGTTGCTCTCTCTTTGCTGCTCCTGACACACCAGGAAGCTCCCGCCTCAGGGCCTTTGCACTTGCCGGGCCTTCTGCTTGGAACACTCTTTCCACAGATGCACTTCCACGTGGTGACACCATCACCTTCTTCCCTGGCCTCCACGTTGCCACCCACCCCCAGCCCCTGATTTCCACAGCACTTAACACCTCTGACATGTTATACACTATGTTTGTTGTTTATTGTCTTGCTAGGCCATAAGCTCTTAACTGCAGGCTTTTCTCTTTGTTGTTTTGTTCATTATTAAACTGATATATTCCTAAGTGCTTTAGACCAGTCTCTACCTACAGTAGGTTCTCAATAAATATTTGTCAAATGAATGAATGAATGAATGAATGAATGAATGAATGAATGAATGAATGAATAGGGGTATTAAACCAGGGCTGTAGATCTACTTTCTTCACCTCAGCCAGAATAGTCTTTGCAAACCAGAGATCTGGTCACATAATTCCTGGTTTTAAATCTTTCATGGTTTCTCTTGTTCATGGGGTAAAGACTGAAACCTCTCCTGCTGATGCACCAGCCTCTCGTCCCCCCTTCTGTCTGAGTGCTTGAGCCAAACAGTCTTTTAGTCCTGGTCCTTACCATGACTCCTCTGCCTCAGGACCCTTGCACATGCTGATTCCTCTGCCTGGAGGCTACTTTACTCCCTCTTCTCTTCCCAGGTTACGGTTTCCCAGTCCTTACATCTTACCTGGAGGGTCACTGTGGCCGAGGCCCAGTCCTTTGTCACATCCCCTCAATAGCACCTGGGCTTCTCCTTGATGTCACTCTTCACAGATGAATCCTGCACGCTGGGTGGTTACCGGAGTATTGTCCTTACTCACCACTGTCAGCTCCACAAGGGGAGACACATCTGTCCTGGTTGACTAGTACACCCCACATAGTAGGCACTTAGCACATACTCGTGGAATCCCTGGACAACCTGATGAATGGAAGGATGCAGAGGTGCCAACCCATGACCTTGATCTTCTGGGCCAGGTGGATTTCCTGGCCTTCATGTCATCCATGTCCTGGGCTGGTTGCTGTGTCAGCCTCTCACTGGGAGCCTTTGGGACACCATACATCTGTGTCCACTGGGAGCCTTTGGGACACCATACATCTGTGTCCATACACCGTGGAGCCAGTTTGTCACCAAATAATGTTGGATGACCATGATGACAATGACAATGGCAAAGATGCTGCTGCTGCAGCTGCTGCTGACAGTGCCTCAGAGGCCCAAGACAGTGAGGCTGAGCTGAGGGTCTGGGTGGCAGGAGAAGGCATGGGAGAGACAGGAGCCTCTCTCACCTGCTGCCTCAGTTAACCCTGCGGGTTCCTTCCTGGTCAGGGTACAAGCCAGAGGTGACGATCAGCCAGGTATACTCAGGCAGCCTCCGGGTGCTCAATCGCCACTTCTCCCAGGATCTCGCCCGCCGGGAGTCCAGTGCCTTCCGCAGTGAAACCGCCAAAGCCCAGAAGATGGTAGGGAGGATTTCGGGAATGGGAGGGTGGAATGTGGGGCGTGAAGGGAGGGGGAGAGGTCTGATCACATCAGGCCAATTGGTCAACCCTACGGGAGCACTCCCTGGGAGCACAGCTCTGTTTTAGGCACCATGGAAGGGGGTGTGGCAGAGGGTGGTGGGAAAGCTAGTGGACTCCTGGGTCAAACGCACTTGGGTTAAATCCTGACTGAGCCACTTACTAGCAGCAGAGCGCAACCTGAGGACAGTTAGCCATGTGCAGTTGAGGCTGTCAGGGCTCCACCCTGTCCCCTCCCTTACGGGGCGTGGTTCACTGCACTGGGGATGGTCTGCTGACAGCACCTTGCACCCTCTGGCTGTACCCCTCAGCCATGAGAGCTGGAGTGGGTGGTTAGACACCCCAGCTTCCTTGGCCCTGGGTGGGGGCCAGTTCTGAGGATGTTCCACACTATCTCCTGGAGGTGCCCTGTTCAGCCTCAGTCACGCCGGCTCTACCTTGCTGGTTAGCAGTCCGTGTTGGCTGCTTGCCCTTCCGGTCCCTCTCCCCCGTCTCCAGCTGGACTTTCCCAGAATCACCTCCAAACAGGGCTGCTTCTGGGGGACCCAAACTGAAGCTCTCTGTTTCCTTCTCCATAAAGTGGGCTAATAGTAAAAGGACTGGACTAGGGTTGTTGTGAAGTTGAAATGAGATGTGAACATTATTTCCATGCTGTTCAAAGGGTTTTGGAACACACAATCCTGCCACCAACACTGTGGCTGGATATATGCAAAAGCCCTAAGCAGCAAGGCTCCCCATCAGAGCAAGCTGGCTGTGTCCGAGGCTGCTGGGAGAGGTGCAGAGGGGACCCCAGGAGCTGAATGGGGCCTTTCAGAACCGAGGAGCAACTTTCGATGAGGGTCAGAGAGGCCATTGATAGTGCTGGTGTGGGTGGAGATGAGAGCTAGGGGAGAAGAGGGAAAGGTGGATTGGGAGTGAGGTTTGTGCCCTGGCTTGGCCACTGACTGCTGTGTGACCTCGGGCAAGCCTCTCAACCCCACAGTTTCCTGCATGATGCAGCACTGCCAGGAGGAGCAAAGGGCACCCCAACATAAAAAGGGGCTTCAGAAGTGCATGCCATCTGCTTCTGCAGAGGTCACCAGGGGCTATTGTTTTCCCTCCTCGCAGCTCAGGGAGCTCATTGCCAGCACCCGCCTGGGTGCCTACTACAACTCCAGCGCAGTCTACTCCTTTGGGTGAGTTGTCCCCCACTCCCCAGCCAGTCCTTGCTAGAACCCCAGACTCAAAGAATGAAGGGGACCCTATGGGCTTCTGATGCAATTTTTAAAATAGGGAAACTGAGGCATGGAGAGGGAACTTGGCTTCCTGCGTGTGACCTCTCTTCATTGAGCTTGGTTTCCTCATCTGTAGAATGGGTACAATGACTATGACAAGCTAGTAAGGGGCCTGGCATGTATTAGGTGAGGGCATGTTGGGGGGCAGATTGAGAGCAGGGGACCCAGGCCTGTGCCCTGTTCACATCTGGTTGTGCTACTTGTGGTAGGGTCTATGGCACACGAGTTAACCTTGTATGCCTCAGTTTCCTCACCTATAAAATGGGAATGGTGAGAACCTGTCCCTCAGAGCTTGTTAGAAGATGGAGAACAATGCTTGGGACGTAGTAAGTGCTCGACATGCGCGAGCTGCGGCTGGTTTTCTCCCCGACAGGAGCAGGGAGATGGGCAGGGACCAGACTTCCAGCTCCTGCCCTGGCCCCTCTCACTTCTGCCTGCCTTAGGGAGGGACCTCTCACCTGCTTCTTCTGGTTCATTCTCCAAATCCCTGAGCACCGCCAGCCGATGCTGAGCCCTGAGCTGGTGCGGGCACTGCTGGTGGAGGAGCTACTGTCCACGGCCAACAACTCAGCCCCCGCTCCCTACAGGACTGAATACGAGGTGGACCCCGAAGGCCTGGTGATCCTGGGTGAGTACTGGATGGGGGAATGTGGGGTCAGCCTGTAGAGGCTGGGGGACAAGCTGGTGGTGAGGCCTGGGAAGGCCACCTGTCACCGATGGGATGCTGCTCTCAGGGAAGGCCCCCCAAGCGACCCAGGAGCCAGGACTGGAGTGGGGCGGGGGCATTTAGGGTAGATCTCAGGCAAGGCTGGCTCTAATAATCTCCTCTATTTTTATTTATATTGAGTTTTATTTTATTTTGCTTTTGCCCTTGTTTATCTGTTTGTTCATTTCCTTTTGACAGAAGCCAGCATGACAGACATAGTAGCCCTGAATTCCACGCTGGGTATGCTGCTTTTTTTCTCCCCTCTTTCATTTTGAGTTGTTGTTTTTCTTGGTATGATTGAGGGTCAAGGGATCACACTGCTTTTATAGTAGATGGAGTGAGCCCTGACCTAGGGTTGCCCAGGGGATGCCATGGTGGACATGGTGATGGATCCAGAGCAAGGCTTGGGGCCTGTGGGGGGAGTTGTGTGTGTGTGTGTGTGTGCACATGTGTGTCTGTTGCCTGTGTGTTGCCTGTGTGAGATGATTAGCAGGTTAGCTATACATAAATGTGACTCTGCTTTTTTATCATTGAATTCATTTTGCCCACAAGTTCCATTGATGGTAGAAAATAATCTTGCCAATTCAAGGTATATCAGTCACTTTGGGTTTAAAAGTTGGTCTTTTGAGGGCCAGCCCGTGGCTCACTTGGGAGAGTGTGATGCTGATAACACCAAGGCCATGGGTTTGGATCCCTATATAGGGATGGCCAGTTAGCTCACTTGGGAGAACATGGTGCTGACAACACCAAGTCAAGGGTTAAGATCTCCTTACCGTTCATATTTTAAAAAAAACCAATCAACCAACCAACCAAACAAACAAACAAAAAAACTTGGTCTTTTGGAGGTAATAGCTCTGTCACATTCAAGGATATTTCCTCCACTTTTTCCTTCCCTTCTCAGCCAGGCTAATGGGTCCTCCCTCCCCATCTGGTGCCATTTTGCTAGAGTCACTTTGCTTTTCTGCTGAGCTGTAGGCAGCAAAGCACCAGCAGGGCCACTCTGCTGCACAGTTCCAGGGGGCACTATCTACATTGGAGCCTGTGTGACTGGAGAGGCCTGGAGTTGTGCAGTGCGCTACCTGGTCTGCTGTACCCTATGGCTTTGAGCACAAGCCCTTGGATTCTTAGATTGCTCCTACACTATCTAGAGTTTCCACCCAGAGCCGAGTTGGGGGTGAGCGCCTCAACCCCTTCTCAGGGAGGTAGTCAGAGTTTAAGTCCTAGTTATGCCTTTTCTGACCTTCCCCTTCGCCCATCCTGCTGGTCAGATGCTTACTTCACTAGTGGGCGGAGGTGATGAGGTCAAAGTATGATTTTCAAAAATTTAAAATCATGATTCTCATACAAAGACTGTGAGCACATGTCAAAGATATACTTAACTCATTAATGAGGAAGCTAGTGGGATGGTAAAAGACATGAGAAACTGCTCTATCTTTCTATCTATCACATATCTCTCTCTCATCTGTGGAAAGAAAGAATGCTAGAATAAGGTTGCCAAGTTACATACAAAACCGGTTATTAACTGTACACTCCAGAGAGATAAAAAGCAATAAAACTATAACCTTTAGGGTTATGTTTTCTAGTAAACCACAATCATTGACAGCTTATCAGTCTTCTAAAGGTTAACATCTAACTACAGATTCTGGGACTTGATAATCAGTAGTCAATAGTGTCAGAGTTATTACTCCCAAGAGCCTTAGGGGGACTTATTAGATGGTGCCCCAGGACAGGGGTTTGCAAACTATAGCCCACATGGCAAATCTGATCTGCCGCCACCTGATTTTGTATGGTCCATGAGCTAAGAATGATTTTTACATTTTGAAATGATTGAAAAACATCTTGTGGAAATTTGTTTTCTCTCTTGTTATAGAAGTACCCACATAATAGCCTCAGTTTTGCTTCTTAGCTTACAAGCCTAAAACACGAGGGTGCTTCAAAAGGTTGATGGAAAAATGGAACTAAAAGATAATACGAATCTCTCATGAACACTTTGAAGGACCCTCTTTATGTACTATCTGGCTCTTTACAGAAACCCGTGATCAAGAGCGATGTCTCTCAAACATTTTTGCTTGCAGGACTCCTTGACATTTTGAACAATTACTGAGGATCCAAAGAGCTTTTGTTTATGTGGGTTGTAGGTGTCAAAACTTACCATAGAAATTTAAAATGCATGTATCAATTAATTTATTTTTACTTATTTCTAAAACAGTAATAAACCCATGAATGTTAACACAATATTGAAATGAAAAATAAGTATTTTCTTTGTTGTGTGTGTTTTTTTTTGTTTTTAAAAAGATGACCGGTAAGGGGATCTTAACCCTTGACTTGGTGGTGTCAGCACCACGCTCTCCCAAGTGAGCTAACCGGCCATCCGTATATAGGGATCCGAACCCGTGGCCTTGGTGTTATCAGCACCACACTCTCCCAAGTGAGCCATGGGCTGGCCCCCAAAATAAGTATTTTCTAAAAAGAACTTAATTTGAAGAGTGGCATTGTCATGCATTTTTGTGCATCTGTTTGGTGTCTGGCTTATGACGAGACAGCTGGGTGCTCAGGTCCTGGTCTGCATTCAATCTGTTGTGATGACACTGTCACATGGCTCTGGAGAACTCCACTGTGCACTCCTGAGAGACAAAGGCAAACAATGTCCCTTAGTATTATTATGAAAAATATCTTTGACCTTGAGGCCCCCCTGAAAGTGTCTGGGGACCCAAGGGCACCACATGGAGAGCCTCTGCTCCAGTATTGTGTTGCCATTTGCTCTCAGTACAGTAGTCTTTTTGCTTTATTTTGACATTTTGGATAATTTTTTTTTTTTTTAATAACCAGGAGGATGGCTTTTATAACTTCATGGCCTCCCCCTACTCTGTGATTTCTGTTTATTTATTTATTGGTGGCTGGCTGGTACAGGGATCGAACCCTGGACCTTGGTGTTATCAGCACCACACTCTAACTAACAGAGCTAACCGGCCAGCCTCTCCCTACTCTGTGGTTCACAGCAGTGGTTCTCAAATGCTGAGGCTCCCAGGAACACTTGAGAAAGTAAGTTAAAAATACAGAACTGGCATTCCCCTTCCAATTAGAGTCCACAGGTCTTATATGAAGCTCACGAAGCTATATTTTAATTCATAGCCCCAAGAGATGCTGGTGGGGTTGCGGGGTGGGGGCGCCTCGCTCCTGAGAACTGCAGCCGATCCTCTGCACAGCTTACCTCTAGGTGCACAAGCCCCTGAATTCAGATAAAACCTTCATCCTCTGAAGGACCCAGCTTTTGCAAATGAAAACCTTAGCTTTTGGTTATTTTCTCTGCTTTAAAACCCTTCTTTGGAAGGTCGCAGAGGAGCAAAGTCCCTTCTGTCAGCTTGGCCAACCTAAATAGCCCCTGGGGCTACCCTCTGCTGCATCACAGTGGGGGACTAGGGACAGCGAACTGCTGGAGAGAAGGAGGGGCAGGACCTAGTTAGTGCAAGCCACCATCCTGCCAGGCCCTGGCCGGGCCTACTGAGTAGGTGATACCGGTGCTGCATCCCTTTGTGTATGTGTGCCCACGTGTGAACGCACTCTGCACTGTACACATGTTGCTTGCTGCACCGCGTGCCCACACACCTCTGCACTGCACTGCAGTCCGATGTCCCCTGATTTCTGGCAGTTGCTCTGTAAACGGGGCATGTCCAGAGCCCTGCCCTCCAGGAGCAGAGTCTAAGGGGGGGTGACAATTCAAATCCTTTAAGTAGAATTTTTAAGCCCTTCTTTCAGGCCCCATGCCTGCACTGGGGACACCAGGATGACCGTGTCCTCACCTCTGCCCTCGGAGGAGCCCTGAGCCCCATGAGGGAGACAGATGCATAAACAGATTCTCATAACACCAAGTGCCAGTGCTAGAATAGAGGCCCCGGGGGCAATGGAGAGAGAGACTCCTTCTGCCAGAGGACAGAGATGGTCACCAGGGGCTACAATCCAAAGCAGAGAAAGGAGCATATCTCTGAAGACTCAGCAGAGAGTGCTGGGAACCCACAGGAGAAAGGAGTTGCTCCTGACTGGGGGATTCAGGAAGACTCCCTGGAGGAGGGGCGTCAGGTTCAGGCATGGGGCAAGGTAGGAATGTATTGCGGTCGAGAAGGGAAAGGGCACTCTGGCCAGAGGGAACCGCATGAGCAAAGGCCAGGAGAGGAGAATGCACAGGGTGTGATCATTTTCTCTCTTCAGCAGCCAGAGCTGCCAGGCTCCCTGGAGGTGTTTCTGATTGACAGAGAAGATTGGCACATACCTGTCCACTGAATTAGCCTCAAAAAAAGAGTAATTATAAAAGCAAAGCATCAGCTTACAGCAAAATTTAGAGAATACAAACATTTAGGGAGAGCTGGGCACCTTTCCCCAGCTGCTGGTGGAGGAAGATACCAGAGGCCCTGTCCCTTCTTGAGACAGGAATCAGAAGTCTGTCCCTAGGAGGTCAGCTTCCCATGGGAGTCAGAATGGCCAGGGGTCAGAGCGCGGGAGCCAAGCAACAGGCAGCAGTAGCAGAGCAGAGCATGGTCACCTCTGCTGCCTTCTTGGTCCTTAGAACTACCCAAAGAAGGAGGTGGGACACGGATTAGTATTGTGTCCATGTGACAGAACTCAGAGTGGCTGAGCACTGGCCCAGAATCACACAGCTGATAACTGGTGGTGCTGGGACTATAATTCAGAGTCACCAGGCTGCCTCCCGCATCCTGGGCTCATTCCTAAATCTCTACTGCTTCTTGGCAGAATGCCCAACTCCTGCAACACAGGCTTATGGTGAGGTTTTAATGAGACACTATACACTCCATGGGAGATAATATTTGTCCATTGTGGGACCCTGGTGCCTGGATCAAACACATAGTAGGTGCTCAATAACTATTTTGAATGAATGAATGGAGTAGGTGGTACTACTCTGAAAGTTCTAGGATTGAACGTAAAAGCTCATGGATTAAACGTAAGAAAGGAGGCACCCTGGTGTGGGGTTGTGGGTGTGGGTGTGGGAGTGCAGGGGTGTAGGTGTGGGGTGTGTGAGGGTGTGGGGGTGTGTGATGGAGAAGGAGGTGCGTGAAGCGTGGGCAGCCATGAGATTGGGTAGGCCCAAGCCTCAAGCGGGGCTGGCTGCAGGGTGACAAGTCACAGGACTTTCTCCCCAGCTCCACCTTCTCTCTCTCCCCCATACTTTCCCTAAAGAAGAACCATCATGACCTTTATTGAGCACCTACTGTGTGCAAGGCACTATGCAGAGCACTCAAACATGTATCATCCCTAAGCCTTGTGACGACCCTGTGCGATGGTGTTATTGTCCCCATTGTGCAGATGAGAACACCAAGGCCCAGGAAAGATTAGGTGGTGCTTAAGCAAACTCAGATCTGTCTGGCCCGGGTCTGTAAAATGGGCACAGTAATAGGAAGTATGTCATGGGGCTGTTGTGAGTGTTAAGTGAGATGTGTGTAGAGTATCTCGCTCAGTTCCTGGCATGCAGCAAGCGTTTGATACACACAACCTGTTTTCTTCTCATTGATTCATTACCATCGGCTTGCAGCTCATTTCCTCCACCCCGGGCTGCCCCCCAGAGCCCTCCTCTCCAGCTGAAGTGAAACCTTCTTCCTGTCTCCCCTTATTACATGGCTGCCTCCCTGGTCTTGCAGACTCCTCAACGTTGCTCCCTGCAGCCAGAGAACCTGGGAGGCGAGCCCTGCCTAACCTGCCATGACTCCCCATGGCCACAGGAGAAAGCAGCACCCATCCTGGCTCCAATCTGGGCCCTGCTTTCCAGTCTCCATCTTGTTCTCTTGCGAGACATGCCCTGTGCTCAGATTCCTCATAGCTCCCCTGCTTACCCTTGCCTCCTTGCTCACACTGCGACCCCTGGGACACCACTGACCCACAGGCAGGGCTGGAGCCCTCACCTCCCAAGCCACTCCCACCTGTTTCTGTATCTGTCCCCACTGTTCTCAGCGTTCCCTGGCAATGACTGGCCTTTGTCTGGGGCACTCACCTGGCATGGAGAGCTCAGTCAGAGTTTGTTGAGTGAATGAATGATTGAAACAGTGAATGAGGAGGCTGGAAAGGGAAAGCAGCAGGAAGCAGAAAGGTGGGGCAGAGCACATCTGGCTGGACCCCCTGCCCCACCCCTGCTGGGAGAGGACCTTGCAGGGCCGGCTTACCTGGGTCTCTCTTTCTGGCTAAGAGCAGTCAGGGGGTCTGTCCCCTCTCCCCGCCTCCAGGCTGTTACCGCTACAGCTACGTGGGCCAGGGCCAGGTCCTCCGGCTGAAGAGGCCCGACCAGCTGGCCTCCAGCTGCCTGTGGCACCTGCAGGGCCCCGAGGATCTCATACTCAAACTGCGGCTGGAGTGGACACTGGCCGAGTGCCGGGACCGGCTGGCTATGTACGACGCGGCCGGGCCCCTGGAGAGGAGGCTTATCACCTCGTGAGTCCCTGGGAAGGTGGGCAGGGGAAGGGCTGAAAGGGGAGTGGGTGATGTGGGGGCCAAATGTCACACTGAGCAACCTGAGACGAGGGGCTGTGTGAGCTTGGGCCTGGGTAACTGGGAGACAGGAAGGCCAGCCTAGAGCGGGAGGAGGAGAGGGCGCTGGAAATGGTTGTTTACCGTGGGCAGTCCCCTTCCCCTCCCTGAGTCTCAGTTTCCCCATTTGTAACAAAGCAGTTGTTCCAGATGACACCTAAGGTCAGCTCTGGGAGGCAACATGGCCTGTTGGAATATTTCAGAGTCTTGCAGCAGCCTGGACTTCAAGGCCCGCTCTGCTGCTTCCTAGCTGTGTACCTAAGGCAGGGTACTTTACCTCCCCGAGCCTCAGTTTCCTCATCTGTAAAATGGGTGTACAATCATGCTTTCCTTGCAGGGTTGTTGTGAGGATTTATTTTTATTTATTAATTTTTTGGTGGCTAGCCAGTAGAGGGATCCAAACCGATGACCTTGGTGTTACTAGCACCGTGCTCCCCCACATGAGCTAACCAGCCAGACGTATGTGAGGATTTAAATCTGACTACCTGTGACACGATCCTCACACATAGTGAGTGCCCAGTAAATGCTAGCCATTTTTGCTATGATTGTAGGTAGTCTAATTGGCATTGAGTGCCAGGAGCAATTTGGACTATAACCTTTGGTAAGTGGGGAGCTACTGAAAGTTCTTGAGCAGAGAAGTAGGGCTTTAGGACATGGGATATGGTGTGGAGTGTGGAAGTGATCAAGATGAGAGGGCAGGTGGAGTGGGGTGGGAGGAGGGACTGGAAATGGCCTTGGCCTCCAGGAGCCTGGTCATCTCCCCACAGGGTAGGGAAAGGGGAGTTGGACTACAAGGCTCTGCAGGAGGCGGGGGAGATGCTCTGTCAGTCACTGTTTACAGAGCGCTCACTTTGTGCCAGGCGCCAGGCATGTGCCTTTTCTGTCTCGCTTGGGGCGTGCCCAGCTTCCAGGCGGGCAGGGCTGGGACCTGCATGTTCAGATCCAGGGCAGTCCTTGAGGGTGAGCGGGGCGAAGGTTCTTGCCACCCCCGCCCCCAGCTCTGAGGCTGCACACTCATCCACACCCCTCCTGCTGCCTGCTGACCTCAATCTGGGGAGTGCGTGGGCTGGGTTCCTGGAGGGCTCTGGGAAGCTCAGAGAAGCCAGACAATATCTGATTTCCAGGTCCGGGGAGGGTGGAGACACTTACGGCACTTACGGGCTTCCCCTGCCCCCCGCCCCAGCCTGCTGTTGGGGAGGGGCCCAGGCTGACAGACTCGGCTCCGGCTCCGTTCCTACTCACTGTGGCACCTGGGCAGCTCACTCTGCCTCAGACCCTTGGAGAAGGTCTAAAATGACCAGTCAGGCCAGATCGAGGGTCCTCAAACTTACACCACAGGGCCATGCTGGGGAGTGGGGGTGAGGGGGGACTTTGGTGGTGATGGCAAGACAGAGCAGCAGGTGGGACCCTCACCCAACTTTAACCATGTGGTTTGTTTCTGTGTGTTCCACATTTTATGTACAAGAGCTCTGCTAAGTGTATAAAGTAAATCCCCAACAATAAGAGCTGAAGCCCTCATCAAAGGTGACCTCCAGGTCCCCCTTAGTCCTAATATCTTGTCTTTACTTCCCGGAGGAGATGAGCTGGTGAGGCTGAGGGGGGTGTGGGTGTGTGTGAGGGTGGGGGGCACTGGTGCGGGAGACGTGGGCACCACAGCAGTGGGAAGAAACTCCATGGGATAATCCATGCCTTTCCTCCGCCGGCCTGCAGGGAGCCAGGTGCGGCAGTTGGTTCTGAGGCTGTGTTTGCAGGAGCTCAGTCACTCGCTTGCCCAGGTGCCTGAAATTCCCCCAGTGACACCTGCTCCCTCTGCCAAGGCCCAGTGGCCGACACAGGGTAGGCATGCAGTAAACTGCTGCTGGATGTTGGGTTGCCCCCTCTAGGGGAAGCAGTTTCCTGTGAATTGGTCCACTGGATCAGCAAGGACTCCAGAGAGTTCTGTCAGAGACAATGGGAAGCTTGGTGGAGGTTGGCGAGAGGGTGAAGGGGAGCCGGGGGCACACTTGTTCTGAGATGGGCAGACCAGGGGACACCTACATGTGAGGAGGGCACCAGCTGTCACAAGCAGTGTCAAGCGCATGCCCATCTCCATAGAGACTGCCAGTGGGCCTCAGTTTCTCCACCTGGAAGTGAAGCAGTTTGTTGATTCAGGGCTCACATTACAGACTTCTAAAAGTCTAGAATTCTCAGATACGGTTACTTGTTCTGAGTCTCCCAGGCACCAAGCTCTGGATAGATTCCTGGCATACCTGGGGGTCACAGACCACATACCTGCTTTCTCCTTATTGGCCCAGAACAAGGCCAGAGGCAGAGTGTATGCAGAGGGGGTGGTCCCTGCAGGTGCCAGTCTGATCTCCCTTCCAGGAGTGCTCAGGGTTCACAGGTTGGTGGTGCTGACTGGACTCAGCTGCCATAATTGAATTGTAAGCTCCAGAAGTCTGGGTGACCTCCTGGCCTCAGTCTTCTGAGGAGCTGGTCTGACACTCAGAGGGCCTGCAGTCAGTCCCCTAGGGTCAGTGAGGGGCAGACACCTGCCCGTGGACACACAGCAGGCTGGTAGGTGAGCCAAGCCTAGAAGCAGATGCGTAGACTCCGGGTCTCCCCTCCTCTGTCCCTCCAGCAGCTTGCCCTTCTGCTCTTCCTGCCAACGCCCCTCCCAGACCCCAGCCCTGCCCTTGCCACTCTTTTCTGTTCTGCCAGGGTCTATGGCTGCAGCCGCCAGGAGCCCGTGGTGGAGGTCCTGGCGTCGAGCGCTGTCATGGCGGTGGTCTGGAAGAAAGGCTTGCACAGCTACTACGACCCCTTCGTGCTCTCTGTGCAGCCCGTGGCCTTCCAGGGTGAGGGGTCAGGTTCCCTGGGGGGAGGGGAAGGACAGCGGCAGAAACCCAGATTCCTTTCCTGGGCCCACCTTTCCCCTTCTTTGCCCTAGTTGAGAATCGGATGGGAGGGAGGGAAGGTTCTGGAAGCTCCTCTTCTCTGCGCCCCCACCTGGTCCCTCTCTTCCTTCCTCTATTCTCACTTCCATTCCTCATCTTCCCTCCACCCCTGCCCTTTCCCAGCCTCTTGCCTTCCTCTCTCATCTCTCCCTCACTTCTCACTGCTCTCTCTCCTCCCTTCTTCTCAGGTCTCTTTTCTAGGTCTATTATCTGTCCCCCTTCCTCTCTGATTCTCTCCCCCAGCCAGGATGCACGTGTCCTCTCCCCAGCCTCTCCCCTGCCCTGAACATCTTCAGGTCCAGCCCAGGCGGTCCTCTCACAGCGAAGGTGTGGTGTGCAGGGCACTCTGGGGAGGGGCGGCCTCCAGGCACCTCAAGGGCAAGGCCACTGGTCTGGCAGATCAGCTCTCCACCAGGCTGTCCCACTGACCCTTCCCCAGCCCCCCACTTGCCTCCCGCTTCTGGATCTCCCTCCCCCACCCCCTTTTCCAGTAAGAGCACCCCGCCTTCACTGGGATGGCTGTCCTGGGCCAGGTCAGCCATGCCTCTGGGCCAGCAAAGCAAACCTTGCCATCTCCGGAGCTCGGGAAGGGAGGGCTGCAAATAGGAGCCCACAGGTTGTTCGCAGCTGCATCTCCCACCCCCGCACTCTGCTCCTTCCCACTCAGTGTCAGTCCCCATCTTGGGTCAACCCCTGAGGTCTCTGACAGTGACCCAGGCCCCTAGTTGGCCCTTCTGGGGTGCTGAGTAGGTGCCGGGGCTGGCTTGCGTCTCTCGGAAGCCTCTGACACAGGCTCAAGGGGGAGAGGAATGAGGGGTTTTAGGGCCTTTGGCCTCCTGGAAGGACGGCCAGGACAGCCAAGGATGTTTCTGTCCCTGAGCCCTCGGCCTCTCACTGTGTGACCTCGACCAAGCCATTTCTCTGAAACTTATCTTTGAAAGGGGAACTGCTGTCCCACCCCCAGCTGCCGTAACTGTGAGGCCTGCACAGTTGTAAACACATTTTGTCAGCTGCCAAGTGCTGTACCACTACTGACAATGGCTAACATTTACTGAGCACTTACTACGTGCCAGGCCATTTGAGTGTTTTATGTCTATTTAATCTGCTCAACTATCTTATGAGGTATGTACTATTGTTACCCCCATTTTACAGATGGGGAGACTGAGGCTCAAGTTCACACAGTGACACTCAACCACTAGTCTTTGCTGTTAGGGGTGGTGGGTGGTGGGGTTGCAAGCTGCCCCCTGCCTGATGGGAGGTGCAGCGGGGCTGGGGCCAAGGGACGCTGTGTAACGGTCTGTTCTCTGGCCCAGCCTGCGAGGTGAACCTGACGCTGGAGGGCCGGCTGGACTTGCAGGGCGTCCTCAGCACCCCATACTTCCCCAGCTACTACTCACCCAGCACCCACTGCTCCTGGCATCTCACGGTGAGCCTCAGGCCCCACTTGCCTAAAGCACCCCACGGGCTGCCAAGGACCTGGGATGGGAGGGGGCAGTGTCCTCCCAGGGTCCTGATCCTGCCAGTGCTCATGGTCAAGCTCTCCCTGTTGATCGTGGCGGTGCCTATTTGTTCAGTGACAGAGTCTTCAGCCCCAGCCAGTGCTCTGTGTCATTAGGCCTCCTTCTCCCTCTGTTGTCCAGGGAGGTGGGTCCACCAACCTGGCCACACCCCACAGGCCACCTGAAGACCCACTCCTCCCTCCCAGGTGCCATCTCTGGACTACGGCTTGGCCCTCTGGTTTGACGCCTATGCACTTCGGAGGCAGAAATACGACTTGCCATGTACCCAGGGCCAGTGGACGATCCAGAACAGGAGGTACCCACCCTCAGTCTCCTCCTGTCCTCCCTCCCCCACTGGGGAACCACCTTGGGGAGCCCAATTGCAGAGCAGCAATCGGAGGCACCTCTTCCCGAGTGCCAGCGCCCTGCTGCACAGCCAGAGACGGACACCATATTTGTCACCCGACTGCTTCCACAGGGGGATGCAGTAATCAGGGGCGCCTGTATCCCCCGCATCCCCTGCAGAGCACCCACCCTGTTACCTGCTCCTGCCCTCGGCCCCTCTGGTAGCAAAGTTTCTGTCAAGGAAGTGCATCCCTCCAGGGAGGTGGGCAGGAGATGGTGGAGTCAGGCAAGTGAGGAGCTGTCACCAGGGTCAGCTGCAGGTGGGGTTTGGTCAGTAGGACGAGAACTGATAAACGCCCACTGGGTCTAGCAACCCAGAGGCCATGGCTGGTCCTGACAGCTTCCAGGGACTGGGGTGGGCAGAAGGGCGGGGGACAGAGATGGAGGGTGCAGATTCCTTTTCCTGTGTCTGTGGGGGAAGGAGGGAAGGAGCAAATCCAAGGAAGGAGACATTGAAGATGGAAGACTCTGCATCTCAACGCTGTGCAGGTGCATCCCACAGGGGGAGAAGGAAGGCTCAGGTGTGGGTGATGATGTCTAGAGTGGAGGGCGGGGGGAAGAGGGGAGCAGAAGGAGGAGAAGGAGCAGAGATCTGGGGAGAGGAGGGCATCTTGCAGCAGCCATTGCAGAGCTGGGAAGACTCTTCCCCACCTGAAGCCGTGAGCAGGGTCTCTTGTCAGGGATGCGAGAGAGGACATTCTACACCGCACAGAGACAGGGCCTCGGCCTCCCTTCCAACCCTGGAGTTCTGGGGACCTAATGAGCTGGGACTCTAACATGCAAGATTCTTGATTTCTTGGCTTCCCAGATTTGGAGTATTAGATCCCAGTAGTAGAAGATGCTAAAATTGGAAGGTGCTAGAATTCTAGAATTCTTGGATTTGGGAGTTCCTGTCCCCAGTCACCAAAACGTGTACTTTGCTTGTCGGTTGATCCTATTCAAAAGGGTAATCCAGACAAAAGGTGGCGGGCCTGGCAGTGCTGCCTCACTCTTTCCTCCTCCTCAGGCTTTAAACAACTTATCAGGGACTGTGGTTAGGAGGAAGAAGAAATGTCCATGGTGTGACTTCAGGCTTGTGCTGTTGGGGGTGACCTGCTGGTGGTGTGACCCAGGCCTGTGCTGTTGTTGTTGGGGGGTGACATTCTGGTGGTGTGACACAGGCCTGTGCTATTGCTGTTGGGGGTGACCTGCTGGTGGTGTGACTTCAGGCCTGTGCTGTTGGGGGATGACATTCTGGTGGTGTGACCCACGCCTGTGCTGTTGCTGTTGGGGGTGACCTGCTGGTGGTATGACTTCAGGCCTGTGCTGTTGGGGGGTGACATTCCGGTGGTGTGACCCACGCCTGTGCTGTTGCTGTTGGGGGTGACCTGCTGGTTGTGTGACCCAGGCCTGTGCTGTTGGGGGTGACATGCTGGTGGTGTGACCCAGGCCTGTGCTGTTGGGGGGCAGAAGGCATCTTCTAGCACATGGTAGGTGAGTGGGGGGCATTTCTGCACATGGCTGCCCTGGTCCTTCCTGGAGCTCCCCTGGGCTTCAATACCAGCCCAGGCTGAGGATGGCTGGGCTCACCCCTCAGCTCAGGAGCCTGTAGAATGGCCCTGGGATGACCCATGACTCACGGTTCTGGGAATGGTGATAACGTGTTTTCCTGTCACCCACCCTACCCCAGAGCAGAGTCTGCTACCTCAGAGAGGCCTAGGAAGGAGAGTAGCAGTCTCGGGTCTGACACTCCATCCCTTGCCCTCCCACCTCATGGCACTGCCATTTGCCAGAGGCTGGGCCCCAGCACCAGGTGCCGGGTGGCACAGAGTGAGGTGCTCAGCACGGGGCATTCAGATCATTGGCCCAACAACCTGTGCAGTCAGTGGCGTCATTTTCATTTCCCAGAAAAGGGAATCGAGGCTCAGGGGAGTTAGATGGTGCCCCTATGGGTCCAGAGTCAGGGCCTCTCCACACCCACCACCAGCCACGGACAGAAGGCACAGGACAGTCCACATCATGCTCCCTGATGTGGTTGGAAATCATCAGGCAAGGGTCTGGGTACTGGGGTGTTAGGGACTTCATGAGCCTCCCTCAGGTAATGATGGGGATGTTTTAAATGTGGAACATGGTTGGGGAAATTCTTGATCAAAAGGAATGACGCTGTGATCATGGAATTTTAGGCACTATGACATATTCCATCAGGGGAGAGGAGCTGTCCCCAGTGTCTCTAAGCACAATTGAACTATAGACTGTGTGGGCTGGACTGGCCATCAAGCCCAATCCTGACCCATTGTACAGGTGGGGAAACTGAGGCCTAGACAGGGCTGAGGACTTGGCCTCTCATCCTTGTCTCTCTGCCTTTAAATGTGGGGATGGGTGTGGGGGGTGAGGCCTGGCAGGACCCAGAGCCCCACCCTCCCCTCTCTCATTCCAAGTCTCCCCTGGCCTTGTGGTGGGGTGTGGATGGATGGTGCTCAGGGGACTCGGCTATTGGGTTTTGTATGGAACTCTGGGTGCACCCCTTCCTCATCTGTGAAACAGGGGTGTCAGGCCAGTCCAGGGCCCCGATCTGTTACTACTTACCCATCAGCAAGACGTTGTCCCTCAAACAAGTGGTGTTTCTTAGTTCCTAATGAAGTGTCATTCCAAATGAGGCTGCTGAGGTGGAAGGAACTTAAGTGTCGAGGACAGACAGACCAGGGCTCAAAACCTGGCTCCTCCACTTCCTACTTGGGCAAGGACTTAACTCTCCCAGCCTCAGGTAACTCATCTGAGAAATGGGCATGAAACAGACCCCTCTCCCTTGGGAAGACTAAATGAGATAATGGATGAGAACACTGGCCCACACAAGCCTGGATAAAGCACCGCTCCATCTGGCACCAACCACGCATTAATGCCTGGTTTTCACTCTGCGCCGGCGGGCATCGAGCTGAGGGTTTACAATGCCAACTTCTTCAGCATCAACAACCCAGAGAGGAAGCAGGTACTACCTTCATAGATCACTGAGGAACTTGAGGCCCAGAGAGGTGAAGTAATTAGCACGAAGTCGCCTAGCACATCAAGTCAGAGTGGAGCCAGGCAGTCCGATCCAGAGTGCGTGTGGGTCCACGTGAGCGTGTCTGTGTGCATGTACATACACGAGTGCTCATGCTTGCCTGGATTCTTCCTCCTGAGGCTCTGAGCAGCCAAGGTCAGCTGTTTACTTAGCCAAGGCTTTCCCAACCAATCCATTGTCATCCTGGTAGAAGAATTGTCGGTTTCTGTGGCTCCCTCTCCAGTTCCGAGAGCAGCCTGGGAAGTCCCAGCTCTATCTTCTCAGACTTTCTTTAAGGGTCCAAGGTCCGAGGCAGTGAATCACATCCCCCTGCCCATGTCTGAGTGTGGAAGGGATGGCAGAGGTGGTACCTGCAAGCTGTAAGCATTGGCCCAACAATTTCCTCTAGTTGTTATCATTTTTGATAATGATCATTCTATGCAGATGTTGGGAAATTCTTTGAATGAGCATTTGTTGGAAAATCTGCTTGTGTGGGTAGCAAAGGCATAAGAGGTCTGGGGAAGGGTAGATTTTAGGCATGAGGTTTGTAAGGAGGGGGAGGCACAGTCCTTTGGCCCAGAATGGCCATTGATGGGGAGGAACAGAGGGTGGGTCAGGGAGAGGGTGTCTTAACCCCTGGTGCCTGGCCTGGGCCCCTACACTGAATGGGTATCCTAGGGCATGTCATTGGACTCTCCCCGACCCTCGACCTCCCTGCTTTCTCCCTGTCACCTGACTCTGGCTGAGGCCTTCTGCCTCCGAGTGGCCTGGGGGAGGTGGAGGATCTTGACCTTGTGAGATCCGGCCACTGGCTGCTGGGTTTCGCAGAACCCACTCTCTCCAGGCGCCACCACAGCACAGGCTTCCCCCTTTCCAGGAACCTGCCTCCCGCCAGCTTCCTCTCCTGTGATGTCACTTCTCCTGTGATCTGCCTAACCATTTCCACTCACTCCCTGCTGCCGGCCTCTTAGGGCTGCTGGAGCCCCCTGGCCTGGCCTGGCTGTGGGGAGGCCCTCCTGCTCTCGAGTCCCCGGGTAGCCAGGGCTGCCTGCAACCGCCAGTGCTCACTGGGCACCGCCGAGCATCAGACCTCATGCTGGGTGCTGGCCCTGCTGAAGGCAGAGCTCCAGCTGCTGCCCTAGATGAGCTCACAGCCTGACAACGTCAGCAGCATGCTTGCCAAGTCATTTTCTCATGTATTCCTTTAGAACATCCCACAAGGGAGATATTATCACCCCTGTTTTACAAGTGAAAACTGAAGCTTGCTGTGGTTGAGCGGCGTGCTGTCACACAACTTGTTCATGTGACAAAGCCGGGTCTCAAACTCAGCTCCAAAGCTCCAGATCCAGTGCCCTGACTCCACATCCGACACTGCTGTCCTCCCTTCTTTAGTGGTTGTCTTCTCCGACCTCCTTCTCTTTAACCTGTCCTCAGGAAAGGGTGTGTGTGTGTGTGTGTGTGTGTGTGTGTGTGTGTGTGTGTGTGTGTGTGTGTGTGTGCGTTCAGCATCCACCTGTCTGACCTTCCTTCATCCATCTTTCCTTTCTTCCATCCATCCATCTAGTATTTCTTGAATTCCTCCACTTGGAGTTGCTGATATGGAGGAAAGTTGACAGAGTCCCTGTTTACCATCTGGGTGAGACAAGAAGGAAAAATTTCCCAAAGCCAGAGAGGTGAGAAATCAAGGCAGGCCACACTATGCTAAAATGTGCCTGTAGCCACCCAGCACTTGTGGCTGAGATGAGAGGGCAGGTTCCACAGCTGTCAGACTTCTGGTGCTTCTTAGAGAGGCTTGGAGGAGCACTTGGTGGATTGGAGCAATTGGAGAGCCAGAGGATGGGTGCCCGCCCCAGAAGGCTCTGCAGCAGGAACCAGACACTGACGGGCCAAGGGGCCAGGCCAGTGTGAAACTCCGTGAGGCAGGCTGCGTCGGGGAGAGCGGGAGAGGTAGGGACCCAGTAAATAGGCTGCTCAGCTTGCCTGATTGTTCCAACCAGTGTGTCCGGAGCTTCTTACTGTTCAGGAGAAACAAGAATCTAGATTATGTGAAATTAGCCAGCAACTAATTTAAAAATAATTTTTTTAACACTACATAGACTAAACAGACGGTCTTTAAGTTGCCTGACAGCCTGAGTCACTAGACTGCAGCCTGTGCCTTAAAATCTTGTCTGCTCCCTACTAAAGAGAGCCCTGCCCCAGGGATTTTGCCACCTCCACCCTGACCCCAGGTCTCCAGAGTAAGAACCAGATGCTGCCCCAGCCAGAAAGTGTCCTGGGCTGAGAGGTTGAGCCTTGTGGGAAGGTTGTTGCCAGCCACGGCCGATGCTGGGATGCTCTCCCGTATGCCAATAGACAGAATATCCTGTTGGCAGGTGCTGGTACCTTACAGCCCCTGCCCAAGTCTTGGGGTGACAATGCAGCCCTCGATGTGGTTTCCTCTAGGTTGACATGTTCCACTCCCCTCCATCCCCAGGTTCTGTTCCTTCCCTGTCTCTCCACAATTTCCCCGTGACTGTGTGGGAACAATGCCCCATGGTCCCTGAATCCTAAGTTTATGAGGATGCACTTGACTCGTGTCCCCTGCCCAGTATTTCCCAGCCCCTAGCTCCCTATCCACTTCCTGGGGCCATTCTCTGAGGCTAAAAATCTATGATAACATTTGTTTATCCACTTTAAAATCAAACAACAAAAACCAACATTTCCTTAGTTTTAAAAGGGCAAGAAGTGCCAGGCTTGCTTGGGGGCGCCCCCTAGTGGTGCCTTCTCCCGTCTGGTCCAGCTGGGGCTGTGGGAATCTTGGCGTCGGGCAGGGGTTCTCAAACTTTCCCATCTCAAGATACTCTTTTTTAAATTATTGAACACCCTAAAGAGATTTTGCTTGTACAGATTATATATCCATATTTACAGTATTAGAAATTAAACCTGAGAAAAAATTTAAAATATTTATTAATTCCTTTAAAATATTAGCAAACCCATTACATGTAACATAAATAACATTTTATGAAAAAATAATTTTCCCAAACCAAAACCATTTAGTGACAAGAGTATTGCTGTTTTATGTTTTTGCAAATTTCTTTAATAACTGGTGTGATAGACCACAACTCGATCCTCCTATTGTACCTGCATTCAATTGGAAAACTGGAAATTTCAACTGCAAAACTCCACTGGGTCCTTATGAGAGAATGAGGCTGCACTTTGAGAACTGCTAGTGGGTGCAAGGGCAAGAGCATGGTCACTGTAGCCAGAAAGACTTATTGGGATGCTGGAGTCTAAGCCAGACCCCTGGAGGATGAGGGGGAGGCAGAGGGCTCTGACCCCACGAGCCTCATCTATAAAACAGAGTAAGAACAATTCCTCCCTCCCTGCGGGGAGCTGCTGTGAGAACCTCAGAATCCCTGTGCAGTGACGCCCTGTGATGCTGCCACCATGAGGGAGAGGCCGCCAGCCCCAGCCCCCCACCCTGAGATGTTCAAACAACCTCACAGCTCATCCTCAGTTTTTCATTGACTAGTTGATTAATTTATTGAACTGCTAAGTGCCTACGCCATTCTAGAAGTTCTGAGGAAGTGCCTGGTCCCTGGGAATCAGGCAGCCGCTTTGTGGGGTGTTGCATCGGTGGCAGGATGTTCCCATCATGCTTTGGGGTATTCCCACCTTCTCTCTTGATTTCCTTCTCCTTTCTCTGCTGGGGGCATCTTCACCTCTCTCTGGAGATCTTCCGACCTGAGTTCTGGGTGTGTTGCCCCCATCTGCAAAGGCGCTCCTGTTTGCACTGTGGCAGGGTCCCGCCACTCCGGGAAGTGCTTACACCTGCTCGGTGAAGTTACGCCCATTTGCTCTGTGAGATGAGGTGTGCCCTGATGCTCTGTGGGAGGAGCCCCCTGTCCTCCCTCCCCAACCTGGGCATGGGGAGGACTCGCTTCTCTGTTGGGGCTCTCCTGCCTGCTCTGTTGGAACAAGAGCCTCCTCTTGGGGGGTGTGTCCAACAGGGAGATTGGAGTGTTCCCACAGCTGGGGGTGGTCCCACTCGGGCGTGGCCATGCACAGAGCAGGTGCTGCCCATCAGCACCATACCATTGGTCCCGGGAGAAGGACTGTCGAACCATCATACCCAGAGGGTCACAGGGAGGCCACCAGGGCTGTGGAAGCATCTCAGCATGAGGGACAGTGCCTGCATGTGGAGTGCTGCTGTCCCCTCACCCCACACTGAGCACTAGGGGAACAACCTCTGCTGTCCACAGCAAGTGTACCAGTCAAGGACTTTTGCCTCTGCTGACACATTGAAGCCTTTTGTCAGATCCAAGGTCAACAGAAATGATAATTTTCTTGATTTTTTAAGGCAGGAAGCTGAGGCTGAGAAGGACCCTGACTTGCTAGAATCTCACAGCTTATAGGTGACTGGGACTACAATACAGACTGAATTCTATCCCACAGGCAATGTGGAGCCATTAAAGGTTGTTGAGCAGGGGAGTGACATAACCAGCTGCTTTCTAGATGACTTGGGAGTGAGCAGTCTCCCAAGGGAGGAATAAAGACAGAGGAAGTGCAGCTGGGGGTACAGCTCTCCCTTTCCCTCTGGCTGCCCTGTCCTTGCCCTGTCTGTGCACAGGAACCTGGGCTGTGCTTTCCCTTGGGCTGGGAGATTGGCCTGTGTGGCCTGAGTCCGTCTCTGGTCACCCCCAGGCTGTGTGGCCTGCGCACCCTGCAGCCCTACACTGAGAGGATCCCCGTGGTGGCCACGGCCGGCATCACCATCAACTTCACCTCCCAGATCTCCCTCACGGGGCCCGGCGTGCAGGTGCACTACAGCTTGTACAACCAGTCGGACCGTGAGTATGGGCAGGCCAGGGAGCACGGCGAGGGCCCCCTGAGCCCCATTCAGCCTTCACTGCCTCTTTGCCATCCCCGGAACCACCAAGGGGGTGTGGGCATCTGCTTATGAGGGTGGACAAAAGGAGTGTGTGTGCATGTGCGTGCGTGTGCACAGCGTATGCAGCTTTGTGTGTGCACACGTGTGTAAAGCAGTCACGTGTGTTCGCAGGTATATACACTCATACATACTACGTGTGTGTTGCGTACATGTGTACCTGTTCATGTGCATGGGAGCACACAGGTGCATGCGTGTCTGCGTGGCTTTCATGATTCTGCATGTCCTAATGGTGCCCTCCTGGCCTCCACGGCCTCCTGTGATTTCCCAGCCTGCCCTGGAGAGTTCCTCTGCTCTGTCAATGGACTCTGTGTCCCTGCCTGCGACGGGGTCAAGGACTGCCCCAACGGCCTGGATGAGAGAAACTGTGGTGAGCAGCCCTCTCACCTACCTGCCCCTCCTCTCCTCACCTTCCCTGCACTGAGCTGAGTAGAGACCCTTCCCTGTCGTGTGCAGAGATGGCAAACGTGGTACAGAGTGGGAAAGCGGCCTCCCCAGGCCACCCCAGGGGGCAGTGGCAGGGACAAGCTGGGACCTGGGTCTTCTGACTCCCCAGCTCAGGGCTTCTTCCCACCAGGCCACCACCCCTGGCCTTCTGTCCCAGCCAGCCTTCCAAGAAGGAACAGAGAGGGTAAGGAAGATAGGACAGGAAAACAGTGACTATGAAGTCCTGGGTGGCCAGCGACGGAATCTTTCATCCCCCTCCCTTGAATAGGCCCTCGTCCTCTCCATTCTAGGGGCTCAGACTGGGAGCCGCCAACTCTCACTGGAGTTGTTCCCCCCACTGCTCAGCCCTGGGAGACGGGGAGCAGGGTCCTGGTGGCCCCCAAGCCAAGTGTCTCTTGGAATAACACCCCTCCCTCTGAATCCTGGCTTCTGACCCCTGGGGTCCCCAGCCAGGCAGCCAGACAGGACGCCTCCCCACTCCCCTGACCCATCAGTTTTAAATACGTGGGTAGAGAAGCGAGAGGGAAGTGGGATGGGCATACTCCTGGGATGACCCTGTCGTGGTGCTGGCGAAGGTGCCTCATATTTGGAAACTGAACATCTGGCTTCAAGTTTTGGCTCAACCGAGTGACCGTGGATAAGTCACTTCATTTCTGTTTCCACCTATGAAATGGTACCTCGCCGGGCTGCTGTGAAGCTCAGATGTAAAGCAGCTGAGAAGGAGACTTGGAACCGTGCAGTGCAGTCCACATTCTGCAGGTGTCGTTGAGCCCAGCCTGGGTCCTCTGGCTTCTTCCCACCTGGCCCCTCTCTGTGTCCCCATAGTTTGTAGAGCTACATTCCAGTGCCAAGAGGACAGCACATGCATCTCACTGTCCAGGGTCTGTGACCGGCAGCCTGACTGTCTCAATGGCAGTGACGAAGAGCAGTGCCAGGAAGGTAGGGTGGGGCAGCGCCAGGCATCAAGAACGGGTCGCAGCCGGGTGGTCCCGCGTCCTCTGCGTGCTTCCTCAGCAGAGGCTTCCCCTCTTGTCCGAACACCCGGCAGCCCCTCTCTCTCCATCTGTCCATCTCCTGGTCTCCCTAGTGACCCCGTCTGTCCATGGAGTCATACATCCACTCACTCACCCATCCACCTGCTGGCCTGTCCGAGCATCTATCTCCCTACCCACTGAAGTATCAATGTACCCACTGACTGGTTAGCTCAGCCACCTGAGTGTCCATTGTTCCACCCATCTATCCAGCCACTGATCCCCTTGGCCACCTGTTTGTCCACTGGTCCTTACATCCCCTAGAGGGAAGGGAGGTGGAGTCCCTGGACTGTCTATTGGGACACTTGGGTTTTTATCCATCCTTCTAGCTGTTTGTTGGTCTCCCCACTGGACCATCAATCTATCCATTTGTCAGTCTGCCCAATCTTCTGTCTGTGTCCATTGTCTTATCTGTCCATCCATCCATCCATCCAACTGGCTAACATTTGTAGACCACCCAGTGACAGATGAGGCGGGGTGAGGAAGTGGGAATAAAGGCACCAAGATGTGGTCCCTGCCCTCCAGGGTTATCTGTTAGTAGGAAGCACCATGGGCGACTGTTCTGACCCAAAGCCTCCCGGACATCATGTCCAGATGGGTGGGAAGACTGGGGGGAGGGGAGGCCAGGCACGGAGAGTTTCCTAGAGGCAGTTGGCTTTTAACTGGGCCCTGACAAGAGCTAAAATTTAAATGGGTGGGAGGGAAAGAAACCAGGCAAAGACCAGATGGTGGAACACAGAGTTCATTACGGCAAAGAGCAGTGAGGAGCAGCTGGGAGCCAGGCAGAGCCGGGTCCAGGAGGACGGCCAGGCTGAGGGGGAGCCCTAGTCTGACAGGGGAGGCATGGCCCTCCTCTCGGGATCCTAGTCTAAAAGTGGAGGCACAGTTCTCCCTTCAGGTACCACAGCAGAGAGGGGAGGCATGGCCCTGTGGTCAGGAGCTCCAGTCTGAGAGGGGCGAGGTGGCCTTGCTCTCAACAGATCAGTCTGAGGGGGGCAGGGGGGAGGGAGGGCAACATGGCCTGCTTTTAGGAGACCCTAAAGGAGACTCGGGACCCTCCAGTGTGATCAGGAGACCCCTCCTCCGTCACCTGCTGGTCTCTTCTGGCTCCATCTTTCCTTGATCTCATTTTGGAAGGCTCCCTTGGGGCTCAGAGACCCCCTTCTGTGCCCTGCCCCTGCCCCCTCCATCCCAGGGGTGCCTTGTGGGACATTCACCTTCCAGTGTGAGGACCGGAGCTGTGTAAGGAAGCTCAACCCACAGTGTGACGGGTGGCCTGACTGCAGGGATGGCTCTGACGAGCAGCACTGCGGTGAGCCTGCCCTGCCCGCGGGACCCTGGAGTGCGGGTGGGAGGGAGGCGGGGAGGAGAATCTCATCCGTCTGTCTCTGTCCGGCCTCTGGGCCTGCCTCTCTCTCCTTCACTCTTCTTCCTGTCTCTCTCCTTTGCTCTTCCTCTGTCTCTGTTTCTCACTGGCCTCGCTCCCTCCCTCCCCTACCCTCAGACTGTGGCCTCCAGGGCCCCTCCAGCCGCATTGTGGGCGGGGCCGTGTCCTCTGAGGGTGAGTGGCCGTGGCAGGCCAGCCTCCAGGTTCGGGGTCGACACATCTGTGGCGGGGCCCTCATCGCTGACCGCTGGGTGATAACAGCTGCCCACTGCTTCCAGGAGGACAGGTGAGGGAGGGCATGAGAGCCAGACTGTAAAGATGTGGGTAGGGAAGCCCGGTGGGAGGCGCAGCGTGTCTGAGCTCTGCACAGACGCAGGGAAGGGTGTGAAGAGCCCCCGGGCTGGCTGTTGGTCACTTGGATTCTCATCCTGGCTCCATCAAGAAGGTACTCTGTGTCTCTGGACACCCTGCTCAACCTCTGTGCTCTGCTTCTGCTTTAAGTTGATCATCGATCATTCATTCGTTCAGCAGCATTCGTTGTGCACCTAGTATGTGCTGGACACTGGGGATGAAGTAGAGGACAGAACTGCCCAACTTGGTCATAAGCCATGACACCCCCCAACCTTTTCTATCCACTCCCCCTATTGGAGCTGTGACAGAGTGGTGGACAGGGCCAGGGAAGCCCCCAGGGGAAATCTTATCTAGCCCCTTGTCCGTCTTTCCCATCTTCTTGGGGGGCTGAAACACACCCTCGCCCCACCACCCTCAGCCAGATCTGGCCTCCCACGGTGCCCTTTCTAGTGCGGAGTCTGACCACCTCGCTCTCTTTAATCCCATGCCTGCCTCCCCACACCCTCAAGGTAAAGAAAGACCAAGGGTCTGCATGCCCAGTGCCTGCTGATTCCTGCCTGCTCAGCTCCCACCCCTTCCCTGAGGACTAGCAAGCGTCAGAGCTCACAGCAGCCCCAGCCTGCGAAGTGTACAGCAACAAAAGGAGAGAAATATGTGTTGGGTGTCTGGCACTGTGTTCATTCTTATTATGAACATGGTCTTATTGGATTCTCTCAAGAACATATGAGTAGAAAATGTGGTTCCCATTTCACAGATGAGGAGACTGAGGCCTAGAGAGGCACACACTCATCTAGGGAGGGATGAAGCTGGGGCGGGGGCTCAGGCAGGCTGACCCCACGAACACTACACATACCACCAGCCACATGGCCTGCAGCGGGGGAGGGAAGGGATGGGCGTGGAGGAGGTGTTTGGTGGGGGCGGGGGAAGCTGCCTATCATAAGGGTTCTGGGATGGGGACAGGCAGCCGCTGAGCGAAGACCCCCTCCCCCCAGCATGGCCTCCCCAGCGCTGTGGACCGTGTTCCTGGGCAAGGTGTGGCAGAGCTCGCGCTGGCCGGGCGAGGTGTCCTTCAAGGTGAGCCGCCTGCTCCTGCACCCATACCATGAGGAGGACAGCCACGACTACGATGTGGCCCTGCTGCAGCTCGACCACCCTGTGGTGCGCTCGGCCGCCGTGCGCCCCGTCTGCCTGCCCGCACGCTCCCACTTCTTCGAGCCGGGCCTGCACTGCTGGATCACGGGCTGGGGTGCCCTGCGCGAGGGCGGTGAGCACACAGGCCGTGGGGGACCGGGAGATCAGATGGGTGTGGGGCCTGGAGGAGGGCAGGGCAGGGGGCCAGAGGGCTCCACCCCTGAGACCCTCTACTCCTGGGCTTCAACTGGGTTGAATTTCACAGAAGAAAACAACCTCTAATATGGCTCGTGGGCCAATGGCCCCTACCCTCTTGACTCTTCCCTTCCTTCTGGAAGGGCATTTAGGAGAACCAAGGTCGTGGGTCATATGTGGGCGGCAAAGGGGCAGGCCAGGGACTCCACAGTGCATGCTCAAGCTCCAGCGCTCTGCTCCTTTGAACTTATTAGCACTTCCCACACTGAGGCTGAATTTTAGGGAAACATGATTTCATATAATCCACCCAACATCTCTAGGGGTGGGTTATATGGTGCCATTTTATGGATGGGAAAACCAAAGCTCAGAGACATTTAGTGGTTGCTCAAAGTCACACAGCCAGAGAGTACTGGAGCAGAGACTAGAGCCCAGGACTGCCTGACTAGAGAGCCCCTGCTCTTCCTACTCTTGCTCTCAGAAACAGGGGGTTTCTCCCCTTCCTGCCTTAGTTAATCAGAGCTGGCCATCCCTAGAGGCCACCTCTCAGTTCTGTAAACATAGGTCCAGCTGGCATAACTGCAGCCATGCCCTGCAGGCTTCGTGGTGGTAGCTTTAAAAATGTGTATGATGATTTACAATCTGTTGGCAGGCAGGACTGTAGAAATATTTTAAAGATGGGGAAACTGAGGCTCGGGTGAAAAGTGATTTGTCCAAGAGGATGACAGAGAGTAGTGGCAAAGCAAGGACTGATTCTCTCACTGGTTTGTTCACTCACTCATTCATTCAACGACACCTTTGCGAGCACCTACAATGCCCTAGACATTGAATTAGGCAGAGGGGAGCCAGAGTGGAGTGACAGTGAGGCAGAGGGGCAGGTGTCACTCCTAGCAGGGGCGGTGGTCAGAGCAGGAGAGATGAAAGGGGCTCCTGATATTCAAGGAGAACAGTGGAAGGAAGGGCAGGGGCTCCTGGGCACCTCAGACCTTCTTACCTCTGCCCTCTGCTCTTGACCCCACGGGCAGGCCCCACCAGCAATGCTCTGCAGAAGGTGGATGTGCAGCTGGTCCCACAGGACCTGTGCAGTGAGGCCTATCGCTACCAGGTGACACCACGCATGCTGTGTGCCGGCTACCCCAAGGGCAAGAAGGACGCCTGCCAGGTGACTTGTGCGGGGCACGGGTGAGAGCAGGGAGAGAGGGTGGTGCTCACTTCCCCCAGGGCCTGGCCCTTTGCTGCCATCAGCTTGCTGAAGCCTCCCAGCAAGTGGGGATGGCTGTACCCACTTTCCAGATGAGGAGACTGAGGTTCAGAGAGGTTGAGGGAGTTGCCCAGGGTTGCAGAGCCACAGATCAGAAGACACCCAGGGGCAGGCAGGTCTTAGGCTCAAACCCCACTCTGCTCCTTGCCCACCACGAGGCACTTGGGCCAGGGCCACATGAAGGAGAGGACGCTAGGAGGAATGGAGGGGTGCCAGCCACAGAAAGGAGGCAGTAGTGGAGGGGGGGCGTGGGGACACACATCCAAGGTTCCACAAGAGCCAGGACCCACTGGAGGCCAGTCAGGGCTGGTCTGAGCTTTCTCCATTTAGCAGGTTGAGGGGGAAGCAGAGCTTCAAGGGATGTGACTTTCTTGTCCGCACCCAGAAAATTCCTGACAGTCAGGACTTGCATCCAAGAGCCACTTGCCTGGAAGTGGAGGGGGGGTGTGTCCTTACCCTGATGCAGCCCTGTCTCTCCTCTCTCCCTTTCAGGGTGACTCAGGTGGTCCGCTGGTGTGCAAGGTGCCCAGTGGCCGCTGGTTCCTGGCGGGGCTGGTCAGCTGGGGCCTGGGCTGTGGCCGGCCCAACTACTTTGGCGTCTATACCCGCATCACAGGTGTGATTGGCTGGATCCAGCAGGTGCTGACTTGACAAGCTGCTCCCTGCAGAGCTGGGGCCCACCTTCGGGACTCAGAGAGCCCAGGACACCCACCAGGCAGGAAGACAAGTATTCTGGGGGTAGGCAGGCCCTGTGGAGGCAGGAGGTGGCATCCTGTCTTCCAGGCTGACTCCTGACATCTGCCTCAGTGACCGCATGAGGAGAGAGTAGGGCCATCAGCTGGTGGCCAAAACTTCCCCAGAGGGCTCAGACCCACCAGGTCCGACTGGGGGTTCACATCCAGCCCTTTTGCCTCTCAATTCTCTCCTCCTTCTGCTTCCTCCACTGCTGTCTGTGGGGAGACACAGTTCAGCAGCAGTGGTGCTGGCTTCCAGGTCCCAGCAGGAGTGTCTGAGACACCTCCCTCCCTAGCACAGAGGCTGCTTGGGTGGCATCAGCTCCCGAGGGCAGATTCCAGCCTGTGGAGCCCCCATACTAACTTGAGAGGTGGGGGTGAAAGGTGCTCCCATGGGAGAGGATCCTCAGAGCCCTGGAGCCTGCCAAGCAGGCCAGCTGCCACCGTAAGCCAAAGGGTGGGGAAGCTCCAGGGTCCCTGCCCCACCTCTACCTGCCACCTGGGCCTTCACTGCCTAGACTCATGTGGAGGTGAGCTCAGTTGCCCTGTGGAATAAAGCCGCCTGATCCAAGGCCCTGCTGCTGGGGTTTGAATGGGGACCCAGGCACCAGCCCACGCTCTTGACTGAAGCAGGCCCTGCTTCCTGCTCAGCCTGTTCGCTAAGTGTCCAGAAAGCCAAGGTGGGGGTCAGTGGAGGCAGGGGTGGCCACCAAGAGCTGGAGCCTCCAGGTCAGCTGCCCAGGTCATGGGAGAAACCTCAAGAAGGCAATGGTTTGGGGACCCTCAGGTTAGAGTGAGGAATGGGACAAGTGATGGGCACCTTCTGGAGCCTTGGGAGGAAACTGAGGCTCAGAGAGCAGCTAGGACATCCTCATGATAGCACTGGGGTTAGCAGTGGAGCCTGGTAGGGAACCGTACCCTGGTCCCTGTCTACTGCTTCCCACCAGCACGACACTCACTCCCTTGCATTGAGTCATGTATTTATTTTTTGGTGGCTGGCCAGTACATGGATCTGAACCTTGACCCTGGTGTTGTAACACCACCCTCTAACCAACTGAGCCCGCCAGCCAGCCCTGAGTCAGGCACCAAGCAAGCATTTCATGGGCTCCTGCTATGTGCCAAGCACTGTGCTAGGGCCCCAGAGCTGAGCAGGACTCGGCTCCTCAGGGAAGTCAGGGAAGGCTGCCCAGGGTATGTGAGACTTGAGCTGGGGTTCAAAGGTGGCCAAGGTGGGGAAGGGCATTCCGTCAGGAGAAGAGCATGTGCAAAGGCACAGAGTCCCCAAAGAATGTGGCACATTAGGGAACAGCAAGCCGTGTGTTAGTTGAAACAAAGGTTGAGGCGGGGAAGGACAAAAGAGGAATTCAGAGAGGCAAACTGAGGCAGGAGGACAAAGAGCTTGGAGCTGAGCTAAGGATTTGACCCTGAAAGCGATGGGGAGCCATGGAAGGCTCTATAGCAGGAGTGACACGAATGGATTCACATTGTAGGACCATCCACTGGCACAAGTTGGAAAAGGAGTTGGAGGCAGGGAGGCCGGTTAGGAGGCCATTGCAGAACTCCAGGAAGGAGAGGACGGGGCTGGACCCAGCAGAGCAGTGGGGATGGACTGGAGGGTTGTTTAAACATAGAATCAGAAGGACCTATTGTGTTACTAGTGCCCTCTGGGGCAGTAGCGATGGAACCAGGAGGCAGCTAGAGGTGGGGGGAGTTGAGTGTGGACACCTCTTTCCTGTAGCCCAGCTGGGAGGAGAAGCAAAGGAGGGAGCTTCAGAGCGGAACCTGGATTGTAGAGGGGTTTTGGAAATAGGGAGCTGCAACCATATACATGGGTGGATAAGGCAGAAGTGGGCACAGAGACCAGGGAGAGCATGACAGCTAGTCCTGCCAGGAGGAGATGGAGCCAGCGGGCAGGCAAGGAGCTTGGTGAGAGAGCCTCCCACCCCCATGCAGTTCTCAGTGGGGTGGGCAGAATGCAGTGTTGGAATCACCTTGGGTGCTTTGCTAAAATGCAAATTCCTGGGCTCCACCCCAGTCTTCATTAATCAGAAGCCTTGTGGGGAGGAGGAATAATCTGTTCTTTTAACAAATCTCCTGGTGACTCTTTTGTAAGCAAAGTTGGACACAAACAGTGAGGTCACCTTTGGGAGTGGAGTGTCCTCAGGGGAAGAGGTGAAGTCCTCCAAGCTGAGGAGCTCCCCTTGGCCTGGGGAGGGCCTGTGTTTTGGGGGTTACGGCTTGGCAGGGGTTTCTCCCAGCAGCAGGATGACTTGGCAGGACTAGAGAGATGAAAGAATTGGTCTGAGTGGGGTGGCGAGACTGGGGTCTGGGCTGGGCAGGAGAGAGAAGCCCTCAGGTCCAGCAGACTCAGAAGCTGGAGCAAGAGGCCAGGGTGTTTATAATTACCAGGATTTGGGGCAGAAGGGTGGCAGCAATCAGGAGGGGTGGAGGTGGCCCAAAGGTGTCACAGCAGGAGGGGGGTGTGGGGGATTTGGGCTGCAGCAGAGGCTGCCTGGGGTGCTGCCCGAGCTCTCACTTCTCATCTCCCAGCCTAGGACGTTTCTCCTGGATCAACTGGGTAGAGTAGGTGCTCCAGGGGTCTGGCCATTGTGCAGAGGATCTAGCCATGCCCCCCTCCCATCCCTCCACACACATAGGAAAGTGACAAACAGGACAGAGTCTCTCCATTCCTTTGGGTCGGTCTACCCCAACTTGAGTTTAGCTCCTGTCCCCAAAAGTGGCGCAGAGAAAGAGAGGGAGGCAGCCAGGCCGGGCTTTATTCAGGTTTTATTACATGGAGGGTTGGACACAGTTGAGAAGCAAGTACCTGTCCTGGGAGGCCATAAACACCGGAGGGGCCCGTCGCTCAGCCCCTGCCACCCCCAGATTCTCGGGCAGAGGAGGAATGTCCCCCTCTCCTTCTCACAAGTTCCTGAGTCACTCCACTGCCCCTGCGGAGCCACCGCTCCCCCTACCCCCCCAGCCAGAGCACTCTGCCAGCAGTGTGAGTAGGTGGCAGGGGGCAGCCAGGGTGAAGGCCAAGTCACACACCCCTCCTTCCATGCCTCCTTCTGGCAGAGCCAAACCCACACCCTTCACCCCCGACCCAAACCTCCCAGGGCAGGTGAAGGAAGGGCAGCCCTATGCCCTCTCCCAGGGCTTGTGGGGTCCTTGCCTCTCTTTGCAGCCTCACGACAACCCTGTGAGGTAGGTGGGAAGAGTCACTGCACTGGACTGACAAGGAGACTAAGGCTCAAGGAGGTGGTGTGACTCAGCTGGGAGGGCGTGCATCGCCATGCAGCAGGGGGCCCGGAGAGGGGACAAAGGGCCTGGGAGAGACAGCTGGACAGCGCCACATGTGGCCATGCAGATGGTTCTGTCCAGGGGTCCCAGCACCCAGCTCAGGCCTTTAGAAGTTCCAGTGGGCCCCCACCCGCCCCTGGAGGTAGGGGTGAATCACAGCACGCAGGTGCAGACAGAGGTGGTGGGGGGAGCACTTCTTCCATCTTGGGCCAGGGGCCCACCCGTGGTACAAAAATAAAGGATTTCAGATCGGAACCCCAAGTCCCTGGAGGTGATCTGGGGCCTCACATCCGGGTGCCTCTGGCTTGTAACAGCTAGAAAATAAGAGGGAAAGGGGCAGGAGGATGGGGGAAGGGGGCAGAAAACCAGGGTGGGGGAGGAGGAGGTGGGGCCAGTGAGGAGGGGTGAGAAGGGGGTGACGTGAGGGCCAGGAGATTGAAATGGAGGGAGGAAGGGGTGGGAAGAGAGAGGGAGAGAGAAAGAGGCAGGTGAGTCACAGGCTCCTTTCTGGAGGAGGGGAGTGGGGCTGAGGCCCAGAGAAGGTGGATTCAGAACAGAGGAGGAGGGAGCAGGATGGGCACCCCAGCTAACCCATCCAGGAGCCCCGGGCCCCAGCTTGGGCTGGGTGGTAGCCTCCTGGGGAGGCCAGATTCTGCCAAGACTCGGGCCAGGAGAGCCAGGTCACCTCTGTCCCAGGCGAAAGGAGTCATAGAGAGCAGCTGTCTGTCCCCATTTTAGAGGCAAGGGTCGCCCAGAGAGGGACGGTGACTTGCCCAAGGTCGCAGAGCAGGTAGATGACATTGAGTGGGGGCTTATGGATGCCTGGCCAGGGCTGTTTTCTGCCATACTCCAGTCCTTAGCCGGCTCTGGCTGACTCCTTATAGGCCAAAGGTATCCAAATGTGGCCTGTCCTCCCCACCCCGATAGAAATAGGGAACTCAGGGCTGCAAGGCAGACGCAGGCGCTCCTGGACGTGCAGGGACGAGGCCAGTGCATGTGGCTTCAGCCTTCCTTCCCTCCAGCCCAGCCTGGCTTTGGCAATGACCAGCAGGGAGGAAAGAGCCCCCACCCCCTAACTTTCTTCTCCTCTCTCAGGGCCTCACCCCCTGGCCAAGACAGGCTGAGAAACTTGGTGGGTGGAGTCCAAGGAGCAAGAGCTGAGCACCCTCCTCGCTTCCGCCCCTCCCTCCAGCTCCACCAGGCTACAAACCAGGGGCGGCGGCTCTGGGGATGGGCGAGGGGCCGAGGAGAGGAGGAGAGGCCCTCGCGGCAAGCTCAAGCTTGGCCTCAGCTCCGAGAGGTGCAGACAGGAACCTGCAAGGAGGAGACGTGAGGAGGAGGTGCGGACAGGGCGGGAGGGGCTGTGGCCGAGGCCTCAGAGGTGCCCGGCAGGGTTGGCGGGCACACAGGAGGTGTAGCTGCACCCCTCCCCAGGCTGGGAGGCAGCAGGTGCCAAGAGGGGCGCAGGAGGCGGCAGGCAGGGTGCTGTGGGATGCAGGGCCAGGGGGCCTGGGTGGAGGGCTCGGGAGGCTGGGACCAGGGCGGCTCCGGGATGGAGGCGTGAGCAGGCAGAGAGAAAACCCGGACAAGGGCAGAGAGGGAAGAGGCAAGGTGCAGATGAGATCCAGGAGGAAGAAGAGGTGGATGGAGATGAGGCAGGACCTCCAGCGGGAAGCGGAGGAGGAGGAGGCGGTGGTGGGAGGGAGAAAAGGTTAGCGGGATCCTGAGATGACTGAGCTGCGAAGAGAAAGTGAGAGAAGGGATGGTTATGCAGGTGAGGTGCCAGGCAGCGCTGCGCTAACCCTGGTGGGCCCGCCCCCCGCAGTCCCCGGGCCGGTTCTGCAGCTGGCTCCAGCAGGGAGCAGGTGGGAGGCTCGGCTTGGATTAGCAATCACTCTCCTGGGGGTTGGCTGCACCTTTCTCCTGTGTATCTGCCTCCACCTGCACCTGCTCCACCTCCACCTCCTCCACCTCCTCCTCCTGCTGCTGCTGCTCCTCCAGCTGCTCCTCCGTGCTCTGTGAACCAGCGGCGGACCCAGGGAAGAAAGAGTGGAGACACTAACAAGGGGGCAGGGGCCTGCCGGCAGCTGACCCCATGGGTCCCCGATCTCAGGGTGAAGGGTGCAGGCAAGATGACGGGGGACCTCAGGAGAGGGGAGGGCTCCAACCAAAGCAGCTGGGAGCATCTTCTCCAGGGCCCTGGGGAGCTTGGGGAGGGTCTGGGGAAAACAGCAGAGGATGGGGCCCTGCTGGGGAGCTCATGGATTAGTCCGGCGGCCGTTACATGGAGCGAGGCTGAGGCAGAAGAGGAACAGGGTGGCTGTGTGGCTGGGGTATCCTTCAGGGGTGCCTGGGAAGGCCTTGTTTTGGGAAGACTGATCCTGAGTAGAAATGAGGCCAAGGAAGCCCCAGGACAGACACCACCGAGAACTGGGATGCCAGCAACAGTCTCTGGCACCCCAGGGTGGGGGCTTGGGCCCAGAAAGGCAGAAGCAGCAAGCTCACTCTGCACCTTGCAAGGCAGTGCCAGCCTCTGGCACCAGTGGGGGTGGGGTGGGCAGAGGGATCACAGGACAGGCAGGCAGACAGACTGCCAGGAAGCCAGAGTTTGTAAGTCTCCATTGCACAGAGACAGACCCCCGGGAACAGTCTCCCTTCTTCCCAACCTGGCTTATGTCTGCTCTGTCAGCTCTACTGAAGGCTCTCAGGGCTTCTGGCCAGCTCTGGGTACAGGGTGGCAGGACTCCTGCTCAACCCCTTCCCCACAGTAGCCTGATGCTGCCAGGCATGCTCTCGGGAAGCTGCCTCATGGGCCAGAGGAGAAGGCCAGGGAAAGGGATGGGGTAATGGATTTGGCTTCCCCATCCTGGCCTGGGCCAGCTGGGGACATTTACCCACCTCTGGGTAATAAATTTGCCATTTGGGATGCTACAAGTTCCAAGCTTAAAGGCACCACAGACAGTAGATGGCCCACCCCCCTCACCTCACAGAGAACATAACAAAGGTCTTGAGAGGGGACAGGACTTGTCCAAAGTCACACAGGAAGAACCACACTGTGCCTGACCCTTCAGTGCACTCCCCTTCAAGGGCATCTGAGCCACACTGGCCATGACCTCAGGATGGTCCCATCTCACTGCTCCCCTGCCTGGGCCTGAGTAGCCAGAGTGAGCAGACAGGACCAAGGGTGGCATGGGATGGATGGTGTCGGCTGTGACCATGGGGGTTATGCATGGGCAGCAGGAGGGAGAGAGAAGCAGCAGGAAGGCTCGGGGTGGGGGTGGGGGGCTGCTGTGGGGGAGGGTGGAGGAAGAGGAGCCTCCTCCAGACAGGGCTGCTGGGGTGGCTGAGGAGGGCGGGACTCACCTTGGTCTTGCGGCTGGACTCGGAGCTCAGCCCGTGTGGGGAGCTGTAGAGCTCCTTGGACACCACGCACAGGAACTCTGCCTGGTCCTCACTGCCGTAGTTGTAGGAGGAGCCAATGTTTACCAGCTGGAGGGCGGGGCATGGGGAGAAAGATGCAGGTTGGGGTTGGGGGGCAGTGGGGCGGGGTGAGGTGGACATCAGCACCATCAAGATGTCAGTTTACGTCAGTTTACGATCTTGCTGGCCTGCTCAGATCCATTACCGAGTTGCCAGAGGGCACCTCTGGGCTAGAAGGCAGGGTTTTCTCTCCCTCCCCACCTATGCCTCCGGTCTGTTCCCAGGACCAGCCTCTCCACCCGGTTTGGCTGGACCCGACCACTGGAGGAGGGTGGCAGTGTCACCGTCATCCCCAGCCCATCCCCAGCCCAGCCCCCGATCCAGGCGGCCACTTTCTAAAAGCAGGCGGAGGCCTGTAATGGGCAGGCTCTGCCCCATCCCAGATGTGGCTGAAGCAGCCTCAGGACCATGCTGTGGGGTGGGGTTGGCATGATGGAGCCCCAGTAGAATCTCCCCTTCTCAGGGCCGGCCCGTGGCTCACTTGGGAGACTGTGGTGCTGCCAACACCAAGGCCACGGGTTTAGATCCCTGTATAGGGATGGCCGGTTAGCTCACTTGGGAGAATGCGGTGCTGACAACACCAAGTCAAGGGTTAAGATCCCCTTACTGGTCAACTTAAAAAAAAAAAAAAAAAAAAAAGAATATTCCCTTTTCTCTTGGAAGCAGAATAGGTTGCCCATTCCCTAGGCTAGAGGGCAAATGACCAGTGGACCCGACCTGCTCGCTCAGCCTCTGAGAGCCCGGGTAATTGCCAAAGACTCCTGTAGGCTCTCAGAGCGACCCCACCTTTGTTCTGGGGTTCCTAGAATACACACACTCATGAGGCCCTTCTGGTAAAGTCCTTGCACTTGATGGGTCTCATTCAGCCCTCAGAGATCCTCATTCAGCAGGCAGAAAGAAGAATATTACAACCTCTGACAGAAGAGACTTGGAAAGTTGGTGGCCTGCTGGAGCCAGGAAGAGGCTAGAATCTAGGATCCTGAGTCCTTTCTAGGGGGTCTTGTA
Source organism: Cynocephalus volans (assembly GCF_027409185.1). Lineage (NCBI taxonomy): Eukaryota > Metazoa > Chordata > Mammalia > Dermoptera > Cynocephalidae > Cynocephalus > Cynocephalus volans. The sequence goes on from NC_084471.1 coordinate 13,070,570, forward strand.
GATTTAAATACTTCTAATAATTTGCATAACACTAGCGCCAATGTATGGAGACTACCCAGGGCTAGGAATTTTACTGATGGCCTTTCTGATTTCCACAACAGTCCTGCAAAAGAGGTACTATTAGCCCACATCACAGATGAGGAAACTGAGGCCCAGGGAGGAGACACAGCTTGCCCAAGGTTGCAAGCGTGTCAGCGGTGAGACCCAGAGGTGGAGCCAGTTCCTGGACTGGCTGGTTCTTCCATGCTGCCAGGCCATTCTCGGGAGCCCTGGCCTTCTCTCTTCTTCAGTCTCCACATGCAAGGGAGCTTGTGGGTGGGTGTGGATAAACTGCTAGCCAAACCCTTTTCTAAGAGCACATTTGACCTTGGGCTGACTATCTGGCTCTGTTCCTCTAGAACCCTGAGAGAGGTGAGATGCCAGCTGTATTCCTAGGGAACCACTGCTTATGATAACAATCTCCTCACTGGTAAACTGTACCTGGACTGGGAGCAACTCACCATAAATGCCCCAGGGGAAACTGCCTCTTTGGGCTTCCTGAATGTGGCAATGCTTGTAACTGGGCACATCCCTTGTGGGGACCCTGGGAGCTATACCTGTGGAACTGTTACAAGAGATGTTGACCAAAGAAGACTCTGCTCACCTATATGGATCTTGTCTCCTTGCACCTGACCTGCTACTTGAGGGCCAGAGACTCAGTCATTCTACCATGTTGCTGGGAGGACTCCCACCAACGAGGCTGCCCGGTGCTGCCCTGTGGCAAGTGAGTCTCTGTCCTCCCTCCTTCTCAGTCAATCTACTGCCAAGTTAGGCCTTTCCCAATCTTGTTTGGTTTGATTTAAGAAGACCCCCAGGTGGGGGCTGTGGTGGGAAAGCCAAGACTGGGGCCGCAGGAAGAAAGGGGCCTGCTTTGCTGGGAGGTTAGGAGGTCTCAGGGTGGGTCCTGTGGTGCCCCATGTCCCCAGCCCACCTGCTCGAAGCGCCAGCCATCAGACATGGTGGAGACCATCTGCGTGAGCTCTTCCTCCTGGCACTGCAGCACACGGTACACGTGCTTGGGTGGGACCTGCAGTAGAAGGGTCTCATGGTATGAGAGCACTAGGCACTCCAGGAAGGGGACCAGCACCTGCCACCACCCCCCATAACCATATACCTAGAGAAGGAGAGAGAAATGAAGAGGGTAGGAGGCTGGGTTGGAGGTGGGGGGAGGGGGAGCCATGTTCTGAGCATCTGCTATGTGCCGGGCACTTGACATGCATGATCTCACTTAGTCTTTCCAAGAACCCATTATGGGATTTTACACTGAGGCTCAGAGAGGTTCAGTTACTTGCCCAAAGTCACCCAGCTCAAGTATGGCAGGGCTAGAACTGGAACACAGGTAATATAAGAGGAAAGGAGGGCAGGGTTTAGGGGACATTCTGGGTCACTACTTGAGTCAGGCCCTCCAGAAGACAAGGAGCCTGCCCTCTTCAGTCTCCTGGGGCTGGGAGATGGGGCCTCAGTACCTGTCCCCCGACCCCCACATCTTCCCCAGGGTGGTCAGGGAATCTCTCCACCTCCTCGGGCAGACTGGTCACTGAGGCCCAGAGTCCAAACTCAGAAATGCCAGCCCCAGCAACTTGTGCTCTGCCCACTAGATGACCACCTGATCCCATGAATGGACAATTAACTAATCCTGTACTTCCCCCCGTAGGGCTCTGGGTACCTCCACACTGTTTTCCTTTTGCCTGTGAGGAAGGGAGGGGTGGGCAGCTCTCAGCACCTCTATATTCCACAAGTGGAAATCAAGGTCCAGCAAGGGGCATGACTGGCCTGAGGTCACCCAGCAAATGCAGCCAGGGCAAGGACAGAACCCAGCATCTGACTCCCAGTTTGGGGCTGTGCTGGGCAGTCGGGAGTCTGACAACAACCCCTCCCCTTACAGGCCATCAGCCTCTCCAAGGAAAACACTCGTCCCGTCTCTCCCAACCTTCTCCTGCCTCCCTCCCTCTCCCCACTGGCCCCTGCTCTGGCCATGGATGCTGCCCTTCCCCCACCCCCCACGCCCTGTCCCCGACCTGGGTGACTGTGTAGTCCTTCTCCTCCATCCGGTCTTTGATGATACGGATTAGTGGGCCAATGTTGTAGAACTCAGCTTCCTCCAGGACCCCTGGCACAGACAGAGCAGCCCCTGAGTCACTCCTACTATACCCACCCCCCACTCTCCCCTTGTCCCCTCCACCCCCAAACCCACCTCCTGCTGAGTGTCCATCTGTGAGTGCAGGGATCAAGCAAGAGGGGGTGCTTCCTTCCTTGGGTACCACACTCCCCATGGAAGGCGCTGAGATACTGCCACTCAGCCAGCCCTACATCTCCTCTGCTGTGCTAAGCACGGTGACCCAGGGACACCTGCCAGTCTGTAATCTGGGGCTGCTCTAGGGCTATCAGGAGACAGCAAGTTCCTTGGGACTGATCCCTGGAACATCACCGTGAGGGGGGCCTTGGCTGATCCCTTACTCTGTGCTCCCATTTACCAAGCACATGCTAAGTGCCAGGCACAGTGCTGAGCACATAACATTCTCTATGGCATTTTTTATTTCTTTTAATTATTTTATTATTTTTTTGTGGCTGGCTAGTAACAGGGATCGAACCCTGGACACCTCGGTGTTATCAACACCATGCTATAACCATCTTTATGGCATTTAATTCTCAGAACTAGCAGTAGGTAGTTTCATCATCTCCATTGAACAACTGGGGAAACTGAGGCTCTGAAAGAGAAGCAGCTTGTCCAAGGTCACAGAGCCAGTAAGTGGCAGAGTAAACTCAAGCTCCTCAGACTTCAGAGCCCATGTTGTCCCACTATAAATGCATAATCTGTGTGTGCGCACTTCCCCCACCCCAACTACCGCACTTGACGGTTTGCAAAGCCCCTCATGTACTCATCACAAACCCTGGGGACATGAGGATTATTGTCCCCATTTTACAGTTAAAGTATCGGAGACTGAACAAGCCACCCACCAGTGAAGTGGAATGAGCGCCCAGGCGTTTGGCCTCCCCTAAACTTCCACAGGGCAGGGGACCTTCTGGTACTTTCCTTGACTGGCCTCTGGGCTCCTTGGGGACAGGGCCTGTTATGGACTGTATGTTTGTGTCCCCCAAAATTCACACATTGAAATCTAATTCCCAATGTGAAGGTATTAGGAGGGCAGGTGGGGCCTTTGGGAGGTGATTAGGTCATGAAGATGGAGCCTCACGATGGGATTAGTGTCCTTATAAGAAAAGGCCAGAGAGCTAGATCTCTTTCCTTCTGCCATTTGAGGATACAACACGAAGTCTGCATTTTGCAATGTGGAGGAGGGCCCTCAAGAATCCGACCATGCTGGCACCCTGATCTCAGACTCCCAGCCTCCAGAACTGAAAGAAATTTCTGTTGTTTATAAGCCACCCAGTCTATGGTACTTTGTTATAGCAGCCCAAACTGACTAAGATAGGGTCTATTTCTGATATACGCTGCTGTCCCTGGAACCTACACAGGACCTAACACAGAGTAGGCGGTCAGTGAGTGTTGCTGCCTGAGTGATGGAATTCTCCCCAGTGCCCTGGGTGGAGCCCTCAGATGACAGACAGCTTACATTGCAATGTGCATCCTCGGGGCCAGGCAATGAGCTAAATGCTGCACTGGTATTAGCTCCTTTTATCCTCGTGACAGCTCAGTGAGGTGGGTGCTACTGCCACCCCACTTCACAGATGGGGGCACAAAGGCACAGAGGGGTTAAATAACTTTCCCAATGTCACACAGATAGTAAGTCTCCTCCCAAATCCCCCATCCCCCTGCATGGGTCCCTAGCTCTGTCTGAAGGTGCTGGGAGTAGCAGGGCTTTGAGAAACCTGGAACCTGTAAACAGCAGCTGTCTGTGATGCAGCTGGAGTGTTTACATCCCCACGCCATGGGACCTGCTCCTGGGCCAGTCACGCTCATGGTAACTGTGCTCCCCTAGGGCCTGCCAGGGAAGCTGCAGGGCTCTGCAGAGCCAGGTGCCTACTACCTATGTGGGTTCCAATGCTGAGGCCCTGGCCTCTTGGGGAGTCGCTTGGCCTCCAGACCACTGCATCCCATAGGAGTCAGGGAAGGGAGACCATGGCCCAGAGTGGGAGGGATGGGCTGTTAGATGCCCACAAGGGGCATGTGCTGTGCGTGGCACTCATGACATGCTCTCCAGAATGCAGATCACTGCCCCCATTTTATAGACACAAGTGGAGATGCAGAGATAAGTAACATGTCCAAGCTGGCCTGGCTGGGTCAGCTGACCCAGAGTCACACCCTGCTCTCCAAGGAAGAGTTGAGCTAGCACTGACTGTAGTCCCTGTCCCTGGCTGGGGCTCTGCTAAGCAGCCATTCTCCAGACACAGTTCCACACTGTCTGCTAGTCCCAGATGTGGGCATCTATAGGGCTCAGCTCCCAGGCCTGGGAGGATCCAAAGCCCTGCAGGGAGCAGAACTCCCCCTCCATCTCCACCCACGACCAGCACTGTGCACACAGGCTGGGCTGCCAGATTTGGGGAAGAGCCACCCCTCCGCCCACCTGCTGACTGTAAGTCCTCACCAGGTGGAATCTGAGATACTGGATTACTCAAGAGGAAGAGAGCCGGAGCTCTTCCCATGCCTGTCTCACTCTGTCCCCTTGCCCCAGCCTCTGCGTGTAGCCGTCCACACTTGGCTTCCCAGGAGGCTAGAGAGAAAGGTCATCCCTGCCCACAACAGAGCCTGCAGGGCCTCCCTGGCCTCTACTGTCCTCTGCATGTGTGTCTCTGTCACCTCCCCAACAGCACCACGGAAAGCTCGGCCTATCAGCTTTGCAGAACCCCCAGATTCAGCCCAGGCAGAGGCTTTGGGAATCAGCCCTGTCTGAGATGGGAATGGCAGGAAAATGAGAGAAAGCAGATGTCTGTCCCAGCTGGGAGAAATGGCTCTGAGCCTCCCCAGAAGGCCCTGGAAGACTGGAGACACCAGGGCCAGGATGTGAGCCCAGGCCAGCTCCTGGACCAACTCACCCTCCTCAGCCATGTCCTTGTCCAGCACCAGCTTGCCATGCCGGAGAAAGTTCAGGATGGGCCCGAAGTAGGTGGGGTCACGGTCAATGAGGTAGGCCCCAGTTTCATCCTAGAAAAGTGGGGAGCACAGTGAGAGAAGAGGGAGGCCTCCCCCTACCCAGTCCCACACATGTACCCTCACTACAGGCCCGAGAAAGAACTGCAGGGAGGGAGGGTGCAGCATGATGGAGCAAAAAGACTGGGGTCAGATGGACCTGGGCTCACACCCTGCCTTTGCCTTTTCCTGACTGTGTGATCTTGGGCCAGTGATTTGGCCTCTCTGAGCCTCACTTCTCTCATCCATAACTAGGAGTCACTATGAGCATCAGTGAGAAAAGGTCTGAGTGCACTAGTCTGGTGTAGGCTCAGTGAATGTCCCTCTTAGAGGTTGTTCCCCTGAAGGCAGCCCCACTGTCTCTACCAGATCCCCAGTGTTTTGGGGATATTTACAAGTTTCCAAAGGAGCGGCTATCTCATTGGGCTCCCAAAGCCTGCAGAGAGGCAAGGCAGCATTATTACAACTCTACAAAGAGAACGGAGACATCAAGAGGTCAGGGGATGTGCCCAAGGTCACAGCATTGGAGGGTCGCGGGATGCAGGGCAAGGGACCTTAGAGGTCATCTCCAGACCAGCCCCTCAGGTTACAGATGAGGAGCCTGAGCCCAGAGCAGAGAAGGGTCCAACCCAAGGTCATGCAGGCAGTTTGCAGCCCAGCCAGCATGGGAGCCCAGCAATGGTGCCCGCTGGGCCAGCGCTCCTCCCAGATTAAGGCCAGCTCGGAAGGCACCCCAGGACGCCACCACCCAGCTCCCTGCAGTCCTCGGGCGGGGAGAAGCCGTGCTGTCCGGGAAGGCGGGAAGGCCTCCATGTCTGTCCGTCCCCACCGCCCCAAAGAAGGCAGAGAGTCCCTGATCCAGAGACTCGCTCAAAAGCTCCAAACGGCCCCGGCCCGCGTTGTCCTGTTGCCACGGCAATGGGCGCATCCCTCACTCTCGCATCCTCTTCCTCCTCCCGTCCTCCCGCCAGGTCCTCCCGCCTCCGGCTCCTCGGACCTAGGCCCGGCGAGGTCCCCAGACCCTCAAGCGGGCGGACCGGGCCGGACAGCCCCGTGCGGGGCGAGCCGAGGCCCCCGCCCGGCCGCCGCGCTCCCCGCGGGCCTCACCCGGTCCGACTGCAGCTCCTCCCCCTGGCACAGGCGGCTGAGGAAGGACTTCTGCTCCCGGCACAGCGTCTGCCGGGTGGTCAGGAACACCGTGCCCCCCACGTTCAGCCGCACCCACTTGCCCCAGCCGCCGGCCGCGCGGCCGCCCGTCCCCGCGCGCGGCGCTGCCTCCGCGGCCTCCATCCCCGGCCGGCCGGCGTCTGCCCGGGCGCGGGCGCGCGGGGACGGGCGGGCGGCGAGCCGCGCATGCCGGGAGCTGTAGTCCGCGCCGCCGCCGGCTCGGCCCGGGCAGGGGTCCCGCCTCGTCGCCGCGCCGCCCTCCCCGGCCCCGCCCTGCTCTGCCCTTCCTGGCGGGCCGCGCGCTACGGGCTCCGGGAGAAGCCTTTGGCCAAATGGGTCACCGCGTTTGCAGAAAGTCAAGTTCCCGGACACTGGGAATATGGTGACACCCCAGATCAGCAGTCTTCCCTTTCGTTGTCCCCATGGTGGTTTTTCCCTTTGTCCAGTCTGGGCTATCAAACAGCTGGTATGGGAAGAATCTTCTTCCTCCTGGGATTCCCCTTGTGTTTACCTGTATGTGTTTTCTCATTCTGCCCTTGGTGTATGTGTAAGGGTAGGGGACAGGGTGGGTGGGGAGGGCGTGGGTTCTCTCCCCCACATGAGTTCTCTGAAGACACCATAATGGGACTTAAAGTTGGCAGAGCATCTTCTACATGCCAGACGCTTTCTGTATATGTATTATTCATTTCAGCTCTCAGCAACCCTGGGAGGCTGGTATCACTCTACCCATTTTACAGATGAGGCCACAGAAGTAAAGTGATGGCCTGAATCACGCAGCTGGTAAGTGGCAGGCTGGCACGAGCCCAGGTGGGTTGCAGGTTCATTTCTAGCACTAATGCCCCTTTCCTGCATGGGTTGTCATGGATCCTTGGGAACGATTTCTAGGGGGGAAGAGTAGAGAGGGCCCTGGATCAGAGTCAGGAGAACTGAGTTTTCATTCTGGCTTCTGTAGGATGAAGTGTTGGGAGATGTCTCAGTTTTCCCATCTGTAAATCCAGAGGGAGGAGGGATTCCCGTCTGTAAATGAGTTATTCCCCTGATAACTTGGAAGTGGGACTGGCATTCTGCGTACTGCAGAATGGAGGAAGGGGGCAGTTCCTGGTGTGGTTTGGGACCAGGAACAAGAGCTGATGGGAAGCGGTCCTCCTTCATTTCCTCTCGTCTTGGAGAGAGCAAGACTGAAGCCATGTTGGGGCCTAAAACTGATGGGCTCTAAAAGAACACATTTTTTTTTTTTTCTTAGCATGCATTTCTCTGAGTTTCCTCTTTTCCCATGGTTATCTGATATTTTGAACCTTGGTTATGAGGCAAGATGACACTATTTACATGAACATAAAGTTGTTTTCCAGCCAGCCTGGAGCTGCAGGCTTGAATGTACTATCCAGACCCTGGGAAACCAAGGAAGACATCAACAAAGCTCTGCTGATTCCCCTCCCCCAGCAGGATCATGAGATAACAGCAAGGACAGGAGCAGAAACCAGATGGAACCTTGGCAAGACCTTGTACCTGGTTCCTTGCGTGGAGCGCCCACGGCTCATGTCCCCCTCCCTCCTGCTTTTCATTTCCCATGTTCATTCTCTCAATCCCCCCTTCAAAAACCCCTCAGTAAATCTGAGTCTTGGAGATAGCTTTAGTCTGCCCATTCTCCTTCAGGTTTACCGGAGAGATGTGTCGGGGGTGCCTTGGGCCTGTTCCCCAAGACCATTCTGTTTCCCTAGGTCTCTGGGCCTGTAATGGGAAATGCAGCCTCCAAGATCTCTGAGATGCTTTCACGGTCTTTTTCCCCCTTCTCGTGATAATCCCTTTCTTCCGTACTCATCTCCTTAGCAAACAGTCGCTGGGCTACACCACTGAATTGTTCTCCTGAAAATGCTCTCTGCTTCTCTACCACATGGACAGGCTACAAATTTTCCAGATCTTTACATTCTGCTTCCCTTTTAAATTCTGGCTTTATGTTGTGCCTTTGCCACCATAACTCAGCGTAGGCTGTTACAAGTATCCATGCAGCTTCCTTAATGCTTTGCTACTTAGAAATTTCTTCTGCCAAATATCCCGGGTCAGCACCTTGAAGTTCCACATTCCATAAAACTTTGGGGCATAAACAGAATGCAGTCAAGTTCCTTGCCAGTTCATAGCAAGGATGATCTTTGTCCCAGTTTCCAACAAGGAGATGTTAATCTCTCCTCAGGTCACTGGTATTTCTGAATAAAAGCTGACTCCCACTTTTACCAACATTTGACTTTTGAGTGGTTTGCTTTTGAAAGGGGGTGGGTGCTGGACTTGGCCCCAGTAACCTTCCTACTGTTTCAATCCAGTTCCTGGGCTGTGGGGGTGGGGTGTGGAGCTTCCCTCATTGATTCCAGTGTCACACAGGGGCCCTGAACACTTGGGCAGCCTGGTCTGTACTGGGGGAAGGTTCTCTGTTACCTCCCAAGGTCCTGATTGCTCCGTAAAGCCTTTCACCTTGGCAGGGAGTAGGTCAAAGACTTGCTAGAATCCTGCTCCCGAGAATTCACTAATGTGCTATTGAGCAACTTCCTCTCTGAGCCTCAGTTTTCTCTTTTGCAAAATGGGAATTATAATGATTGTGACCCTAGAGTATTGTGAAGATTCAATTATATAATGTCTATAAACACTAACCAAGTCCCTGGCATTCAGTATACGGAATGAGTGAATGAATGAATGAATGAATGAATGAGATGGGATATGAACTAGCCTGGAAAGATCAGCAGCACTCCTGGTACTCAGTGAGCGCTCAACCATTGCTAGCTAAAACAAAGCTAGAGCAGGAAATACTTTTTTATCCCCTTAAGGGTTGTAGGCAGGGGAGTGACGGTCAGATTTGCCACTTGGACCGCCCCTTGGGCTGCTGGAAGGATGTTCTGAAGCACCAAGAGACCAGTTAGGAGGCCACCTGTGTCTGAGTCAGCAGTGGGGGAAGCCCAGACCAAAGCGGTGTCAACAGGACAAAGTGGGAGCGGGTGGATTCAATGGACGCATAGGAGGTGGAATTGAAGGACACAGGTTCAAGGGGCTTTGGTAGGAGAGGGAAAGAGGAGTCAGGCCGACTGCCCTGGTTCCTGGCTGGAACCACGTCAATGGTGGTTCTGTGAAGCAGGAGAGGCAGTACAGGAGGAAGGAGAAGTGGATTTGGGGAGCAAGCAGGGGGATGAGGAGGCCAGTTTGGGGGCAACCTGTGTTTGCAATGCCTGTGGGGCAAGAGACAATTGTCCCTCCAGTTGTGATACTCAGGAGAGCAATGTGGGCTGGAGAGGACAGGTGGAGCTGTCCTAGGCCTTGGGAAGGGAGGAGACCCCTCACGCAAGGAGGACGTGAAAAATCTCAGAAGAAGGGGCCTAGGAAGGGTCTTGGGAAGTGGGGAGAGGGGATGGTGGATCAAGTGGGGGAAGAGGAAGGAGAAACTTCTGGAAAGGGAGGAATAGGAGCCGCACTCCAGAGACCAATCGTGGGCCAGTTTGAATGAGACAAATTTAAGTGAGGAGTAAAAGTCAAGAAGGTGGAGTTTGGTGTCCTAGAGCCGGAGGAACCCAGGCTTGCCTGACCTGACCTGCTCCTATAAATGTGACAGAACCGAGGCACAGAGTGACCTGCACAGGGCCGCTCAGCATGATACGGGACAGATGTGGAATAGCCTCCACATTTCTTGGGCCAGCCCTTGCCCACCTGGGGCCGCCTGTTTCCTGGTGAGGAGTGTGGACTCTGCAGGACTTGGACAGCACCGAGTTTTTGAGCAAAGGATACACGCCATCCATGTGGCATTTAGAGAAGCTTAATCTGGCACTGGGGTACAAAGGGAACAGCTTGGGTGAGGCAGAGCCCGGGGGCAGGGAGAGAGAGTGGGGGGGAAGGACCAATATTCATGTTGTAGGGGACCTGCCCAGAGCCCCCGACCTCCTTCCTGTAGCACCGTCTTCTTGCCTGTTTCCCCCACCGCACAGTGAGCTCCTTAGAACAGACTCCATCCTTGTGCTGCCGAATTGCAGGTGTTGAAGGTGTCAAACACTGTGCCTCACTTAGGGGCGGTGAATGGAACAAAAATCCCAAAACACTGGACTGTCCTTTGGACACCTGTCTTCCTTCATGCTGTACTTCTATTTTACTTTATTTAACTGGTTTTTGCTTCCCACGTACCAGACACTGTTCTAAGGGCACCACCACATGTCCTGTGTGTTCAACGAAGACGAGTTTACCATCTACTACAGGACGAGCCAAAGACCTGCTCCAGGCATTCAGAAACAAGAGCAGCTGTCATTTACTGTCAGTCTCTGCTGCACCAGGGAGTGCCCATGTGTAATCTCACATAATTCTCACCACGAGCCCATGAGACGGGTCCTGTTACTATCCCCGTCTTACAGCCGATGAGACCAGTGCTCAGAGATCATGGGCCCTTCCCCGGTTGTGCTAGAGATGGTGACTGAGAGCAGGGCCAGCCTCAGAGCTTGGCCTCACTGACTCTGAAGCCAGAGCTGATCGCCACTCCGCTCTCTTGCCTCCCACAGACCCCACAGCACCCTTGCAGCGGGTCTTCTTAATGCCACATGGCATGTGAGGAAAGCATGGGCAGAGGGCTGGTCCAATGCGAACCCATCTGAGCCTAGTTCCAGGGCTGGTCATTGTCACTCTATGGGAATTGTTCTTTTGGCTAGAGCCTTGGAGGTGTCAGGTGGAGGCTGGGCCAGCACTTCGGTCCCAAAGTGCAGGAGAAGCCAGCCTCACTCCGCTCCTTTCCTCAGAGGCACCTATCCCTAGACATAGCGCCCCCTCAGCAAGCACCTAAAATGTTCCCACCTGAAGCAGCAACCTCACCGAAGAGGGACACAGCCAAGAAGCAGGTGGCAAGAGCTAAAACCCTTAAATATAACTTCAGATGCTGCCACATCCCTGCCTGCGTCTGGCCTTTGTCAGGGGAGGCAATGTGTTGGTGGAAAATCACGAGGGCTGGGAGGGGTACCCCACCTCTGGAAAAGGACCCTAACCCTTCCTTTCCACCAACCTTGGACTCAGGCCATCACTGTGTTTATTGAGCACCATCTATGTGCTAGGCATCGAAGCACAGGGATGAAGATGTCTGAGGTGGTCCCTGCCCTAGAGGAGGCTTGGGTTTCGGGGAGGTGGAACTGAGAGGCCTGTACAAAACGTGGAATCCCAGATAGCTCTATGTGTAACCACGGACTGTCACTCTTTATGGTTTTTTGCATGTCCTTCCCATTTAGAGGATAATATTAAAAAACCAAACATTCCTTAGATAATTTTTGGGGTGATGATGTTGTCAGGCCCCCTCCCACAAGAATGCACATACACGCCACTCGAGCAGAAAAGCGCAGTTTATTCACTCCAGCGGCCAGCGACCATCTCCCAAGGAGCAACCAACGAAGAGCGGCCTTGGGCCTTGGTCTTGTGGGGTTTTTAAAGGCAAAAACTACATCCCGTTGGCACATGGGTTTGTCCAGGTGCACAAAGCAAGCTAGGGAGCTAGGTCACAGAAGCCAAGAATGAGCCGTTCGAGCAGTCGAGCATGCAACTTTCCATTGTGTACGTTCCCATGTAATAGTTCTCTGTGTATGGCTCCTGTTTCTATGCAACGGCTTTTGTTTCTATGAGAAGGTCAACAGTTTCTCATGCAGAAGGTGGGGGGTAGTCTGCAGGTCAGACGGGGCAAAATGGAGTTACTTGGGTTTAGCAAGCAATTCTACAGAAGCAGATAGAGTACGTTGTGAGGGTGAAGGGAGCTCTGCTTCAATGGTTAAGCTGGAGGAAGGCCAGACTTCAAATGCCTGCTTGTTACACGGCCCCCTGCTGCCTTCTTTTGAGGAGAACAGCCTCAGATGCTTTTTAATGTGACTCTGTATTCTGCTTGAAAGGGAGACAGATGGTTAAGGGGTACAGTTTTCCAGATGAGGAAGCCAACCCAGGCTTTGTGGCTTGCTCGTTGGGTGGCTTTGGGAAAGTCACTTAACTTCTCGCAACCTCAGTTTCCCCATTTCTAAGTTGGGGATAATAACAGTACCTACCTCATGCAATCATGAGGATTCAATTAGCAAACACGTGAAGACACGTGAAGACATGTGCTGGGCACTCGCCACACTGCCTGCACAAAGACCAGTGAATACTGCCTTTTGTGAAGCCAGTCCCGCACCCTGCCTATCATCGTGCAGACCCAAGATCAGTGCCTGAGACAAAGGCTGCCCCTCAAGATCCATTTCCCATAGTCAGGAATGAACTGTCTCCACCAACTCCTCCCTACTGGGGTTGGAAGGACAGGTGGAGAGAAAGCCCACCCCAAATGATCCCAGCTCCCGAGCAGAGCGGCTGCCATCTCCTCATGTTAAATCCCCATGACCTAAAGTGACCTGGGAGTCTCTCTGCTTCCAGACAGAGCTGGAGGGACACAAAATACATCCTGAAGTTCTCACATGCGCACATCACCTCGTCCTGTCTTGAACCTTCTTGTCTTCTCAGCAGCATGCCCCACATCAGAGTGGCTCATTTCACATCTGCCGTCACTACCGGGACTAAGATGGCATTCATCCCAAATCCATTTTAGGATTCAGTCCTCCTCTTCCACAAATTTAGAATGTCAGAACATTCTGATGAGCCTCAACTCCTCTTCTTGTTCTTTACATCAAATCCAATCAAATCACTGCCTGGGGGCCAATTCTGCTACTTATCCTTGGAGTGGGGGTTGTTTCTGAGTCTGTGCCTTTTCAGGTCACCCGAGGAGAGAAACAGGCACCTCCCACCAAAGAGAGTGCATCCTGACCAGCCAGAAGTATTTGAGTATAAGAAGAGGTTTTCAGAGGCTCAGGCCCTGGTTCCAATCTCTGCTCCATGGCACCTGACTTCATACGTAAGTAACCTCTACAAACCTCACTCTACACCATTTGCAATATTTAAATCATGTTATTCATACTTACTTATTCACGCTGTTACATACAGTAAATGTGGCTGTAGTTAGACAAAAATCATAGGAGGCCATTGCTTCACTAAGCTCTGGCACTTGGTTCAACTGACTGGACTGAAAAGCAAAATGGAGTCACCCGTGCTAAAGTTCCACGGCACCAGTTTAAAACTAAGTTGTTATCTGACCTTCCAAGAAACTAGGAGAGAGGTAACAGCCAATTTCCTAAACAGGCCAGTTTCAGTCTTCAATTGGCACGATAATGAAATTCCTCTGCTTTAATCCTTACACACAAGGAAGTAACCTGATGTAAACCAATCAGTTCTGTCTCCCTGTCCTTGCCTTACAAGGAAACCATCCATTTTTTGTTCTTTCTTTCTGCTATCTTCAGCCTTTTCTGTCTAAAAATCCAACCACTTTTGCTCAACTCATTGGAATACTTATTCTATCTTATGGAATGAAGTGTTGCCCCATTCTAGAATCACAAAGCCCATTGAGATCTTTCAACTAAATTTGTTGTAATTTGTTTTTTGACAATATTATAACTGAGTACTTACTGTGTGCCGATTCCTGGGCTACAAGCATGATTTTACCCAGAACTTCCTCTAATTGTCAACAGACATTCACCAAACCTGCCTGTATGGAAAATGAAAAATGGTCAGGCTCCCTCAGCTGTTCAGAATCTTGCCAAGCATGACCTAGCCTGTTGGATGTAAAATGTTAACTGCGCAGTGGGCCCAGGTATTCCTTGGCTATTGTCTGATGTAAGGTCGCATGTGTGCCCAGGTGTTCCTTGGTTATCTGATTTGCACCCAGGTGTTCCCTGTTTGTTTGACTTAAGTATAAAGGACTAAGGGCTCTGAACCCCAGTGCCCCCAGGAGGCAACCAGGCTGACACTGCTGCTGGTGAGGAGGCTGGGGGCTGAGTTCACCTCCAAATGAAGCATACCAATCTTGTCAACGGCTCTTAGGATCTTTTCTAATTATCTAGGTCACGACCTGCATATGAGGGGGTCTGTGACCCAGTCTGCATGGCATAGGTGGGGTCTGTGACTCAGCCTGCACAATGGGTTTGAAGGGTCTGTGACCCAGCCCGATACTCCCTCAAGCGCTAGGCCTCCGAGTTTCAGAAATGAATGGGACACGGACCCTCCCCCTGAGCTCACAGGAAAGACCCATAATGTCCACAGGCTGCAGGGGGCGCCGTTCACATCGCGAAAGCGCAGTTAAGTGTCTGGAGGAAGATGCCTTTTCTAATTTGCACAAAGCTGAAGCGGGGGCTGGCAGTGATGCTGCCCTGGCCGCGGTCCCACTGGACCACCTTGACTTTGACCCTGCTGTCTGCAACCAGCAGGGTGGGACTCAGCGGGCTCCCCAGCCTGTCCTGACCGGGCTGGAGAGTGGACAGTGACTCAGTTCCACCAACAGGGGGCGCACCAGCCTGACCAGGTCCTCAGAGAGCGGCTCCCGCAGCTGCCTGGGCCGCCCCTCCGTCCATGTGGTCCTGTCTGCTCCTGTCAGTTCCCTTTTCAGAAGCTCAGCAACCGGGGACAGAGGCCATGACAGCTGGCCTAATTCTTTTCATGTCCCGCTGTTCTCCGCTAAGAAAGAAGACTCATCGGTCCCAAATGTTGGTGGGAGGCAGAAAGTTTATCAGATGTCTGAGGGGACAGACCAGAACTGTCTCTTCCTTTAGGGTTGGGAGGGGGGCGGTTTAAAGAGGAGCCGAGGGAATGGAAGGTGGGAAATGAAGAGCAAGAGGGAGGGGGACGTGCAAGGAGCCAGGTGCAGTCTGGCAGGTACTCATCTGGTTTCTGCTCCTGTCCTTGTCATCTCAGGGTCCTGCTGGAGGGTGGAATCAGCAAAGCTTTATTGATGTCTTCCTTGGTTTCCCTTGGATAGTACGTGCGAGTCTGCAGCTCCAGGCGGACTGGAAAACAACTTTACGTGCATGTAAATAATGTCATCTTGCCCTGTGACCAAGGCTGAAAATGTCTTATAACCGTGGGAAAAGAGGAAACTCAGAGAAATGCATGCCAAGAAAAAAAACTGTGTCCTTTTAAAATCTGTTGGAACCCATGTGGTTTTAGGTCCTAACAGGGCTTCCTGCTCACTCCAACATTACCAGCCTCCCCACTGCTCCCTGACTCTCCCCAGTTAATGTGTCTCTGGTTCCAGTGGCTCCAGTTCCACAGCATGATCACACAGAACCAGGAGCCTACTGTCTGCCTCCCCAAGCCTCCCTGGATCCCCAGCTCTGTGGCCAGAGGGACATTTGAGAACTTCCATGTGCTGGGTACTGCACCAAGCACTTTCGTGGTTGATCTCTCTTAATCCTGGGCCAACAGGTGAAATAGAGCTCCCTGCACCCTCATAACGAACGCTATCTTCTTCTGTAGAATTGCTTGCTTAACCTAAGTAACTCCATTTTACCCCCGTCTGACCTGCAGACTACCCCCTGCCTTCTGCATGAGAAACTGTTGACCTTCTCATAGAAACAAAAGCCTTTGCATAGAAACAGGAGCCATACACAGTGAACTATTACATGGGAACAGGAACCATACACAGTAAACTATTAGATGGGAACAGGAACCACACCCAATGAAAAGTTGTATGCTCAACTGCTCTGACGGCTCATTCTTGGCTTCTGTGACCTAGCTCCCTAGCTTGCTTTGTGCACCTGGACAAACCCCCACAAGACCAAGGCCCAAGGCCACTCTTCCTTAGTTGCTCCTTGGGAGACGGTCGCTGGCCAGCTGGAGTGAATAAACTGCCCTTTTCTGCACGAGTGGCGTGTAAGTGCACTTCTTGTGGGAGGGGGCCTCACAACACAGGGAGATGAGGCTATAATTGCCACTTTACAGAGGAGGAGCCCAAGGGGGTATTCTGTGCTCTTTCCCAGCTCCCAGCCTGTCCCACTGCTCCTTCCACCCTCTACGACCTCTGGCTCCTCCTTGTACCCTGGCCAGTGTGGGAATGGGGTAGCAGCAGAAGGGAAGGGCAGGAAATGTTTTTCTTGCCCGGTGCCCTTTGTCTTCTGGTGTGGCTTTGCTCTGGCCAGAACAGATTATTCAAGCTGGCTCTTTTTTTTCTGGTGGATTGTTTTGGGGGTTCTTTAGCACCTCGATTTCTGGGAGCGACTCACACTGCAGTTCCCTTCCTGGATAGTGCCTCCTCTAACCCTCAGCTCGAGAATCACCTCTATCGGGTCCCCCAGCCCACCCCACCCCCCACAGCCCTCATGCACAAAGTACCTTCTGGCCAGCTCCAAGCCATCTCTCTTCCCCCAGCTCCTCAGCTGGTCCTGGGAAAGCCAGCATCATTCTCCGTCCTGAGAAAGCTCACCCTGCGCACCTGCCTCTCCTGATTTCACCAAGGAACAGCTGGCCAGGCCAGTGTCTCGCCTGCAGGCTTTTCCCTCCCAGCCTCTGAGCCCCCCGGAATCCAGGACACACAGGTCAAGATCTGCAGATGGCTGCCTTGAAGTCTCTTGCACTCAGCCTTTGGAGAGGGGAGGCAGCCCATGCACCTCCTCCCAGGGGGCAGCACCCCAACAGCTGCCTCTAGAGAAAGCCTCCCTTTGCCTTCCAGCTGCTCCCTGTGCCATCTCTCCTGTGTCAGCTGTGGGCAACAAGTGGAGGTTTCCTAAGTTTTCTCCAACTAGTTCTTAACCACTTTGGTCGTAAGAACTGTGTTAGATGGTCTAGCACCTCGCCTTGTTTTAGAATGTGGGTGCAGTGAGCAGCACTGGCTGAAACTGAATCAGAAAAACCTGCACTAAAACAACAACAGAATTTTATTTTGAAAATAATTTTAGATTTAGGGCTGGCCAGTTAGCTCACCTGGTTAGAGTGCAGCCTTAGAACCCTAAGGTCATGGGTTCTGATCCCTATACCAGCCTGCCAAAAACAAAACAAACAAACCAAAAACCCCACAGGCACACTATTTTAGATTTAGAGAAAAGTTGCAAAAATAATACAAATAATCTCTGTAGAGCCTTTACCCCAAGGCACCAAATGCCAGAACTTAATTATGCTTGCATTTTCGTTCAGTCTCCCCACCTTCCTTGTTTTTCTGAGCTTTTTGAAAGTAAACTGCAGAGTTAATGACCTTTTGCTCCTAAACTCTTCAGTGTGATTTCCTAAAAACAAGGACATTCTCTCCATAACCACAGTACAATTATCAAAGGCAGGAAATTAACAATGATACAATACCATTACTTATCTACACATTTTTTTTTAATCTCCATGTTTCTTTTTGCAGAAATGAATACATACGACGTTACTTCAAAGAGTTCATGGAAAGATTTTTATCATCTTTTAATTCTATTTCTCCACAAGCTCTTTGAAGTGCCCTCCTATGTGTATATTTTCTTATTTCCCCTTCTTTCTTACACAAACAGTAGAATACTATGGATAGATACTCTTTTGCACTTTGGGTTTTTTTGCCCACTTAATATATCCCCAAATCACTCTACAACATTTCACAGAGAACTTCCTCATTCTTTTTTCTATCTGCACAGCACTCCATCGTGTGATTGTACTAGTTTATTCAACCATTCATATATGTATACATATATATGCACTAGGTTGTTTCCAATATTTTACAATTGCAAACAATGCTGTAACAAGTAATTCAAGTATGTGTCTTTTCATATTGTTGGAGGTGTACCTTCAGGGTAAATTCCTGTAACCGGAGTTGCTAGATCAAAAGGTAAGTGCATACATAATTTCATTAAATAGTGCCAAATTTCTTTCCAAAAGGATTGAACCAATTTGCATTCCCACCAGCAAATATGAGAATGCCCGTTTTCTGAAAGGCTCATCAACACTGAATATATTGTCAGACTTTTTTATTTTTGCCCTCCTGATAGGTGAGAAATGGTATCTCACTGAGTTTTAATATGATTTCCTCAAATTATGAGTGAAGTCGAGCATTTTTTCATACATGTAAGGGTCATTTAAAAAATCTGTGTATGTGGTTTGTGTGAATTGTCTGTTCATGGATAAAGGAAGTCACTTTTCTTTTTTTTTTTTGACCAGTAAGGGGATCACAACCCCGGGCTTGGTGTTGTCCGCACCACACTCAGCCAGTGAGCGCACAGGCCATCCCTATATAGGATCCAAACCCATGGCCTCTGCGCTACCAGTGCCGCACTCTCCTGAGTGAGCCACGGGGCCAGCCCAGGAAGTCACTTTTCAATCAGATTTTTGGTCTTTTGTTACTATCATTATTATTATTATTAGAGAGTTTTAAAAATATATATTAGAGATATTATCTCTTTGTGATATATGTTGTAAATATTTTCTCCCAGATTGTCAGTTTTCTTTGGACTTTATAGGAGTTTCTGTTTATTGTGCAAAAGGTTTTTCGTTGTTGTTATGCAGTCAGTTAATCAATATTTTATTTTATAGTATTTAGATTTTGAGATAGTTAGAAAACCTTTCCAAGTACCCAGTGCATAAAGGAAATCACCCACATTTCCTTTCAGTACTTGGATAGTTTCATTTTTTTCATTTAATCCCTGATCCATTGATCCATTTGGAGTTTATTCTTGTGCATGGTGTGAGGAATGGATCCAAGCTTACCATTCCCGGATGCCAACCAGCTGTTCCAGCACCTTTATTAACAAGTTCTCCTTTGCCCCAGTGGTTTGAGATGACACCTTTATCATATACTAAGTTTCCCTGTGTACTTGGGCCTATTTCTGGACTCTCTTCTTTCCCACTGGTCTGTCTATTCACGCACACATCACACATTCTTTTAATGACAGAGAACGTTTATAGAGTATGTTTTTACGTCTTGTAGGGTCAGTCCCTTTGTAGCTTTCCCCCCTCTGTGTTTTCCTGATATTCTTGCATGTTTGATTTTCCATGTTAAGTATCAGCTTTTTTTAGCTCCGTAAAGAAGCTTATTGGTATTTTTATTGGGATTGTGTCAAGTTTATACATTAATTTAGGGAGAACTAACATTGTTATGCTGTTGAGTTGCCTTTCTCAAGGATGAGGAATGTTCTCCCATTTGTTCAAATCTACTTTTGAGTCTTTTAAGAGTTTAAAGTTTTCCTCAACAGGCTTTGCATGTTTCTTGTTAACTTAATTTTTTTTTAATCTAATTTCTTTTGTTGCTGTTGTAACTGAGGTTCCCTCTTCCACTGTATTCTCTAACTGGCTATTGTTTGAGTTTATGAAGGGTATTAATTTCCGTATGTTAATTTTATACCCGCTGATTTTTGTTTGTTTGTTTGAGTTACTTTTGTTATTAATTCTTTGGGGTTTCTCAGGTATATTATCATATTGTCTGAAAACAGAGAAAGTTTCCCTTCCGTCTTTCAATTCTCATGCCACTAACTGATTTCTCTCGTCTGTTTGCAGTGGCTAACACCCCCAGTATATACGGAACAGGAGTGGGGACAGTGGGCATCCTTACCTTGCCTTGTCCCTGATCTTAGTGGAAATGCCTCTAGTGTTTCCCCATGAAGAAAAATGCTACGGACAAAAAAAGAGAGACAATATACACACCCACATATATGTGCTTTATTTTATGCGCACACATTATCTCTGGATGATACACAAGAAACTAACAGTGATTGCCTGGGAGAAGAGAATTGACTCACTGGGGGCTGGCCTGGGAGGCACGCTCCCCATGAATCTTTTGGTACCTTTTGAAATTTATTCACTGTACATGTCTCCTCAATAATTTCTTTTAAAAAAATTAGTTATTTAGAAATGATGAATCCACAACTTCCTCTAGATACCTACTCTACAGTATTTTATTTTTGTGTCTTTAATAGAAGTTTCTTATGATCAATATTTTAAAAGGCAGCAGAATAGGTTGGCATGTAAGTGAGTGAGCATGATGATAAGTTGGACCCCAGTTACTGCAGCTACTGTTTGGACTCTGCTGTCCTCAGCTGGCACGCATGTGACTTCCTTCAATGACTCTCTGTCTCACTCTCCATTGCAATCTGTTGTCCCTACTATGAACCTGCCAGCCGGCCTAGCACTCCCATACCCCATGCACCCAATGGCCAGGCCAGGTGAGCCGCAGCCCCCTGGGCTTGCTTCCCCTCCCTGGGCTCCTGGCTGGCCCTCTCTCCATCCCCGCTCCAAGACTCTGTCCACCATTCTTCCTGCTCTCACCGTTCAGGCCTGCGTTTGAAGGACCTCAGTTCCAAAACCTCTTTCTGGCTCTTTCTGCTCCACTTCACCTCTGGTTGATAATCCTGCCCTACTTTCCACCCCTGGGGGCCAAGCCCAGTGCCAGTTCCCCAGCTGACCACTAGCCAAGCACTCGCCAGGCCACCATGGGGCATCTTTGGGGTCCTCCCTGCCCAGTCACACACTGTCCAGGCAGCATAAAAAAAAGTCCCCATCCTTGGGTGAGGCTCTATCTTTAAATCACTCACACTGGGATACGCGGGCCCTAAAGCCCGTGCTCTTACACTCCAGAAAGGAGCTCTCGGGCCTTCACACAGGCCTGTTTGCTCTTACTTGACTTGCTTTTTTAATGGGCTTTCAGCTTTTCAAGCTTTTCAAGGTTGAGAAATGTGGAAGGCAGGAGCAAGAGGGAGCGGAGGCTGGCAGGGGAGGAAGGCTGAGAAGGCAGTGTGGACACCAGGGAGCCTCACAGCTAGCTTGCTCACTCTCCCCGCATCTTCACCTGTGGGAAACCTCCCCTCCCCAGCTAACCTGGGCATCTGGCAGGCCCTGCCCCCTGGTCCTGGGACACACTGTTTTGCAGTGTATCACATGCTTGCAGCTAATTATCGTGCCTGGTTTTAGCACCCAGTGATTGCTGCCTTCCTTGCATTTTTCTCTGCTGAATGCTACTATGTCTTTTTAAAGAGAGGGAGGGCATCTTTTATACAGGAGTCCTGGTTGCCTTGTTCCTCACCTGCAAACAAAAGTGTGAGCCTGTGTGTGCGCATATGTGGGCTCCCTCTTCTGTGATCCCTCCCCAGCTCTGTCTTGCAGTTGTTGAAAGCCCTGTAGTCATTCTGTTCAGGATTCAAGGGCTGGCTGATTAGCTCACTTGGTTAGAGTGCCACCTTGTAACACTAAGGTCAAGGGTTCGGATCCTGTACTGGCCAGCCACTAAAACCAAAAAAGGATTCAAATCCGACCTAACCCCTCCTGTGATGTTAGGTGACCTGGCCTATGTAAGCTCCCTTATCTCTCAAATGGGCATTAATAACAACAATTTCTCAAGAGTTGGTGGATTAAATGGGTGGAAAGCTAGCATCCTCCCTGGCATGTGGAAAGTGCTCGGCAGAAAACACTCAGCAGATAGGAACAATTATTAAGGCCTCTCTCAACCCTAACAGTGTCTTTATGTATATGTGAAACATTCATGGGCCCCCATCCATGTCAGTCACACTGATGCCAGGAAGAGAAACATGAATTAAGACATACTGCCCCTCAAGGGCTTACAGCCCAGCAAAGGGAGGCAGGAGTGACAAGTGTAGGATAGGATATTAGCAATAATACATTTATTTAGTGTTTATTATGCCAGCTTCTGTTCTCAGGCTTTGTATGAACCAAATCATTTCATCCTCACTGCAACCCTATAAAGTGGATTATCTCCACATCACAGATGAATAAATTGAGGCACCTGCCCCCCACCCACAGCTGGTGAGTACGAGGTTGGGATGCTCCAAAGGCCACCTTTTTTTTTTTTTTTTCCTGCTGGCCAGTATGGGGCACCACGCTCTCCCAAGTGAGCTAACCAGCCAGCCCCAGAGGCCGCACATTGGACCCCCGCCTCCTGCTGCATCTCTACCTGGACTAGGGGGCAGGTTCAGGCAATTCATAAAAGGGACTGTCAGCCCCATGTGGAGGTGCCTCTCAGAACCGGCATCAGCCCCTTCACCCACTCTTCTGTTCTCTGTGTTTCCATCTCTCAGATACTCCCCACCACACTGTTGCCAGGGTCTGTGTGTCTGCTCCCTCCACACTAGGCCAGTGCCCTCTCTCAGGGTCTGTCTTCATCCTCCATGCCCCCAGATCTTGGTGCAGGGCTGTCCCTGAGGCTGTGCTCTGGAATTAACAGATGAGACAGGCTGTGTCTGCATGTGTCTTCAGCGTGGGGTGTCTTCAGAGTGAGGTGGGGGGGGCGGTGCAGGACCTGGACCATGGCAGTGGGAAGAGAGGTGGAAATCTATGGGCTTCAGCTCTGGCTGGCTGTAAGCGAGGTTGAGACTGAGAAAAGTCACTGCCAGGTCTGGGCACAGGGGACCCATGAGTGGTGGCCATGCATACTGAGACAGGGGACACAGGTGGAAGAGCAGGGTTAGGAGCCCAGCAGACAGTGGTTGCAGGATCTGAGCTCAGGAGCGAGTGAGTTGTTGGAGCTCCAGATTCAAGAGTCACCGGCTCAACACAGTGGTTGAGGCCATTGGAAGGGGTGGCATCACCCAGAGGGAATGAGTCCACCTAGAAGCAGGCCAGGGGAGACTCTGGAGGACACAGTCAGCAAGCCAGTTCACAGTATTGGGGACCTGAGTACTGAAAAGTCATAACAGCTGGGGCCATGTAGTTTAAGGGCAAGCAGTAATAAACTGCACAGTAAAGTAATGAAACAAACCACTGGGCATACCACGTTCCACCCCTAATAGGTTAATATGTCAACATTTTTAGTGCTTAAAATGAGCTTTCAGTTAACCTGAAAATTTCATCTTCTCCCAACTGACTCATTCTCCATGAGTTAGGGATAATAAATCTCCATTGTTCTTATACACCTGAGGTTATTCCAGTAGGAGTGACACCTTCCATCGTTTTGAGCTTTACCTTATCTGACATCACGCCCACCCTGCATGTAGCAGGACTGAGTTTGCTCCCATTTTTCACAGGAGAAGACTGAGGAATCCTCTGGAAGACAGATCTTCTGGGGCCCAGTGCAAGACTGATTCCACAGCACCAGGACCAAATCACCACATTGATCCTCTCAGCGAACACTCCAGGGATTGGAAACATTCCAGTGCAGCTGGTCAAGACAAGGTTTAGAAATGAACTTCCAACCGTCCGTGACTCACAGGGGGTGCTCAGCAAATATTTGTCTGGTGGACAAAAATTTCATCATCTTGAGTCCAGTGTTGCAAGTTCCACAGGGTGGTTGGGGCAGGTGCTGGCAAAGGCCTGGTCCCTGCAGCGAGTGGTTCATTATTCTGGGAGTTCAGACTTGCAGGAGGCATGACGGAGCTTGGTGCCCTGGGTCATTCCTGGCATACTCCTGGAAAGTTAAACAGAAGCTCCACGAATCCTAGAAAGGCACGGTTTGATTTATTCTCTCCCACCTCTGGGCAGGTCTCCCCTGAACCTGTCCAGACCCATCAAGGACCTTCCCAGGAGAAAAAAACCCCAGCTCGGATCAGCCCCAGTTTCCTTGCTGGAGGTTGGACTAGGGTAGGGGAAGGAAGCCTAACAAAAACCTCTTGCTTAAATCCCATTGCTCAAGGTTTCCTCAGGAGCTGAGGAAGCACTTGTCCATCTTCCATGAGCTTCCTACATGTGTTTCTATTCTCCCCTCGATCCCTGAAATCTGAAAGACCACTGCAGGTGAGATCCACAGGAGAGGCTCCTACCCTGAGAATTCTAACTCCAGTTAGACCTCTCTCTAGCTGTGTGCCCTTAGGCAAAGCACTCAACTTCTCTGAGCTTATTGCCTCACCTGAGTCTGTTGTAAAATGATCATTTCACAGTACTCCCTTCTCTCTGGAAATATAAGAAGAACCCTGGTTTGGAAGCTTTGTGAAGGCAGGAACATAATTCACATATTCCCTGCTCTCTCTGCCTCCAATGCCAGAAGTACAGGAGGTAATTCACATGCTAAGTAAAAACCATTAGAAGATAATGGTCATACTTTATGATCACTCTGTGCCTGCACAACACTAAACAGTTTCTATGGATTTCTTATTTAATCCTCATATTGCTTAAGGAAGGTACTATTGTGCCCATTTTAAAGATGAAGAAACTGAAGCCTAGAGAGGCTCAGTAGCATGTCCAAGGTCAGGCAGCCTTGCATGGAGTAGCTGGGACAGGAAGCCAGATCAGAACCTCACATGTGTTTGCAGACAAACCCATTTCCTGGAAGAGGCAGAGACATTCCAGGGAGAGAAAAGAAGGCTTATCTGAGACCAGCATGAAAGGAAAGGGGTTTCTAAACTGCTAAATTCAGCCTCCAGGGAAGGGGCTTATGATGGCGAGTCAGGGGTCCCCTCCACGTTGGGGCTCCCAGTCTACACTGTTCCTGACTGCTGTGGTCAATTGTGTTATTTGTCCCTAGAGCAGTGGTTCTCAACTGGGGGTAATTTTTGCCCACCAGGGGACATTTAGCCATGTCTGGAGACATTTTTGGTTGTCATCTGTCATTAGGCAGTGCTACTGGCATCTCATGGGTAGAGGCTGGAAATGCTGCTAAGCATCCTACAATGCACAAGACATCCCCCACAACAAAGAATTACCCAGCCCAAATGTCGGTAATGCTGAGGCTGAGAAACCCCGGTCTAGAAAAATGGGACTCTACAAATGGCTCTTGGGAGATTCTTGTCTGAATTCCTTTCTTCTGAAGTACACATTACTTCCATTTTATAGATGAGGAAACTGAGGCTCAGAGGGGTTGGGATTTACTTTAGAGCTCTTAATTGTAAAACCAAGATTCTGCGCTGTTGGCTCCTCTCTTTCCCTGTGGACTAGGGAAATGACTCGGCATCAGAGGGAAGTTGATAGGAGTGTAGAGTCAGGTGAAAAGGAGAATAAATTCAGAGTCAGATCTGGACTTGGTCCCAACTCTGTTGCAAATATGCATTGTGTGACCTTGGTGAGTCACTGCCGCGCTCTGGTTTTATTTCCAAAGGAGGGACCAGACAAAGTAACTTCTAGGGTCTTCCTCAGTAATGACTGACATGACACTGCCTCTTTGCTGCTGAAATGGTGTCTGGGAGCTAGAGAGATGGGTGGGGTGACCCAGGTCCTGACAGGGGGCATTTGATGCCTTCTGACACCTACATCCACCTCTGCACAAAGGATAAATACAGAGGGAAGGCCATGGCCCCCCCAGGAAGTGGGCAAAGACATTCTCCTTGAGCAGAAAGGATCAGACTCTGTGGGATGTCTGGTAGTTCTGGAGACCAGCTTCCAAGTGTGGGCTCCCAGTTTAGAACTGGATTCTCCTCCAGTTGTTGGAGTGAGCAGGCCTGAGGCCATGTTGGAACCTAAAACTGCATGGGCTCCAAAATATTTTAAGTTTTTTTCTTGGCATGCATTTCTCTGAGTTCCCTCTTTTCCCATGGTTATTTGACATTTTCAACCTTGGTTATGAGGCAAGAGGACATTATTTACGTGCACGTAAAGTTGTTTTCCAGTCCACTTAGAGCTGCAGACTCGCATGTACTATCCAAGGGAAACCAAGGAAGACGTCAATAAAGCTGTGCTGATTCCACCCTCCAGCAGGACCCTGAGATGACAAGGACAGGAGCAGAAACCAGATGAGTCTTGGTGAGACTGCACCTGGCCCACTGCATGTCCCCCTCCCTCCTGCTTTTCATTTCCCACCTTCCATTCCCTCGGCTCCTCTTTAAACCCTTCTGAAGCCCTAAAGTGGAGAGCAGTTCTATCTAGTCTGTCTCCTCAGACGTCTGATAATAAACTTCCTGCCTTGCTCCAGCATTTGAGACTGATGAATCTTTTGTTTCTGAGCAGCAAGCAGCGGGACCTGGATGCTAGTAACACAATCTGACTAAACTTGGCCCTTCCCTAGAACATCGGGGCTGGGCTGGGGTGGGCCAGGCCTGCTCAGCGTGGTACAGCCTCTGGTTAAATAAACTAAAATTGGCCCAACAAGGCCTTGGTATGAGTTTGTAACTGCAACCTCACTTAGTACTAAACAAACTGAAAAGCTAACTTAGGAACAAATAGCCACGTCTCAGCCGATCACAGGTGGCAAACTGTTCACTCATGTCCAAATAACACAGTCACGAGCTGTAACCAATCAGGTTCCGTGCCTCACTTCCACTTTCTGTATGTCACTTCCTTTTCTCTAGCTATAAATATAACCTGCACCTGGAGGGGGGGAAGCAGACAATTCTGAGCCATTTTTGGTCCAAACTGCTGCCTGATCCTAGAATCACAAATAAAAGCCAATTAAGATCTACAAAACCAGATTTGTTGTAATTTTGACTTTTAACACTCCTGTTAAGCTTTGGCCCTATCTCTTTGCTGAATTAAGATGTGCTGTTTACCTTTTGTTGGTGTGAGCCTTTGGGTGAGACCCTAGACACATCACAGCAAACTTCACCTTAAATAGCCTCAGGGAGACCCCGCAGGATTATGGGGTGGAGAATGGTTTGCTAGGGGGCATTCTGGTCACAGGAATGGAGGGCCCTGAGGCTCCAGCACTGCTCAGAAGGCAGGGACAGGATCCTCAAGATCCTCAGGCTTCCCAGGACAACCTTTGCTGGGCACACTGGAAACCCTGGCTCCTTAGGGAAACTGAGGCAACCCCACAGCTACAAGGATTTGGCACTTGGCTGCTTTATTTCCTCAGCAGTAAGACAAAAGGGAGGTGGGGACCCAGCTAATCACCACATGGGACCCATCAAGTGCTCACCCACAGCCTTCTCTCCTTCCACCACTGGGAGCCCATGAGTTGACGGAATTCCTGGCCTCTGGGATGTCACCCCAAATACCACCTGAGTTGGATGAAGAAACACTCTCTTGGTTAAGGCAGAGTCAGAACCAGGCTGGGCTGCTAGTGGTTGGGCATTGCCCAAGCTTGCTTGTGTCCAGCCCAGCCTCAGTGGGTCTTCCCTCGGCCCTCAGAGATGATGTCCTCTGGCTGGGAGCGCATGTACCACTCCACCCAGGAGCCATCATAGATGGACACGTTAGGCTTGCCGCAGAGGTAGGCCCCCAGTGCCACATGGCAGGCCGTGACACCGGAGCCACATGTGGCCACCAGTGGCTGGGACAGGTCCACCTTCTTCTCCTGGAACAGGCGGCGGATCTCCTCGGGGCTCTTCTCCAGGCCCTCTTGGGTCAGGAAGTCTGTGAAAGGGATGTTCACGGTGCCCGGGATGTGGCCAGGTTCAATGCCTACAGCAGGGCAACAGGAAAGAAGGAAAAAATTAAGGGACAATACTGTGGATTGAATTGTGTCCCCCCAGAGTTTAATGTGTTGGAGGGTTGGTCCTCACTGTGACAGTGTTAAGAGGGAATCCTATTGTGGTAACTGAAAGGTGGGGCCTTGGAGGACTGCACCCTCATCTATGTATTGATCCATTCTTGGAGTAATGGGAGTAGTTCTGGGTGGCTTTAAAAAGAGAGTGAATGAGGTTAGTCTCTCTCTGCTCTGCCATCTCGCAATGTGAGACCCTGCATCACTGAAGCCCCACCAAAGAGAGCTCTCACTAGATGCATTCCCTGGACTTTAGACTTCCCAGCCTCCGAAACTATAAATTTCATAATTTATAATGTAAAGTTTTTATAATATGAAGTTTTAAAAACTATAAACTCTGAAGCAATAAATTTCATTTTGTTATATAAATCACCTAGTTCCATATATTTTGTTATAAGCAACAGAAATGGACTAATACAGATGGTATGAATGGCTCCCCGTGTCTGTGGCGCCTGTGGTGTTGAGAGCCTTCCACGCCAGCATAGTGCTAACCCCTCTATATGCATCCCCTCATTTAATCCTCATGACCATAAAACTCAGGCACTATGTAGAGGCAACCACATTTTACAGTGCTGCTGAAGTTAAGTACCACCTAAGGTCAATGCATCTAGCAAATTGCTGACTGGAATCTGAACCTAACAATCAGACTTCACCAGAGCCACACTGGACCCCAAGATTTTCTGACTGTGCCCCTGGGGGCAACAAAGCAATAGCTGAGACCCCTGTCTAGCAAGGGCCTGGAGCACTTGCAGGCAGGGGGGAGCAGACAGGCAATAACCAGACAATTACAAGTATGATGGGTGTTGCGAAAAGGTTCTACTGGGTGGCATGGGAGCATGTCATAAAAAATAACAATAGCTGACTTCAGATAGGAAGGACTATGAATTAAAAAAACAATGTTAATAATAATAGCTGACATTATTAAATGCTTACTTTGTCCCAGGCACTGTTTGGAGCCCCTCAGCTGTATGACGGTCTTCAAAAAGTTCTTGGAAGGATTCACATTATCTTTTAATTCTATTTTCCATGAACTTTTTGAAGTCCCCTTGTATTTTCTCTTTTAATCCTCTCCAAAACTCTATGAAAAAGAAATGCTTATCCTGCCTTTTGTACAGATGAGGAGAAGAGGCACAAAGACTAACTCATCCCAGAAAGTAAAAGGCAGAGAGGATTCAAACCTGGGCTGCCCAGATCCTGTGCTGCTAACCACCAGGCAGCACTGCCTGTGGCGGGGGGGGGGGTGAGGAAGGTTTCTATGAGAAATTACTGAATGATGAGCAGGATTCAGCCAGAGGAAGGGGTCTGGGAGGTGGGGGCTCAGTACATCCCAGGCAGAGGGGATATAAGGGGGCAGAAAACGGCATGTTGCTTGGCAGGATTAAAGGTCATCATGGCAAGAGCCCAGACAGTGGGCAGGCAGAAGCCCAAGGGGGACCCTGAGGGGGATGGGAACTCCTTAGGAGGCCTGAAGTAAGACTTTAGGGCTTTGACCTGACTGCGAGGGCAGATCAGATTTCCATTTTAAAAAGATCGTTTTGGTTGTAGCAGGAAGAGGGCCTGGGACGGCCAGACAACTGGTAAGAGGATCATCACCTTTCCTGAGTTGCCACAAACCCCCAGAGCTCCCAGCACACATTTTTCACCACCCTGTTAGACAGGTGTTACTAATATTCCCATTTTCATGCTGAGATTTGCAACAAAATAAATGCTCACAGCTAATAATTTAAAGCTGGGCCACTTGGACGCTAGGGCAGCTTTTGCCTCGGTTTCCCTCCACGGTGGGATGACACTCCTACGGGAGCTGCTCACCCTGTATCTTCTCTCTACAGCACGGTGTACAGACAGCACTCCCAAGTCAGTATATGGCTGGAATGGCTCATGCATCCCCACTTAACAGATGCAGAAGCTAGGCTCATCAAGGCCAGCTCAGAGCAGGGAAGATCGTGCTCCCAACCCAGGGTGGGGACTGTAAAGGCACGGCTGTCTCTACACCTGGAACCCCACTGAGCAAAGCAGGCTTCTCCTCCGTGCTGGACTGATGTGGCAAACTACGGGTGCATTTGGCCAGGCCTCAGGCTGCGGAGTGGGAATGATGATGACAGTGAGCAATATTCACTACTGATGGCGACAGCAGTGCCGAGCCTTAACACACATCAGCTGGGTTCATCTGGACAGGCCTGCTAAGTGTGTGTCATTATCTCCCACTTTACAGATGAGCAAGCATGGCTGAGGTCAGCATTAAGCACTCTGAAAAGACCCATAACCAGAGAAGTACACGTTAATTACATCACTTCCCATTTCTTGAGTGCAGCATCCCTGCATGTGCAAACGTAGCTGAGTGCTTTACACACTTGCTCTCATTTGACCCTTACCACATCCTTTATGATCCGTGTTACTGCTCTCATTTTACACATGCAGAAGCTGTGGTTCAGAGAGATTGGGTGACCTGCCAGGTGTCACACAGCATGTGCAATCTGGGGCTGGGCCAGGTAGCTGCCCTATGTTGCTGCATCCCCTGGGACTGAGCTAGAGGACCCAAGAGGATCAAGATGGCACAGTTATTAGGCCGAACCACACAAAATTGCCACCTCTATAGGTTAAAAAATAAAGCAATAAAGCGAGGGAGGCTTACAGATATCAGCAGTTCCCTATGGTTCAAGTAATGTCAACAGCAATTGGTGGGATTCCATGTGGCAGGGACCTTCTGGATTCACTACTCATCTGGGACATCGACTCCATGCCAGGCACTGGGCTAGTTCTCAGGAAACTCAGGGAGCAGGATAGTCCTTGCCCTCAGGCTGTCCAAAGTGGTGCTGAGCTAAGGTGAGCCCAAGCAGCTTTGGAAGCACAGAACAGAAGCTCCAATGCCAACCTGGGGCATGGGAAATGCCATTCAGAGGGGAGGCGGCCGGTTCCTTGCGCCCTTGCAGGCACGAGAGAACTGGCTGGGTTTGCTCACTGTGGTTAAACATGCAGGCTCCAGAGTCTGAATCCTGACTGGGCTGCTTCCTGAGACTCTTTCTAAGGCTCCATCTAATCCTCCTCTGCAGAATGACAGTACTTATCTTAGGGGATTTTTGAAAGGCTCACACCAACGTGGCCATTGACCGGCCTGCTTTGTGGGGACCCCTCTCCACATTACAGGGCGCTTTCCTACAGGCTTCTTGCCTGGGGAAATCCAGCCCACAGGCAGAGGCTCTGCCCCAACCAAGGGCAGCAACCACCCTCTACGTCTTTAGTTCTCCCCGCTCCAAGCCTCAGCCCCCTGACTTTCCTTTCTCTCTGCAGCCCCACACTCCTCCTGCTCTCCATCGTCCTTAGGGGCCCGGATAGACTCGATCAGGCCCCATCTCTCTGGATTTTTTCCCAAGCTGGGGCCTGCCGCCTTCCATTCCACAGTGACCTCACACACCTATAGTATTGGGCGACAACTGTTTGGGTTCTCACACTTATACAGGTCACCCTGGGTTCCCAACCAGCTTGGGTTAGTCACTGTCCAAAGCCCGGGGGTGTGAGGGGGTAGGGCGAGCATTACTGCTGCACTTTACGAATAAAGCAATAAAGCGAGGGAGCCTCACAGGCTGAGACGACTAGAAACTTAATTTCCAACTCCCGACCCATGCGGCGTCCTTTAAAGGCAAGGGCACGGCTAGGGCAGGGCAGAGGCCGTGCGCAGGCGACCCCGGCCGTCCCCCCAGCGCGGTTACCGTCTCGGGGCTCGGGCTCGGTGCCGCGGAAGCGGCCGGCGGCGCGGGCGTCCACCACCTGGAAGCGCCGGGATTCCAGGTTCTCCTTGATGTCCTCGTAGGTCTTGACGAAGGCGGGGTCGAGCTTGGCGTGGAACTCGGCGGGCACCGGGTGGCTCTTGCCGGAGCTGAGCGGGAGGCCCAGGCGCAGCCAGTGGCGGAGGCCGCCGTCGAGCAGCGACACGGCGCGGTGGCCGAAGACGCGGAACATCCACCAGACGCGCGGCGCCGCGTAGAGGCCCTGGTCGCTGGCGTCGTAGACCACGACGTGTGTGGCCGCGCCCACGCCCAGGCGGCCCGCGTACTCGGCGAAGTGCGCCGCGCCGGGCAGCATGTGGTCGTAGGGCGACGTGCGGTCGCTGCACTGGTCGATGTCAAAGAAGGCGGCGCCCGGGATGTGGCGCTCCTCGAACTCGCGCCGCGCGTCGCGGCCCAGCTTGGGCAGGTACCAGGAGGCGTCGAGCAGCTGCACGGGCGGCCCGGCCCGTGGAGCCCGCAGCGCCTCGGCCACCCACTGGGCCGACACGAGCGCGCGGAAGAGCTGCGTCGAGGCCATGGCGGCGGCGACACTCGGGCTGCAGGCCTGCGCGACAGGGAGGATGTCAGGAGAGCAGAGAAGGAGAGGTTGGCCCGGTGAGGAGAGGACGGAGGGACAGGCCATGCCACTGGGGCTGAGGAAGGGGCTGGGGCAGGGGCTGTGCGGGAGGTGGTGCCACGGCAGGCTAAAGTCCAGAGAATGCTAAAAACAGCGGTGGTGAACCCAGGCACAGATTTGGGTCTCTAGGGTCCCTGCTGCCAGGCCTTGGATAAATTACACAGCGCCCAGGGAAGGAATGGCCATGACCTCACCGAGAGGGCCAGATGGCCCCTCACCACTACCTGCTGGGCGGGAGGGTGGGTAGACAGACGGCAGTAGCAGAAGGCGGCCCTGCTGGCACTTTAAGGTAAGCAGGGGTGAAGTCTCAACCCCGTCCTAAGATGCAACTCAGCTTCATTTGCAACCAAACAAGGTCCCTGTTGGATTCATTCACTCATTCATCAAGCATTTATTTTAGACATCTAAATGGAATAGTACGTGGAATGTACTGAGTCCTTGCTGAGTACCACTTAATCCTTAATACCTTAGTACTCTCACTTACTTGAAAGAGTAGCGCTAAGTGGTTTGGTATTATCGATACCATTTTACAGAAGGGGACATGCAGGCTCACAGAAGTGCACTAACTTGACCTGGTGGCGCCACGCTTCACATGAGGCAGCCTGGCACCAAATCCAGACTTCTCAGCATCAGGTGCTGTATTGGCCCTGGGTGTCCAGCAAGGCCAGGTTTGGCCCCTCCCATGCCTGAACTTTCTGGCCCTTCTTTTAGCAGCAGCAATAGATTTAGTCCCTCACTACCCCTGCATGCCAGCGGCTGAGACTACACCAGCTCAGCAGCCCACAGTGACACGCAAGCCCACAGCCTTCCAGGACTGAGACTCTCCAAATGCTTTAAGTCCCTAGTGCTGGGCGGCCACTAGTACATAAGGTGCTTCTGTGCAAGTTAGATAAAAGTGCCCTTTGGCCAGGCAGATCCCCAAGCAGGTCACATGGCTGGGTGTGTGGACTGTGGGCTGCAGGTCAGCCCCCACTCACCCCTTCAGCTGGGTGCCCCCATTCAGGGCACAACCTGCCACAATACCAGGCAGTCCTGCCAGTGAGATGAAGGGGGTAGGTAGAGAACAGTGTTTGTGGACTGCAGCTGTGGGCCAAGCAACATGCTAAGCACTGCCGCCTCAAGGAGTAGGTATTAGGATGTCTGTTTTATGAATGAGGCAACAGGCAGTTAGAGGGACAAGTGCATTGCCCTTGCTCACAGAGCTAGTCAGGGGCAGCCTCAGAATTTGAAGTCAGAATTCAGCTCCTGAGGCTGGACTTCTTCCCCAGCCCCAGGGCCTAATGAGTCCACAGTGTGACACTGTGCTCCCTCTCCCCCCCACCCCCGAGTCTAGCCCAGCCTGGCTTGTAGGAACCCACTTCGCCCACATGGTCAGGCCCTGTGCTGGACAACGAGGAATTCTTGACTTTGCCAGGCCCTGGAGGTGAAGACAGGCCACAGGCCTCTCAGGAGACAGGGCAATTGAGGAAAGCCTGAGGCTCAGTGTGAGCACAGAGGCCCGGCCTTAGCCTGGGGCGGGACAGAAACGGTGGGAAGGCTTCCTGGAGGAAGGGGAAGTCCAAACCGATTTGACAATTCAGGGGCCCAGGAAAACACAGCTCGACCGTCAGGATAAGGAGGCTGCCAAGGGGGCTTTGGCCAAGAGGAGATCCCAGCGTCGGTGGGTTACACCATGGGGGTTGCTGCAGGATTCTTCTTGAAGAATCCCTTTGTGAGCTACAGCAGCTTCTGTCCTCTCCCTCTTGCCCCATTCTTAGGGATCCTTGTTTTATTCCCTAAGGATCCATTTAGAGTGGAAAGAACCCTGTCAGGAAAGCCCCCCCAAAGTCAGTGCAAATATCCTCTGCTGCTTAACGAGTTGTGTCATGGTGGGCATGTTAGGCTCCCTGGGGGGGTTTCTGTTTCTTCCAATGGAGATTCCAACCTCCACCTCTTATAGAGAAGATTCAATAATGAATGCAGAAGGGCCACCATAATGCACTACAAATGGCTGGTTTTCATAATCATTAAAAACAGTTTCACAAAATCCCATTATTTCTTCCATATCTCCTAGGTGGCCTTGAACTCACAGGAGCAAATCAAGCATCTTAGAATTTCAGGACTGGGTGAGACTTCAGAGGTCTGAGTTCCCTGCCCCGCCCTCTCTGCTTGATTGGCAGTTCTCACAAAGGACTATGGACTATAGAGGAGTGTCTGGGAGGGCAAGCTGTAGATGTCACTGAGGGGCGGAGACCAGGAAAAGGGAACAGGTCCCCATGCGTTTGGAGGGCCAGGATCACTGTAAATGGGGGTGCTGTGGGAAGGAAGGACCCCAGTACATACAGGACAGCCCCAGATCCATCTCAGGGGTGTACACACTGCACTGAGGCAAGGGTGAGCCCCATGCCCCATCCAGGGTGGGTGCTGGCAGAGCAGGGATTGGGCACTACTAAGGACTTTCCCCAGCCTGCTACCTCCAGGCATCCTCCCCTCCCCCCACTGCCAAGCGCGAGGCTTAGGGAATTCGCTGGGTAAATGCTTATCAAAGTATGAATTTTTGCAACTCGCTGTGAGAGGTATTTCAGAACAAAAACGATTTTTTTCTTAAAGGGTGATGAGAAAAGCATCCCAGGCATATGTAAACAGCCTATGCAAAAACTAAGTCAGAGTAATGGTGTCCTACCAGTTTGCAAGAGCAGATTTTCAGGAATTTTGCCCACTGGTTGATAAATACAGCCACTGTTAAATATTAACTTATCTGAGGACAATAAACTGAACTTTAAAAAAAATAAAAGAAAAAGAAAGTTACATAAACTTACAATTAAATGGGTTACATTTAAAACAAGGGGCGATTTTTAAAGAAGCAGGAGCCTTCAGGGATGAGCCAGATAAACAGAGGCAGCCGGTACCACATGGTCTTCAGATCTGGGACCAGAGCCGGCCTCAGCTCCACCGGGGCAACTGGCTCTGTTGCTCTCTCGTCTTTAAAAAAGTTTCTGGACTTCTCAGCGGGGTGGTGGGAACCACGTACCACCGTGGGAACCTCAGCAGAGTGCCCCACCAAGCAGGCCTTGACAAATGTTAGTTTCGTTTCACTGCAGCAAGTTCTTTGCCAGTTTCTCCTTCTGGAGCCTCTGGTTCAGTGGCGCCTCGTGTCCCCGGCCTCTCTGAACGGCTTTATTGGTCGTCCTTGCTCCCTCCTTCCCTCCCTGGGGGTACCAGGTCACCCCACCCCCACCTACCACTCCCCACCCGCCATTCACCCCGACCCCACTCTGCAGCCCCCCCCAAGCCGCCGCGACAGCCACCGCGACAGTCACCGCGACAGTCCTCCGTAGGGCGAACCGAGGGGCGCCCCCTCCTCCACTCAGGCCCCGCGGGGCAGCCCGGCGCCGCGCGCCCCAAAGAGCGACCGCCCCTGCGGAAAGGCAGGCGCGAGGCCGCAGCAGTCCCCCGGGCCTCGGGCTCGGGGCTTCCCCGCTCCGCCACAGCCCCCCGCGGTGCGACGCCCCCTCCCCGCGCCCTCACCCGTCCCCTCCTCCCGCCACCAACCTGCGACCGGCCAAAGGGAGGAGACTCGGACACAGCCCACCGCCGCGGCCACTCGCAGCCGCCGCTGCCCGCGCCTTCCACTAGACGGGTCGCGGGGGGGACGCCCGCGTCGCCCAGCCGCGCCCCGCCCCGTCCCCGCGCCGCCCCGCGCCCTGGCACACCCCGCGGGCCTGGGGGGCCTCGTGCGCCGAGAGGCGGCGGGGGCCGGGGGCGGCGGCGCGGGGTCGGCGCGGAAGCGCGGCGGGCGGCGCGGGCTCCCCCCTCTAGCGGCGGCGCGATGGTGCGGGCCGCCCGGGGAGCTGCGGCTCCGGGTTTGAACGCGCCAACTTCTGCAGCGGGCAGGGCGAGCGCCAGCGCGAGTGAGTGCGGCGGGCAGGGAAGGCGGGCCGCCCGGGATGGGGCCGCCGGCCGGGCCACCTGTGGCCCAGGAGAGGGGCCCGGTGGCGAGAGGGGGCGGGATGTTCCGGGAACCCAGATCCAACTAGGGCAGAAGGCACCGAGCCCGGGGCCGGCCTCGGGCATTCTGGAGGTGGGCGAGCCCAGGCTGCTAGCGAGGCCGCAGGAAGGTCGGCGGGGCGCGGGCCAGGGCGTGTTGGGGCGTCCAGCGGCGCGTCCTCCCCGTGCACCCTGCCTTCCCCGGAGAGGCGACTCTAAGCCTAAGATGCCATCTCCTCTCATCCTGGGCATGTTTTCATGCTCTTTTCTGGCAGGATCCCAAGAGCGAGTATCGTAGTTTCTAGGGCCAGACACCCAGCCAGCTCCCCCAGCGGGAGCCCTCAGAAACTCTTACCCCACCCCCTTCTGCGCTGGGCCTCCTGGCCCGGTGGGAGGAGCCGGGCTGGCCTTCCTTAGGAGTCTGCACACCTATCCCACTGCACGCCCCCACGTGTCGTGTTTACAGCAACCCAGCTGGGACGCGCAATGGGAGAAACAGCTCCTCCTCCCGGGCCCCACCCCGCTGCACACACAGCCCTCCTCACCGCTGCCTCTCTTTCCTGGTTCTTACCCGCGCCAGGTGGCAGGCAGAGCTGAAACCATGGTTCAGCAGGTGCTCTACCGGGCGCTGGTCTCCACCAGGTGGCTGGCGGAGTCGGTCCGGGCTGGCAATCTGGGGCCTGGCCTGCGTGTGCTGGACGCATCCTGGTATTCACCGGGCACCCGTGATGCCCGCAAAGAGTACTTAGAGAGCCATGTGCCCGGCGCCTCCTTCTTTGACATAGAGCAGTGCCGGGACAGGGCGTCGCCTTACGAGATGATGCTGCCCAGCGAGGCGGGCTTCGCTGACTATGTGGGCCGCCTGGGCATCAGCAACGACACGCATGTGGTGGTGTATGATGGTGACAAATTGGGCACCTTCTATGCTCCGCGGGTCTGGTGGATGTTCCGGGTGTTTGGCCACCGCACGGTGTCAGTGCTCAATGGTGGCTTCCGGAACTGGCTGAAAGAGGGCCACCCGGTGACATCTGAGCCCTCACGCCCAGAACCGGCCATCTTCAAAGCTACACTGGACCACTCCCTCCTCAAGACCTATGAGCAGGTGCTGGAGAACCTCAAATCTAAGAGGTTTCAGCTGGTGGATTCACGGCCCCAAGGTCGGTACCTGGGCACCCAGCCAGAGCCGGATGCAGTAGGTAGGTGTCCCGATGGTTGGGTGGTGCCTGGGAAGTATTGCCCAATGGAAGGATAGGGAATGAGGATGACAGGGACCATCTCCAGGTTTCACCCTCAGCCCCCCCATATAGGCCTCAGTCTTTCCATCTGTAAAATGAGAGGTTGGAGCCTAACCTAAAATTAGTTACGTTCTCAGTTGGCAGAGTTGAGATTTGAACCCACTGCTGACTTGTTTCAAACCAGTGCTCCAAACCAGGATGTGCCCCATTCCTCCCCAAACCTACCTCCCAGGGCTAGGAGAGTCCCCTCACCTAGGCATCCCCAAGGAGATGGCTTTTGAGTCCCCTTCTGGAAGGGGAGACCAAGAGGATTCTGTACTGCTTGAGAGGTGGAAGGGAGCATCAGGAAAGGAAATTCTAAGTTCTAGAGGCTCCTAAACAGACAGCCTCAGAGGTCTTGCCTTTCTTAGGTGCAGGACTGGAGTCTCCCTGCCATCAGTCTTACAGGGTGCCCTCCAGCCCCTGCCTGAACACTTCCCGTGTCAGGGGCCACCCATGTGTCTTTTGAGGCTCAGATTGGCCTGAGCCCTCAGGGTACCTCCTTAGTCAGAGCCCCTCATCTGCAGAATCTAACTTGTGTGCAACATTTTGTCTAACTTGTTGAAGAGTGTCCTTTCCTTTCTGTGCCTCCAAGTGAGAGAATGCTGGGAAAGCTGTTTTGTACACTCTTAGAAGTGAAGGGCCTGAAAGGTTACCTCATCAGACAGAGGGGAGACTGAGGTGCGCTGAGGCACATGGAGGCAGGGGTCAAGGCCACATAGTTTGTTAGTTGCAGAACCAGGAGAGTGCAGGGCTCTGTCCTCCCCAGCATGGCTTTTTCCAGTTCCCATGTTTTTCTTGCCTGGCTTGCTCTGTGAAGGCTTGGAATTGAAGACTCAAGTTCATTTGGCACTTCCAGACCTTTCTGGCACGGAATGCCGGCAGCCCTCTCCTGGCCTTGGTTCAAAATGCCTTCTTTCCTTGGAATATAAGCTGCCACTAGGTGGAGAACAGTGGAGTTGGTTCTCTAGCTACTTCCCAGCTTGCCCTGAAGCAAACTGAGAAATAAGTGAGAGGAGAGAGCTTGGAGTTGCCAGGCCCTATCTCCTCAACTCCCATTTAACAGATGAGGAAACTGAGGTTCACGGAGGGAAAACAGCCTGCTGAGGGTGATGCCTTCTGAAAGCCCTGAATTTTCAAGTTCCTCCTTTTCTCTGTGATTCTACTGTCACCCCCTCCAGTTCCCATCTGGAGCACCAGGGAACATGGATTTTCATTTTAGCTCAGCCACTCCTTCGTGGTATGACCTCACTTCAATCACTTGGCCTGTCTGGATTCCCTTTTTATAAAATAAGAAGAGTAAATGTCAGCCCTACCCACCTGGGTATGTGTTTATTTAAATGCAGCAGTGGCTAGAAAGGGATTTCTAGAAGGGTAAGGAACTATAGGAAGGCCAGGGCCATCTAGAAAGATGTAGAGGAGGTGGCACTAACCTGCCTCATTCTCTAAGAGGCTTTGCTCACCTCCCATACATGACATTTTGGGGACACAAAGGCACATGAGGCTCTGCGAAGTTCATCATCCCCAGCTTGGGTTGGGATCAGGAATGCACTCCCCAGATTCAGCAGTCCAGATGTTACACACAGAAGTACGGGTGGCAGGCCTTGGGGACAGGTCTTGGCCTGGAAGGAGTGACCCCAGGAAGATCTGTGTGTAGGGCCTTAGAAACCCAACAACCACTCCCTGTTCACCTCACACAAGCAAATTCCCCTCTGGCCTTAGTTTTGTGCCCCTGAATGCCTTGGGTCCTGTTAGTAAGGGGTGCAGGATAGGAGTCAGATAGATCTGAGTTTACATCCAGGTGTGATGCTTATGTGTGGCCTCAGGAAAGTCCCTCCATCTCTGAACTTTCCTCCTCCTTAGTGGAAGAAATGCTGCTCACCTTATAGGAGAGCTAGGGGAAAGGAGAGAAACCGAGGTAGGGGTTTATCCAGCCCAGTTTCTTTATAAACTTTGGTCTCTTTCCCTCCCCCCTTGGAGTGGTGAGGGTGAAGAGGGAAGAGGGTTTTGACCCCTAACGAGCACTTTTATTTGTAGAACCCTTTATATATGGTCCCTTCTGGACACCGACAGCAGCTCTGCCAGGGGAGGAAGGCCGAGGTCAGGCTTGGTCCACTTGGCAGGCGGGGAAAGGGAGAAGGGACTTCTTCAACAGGCGGAGTGGCCAAGACTTGACCCTGGACAGAGGCATCAAAGTAGGGCTGTTTCCCAAGACTGCTGCTGTGGGTGGGGTGAGCCATTAGGCAAACATGGGGACTGGGGAAAAGGTCACAGCTGCACGATGTGGCTCCAGTGTTGCTTCATGGGATGGAGAAGCCCTTCTCTGGTGTCTCTCCTTCCCAGGGCTGGGGGCTGGGGCTGAGGCTGGAGGGAGGTGGGAGGGTACGGGGCTACTTTTTGTGGCCAGGGGTTGGGGGTGCCCTGTGGGGCTGCCTGCACTGGGTTCCTTAGTGTCTTTCGGAGGAAAGCCAGAAAGGGTCAGATAGGTTTTCCTGGCACTGAAAATCCATACCTGTCATTGGCCTGAGGGATATTAACTGCCAACCTGTGTTGCATCTTCTTGGCCAAAGCTGGGACAAAATGTCTAGAACTCTGAGCAGTTGAGGAGCATGAGAAGTCATCTTATCCAGTCTCCTGCCTCAGCCTCCTTTTCCAGGGAGGCACAAAGTGGTCAGAGAACACAGGCTTTGGGGTCAGACCGACCTGACTTTACTTCACACACACTTGCTGTGTGTACTGGGGCAAGTTACCTCATCTCTCTGAGCCTGGGCTCCCCATTAGTGCCGGGAAGATCATCTCCCCACTTTGTGAGGATTAAAGAAGATAAAGTTCTTGAAAGAACCTACTGTCAGGGTGCCTGATGCCAGAGGTTACTAGAATGGTGGCATGCCTGCTGGGGGAGGGAAAGTTGCAACCTGAGCTGAAGCTGGACTTGGGAAGACAGCAGGAGCCTCTGCGTCCAGGCCCTTTTCTCCAATTGGCCATTCTCCATGGTTCCCTGGCCCGGATTCATTGTGGCCCTCTCCACACACACAGGCGATCAGTTCCTGGTCATTTAAATTCTCCAGACAGGCCCTGAGCCCTCCCTGGCAGAGGTGAAAAGAGGACCCCACCCCCCGAGGCTGGGCTCTCCAGCACGCCCCTGACTTCATCTTACTCAGAAGAGGTGCCCTTTATAGAATCAGAAGAAAACAGTGAAGCTGTTTTATTGGAGGTCCCAGGGAAAGAAGCAAAACAGGGTTCAACTAATTGTGCCTTTAATGCACTTAAATCCAGCCCAGCATCTGGATGCTGAACCATTTTAAAGTCGGGTTTCTTGGGGAAGAACATCTTTGAAGCCAGCCAATCAATTGCTCCTCATTGGTAGGGTTAGCACACATCTGATCTCAGATGAAAGTTTCCAGGCAAAAAAAATGAAATCACAATG
Source organism: Cynocephalus volans (assembly GCF_027409185.1). Lineage (NCBI taxonomy): Eukaryota > Metazoa > Chordata > Mammalia > Dermoptera > Cynocephalidae > Cynocephalus > Cynocephalus volans. The sequence goes on from NC_084471.1 coordinate 13,111,021, forward strand.
GATGGAAATCGCTATAATTTGATAAGTCAGGACATCTATTCCATCAAAGAACTCTTGACCTGTGCTAGCAAAGTTTGGAATCCTCTTGGCCTTGGTGTGGGGGCTTTTACCTATAGTAGCTAAACTTCCCCACACATTTGTGAGGTGGGTGGGGCTATCTCTCCATTCCACAGAAGGGGCAACTGAGGCTCAGAGGTGCAGGGCCTGCCTGGCTGCGTGCTGCCACACGTGACCTCAGAATGTGCTTTGGTTACATTGATTAGGCCCTTTCCCTCCCACTCCTGCCCTCCTGGTCCTGCTCTGCCCCGTGGTCCAGGTTTACTGGGATGCTGGAGATATTTGGAGGAAGGGGAACCCAAGGAGATGGACACCAACCTGTGCCAGGCCCGACTCTCAGTGCCCGTATTCTGCCAGGGTGTGGGGTGCTTGAGGAAGGAGGTGGGGCCTGGGGCATGCTGGGGACTGGTCCGAGGCCATGGCCCTGCAGCACCACAGCTTTGGCTGTGGCCCACTCCCCTTTGCCCCCCTTGCTGGCTATTCCAAAGCCAGATTTGGCAGGTGGGCCTTGCTGGGTGCCAGGACAGTTCCGAAAAGGACCCCAGAGCCAGCCTAGAGTCCCACTCTGCTTCCATCCAAGACTCTCAGAGGTGCTCTGGGGGTCCACAGCAGGGTTTCCATTGTCCTTGCTGCCCTCCCCCTGGAGGTGGTGAAACAGTGGGGAGCTGCAGCATCTGTGGGCTGAGCGGGCCAGCCTCAGTGGTACAGTAGCCCATGCACATGTGGGTACTGTTATTCCCATTTTATCCATGGGGAAACTGAGGCTCACAGAAGTGACCTGATTGCCTAACGTCACCCAGCTGGTAGGTAAGTGGCAGAGCTGAGCTGGACTTTGTGTCTTTTTGGGGTTTTTTGTTGTTTGGTTGGTTTTTTGGCAGCTGGCCATTATGGGGATCTGAACTCTTGCCGTTGGTGTTACCACACTGTGCTCTAACCAACTGAGCTAACCGGCCAACCCACTGACCTTATGTCTTAACACCAGGTCACATGCTTTTCACCACTGTGTTTTTAATGGGGAAACCAGGAGACCTGGTGTAATCCTACGTCTGTCGTTACCTCTCTGTGTGTCCTTAGGTGAGCCATTTTGTTTCACTAAGCCTCAGTGCATTCATCTGTAAAGTGGAGTGCCATCATGTTTAATGAATTATGTGGTTAGCTGTTTAATGTCCAACTTCCTTGTGAGACTGTAAGCTCCCAGGGGGCCTGGACTGTGTCTCTGACTTTCACCACTGTGATCTCAGCAATTGGCACAGCACGGAGCATTTGCATTAATTTGTCTCATTTGTTCTTTTCAACAACTCTGTGAGATAGCTATGTACCATTGAACCCATTTTACAGATGAGAAAACTGAGGTTCAGAGAAGTGAAGCAATTTACTCAAGGTAAAGATTACTGAAAAGGTTAGTAAGTGGTAGAGCTGAGACTCATATCCCTGTTCCCCTCAAGCAGGTATGATTTTGAACATCCCTACTTCAAGACAGTGTTTAGGGGAGGGGATACAGGTGTTTTAAGTCATTAGCATTGCACGTAGGTAGAGCTGGGAATAAATTGAGCTCCAGGAAGAGCAAAGACATTTTTATTTGCAAAGCTCTCTATCTTTGTAGCCATGGCTGGTTGCATCCTCCAGGTCCTGCTAGTCCCCATCTGCCATGCCTTCCCTAACCTCTGTCCTCTGCCCCCGTCCAGGACTGGACTCGGGCCATATCCATAGCTCTGTCAACATGCCATTCACGGACTTCCTGACAGAGGATGGCTTCGAGAAGAGCCCGGAGGAGCTCCGTACCATGTTCCAGGCCAAGAAGGTGGACCTCTCGCAGCCCCTCATTGCCACGTGCCGCAAGGGTGTCACCGCCTGCCACGTTGCCCTGGCTGCCTACCTGTGTGGCAAGCCCGATGTGGCCGTCTACGATGGCTCTTGGTTTGAGTGGTTCCACCGGGCACCCCCAGAGACCCGTGTGTCCCAGGGGAAGGATGGGAAGGCCTGAGCCATGGCCTGTCCTCCTCTTGCTGTAACTTGGCCAGTTTAGTGACTCCGGCATGACCTGCAGCTGGTTTGTACCTCGTAAGCAAAGGAGATTGACCCATTTTTAGAATTGCTGTGTAAAGCCCCTCCTTTCCCCAACAACACTGGAATAAACTTTGCCCTTTCTGAATAGTGTGTTTGCCCCTATCCCAGCCTCATACTTCCATCTCCTCCAGACGCCTTAGAATCCACCAAGGAAAGAAACCTCCACAGCAACTGCCAGCTGGGGAGACCACACTGAGGACACACTTTATTATTCAGTTTTGGCAGAGGAAGCCACTTACTGTCCCATGTCAGGTGGACTCCACCCCAGAGCATGCCGGGGCCTACCTGGAAGGCCAGGTAGGAAGGGGTACCAGGAAGCCAGAGAGAGGTGAAACCCCTCCTGTGCATCCTTCAGGATCCAGCTCAAATGACTTCCTTTTCCCTGGACAGAGTTAGTCATTCTCTCTACTCATTCCTCTGTACTTCCAAGAACTCCCTTGGCACTTGGTGGCATCTGAGCCCTCTGTGCCTGGCACACAACCTGGCACATGGTGGGGACTCAGTGGACATTTTTGAGAGGGTGAGAAAGTGAACAGCATGCCGGCTCCTCCTGGGTCCTGGCTTTCTCCTGGCCTCTCTTCCCTTCTCTTACCTATCAACACACTGAGGTAACAGAGCCCTCTGTGCAGTGATCGCCATGGCAGCTCCAATGAACAGCTTGGAGGGCTGCTCCCTAGCAACCATCCATTGGTCTTCACCAGTTGTTCTGCAGTGTGGCCCTGCACTCTTGGACTTCAGCACACAGGGGAGTGGGTCACGTGTTTTCTGTGTTATGAGATTTGGAAAGGTGAGGCAGAGACTTGTGCGGTGGCCAGGGCTCTGCCAGGAAATGGGGTTTTACTTTCCTTCTCCCCACTCAGAGTCGCTTGTGAGTGCAGAGAGCCAGATGGTGCCTGGACCTACCTTCTCTCTTCCTTGATTGACGCCTCTTGGGACCTTTCTCTTTGTATCAGAAACTGGCAGTGAGTCCACACTTCTGTTCAAGGCAGTCCAGGCTGCTCTGGACTGGTGGTGCCATTGGGGCAGATGGGGAGCTGCTGTGGGCACATCAAGTGGAGGGGTGGGGATGAGGGATGGGACAGGAGCAGAAAGATGACTTGAAGGAGACAAAGCAAACTCGTAGGAGCTAATTTGAACTTCAACTAACTTTAAGATGCGCAGCTTAGTTTTAGCTCCACCTGAGTGAAGTCTTATTTCTTTTCTGAGTCAATTTCTTCATCTGTGAAAGAGGGTAAGTTACTTTCTCTGAACACCTCACAGGGTACTTGTGAAGATAAAACAATCCACTAGATGTGAGAGTGCTTGATGGATGAGTTGTATTAGTTATCTTCTATATAAAAAATCATCCCAAAATTTAGTGGCTTAAGACAACAACATTTATTATCTCACAGTTTCTGCAGGTCAGGAAAATAGATGTGGCTCCGATGGGTCTTCTGTCTCAGGGTCCCTCACAGGCTGCAGTGAAGTTGTTGGCCAGGCCTTCAGTCTCATCTCAGAGCTGAACAAGAGAAGGATCCTTTCCAAGGCCACTGAAACATGGTATTCAGTTTCTCATGAACTGTTGGCCTGAGGCCACCTTCAGTTCCTTGCCATGAGGGCCTCCCTGTAGGGCATCTCACAACATGGAAACTGGCCTCTATCAGAGCAAGCAAGCTAAGAGCCCGAGAGAGTATGTGAACAGGACCAAAATCATTGTCTTTTATAACCTCATCTTGGAAGTGACATCCCTCACTTTTGCCGTATTTTGTTGGTTAGAAGCAAGTCACCAGGTCCAGCCCACACTCAAGTGGAGGGAATCAAACCAAGAAACAGGGATTACTTGGATCCATGTCAATTGCCCACCACTGTCTGCCCTCTGGTCCCCAATAATACACATCCCTCCCACATGCAAAATAAGTTCATCCACTCTCAAGATCTTTAATAGTCTTATTCTACTATAGTGTCAGCTCAAAATCTAGAATCTGGTCATATAAATCAGGTCTGCGAATGGATGAGGCTCCTCAGGTGTTGTTCCTTGAGTAGAGCTTCTTGATTTCAGTTCTTCTCCATTGGTAGGTCCATGAAACTAAGTTATCTGCCCTCAACACACCTAACATACAATGATGTGTTAGGCATAGGGTAAGAGCTGTAGACATTCCTATTCAAAAATGAGGAAAATGAAGACATGACTGAGTCACTGGTCCATAGCAATTCTGAAATCCAGCCAAGAAAATATTGGACATTCCTTTTAGGTTTTGAGATCTGGGAATAATTCTCTATGGCTCTCAGCTCTGCCCTATGGACTCTGCTTCCACTCTCTGAGTCATCTTTTTTTTTTTTTTTAATTTTGTTTAATGGTTTCTTTTCATTTTGTGCTGTCTCTATTCTTTTCATTCCATGCTAGCAATATGTTTGCTGAGAGTTTTCTCAAAAACTGAGAAACATATAGGAATTCACTTTACTGGGAAAAAGCCACACTCTTCTTTACTAGGGGATTTTGCTGGGGTTCAACACCCTAAGCTTCCTAGAGGAGAAATTCTATTAAGAGGATGTGTGAGGCATATCCTTAATCTCTTTAAAGGGCCCTTTGTGTGACTGAATAATACTCTAATCCTTTGATATTTTTAAGGTTTTAGCAGCAGGTTGTACAGTCATACCCTTGGCCACATTTGCCTGACAGTGCTAAATTTCTTAATTTTAGCATCTTTTGTGAACTGAAGAGGATGAGAATTTTCAAAATCATTAAGTCCCAGCTCCTTTTTATTTAACAGTTTTTCCTTTTGTTTTGTTTGTTTTTTGGTGGCTGGTCATGTCCTTCCCTTAATTTATCACCCTCCTCACAGTTCACTGCAAACAGCAAGAAGAAACCAGGAGGTACTTTTAACACTTTGTTTGGAAATCTCCTTAGCTAAACCACTCAGTCAATTAGTCACAAGTTCTGCTTGCCACATAACTGCAGATGACAATGTCACTAGATTTCTGCCACTATATAACAAGGGCTTTCTTACTCTAAGTTCTAATAACATGTTCCTCACTTCCTTTTGTGCCCTTACTGGCAGCATCCTTCAACTCCAGATTTCTGCTCATAGACTGAAGTGACTGAGACATTTTCTACCATGCTTCTCAAAATCCTTTTAGGCTCTGCGTACTGCTTGGTTCCAAAGCTGCTCCCACATCTGTAGGTATTTGTTACAGCAACATCCCACTCTTGGTACCAATATATGTATTAATCATCTATAGCTGCATAACAAATGACCACAAAGCTTAGCAGCTCAAAACTGTGTGCTTAAAAAAGTAGATTTATGATCTCACAGTTTCTATGGATCAGAATTCAGGTTGTGCCTTGGCTCAGGGTCTCCCACAGGCTGTAATTACAATGTCATCTGGGCTGTGTTCTCACATTGAGGCTCAACTGGGGAAGGATCTACTCCCAAGCTCATTCAGTGGAGGATTCATTGAGTTCTTTGAGGACTGTTGGACTAGGGCCTGAACTGTTGGCCAGGGGCCACCCTCCATTCCTTGCCACATGGGCCTCTCCATAGGGCAGCTCAAAATATGGCAGCTACTGCCATCAGAGCAAGCATACCAGAGAGCCAGGGAAGCAGTGTGAGCAAGACAGGAGCCACTAATCTAATCTTGGAAGTGACATCACACCACTTTTGTCATATTCTTTTGATCAGAAACAAGTCACTAGTTCCAGCCCACACTTGGGGATAGGGGGGTGGCGGGGATTACTCAGTGTGCAAATATCAGGGATGTTGGGGTCACTGGAAATCATATCAGAAGCTGCCCAGTCATCAACCCATTATTAAGAGTCAAAATTAGTAGGGTGTTTTGCTTGGCAGTTTTTCAAGAGAATAAAATTATTTATTCTTTTGAAAATAAAATCTAGTCCTTACCTGCCCTGAGCTAACCCAGCAAATCAACTCACTGGGCGACCTTAAATAAGATCCTGCTCGCTGGGCCTCAGTTTCTCAAAGATCTCTCCCAACTCTGAATTGTTTCTATTCCTTCCTTATTACAAAGACGCTACTAACCTTGTTGGGCCAGGTTTTATTTTATTTATACTATAAAATTTGTAAAAACCTGGAAAAACCCCATGGGATCAAATAAGAGAATGTAAATAAAAGTTTGCCTAGGAAAAGAGAACACAAGCATGAAAGCTGCAGAGACCTTTGAAGATGTCACCTCCAATTTGGCCCAAAGTCCTCTCCTCGGAGAGGACCGAGGTTCCAGCAGAGTGTGGGTTCCCGTTCTTGGCTCCCCTCCATGTTGGCTAAGCTGCGTCCCTTCTCTGACCAGGAATGACCAGCTGGCAAAATGGAGAATATCCTATTTGCAGGAAGGCAGATGTTACCAGGATGGGGGCTGGGACAATGTGCCCCACAGCCAGGGCCTGCTGTAGGCTGCTAGGGTGCTGGTGGGGAAGAGGTGGAGAAGATGGAAGAACAAGGAAAAGAAAGAGTGAAAGGAGCCCAGGGTCCCTAGGCTGTTTGAGAAAGGCCTTCATGGCACTAGTGGTGGAGGTGACCAGGACTTTGCAGAGAGGGCAGAGCCCGCAGGGGTCCAGGAGGCAGGCCCAGTGCCCGGGGCGATGGTGGATGGGGCACGGGGCTCCTTGGGCCTGGGAAGTGCCAGACAGCACCAGAAGCAGCCTGGGGGACCTCTGGTGAGAGGCTGGCAGACAGCCACAGGCCTCCCAGTGCCGCTGTCAGCTCATCCTCACTCACGGAGACTCTGTGTGTCATCTGAGACGATGAGACATGCTGCTTTGTCTATAGGGCTAAGCTTGGAATTACCTGCCCCAGAACAAGCATCGATGGAGCTGGGCCACCAAGCAGGTAGGATGGGCACACCAGGGACGTGCTGAATGGACATCCAAGGCTTCTGGAGGAACAGGGAACAGTCCCCCTCCTCCTCTCCCTCAGGCCTGCTTTGGCCTCCAGACCCACTGTCGGCCTTGACTTCCTAGGGAGCTTCTGTCTGAAGACAGATCCCCTCCCATCCTGCCAGGCCTGGGGATTGTGACCCCAGTACAGTCCCCATCCTCATGGGGACTCCTGGGTACAGGCAGGTCAGGGCCATGGGAGAGTACAGTGGGGGCCTAGCTGCTGCAGGTGGGGGTTACTTGCAGGTCACGTCACGAGTGAGCCAAGCCCTGCGGGGTGGCCCAGGGAGGGAGAGGAGAGTGTCCCAGGCTTAGGGAGCCGTGCAGGCAAAGTCCTGGAGGTGGACAGGGCTGGTACTTTCGGGAAGCCCTGGGGACAGGGGCTCTGCCCTGAGGACAAGGGGAAGGATTTCAATGAGGAGTGACTGGGTCAGGTCAGCTCTGAGAAGTGTCCCTGGGGGTGAGCGGAGCCTTGGCTGGGGCTGCAGGTGGGATGCAGAGAAGGCAGTGTGGTGGGGTTGGGGTGGCGCTCCTGCCAAAAGCTTTCTCCAGTGACCTGAATGACCCGGGGGCCTTGTTACACACTCAGATTCCCAGCCTTTCCGTGGAGATTCTGATGCAGCAGCTCTGGGAGAGGCCCAGGAATCTGTATTTTTAATGAGTGCCCTGGTTTAGTTAGGCACTCATGGCCAAGTTTAGTTAATATGCTGCTGACCGATCATGTGATCCTCATAGTAGCAAGTGAAGGAGGATCTCCTCTGCCCATTTTACAGCTGAACAAATGGAGTGGAGAAGAGCTGGCCTTGCAGTGACAGTCCTGAAGTGCCAGACACAGGCCTTCACTCATTCATTCATGCATCCATTTATTCATTTAATAAATGTCCAGCTCCGATAGGACAGGGATTAGCCTGTTCAGCTCACGGTTGTATACCCCGAGTCTGGCACGGCACCTGACACATAGTTGGTGCTCGCTCAGTGATGAACTGGCGAATGTATTGGCTCACTGAGCCAGGGGATACAAGACACGTCTGGGCCATCAAACAGCTCCTGACCCCAAAAGGCCTGCAGAGTGGTAAGCAGGCGAGTACGACAAACACTACGTGCCAGTAGAGGAGACAGGAGCACAGTCCAGGGGACCCAGGCAGTGCTGCTCTGGCAGTCCTGAGCCCTGAATCCTGTGGGAGCCCAGGAGGAGCCCGTTCCTGCGCTGGGCCTTGGTCTCCCCAGGGGCAGGGTGAGGGGCCATGGTTGATAGGTGGATGCTGAGTCCTGTCCCTGCTTTCTGCTTCCACGCTTCTGAGAAAAGTCACCATCCCCAGCCTGGCAGCCGTAGTTGTCCCCAGAGGTGCCCCTCTGCTTGGCTGCCTGCTGGCTGGGGCAGAACCCACAACAGGAAGGAGATGGTCTCAGGGAACAAATTTTCTCTCTGCTTGGCATGTAGGTGACAAAGGGGTGGGGAGGAAGGAAAGTGGGGAGGAAGCGGGCAGGGAAGCAGAGAAACCTCAACTCTCTCCATCTCCTACCGCCCTGGGGAAGGGTCTGCAGCCCCCCATGGGGGGGGGAGCTGAGAGGGGTTCTCCCAGAGCGCCACCACTTGGTGGCAGCAGAGCAGGGTCTGGTGAGTGAAATAAAAACTACAGTGGCCAGTGAAGCCTGATGCATAAGGCAGCCTTCCCTGAAAAACTAAACTGGAGCAACCTGATGGCCACCAGGGGGGCAGTGGCTAAATCCTGCAGTGTGTGTAATGAAGCGAGGTCTCTAGCTACCATCTTGAGTACCTACTCAAGACACTGTGTTGTTTTCTAACAGCAAGTTACAAAGCAACACATAAAATCTGATCTTATTAAAAACAAAAGCAAAACAAAAAGGTATATTTTTTAAGAGGGCTGAATTTAGAATATTTCGGAGGGAAACACATTTACGGTTGCAACCTGGGATTGAGGATGTGGGGCAGGCTGTGAGGGGGACACAGCCTCTGTATTTTGTAAGAAAAAATGGATATGCTACTCAGGTATTATACGAAACGTGTCACCATCCAACTGGTTGTAAGATGCACTGTTACTTGTGTCACTAAGAAAACACCGCTGGTTAGACCGTGTCCCAGGGTCACTGACTATCAGATGCAGCCTGGTGTCAGAGGAGTTAGAGGAGAAATGAGCATCTTAGTGAGGTGCAGGGTTCCTCTGGGTCTGGCCCCTTGCAGCCCCTGCCCAACCACTTGCTCACTGGCGACCCCCACCCCCCATCACAGATGTATAGGGCTCTCTGGTGGGTTCTGTGGGAGGTCCGGGACCTGCTCATACGTGGTCCCATCTCATTGACTCTCATCCCTGGCTAGGAGGGGAAATGAGACTGTTTGTAGCTCACAGCAAGGGAGGAAGGGAAAACCAGGGTCGTGAGAGATGTGTGAGGTGTGCTGGGGACGGTGTTGGGAGGTGAGAGGAAGGAGCTGTCCCAGCCAGATTGGGGTGGTTGTCAGGGAAGACTTCTTGGTGGGCTGCATTTGAAAGGACGGTAGGATTTAGGCTTAGGGAAAAGGAGGGGCTGGCCTTCCAGGTAGCACACCAGCCTGGGCAAGTGCTGAGAGCGGGGACATCACAGGGCATGGGTGGGAGCCAGGGATGAGTACAGAGCATGCACGCAGGCTGAGAGCAGGAGACCGAACCCACCACTTGGCCTGGGAGTCAGGGGCAGGGGTGTGTGGAAGGGGTGAGATGGGGCTGTGAGAGCCTGGGAGGAGGCTGGGCTGGATGGTGCTGCCTGATCAGCCCTGGAGAACGGAGGAGGGAATTGGGGGATGGAGAGCAAAGACTGGGCTCCCATCTAACTCTGGTACTTTCTAGGCTTGTGACTTGGCCAAGCCTCCACAGCTGCTGGATTCTCTCATGGGATTGATGGGGGGTGGGGTGCGAAGGTGGGGGCAAGTGTTCAAGGTGGGGAAGGGAACTATCCAAATGGAGCTAGGGACACAAAAGCACAAAGAGGCCAAAGCCTGTGCTCCGGGTCACACAGCAAGGCAGCAGGCTGGACAGGCTTGGGCTGCAGTCCCTATCATCAGAAGCAGTGTGGGATGACCTGTCCCGGGTGAGACTTGGCAGGCTGAACTGTTTTCTCCCTTCGTGTCTCTCTTTGTTTCTCACCTGTGCTTCTGGGCCCCATGATTTCTCTTTGTCCCTGTCCCTTTTTCTGTCTCTGGACCTCTTGAGCTTTGCGTCTGTCTGTTCCTCCTCCCCGCACCTCTCTCTCTTCCCCTCCCTACCTTCCACTTTCCGTATTTGTCTGCATGTCTCTCCCCCTCCCTCTGTCTCTCCCCCCGCCCCCATTCAGGTACAACCACTTTAACCAGTGCCCATCTGAACAACCTCAAGGAGGTCCAGCAGGACACAGACCCATGGAGAACCGCCTGCAGCTCCTTGGACACCTCCAAGTTCAAGTACCACGCCCCGCTGTCCCAGGAAGGCAGCAGCCGAGGCAGCCCCCTAGGGCAGGGCCACCTGAAGGGGATCCTTCCTCCACCCCCAACTGCCTTCAGCAGCAATTCTCTGGGAATGAACCCACAGCCTCGGTCCCTGAAGAATGGGGGCTCCAGACCTTCCTCAAGAGAGAGCAGGGCCACCTTCAGAGAGGCGACTCAGCCATGCCAGGGCCTGAATGGAGGCCCCAAGTTAGGGGCCCAGGACCAGAGGAGTGTGCCTGTAAGCCAGAAGGGCAGCATCATCCCTAACAACATTCGCCACAAGTTTGGGAGCACCGTGGTGGATCAGCTGGTCTCCGAGGAGCAGGTGTCAGAGTGGGGGCCAAGGAGGCTAAGGGCAGCAGAAGGGTTATGTGTAGAGACTTATCGCGAGGACACAAAAGAAACCTACTCTTGAGTGCAGAGTCCCTGAACTAAGGTCATTAGAAAGCAGTATTGCTATGTGCCTGGCACTGTCAATATTCAAACTCTTCACATGTGGCAATTTATTCAATCTTCCCAACAACTTTATGGAGAAGGTATTATTATTATCCCCATTTTATGGATAAGGAGCCCAAGACTTAGAGGGGTTAAGTAAGTTAACCAAATTCACCCCGTTGTATGGGATGAGGATCCAAACAGGGTTGGCAGATTCTGGACCCTGGCCCTTAATGACAGTTACAAGTCTTTTCTTTCAACTGGATGTTTTCGATTTGAACAAGCCTCCTAAAAGAGACAGCATGGGGTGGATGGACAGCATTTACTGGGAATCAGAAGACCTGGGTTTGAATCCTGGCTCTGCCCCTGAATGCTGGGTGACTTTGAATATGTTATGTTCCTTCTCTGGGCTTCAGTCTCTACATCTGTAAAGTAAGGCAGCTGGACTAGATCAGGCTAGCGAATACAAGGCCTACATATCACAGCTGTCCTAGCCTGCATTCATGGCAGACATCACTGTGATATTGGCCCTCTTTCCCACCTGATATGCCATTCTAGGCAGTCACTATTAACTGACTGAAACTCGAGATAAAATTAATCTGCCATTTCTGGTCAATTGCTAAGCATTATTCCTGCTCTGGCATTCTGAGATATATTTTCAAAGCCACTATCTCAACTCTCATAGCAACTACATTGCACAGCAGGCCAGGAAGGAATTATTGCTTCCTTTTTTTTTTTTTTTTTTTTTGTCTTTTTCGTGACCGGCACTCAGCCAGTGAGTGCACCGGCCATTCCTATATAGGATCCGAACCCACGGCGGGAGCGTCGCCGCGCTCCCAGCACCGCACTCTCCCGAGTGCGCCACGGGCTTGGCCCATTATTGCTTCCTTTTTAACAGATAGTAAAACTGAGGCTCAGAGAGGTGATATGGTCCACCTGGGGTCACCCTGAGCAAGTGGAAGATCCGGGATCACAAAGGCTATGGGTCAGGATCCTCCCACGCTCCCTTTGTCATCTTAAGGTGCAGTGACCCCACCTACTAGAAAGGCTGGGAGATCACAATCTTAAACGTCCAGCTTTATTGGGAAGCTCTGGTTTGAGCCAATTTGAGGTTGGGTGGATGGTCACAGCCTCTCACTGCACCTCTTGGCCTTGGGAAGATATCATTTCTCTCTTCAGCCACCATCGTCCTGGGCTCAAATCAAGTGATTTGTTTTTTCTGATCAGCTGTGATACAGGTCACAAGTGTCATTGAGCCAATAAGTGTCAGAGCTGAAAGCTACTTCAAAGACCATCCAGTTCTGCCCTCCACCCACATTTTATAAGTAGGAAAATAGGCCCAGAGCGGACAGAGGATTGCCAAAGTCAGCAGCTGGTATATGGCAGAACTGGAACTCAAACGCAGGTTTCCTGCCTCCTAGGCCTGGGCTCTACTTCTCTGGGCCTCAGTTTCCTATTGGTACAAGGAAGGAGTTGGCCTCAGTGAAAGCCAAGTAGCCAGCCAGAGCTGACTTGTGTGCTGCCTTGCTTGCAGGAGGCAAGCCAGGGCCCTGTGGCTCACCAGCTGTGTGGACTAGGCGAGTCTCTGGCCTCCTGAGGGCATTTCCTCATTTATAAAATGGCATGAATGATGTCACCCTATAAAAACCCCACCTGAAGCTGCACAAAGTAGGTGTTCCGTGCTTGGAGGAGATGTTCTAGTCATCAACCCTGATGCCCCCAGCCTGCTGGGAAGGGGGGATGAGCAGGGGCAGGGTAAGGCCTTCAACCCCTCCAGCTCCCCAGCCCTGGGGGCCTGTTGAGGGCTGCAGGCTAAGGGAGGGGGGCTGAGGGCAGGGTCAGAGGGAGGAGGAGTTGGAGGGGAGATAAGGGACTTGACCCTGCTTTCCCATCCTTTGTCTCTTCTCCCTGCCGCCCCCTCAGGCTCGAAGGGCCATTGGTGAAGTCTTTGAGGGCCAGAAGAGGTCAAGCTCGTGGTCCAGCAGGACCCAGAGTCCCGTGAAAATCTCCTCCATCTTCTCAGACTACTATGATCTGGGCTACAACATGCGGTCAAATTTCTTTCGAGGTCAGGCCAAAGGACAAAAGTGGGGACTGTGGACACCCATGGTCTCCATGGCAATGGGCAGGGAAGGCCTTTAGGGTGTCTGCCCCATCTGGGGTCTAGGACCATAGGAGACATTCCTGCATCCTCTATGCCAGGCCCTGTGCCTGGTGAGTGCTGGGAATGTCCAGTCCCCAGCAAGTCTCTCCTCGCGGTGCAGAAGATCCATCCCAGTTAGCAGGCAGCCCCTCATGTCCTCGGACACCTCTGGTTTCTTAATCTGCCAGAAGGAGGCCCCTGGCTAGGACACCTTCGGTCAGAGTGACAGTATCAGATTTCCTTGGGTTCAAAGCTCAGCTCAGCCACTAACTAGAGCTGGGTGTGACCTTAGGCAAGACCCTTAACCTCTCTGAGCCTCGGCTGCCTTCTCAGTACAATTGGAGATAAGAATGATGGCGTGGGCCTCACCAGGTCATTGGCAGGACTCCGTGAAGTGCTGGGTGAAGCCTGTGGCACATGTAAACACTCACTAGATGTAAGGCCATTATTCTTCTTTCTCAGAGCCTGGTGGTGGCACCCCTAGGGAAAAAGCAGGGTGGGTTGGAGGCTCTAACGTGTACGGAGGGTTTCTTTTGGGTCAGCGTAGTCCTGCCTGGTTGGTAGGGGGTGGGGGAGTGATGGGGGGGAGTCTATTAGCTCTGTTTCACAGGCAGATGGAGACCATGTGCCCCAAACCTCTCAGTAGTCTGAGGTGTATCTGGAACTCAAATCCAGGTTTGTCTTCTGCCTCCAAAGGTCCATAGTCTTTTCTTAGCACTAGGTCACCTGCTTAGCTATGATCCTGTTCTCAAGGGTTTTCTGGATTGCTCAGCTGGGGGCCCACGGCCAGCATGCAAGGGCTTCTCTCGGCCCCCACATTCCAGTTTGGCCTCATTGCAAAAGGTCAGCTTGTTCTGGGCTTCCTCTTTCCTCCATCCTCACTCCAGGCTCTCCCCAGTGCTCCAAGGGCCTGGCGAACCTCCTCCACTCGGCTCGGATCCCTGTTACCCGAGGAACCGGACACCCATTGGAAGCCTTTCTGGATTTTTTCTTTGAGCTTGGAGAAGGGGTGGCGCTGGGGAAGGGAAGCAAGAACACAGCTCAGGTTGTCCTGTGTTCTGGGCCCCAGGAATCCTGCCTTCCTCTTCTCTCTTTAATAATGATCACCAGAGTTCTTATGTATAACCTCATATGATAACGTGTATGCAAATGTAAGAGGATAGTATTTAAAAAACATCTTGTACCCATCATCCAGCCTGGAAGTAGACCTGTGCCAAGGGCGTGCTGGAGCCAGCTCGTACCAGCTTGCACCAGCTCAGAGGAGTCGATTGTTCAATTTTCCTGAACTGATTGGCATACAAATGCTGTCTTAAAATTGGCCATAGTAGTGGTATGTACACTCTGGAAACTGGCAAACACTGTGAATCAGGGCGTCACCCTGCAGCACACTCTGTCAGGGGGCCCATCTGTGCATTCCTCTTGGTCTCCACCCACCCAGGATAAGCCTTTGCACCTGCTGTTTGAGGCTGATGAGGCCTGGATGGCCGCACAAGAGTGAGGGAGAAGAAATCAAAGAGGAAAACAGGCTAGGTCATGAAAGTCGCTGGAAGGTCTGTTTTCTGAGAGAGATGAGAAGCCAAGCCAGGGTGTTAAGCAGGGGAATGGCCTTGTCTGACTTAGGTTAAAGGATCACTCCAGTTTATATGTTGAGAATAGATGTAGGGGAGCTGAGGCAGAAATAGGGAGACCAGTGAGGAGGAGGCGACTGCAAAACTCCAGGTGGGACAGGTGGTGGTGGCTTGGTCTAGGGAGCTGGGCTGGTGCACCATGCAATTTTGGAGGGCACCGTTTTGTGATATGGTGGCCCAGGGAGATAATGGTGAAGGTGGCCTGATAGAGTAGGATTCTGAGTATTTGTGTAAAGTAGAACAAACAGAATATGCTAATGAATGGATCTGGGGTGTGAGAGAAAGGAATTAAGGTTGATTTCAAGGCTTTTGACCTGAACAACTGCAAAGATGAAGTTGCTATTTACTGAGAGAGACAAAGATCCAAGAGGAGCGGGTTGAGGAAATCCTATCCCACCCTGAGTCATAGAGAGAATCTTTTATACAGTCTTCTAAAATAGCTTTGCTTTTCACATTTAAGTCTTTAATCCACCTGGAGTTGATTTCCATTTTTAGTGTGAAGTACGGATTCATTTTTAATTCCTTCTTCATGTGGGTTACCGATTGATTGTCTCAATGCCTTTTATTGAATAGTCCCCTTTTCCGCCAGTGACCTGCAGTGGGACCTCTGTTATCCGTCAAGTTTCCACATGTGCATGGATCAGTTTCCAGGCTCACTATTCTGTTCATTGGTTTAATATTGCACTTTGAATTACGAAAGTATTATAGGTAGTCTGATATCTGGTCAGACAATATCCACCCCCACCACCCGTCCACCACCACCACCAGTTAATATCTTGAGTGTCTAGGTCCTTTGCTCTTCCATATACATTTTAGAAGCTGCTTGTCAATTTCCATAAAAAACCTGCTGGAATTTTGATTGGAAGTACATTGAAACTACAACTCCAAGGGGGGCAGTTTTCAGTTTTATGATAATGAATTTTCCAACCCATGAATATGATATATATATATAGCTTCATTAGTTGCAATATTCCTTTAATGTTTGTCAATAACATTCTGCAAATTTTTTCTATAAAGATCAAGCAGTTTTTTGTTAGATTAATTTAGGAGAACCTCGTTTTTTTTTTTTTCTGCTTTTTGCAAATGATACCTTTTTAAAAATTATATTTTCTAACTTTGCTGCTGGTATACACAGACTTGATTTTTATTTTTGTATATTAATTTGATATTCAGAAGGCTTGCTCAGCTCACCTATTCTAATAGTTGTAGATTCTTTGGAGCTTCTTTTGAATAACAATAATGGCTACATATATATATATAGCATGTAACGTGCCAGGAACTGCTCTAAGTACTTCACATATGTCTTAATCTTTATAAGAACACTATGCAGTAAGTGCTATAATTCCCATTTTTTTTAAAGATAGAAAAATTGAAGCATGGAAAGGTTAAGTAACTTGCTTAAGGCCACACAGGTAGGAGTGGGCAGAGCTGAGATTTGCACGCTGGCATCCAGGGGCTGGAGTTCATGTTCTTAACCACTAAGCTTTTTCCTCCTTTATACGAGCACCTTGCTGATTTGTCCAGGACAGTGGTGCACATAAACCAGAAAAGCAAGTATCTTTATCTCCTTTTTGATTCTAACACTGTACCTTAAATGTAATATTTTTAAAAGAATTTTGAAGATAACTTTTATAGAGTTAAAGAGGTTCCCCTTTATTATCATCTTGCACTTTAATTTTTTAAAAAATTATGAATGATGTTGCATTTTACTGACTATTTGTACTGTAGTTATTTAGATGATTATATGATTTTTCCTTTGCTCTTTTAATGTGATAAATTATATTAAATCAAACTTGTATTCTTGCATTTAACCCAGTGTAGATGCATTATCTTTTTTAATTGTGAAAACTACTATCCATACAGAAGAGTGTATAAAGCTATGTGTGCAGTTGAAAGAATAATACTAAATAGCCATGTACAGTCTCCCAGGATAAGGCAGGGCTTCCCTGGAATCTCGGGAGTACCTCCTGTGTTCTCCTGGCCACATGGTCCCAACTAGTGTTTGACTTTTGTTAATAATCCCTTTGCTTTCTTTATAGTGTTAGTCCCTAAGTGTGAACCCGGAAGCAATGTTAAAGAGACCAGTCAGGGTGGAAGCTCACAGATAAGGTGATGTTTGAGGAAAGACCTGAGGGTGGGGAGCGGGTCAGCCCTGTGGATTTCTGGGGGAAGAGCAGTCAGGCAGAGGGACCATGTTCATGACCTTGGCCCCCACTTGCCTTTTTACTGGGAGCCATTGTAGGATTTTGCACAGAGGAGTGACTTGTGTCTAAAAGGATTCATCTGGCTGTGTCAAGACTGGACAGAATGCAGTGGGGCAAGACTAGAAAGCAGGGAGACCAGGGAGGATGCTCCAACCAGGGTGGTGGTGGCGGACATGGGAGAAGTTGGATTTTGCATACATGTAGAAGCAGATTGGAATTCTTAATAGATTAGATATGACACGGTGGGGGCGGGGGGGGAGGAGAAGTCAAAGATGACTCCAGGGCCTGGAAACTGGAAGGGCAGAGCTGCAGGTGGAGCAGGTGTGGAACCAGGTGGGGGTGAGGGGTGTTCAGTGTGGACCATGTTGAGTTTGAGAGGCAGCCTTGCATAGGGACAGGGGACACAGACTCGAAGCCATTGGGCTGGAGTCTGAATCCAGGCTCTGCCCCCAATGACAAGTTACTCTCTCTTTCCATACCTTAGTTGCTTCCTCTGTAAAATGTAAATAATAACAGCACCTGCCCCACAGGGTTTTTTTAAGAACAAGATGTTTTAATATTTGTATAGTTCTTAGAACCTGGCCCATAGTAAGGATCTGTCAAGCGCAAAATAAACATCCAAGTGGCGATGTGTGTAAGGAAACATTTCTATATTTAGATGAAGGATCAAAGAAGAAGGTAAATGGAGCAGACTCTGGGTCCTAGTCTGGCTTTGGCTGTCCTGAGAGTTTAGTGAGCCCCATCTGGACAGGCTGCTGGTGCGGCCGAGGCCAGGATATATAGGCTCCCCACAGTCAGGCACCTGACGGGGCTGTGAGTGGTCCAGTGTGAGATGTCCTGCAGGAATTTGGCCCAGGGGAGTGCCCCTTTCAATATTTTCTGCCTCCAAACTCACTGTGGCTGTAGCTTTAGCAGCTCAAAGCAGAGCTCTGCTGTGGGATAAATGAACATTCTCGTTTGCTCCAGGCTTCAGGGTTGGGAGGGGAGAGTAGAGTGTTAGCAGATGATCAAGGCAAGCCAAGTGCAAATCAGAGCCTGGGCTGGGCTCGCCTGGACATTCTGCTCTTGGGTCACAGGGCAGGCACAATGGCAGCAGGGATAACGGTGGGTGAGGACAGCCCTCAACCTGTCCCATCTTGCTTCCCTCTGTGTCGCGGTGTCAGGAGTCCCTTAGCCAGCCTCTAGGCTTCCTATACCTCTCTCCAGGGCTGGAACTCGCATTCTCTCTATTCTGTCTTCCTCTTTCTTGGTTTACTCTCCTGCCTGGGGTGGAACACATCTCACCGACACAGCTAGAGAAGGTCATGTGGGAAATCGATGTCAGAGGCCTGCATGTCTGAAAATATCTCTACTCTGCTCTCATACTTGATGGAGAATTCCAGGTTGTATACCATTTTTCTTTGGAATTTTGGAGGTGTTGCTCTGTGGTCTTCAAGTTTCCAGTAGGTCAAAGTGATTCTGGATTCTTGATAATTTTGTATGAGAGCTGATTCTTTACTTTTGGAAGCTTGTAGGATCTCCCTCCCTCCCTCCCTCCGTCTCTCTCTCTCTCTCTCTCTCTCTCTGTTTTTGTTTGTTTGCTTTGGTGGCTGTTTGGTGATCCAAACCCTTGACCTTGGTGTTATGACACTACGCTCTAACCAACTGAGCTAACTGGCCAGCCAGGATCTCTTTTTTGTCCCCAGATTTCTAAAATTTTACAATGCTGTGCTGTATCTGTTAACTACTTCTGCATGATAAATCTTGCCCAAACTTAGTGGCTAGAAAAACCATTTATTATTACTTACAAGTCTCTGGCTGGCCAGGATTATTTTTGGTTGGGCTGGGCTCACGCATGCGTCTGTGGTCAGCTGGCAGGTGAACAGTGGGTGGGTGTAGCTGGTCTTTGTGGGTCCCCCACATACGTGCAACCTCAGCAGGGCTGGCTGGGCTGAATAACTCGTACTACTCTCATCTTCCAGCAGCCTTTGTTCTCATGGTGGAGGCAGGATTCCAAGAGCACAAGCAAAAGCACAGGCCCCTTAAGGCCTAGTCTTAAAACCAGCACACCGTCACTTCTACCACACACTGTTGGCCAACATGAGTCACCAGGCCAAACCAGATTGAAGGGATGGGGAAATAGGCTCCACTCCATGGTGGAAGACCTGCCAAGTCAGATTGCAAAGGGTGTAGATAAATAGAGAGGTGGAGAAACAGGGTTATTTTTGCCATCGATCTGCCACGGGTGCATATTTTTATTTTCATCCATCGGTTTGGTGCTCAGTGAGCTCTTTTAATGTGCAACTTATGTCCACTAGTTGTGGGAAACCTTTCATTATTTCATTGATAATTTCTCTCCTGTTCTCTCTCTCCAGTCTTTCCTTCTGAAACCAATATTATTTAAATATTGGGCCTCCTGGTCTGGTCCTCCAAATTTCTTATTTTTTCGTGCTTATCATTTCTCGTTATTTTTTCCCTCTAATTTCTAGATTTCCTTAACTTTGTGTTCCATCCAATCTATTGTAATTTTTCCCCCCATTTCTGTTATCCTGTTGTTCATTTCCAAGATCTGTAGTATGTTTTCCGGACGTTTCTTTCTTTCTTTCTTTTTTTTTTTTATAGCATCTTGTTTTTGTTCCATGGCTGCAACACTTTTTCTGCCAATTCCTCTGAGGGTTCTATCTCCCCTGTAGTCCCCAGTTTCTCCAAGTAGCTTCCATGCTAGAACTTTGCTCAGCTGTCTGGTCATCACTGGCGTTCTGCTCATGTCAGAGTTGGCCATCAAGAGGTTTCCTGGAAGCTCTGAGTCCAGTGTGGGGCTGGCCAGTTCTGAGCTTCACCACAGGCTGGTCTGAGTGGCCCTTTGTTGCAGAGCCCGCAGCGGCAGCACACCAGGTCTTTCATCTTGGGCTAGAAGTTTCCCCAGAATAGTCTTCCACTTTCATGTCTGGAATGGGAGAGGTCTGGGAGCTGTGGGGGAAACAGAGCCTGCAGTTACTTACGCTCTTCAGTAGCCACACTTTCAGTGAGCCTGGCCTCCCCCAGCTATGAGAGCCTCAGTTTCTCATTTTCCAGATTTCTGCAAAGGTTGGGGGGCTGGGCAGCCGGCCAGTATGGTGGACTGTGGCAGGGGAACCAGGGATCTAACTACCTGTCAAGCAGATCCCCCCCAGTCCTTCTTATTTTAGACTCTAATTTCTTCCTCTCTCCCCAGCTCCAGCGGTCCCTGTTGCTGCCACTTCCTAGGATTTGGGGGATTCTGTTGTGTGCAGGGAAGGGGTCAGCTTCTTGTTAACTCACCTTCTCCCCCTTTCACTTGCTGCTATTTCAAGCTGGTCCTCACTCCACTACCCCCATCTGGTCTACAGAAACATCTGTGCGCCCTTGCTCTTGGGGAGGTATGGCTGGCCCACGCACCCTCTCTCTGCCCCCATCTCGGATGCCTTTTGGTGTCCCCCAAACTCTCGAGCTATCTATCAAGCTCCTCAAGTGACCCCATGAAGCCCCACTAATTAGTTCTAACGCGAGAGGTAGGAGGTGGGCACCACCTGTCCTTGGGAAGGGGTGACTCAGCATGTAACGAGCCAGAGAAATCCTTTTAAACTATCCTGATCGGTTTTCCCAAATCTAACCATTTTATACCCTCAACGCCTGGAAGTTTTCTGACAGGTTTTAGACATCTACTTTAAGTTTCCCTCTAGAGGAGGGAAATACCATAAATACTAAACTCTAAAAATCAGCTTAGAAAATGGATTTCTAACCTGATGGCATCGTCATTAGAGAACACGGCCGGTAATGATTTCAGTCCTTTGAAATTGTTGAGACTTGCTTTATAGCCTATCAGACAGTTAATTTTTGTAGATGATCTATATGTGCTTGAAAATAGTCTCTTGGATGCAGAATTCTATGTTTGCCTAATAGAAGACACTTGTTAATTATTTCTATAAAAATCTTCTAATTCTTTATTAATATCCTTTGCTTGACTTATTAATTTCTAAAAGATGTACCTTTAAATCCTCCCCCATGATAGCAGATTTGTCGATTTCTTGTAGGTCTTTCAATTTCACTTTATCTCTTTTTGAGATTATTTCAGTGCAGCAAGTTTAGAATTATTATGTCACTATGATGAACTGCAGTCATTTTTATTTCTCATAGTGCCTTTGCCTTATGGTCTATTTTGTCTGTTGTCAATATGTGCCTAGACCAGATTGCTTTTCGTTAGTATTTGCTTGGTATATCTTTTTCTATTCTTCCATGTTTATTCTCTCTTTGTGTCCTTTTGTGTTAAGTATGCTTTAAATAATATATATGTAAACTATTTTCTACAGTCTGATAATCTGTTTTTCAATCAATGGGCTTAGTCCATTTATATTTATTCTAATTACTGATATATTAGGATTTATTTTGTCAGATATAAGAATAGCTACTCCAGCTCGTTTTTCTTTTCTGTTTGCATGGTAAATCTTTTTCCATCCTTTCACTCTTAGTCTGTGTGAATCTTTATGGGTGAGGTGGGTCTCTTGTAGGCAGCATATAGTTGGGTCCTGCTTTTTGATCCAGTCAGCCAGTCTGTGTCTTTTAATTGGGGAATTTAAGCCTTTAACATTAAGAGTTGTTATTGAAAGGTGTTGATTTATTCCTAGCATTTTATTGGTTGTTTGGTTGTCTTAGGTGTCTTTTGTTCCTTGCTTTCTGATTTACTGTTTGGTTTCTTTGTTTGTTGGTTCCTTAGGTTGTAGTTAGTGTTTTTGTTAGCTTGTTTTCTCTTCATGAATACCATTTTTATTGTACTAGCGGGTTTAGATTTTTCTTGGGTTTTTATGGCAGTGGTAGTTATTTTTCAGGAACCAAACCCAGTACTCCCTTGAGGATTTCTTGTAAGGGTGGTCGTGTGGTAGTGAACTCCCGCAGTTTTTGTTTGTCTGAGAAATATACTATTTGTCCCTCATTTCGGAAGGATAGCCTGGCAGGGTAGAGTATTCTTGGCTGGCAATCTTTGTCTTTTAGTATTTTGAAAATATCATCCCATTCCTTTCTAGCTTTTAGGGTTTGTGATGAAAAGTCTGATGTTAACCTGATTGGGGCTCCCTTATAGGTGATTTGACGCTTCTCTCTTGCAGCTTTTTAAGATTCTCTCTTTGTCTCTGAGTTTTGCCAATTTGACTATGACATGTCTTGGAGAAGGCCTTTTTGGGTTGAATACGTTTGGAGATCGTTGAGCTTCCTGGATCTGAGGATCTGTGATTTTTCCTATACCTGGGAAGTTTTCTGCCACTATTTTGTTGAATATGTTTTCAATGGAATCTCCATTTTCCTCCCCTTCTGGAATACCCATGACTCGGATATTTGAGCGCTTGAGGTTGTCTGATATCTCTCTCAGATTTTCTTCCATGTCCTTGATTCTTTTTTCTTTCTTTTTGTCTGCTTGTGTTATTTCAAACAGCCCATCTTCAAGTTCAGAGGTTCTCTCTTCAACTTCGACAAGCCTGCTGGTTAAACTCTCCGTTGTGTTTTTTATTTCGCTGAATAACTTCTTCAGTTCAGCAAGTTCTGCTACATTTTTTTTCAGGACATTGATTTCCTTGTATATTTCCTCTCTCAGATCCTGTATACTTTTCCTCATTTCATCATGATGTCTAGCTGAGTTTTCTTGTATCTCATTCAGTTTCCTTAGAATTATCACTCGAAATTCCTTGTCAGTTATTTCAAGGGCTTCTTGTTCTATAGGATCTAGAGTATGAGATTTATTAACTTTTGGTGGTGTACTTTCTTGATTTTTTGTATTTCTGGTGTCTTTTTTTTGGTGTTTATTCATTGTGGCAGGGGGTTTCACAGTCCACCGGTTTGAGACTAATGACTAACTAGGATGTTGCTGTGGTTGCCAATTTGGTATGGCTCCCGCCGTGACTGCTCAGTTGGCCTCTAGTGTCTTGTGTGTGTGGTTGCCTCGGGTCTTGGGCTTCTCCGGGGATCCACCTTTCTGGTCAGCTTGGACTCTGCTGGGCTGGTGGATCATGTACCACAGGGTGTGTGATCTCTGTTGAGCTTTCACTTCCTGTACAGGACTTCTCCCCGTTCCGTGTGCTCTGGCCCAGGCTGTTGGATCGTGCAGTGTGTGGTTTCTGTCGAGTCTCCGCCTCCCTGGCCGCACGTCTCCCCCCTCTGTGCACACTGCGCTGGGCTGGGGTGTGTCTTCTGCAGCCCTCGTCTATCAACTGGGCCTTCAAGACCCTGCTCGGCACCGCCTCGCCCAGGAAGTCTACCAGGTTTCTGCTAGGCACAGACGACCGGTTTCTCTGGGTGCCTTTGTAGCACTGTGTAGATCTTTCTCGGGTCTTGTTCACCTTTGTATCCCCCCCAGTATAAACCGAGTCTAGTGCCCGCCTGCAGCCTGCTCTCCGGCAGGTTCAAGCGGACCTGGGAACTCTCCTACCACACTATTCCCAACCAGAAATTCGTTAGGCTTTTTTCCAAACTGGTGGTCGCAGAGATGGTATCTGCCTCCCAGTAACAGGAAGTTTACCGGGGCCGGAGTCCAGGGTGTGGTGGAGTGACAGTCGGCCCGCCCGTACTTCCTTGCCCTCCCAGCACTGGTCGGGGACGCCCCACGCCCCCAGCCCCGCCAGAGAACCGCGGAGGGAGTGGGAGAGGAGGCCGGCCCGCAGGCTCCGGAAAGCCCCCGCCAGGCCAAGCAAATGGGCTCAGTGATGGCCGAGCAGGGCGGAGCTGCCCGCACCTGGGAAAATGGAGGCAGCACCGGGGCAGTGAGTGGCCTGGTGGTGCAGGCGGGAGCCGCGTGGGCATCCACCCCCCGAACAGAGCTATGCCAGGGATCACTCACAGTGCTGTGCCGGGTCGGGCGCTCGCTCTGTCTCTGGTTTGTCGCCTTCCGTGTTCTCGGCGCTGCCGCCTCGGGCTGTTCAGTCACGGCGCGGCTCGGGCGCTCCCAGGAATCTTCTTTAATGCCGGCCTGAAACCTCGAATCCTGAATAGGGCAGCTGGCCGCCTTCAGCGCGGCCCCGGCCTCCGGGATCCTGGCTGCATCCACAGCAGCCCTGGCGCCGTGTTCCCTGTTTCGAGACTCGCTTTTGCAGCTAAGAAACAGTTCTTTTCCTGCTCCACACTTCAAAGCTGTTGCCTGTAAATGAGGCAGCCTCTCCTGCCGGGGGCAAAGTGGCAGTCACCCCCCACGACCGGCCAGCAGCAGCAGTCCTCCCTTAAGAGATGGCAAGAGGAAGGTCCACAAGTTTCCCGGCTGCCTGAGGCCCAGTGGCCGCCTTTCCCACCTCAGCTACTCCGCGCCAGCCGCCGCAGCCGCCGCCATCTTGAAACCTCAGGATTTATTTCCATGACCTTATTCTGTGTTTTCTATTTGTATTGCTTTTTCTATGCTACTTTTTTCTCCTTTTGGGGGTGGGGGGAGGATTTGTGTTAGTTTTCTTTTTTTCTCAAATCCAATTTTTGTCCTTTCTACTCTTTCTTTTCTTTCAGTGGTTAACTTTTTTTTTTTTAATGTACAAAGTTAACACATTCTAAAGTGAGGGCATTTGTTTTCCTGAACACTATAAGGACCTTAGAATGCGTCAACTTTAATCACTCTCTCCACCCCCACCTCAGTCGACATGTTATTAATTTACCTAATTTTAATTCTACATAAACAAAGTAGTTTAAGCTGTGGAGCCTGGAGACCCAGAGTCTGGGTTCAAGCCCTAGATCTTTCCCAGCTGTGTGATTTTAGACAAGTTACTTCACCTCTCTGTGCTTTGGTGATTTGGACAGTAAGATGGGGATAATAATCCTATTCACTTCTTAGGGTTGTCGAGAAGATTCAATGAGTAAGTTCATGTGAAGATCCTAGAACTGTGCTTAGCCCATGGTAAATCTTCAAAAATGGTTAGCTATCACTGTCATCATTATTACTTTACCCCAGAAACTAGAGGATGATGCTGTTATTATAACGAATGTATGTTTGCATTTACTCAGTTTTATTTTCTTTGCCAACCATTCCTTCTAGTATCTCAGGTCTTCCTTCTGGGATCATTGTTTCTTCCCGAAGTGCACTTGAGGAAGTGGTGAGGTTTTATTGCTGGTAAACTTCAGGCTCTGTTTATCAGAAAAGTCTTCATTTTATCCTCATTCTTAAAAGACAAGTATACTATAAACAGTTCTAGGCTGCTGATTGTTTCTGTCAGCACCTTGATATTGATCCTTTTTGTATGTCTTTGATGGTTAAACCAAATCAATTGTTAATCCCTGTAAATAATCTGTCTTTTCTCTGTGGCTACTTCTAAGATTCCTTTTGTCTCTGGTGTTGTAAATTTTAGTTGGATGTGCCTAAATAAAGAATTCTTTATGATTCTTGAATCTAAGAATTCATATTTTTTATCAATTCCAGAAAAATTTCAGTCATTATCTTCTCAAATATTGCCTCTGCCCATTTTCTGTAGTCTTTCCTTCTGGAACTCCAGTTAGACATATGTTAGGCCTTCTCATTTAATCTGCATCTTAACATCTCTTTCCTATTTCCCATATCTTTTTTTCCCCTCTGTGCTGCATTCTAGTTAATTTCTTTAGATGTATCTTCTAGTTTATAATGTTCTTTCAGCTGTATCTAATCAGCTATTTCACCTGTCTGTTGAATTTCTTTTTAAACTTTCATGCTGGCAATTTTCAAACTCATAAAAAAGTTGAGAGAATAGTTTAGTGAATAGATGTTGTACACATCACCCATCCACCCTTACCCCAGATTATTTCAATGCAAATCCCATGAATTTTATCATTCACTGAGCCTAACTTTTTTTTCTTTTCTTTGGCAGCTGGTCAGTA
Organism: Cynocephalus volans; assembly: GCF_027409185.1. Taxonomy (NCBI): domain Eukaryota; kingdom Metazoa; phylum Chordata; class Mammalia; order Dermoptera; family Cynocephalidae; genus Cynocephalus; species Cynocephalus volans. Next base: position 13,136,684 of record NC_084471.1, read on the forward strand.
AGGGGATCTTAATTCACAACCTTGGTGTTATGTAACACCACGTTCTAATCAACCAAGCTAAACAGCCAGCCTTAATTTTCAATTATTATATGTTTCAGTTCTGAAATTCCATTTGCTTCTTTTACTAATGTGTTCTTTCTGGATAGCCTTTTATTCTTTGCTTATATATTTAATTACTCTTTTTAAAAATTCTGTATCTGATCATTCAAATCCTTGCTATCTTTTGGGATTTGGTTTTCTATTTGGCGTTTCTGCTAACTCTTGATCATGGTAACTTATTTCCTTGAGTGTGTTTTAATTTTGAACATAGTGATAAATTTTTTAATTGCCACATGCCAGATTCTCCAATGAATATCCAATCATTTAATCTTCTCAACCTTACAAAAAAAAATCTTATTTATTTGTATAAAGAAACTGAAGCTCGGAAAGGTTACAAACTTGTCTGTGGCCATACTGTCCGTTAATGATGGAGCTGGGGTTTGAACCCAGACTTGTTTTACCCTAAAACCCTCCCCACTGTCCTTCCCTTCCACCATCCACCATCCATAAGAGGAAACTGAGGCCCAGTATAAACCATAAAGTACCCAACCTCCATTGACTTGGGGCATCTGCGGACATCTTCATGGTATTCCACAGGGCCCCCCCAGGAGACAAAGAGCCTCATGCAGGCTTCCTACACACCAGAGGTGATTGAGAAATCCGTGCGGGACATAGAACACTGGCATGGCAGGAAGACTGATGATCTGGGTAGGTCGGGAGATGGGGATCATTGGAGGGGGCACTTTCCTCCATGGGCAGGGTATGTTGGCTGTAAGGTGCAGAGAGAAACCAGAGCAGGAGATAGAGCCCTGGGGTGGAGTTGGAAGAGGCCTGGGTCACTGCTGGAGCCTGGGTACTCCAGAGGCGGCTGGGTAATCTGTTCTGGCTCCTTTCTCATTCTCTGTAGGACGGTGGCACCAGAAAAATGCTATGAACATGAACTTGCAGAAAGCACTGGATGAGAAATATGGAGAAAAGAGCAAATCCAGGGGCTCAAAGTACTAGATACAACATAGAAGAGGAGCCCTTCGCTCAAAGAAAGTGCTAACAATAAAGCAAGACACAAATCTGAGCCCTTCTCTGCTTGGTGCTTCTCTTTACACTGGAGTGGGGACTAATGCGTGCAGTGTTGAAGAGACCAACTGAGGCAAGAGAGAACCCTTGAAGGCCCAAACTATCCCCAGACCACCCCCCCACATCCTTTCACACCTTCCCCCATGACCCAGGAAAGGAGGTACAGCTGAGCGGGGCTGTCTCAAGCCAAGTGTGCCTGGTTTTTCCTTCCTGCCCTGTGAGGGGTCCCATGCATGCTTTCCCTAGCAGACCCCAATTATTTCTAGACAGCCATTTCTCCCCTATGAGCCCATGGACTTCAAAGAAATTTGCTGCACATGTCCCCTCCAGTCTAGGGGTGGGTTTGATTGGTCTCATAGTAATTCTTATCACCCCTCCCCCACACACAAAGTGATTGGTTCAGAAATGTGCATGTGACTCAGTTTGGGCCAATGAGGTGCAAGAAAATGTGTGGGTGTGTGGAGCCTTCTGGGAAATTCTTTTCTCTGCTGGGAATGTTGGGGGAGCATCCTTCTCTCCTGATGTGTTGAATGAGGAACCACGCAGCCAAGACTGCATCTGGCAGACAACCTATGACCGAGGAACTGCACACAATGCAACACAATCTGGCTTCTCCATGACCTCACTGAGTTGCTGTGTCATTTGGCCAGAAGCCACCCACCTCTGGACTTCCTGTAATGTGAGCCTGGGCATCTATCTCCTCATGGTTTAAGCAGCCAAAAGCATTCTTAGTAACAACAGGGGAGGGACCTGGGAATTGGAGCCCCAGGGAAGAGTTCCCCGGAGAATGGTTTCCAGGTCAGAGAGTTATGTATCCCAGTTGAGCTGGAAGCTTTTCACCTGGTGGTTCTCTAAGCCAGCAGCACACACCACCCCAGATCACTGACCTGCACTCTCAGAACAGGTTCTACCCATGAATTATTACTTGCTGTGTTCCAAACCACACCAAAATCTAGTGTCTTAAAATGACAGGATCATTTATGTGTTCATGATTGTGCAATTTGGGCAGGGCTCAGCAGGTATGGCTCATTTCTGCTCAATGTGGCATCTGCTGTAAAGACGGCTTCTTTTCTCACATGCCTGGTACCTCAGCTGGGATGAGTACCTCAGGCGAGATGAGTACCTCAGCTGCAATGGGTACCTCAGCTGCGATGAGTACCTCAGCTGGGATGAGTACCTCAGTTGAGATGAGTACCTCAGCTGCGATGGGTACCTCAGCTGCAATGGGTACCTCGGCTGGGACGAGTACCTCAGCTGCAATGGGTACCTCGGCTGGGATGAGTACCTCAGCTGGGATGAGTACCTCAGCTGAGATGAGTACCTCAGCTGCGATGGGTACCTCAGCTGCAATGGGTACCTCGGCTGGGATGAGTACCTCAGCTGCAATGGGTACCTCAGCTGAGATGATTACCATGGGTGGGATGAGTACCTCAGCTGGGATGAGTACCTCAGTTGAGATGATTACCATGGCTGAGATGAGTACCACAGTAGGGATGACTGCCACAGCTGAGATGAGTACCTCCACCGGGATTAGTAGCACAGTCAGATGAGTATCGTGGCTGGGGTGAGTCCCCCAGCTTGAATGAGTACCATGGCTGAGGGCTGTCTGGGCATCACTCTCTCCCCATGGGTCCTCTCCTTGCAGCTAGCTTGGGCTTCTTCATGGCATGCTGATTAGTTTCCAAGAAGGCGCCTTCCAAGGGGACAAGATTCAACGTGCAAAGATTTATCAAAACTTCCACTAGCTTGTTAATATCCCTATGGCCAAAGGGACATATGGTCATGCCCAGACTTTGTAGGCAGAGACTACACAAAATTACTGCTATAGGCAGGAGTGGTTCATTGGAGACCACCAAAATAAGTCTACCCCAGTGATCATCTTGCTTTGCAAAAATCAAAAGCAAAAGGAAGAATCAAAATCACTGCCAGGAGAAGGGGGAACCATGTCTGCATTTCTCCCCCAACCGATCCTCCTCCCACAAAAGGGAATGACTTCTTTAAGATAGGATTGGACCAGGATGAATTACATGGAAGTGAATTTGATTTAATATTAATAAATATTGAGTACCTAACTTTGTGCAAGATACTGAGTTCAGCTCAACTTCTTTATTTGGCATCTAATTTCTACAACACACTGTTTTTGGTGCTGGAAAAACCAGACTTCATATTGAAAAAATGAGCCACCCAAAATCTTGTGGCTAAAGCAGACTCTGTATCATTCTGACATAGAAATGCCAATATGCAGAATGCATATGAATGTGTGCCAAATGCAGTACATACACAACCTTATTTCATCCTTATACTACTCCTCAGAGCTGGAATTATCCCCTCCATGAAGGTGAGAGAACTGAGGCTAGGAGAGGTCAAATAAATCACACAAGATTTCTGGAATCAAAATCCAAGAATTTCTGACCAAAGCCACTTTCTACTCGACCAGGCAGTCACACTGCAGTGTCAACAAATATGTCCTGAGCACCACAAGAACTCAGTCCTGTTAGGCACTGTGGGGGACAGCAATACAAATGCTGTGCAGTCCTTGTGCTCGGGACTTTACCATCTGCAGAGGATGTGGAAGAAGCTGGCCTTGAGGCTCATCCATCCGTCTAACCAGCACATACTGAGCATCTGCCCTGCCCAGCCTAGCCAATGAGCTGGGCATGCAGAGATGAATAGGACATGGTACCCGTCCTCACAGAGTCCAGAGTCTGATGGGGAGATAGATACATCAGTAAATAGATGCTCAGAAGTTTCACTCATGCAGTGAGAAGTTCATACGGGGCCAGAGAAAACACAGAGGAGAACGTGGTTACCTCTACCCGGGATGCGGTGGGGGCACCGGCCATACAGTAGTCTTCATCGATGAGGTAGCTCTTGAGATGCATCTCGGAACATGGGTAGGTATGTTCAGGTGGACTGGAAGAGGCACAGCATTGCAGACAGAGGGCACAGTATCAACAGAGACCCAGCACGGTGTGTATGGGGAGCTGCAGGTGGCTCGTAAAGCTTTTAGGGCAGACTGCATGGAGGGCACATGTAGGAAAGCAGGCAGAGCCTATGCCCGGATGGGGCCGTGCCCTGCGAGGGCCTTAAATGTGAGACCCAGCCCTTCCATCTAGGAGCCTACTATCCGCCCGGAACATAAAATGTTAATAAGGACTGAAGAAGCCACACAGAGGAGTTGAAAAGAGGCCCAATATCCCCAATAATCAGAGATGCAAATCAAAACAATAAATTCATCAGATTGGCAAAAATTAAAATGCAACATAGGTGAGAATGAGGGAAATGGAAGCTCTCACACATTTGATGAGTTATGAGCAAAGAACACAAGGGCACATTTAGCAAAACTGAGTTACATCTTACACCTAGAAATTCCATTTCTACATAGCCCAGAGAAACCCGTAAAACATGCACACAAGGAGCCCCACAGAAAGATATTTGTTGCAGTGTTGTTTGTAATAGTAACATCCTAAGTGTCTTTCAGCAGGAGAATGGATGAATGCGATGACCTATGGCAGTGGAAAGGAATAAACCACATCTACACATGTCAGCATGCACAGAACTCACATCACATCACAGTGCATGGAAGTGACATCCGCAGTAGGAGCTCTGCATTAGGTAACATACAGCTTACGTAGCCTTCGAAAGGCATGCACTAACCCATGGGTATACGGATAGAAGCTTGGAAGGTGAGTTGGAGGGATACTACAGAAATCCAGCTGCACATTCCACCTAGTTTAGCACTTCCCAGAAGCAGTTTTACGAGACAGAGCTGCCAAATGCCTTCTGATGAGAGAACTCAGGTGTTAGAGTGACCCAGTAACACAATGGTGGTGAGCTGATTTAGAATTAAGCTCACAATTTCCATTTTGACAGAAGTGAATAAATGTGACATGCTGGATGACTTTGCCTCAGCTAAAGATTCCATCTCAGAACATTAACAGGTATCCTTTTTAATTAAACATTAAATATTTTGGACAGAGAAGAGCCGTATCTTGGCAAAGTAAATAAAACATGCATAGATTTTTTTTTTTTAACTTAAAAAGGCTTTTACCCCACTAATGCTGTTTCCAGCAGCATCCTTTTTCCTTGTGCTCCTGAGATCCGTAGATGGTGGAATTCACAGTGATTCTTAAAATTCAAGGTGTAGAGACCAGGCCTTAAATAGCATTAATTTACATCGCGGAAAAATTATTCACCCTTCAATCCATGCAGGGCCTTACATGCCCATAGTGATTCAGAACCATCTTCATAATTTCAGTCATATCCAAGTACCACCTGAAGGGACACTAATGAAAGTAATTCAGGATTCTTTAAACACAGTTGACCAGCCTCTCTTGGCTATAATCCTAGTCTAGCTCACCTCCTGGAGGCAGTGTTTCCAAATTGGAGGCCCAGAGTTTAGGTGTCATAAATCCACAATGTACATGCTGAGGAGGGGAACTCAAGGTCATTTAGACATCTTTCTAACCATGACTTTCTTGTTCCCCACCCATAGCTCCATTTTATTTTTTTATTTTTTGTGTGTTTGTTTGCTTTAACATTTATTTGTATATATTTGTGGAGTACAGTGTGTTGTTTCAATACATGAATATACTGTACATTGATCCACTTAGGATAGACAGCATAGCTTTGTACCTGTTATAACCCACCACTCCCCCTGCCCCCCTGCCCCTGACCCCTGGGAACCATTATTCAACTCTCTACTTCTATGAGAACCACTTTTTTTCTTTTTTAGATTCCACATATAAGTGAGATCATGCAGTATTTATCTTTTTGTGCCTGGCTTATTTTACTTAACATGATGGTCTCCACTCATGTTGCTGCAAATGAAAATATTTCATTTTTTAAAATAATAGTGGAATAGCATTCCATTGTGTATATATACTACAGTGTTTTTAATCCATTCATCCATTGATGGGCATTTAGATTGATTTCATCTCATGGCTATTGTGAATAGTGCTGCAATGAACATGGGAGGGCAGGTGTCTCTTCAAAACATTGATTTCATTTCCTTTGGGTATATACCCAGTAGTGAGATTTCTGGGTCATAAAATAGCTCAACTTTTAGTTCTGTAAGGAGCCTCCATGTTGTTTTCCACAATGGCTGTACAAATTTACATTCCCAACAAGTAGGAGAGTTCTCTTTTCTCTGCATCCTTACCAGCATTTATTATTTTCTGTCTTTTTGTTACCAGCCATTCTACCTGGGGTAAGATGATATCACACTGTGGTTTTAATTTGCATTTTCCGGATGAGTAGTAATGTTGAGCATTTTTTCATGCACCTGTTGGTCATTTGTATGTCTTCTTTTAAGAAATATCTGTTCAGGTCCTTTGTCCATTTTATTTTAAGCAAAAATACAAATTTATTGACTCATTAAATTGAAGAGTCCAGGGATGGCCTAGCTGCAAGCATGGCAGGATTCCAGAGCACAGAGAGTGTCACCAGGGCTCTGATTCACCCCATTCTTCTCTTGACTCCTCTTCTCCATTAGACTTCTTCCTCAGATGGGCTGTTCCCTTGAGATGTCATGATGTCACCCATTGTGTCCTCTCAACTCAGAGCTCTGTGTTAGTTGTTCCATCCAGGAGCCAGGGCAGGAGCTCAATCAAAGTCCGGGGACTCTTTCTCAGGACTTTTATTCCTCTTTTCCTTCTTTCTGTTATTATTAGATCTCTCTCCTCATTCTTCTTTCCCATTTCTTTTTTCTTGTTTATTTCTCTCTTCCTTTTTCTCTTCTAGGAAACCACCGCCAACAACATGACAATGAAGTTCGCAGGCTGGGAAGTCAGTAGTCCGGGGGCACATCTGGTGAGGGCCTTCTTGGTGGAGACTCTCTATAGCAATGCAGAATATCACGTGGCAAAATGGCTGAGCAAGAGTGACCTTTCCCCATTTCTTAATTGGGTTATTCATGTTTTTTGGTGTTTTTTTTTTTTTTTTTTTTTTTTTTTTTTTGCTGTGAGTTATTTGAGTTCCTCATATTTCTATATATTAGCCCCTTGTCTGATATGTACTTTACAAACACTTTCTCCCATTCCATAGGTTGTCTCTTCACTTCGTTGAGTGTCCTTTGCTGTGTAAAAGCTTTTTAGTTTGAGGTAGTCCCATTTGTCTATTTTTGCTCTAGTTGCCCGTGCCTTTGTGCCTTGTTCAAAAAGTACTGCTCACTCCCATTTTGTGTAGTGTTTCCCCTATGTTTTTTCCTAGTAGTTTCATAATTTTAGATCTTATATTTAGATCTTTGATCCATTTTGAGTTGATTTTTGTGTATGGTGAGAGACAAGGGGTCTAGTTGCAATCTTCTGCATGTGGATATCTAGTTTTTCATCACCATTTACTGAAGAGGCTGTCCTTTCCCCAGTATATATTTTTGGCAACTTTGTTGAAAATCAGTTGGCTATAGATGCATGGGTTTATTTCTGGGGCTCTCTATTCTGTTCCATTTGTCAATTTGTCTCTTTTTACATCAGTACCATGCTGTTTTGGTTACTATACCTTTACAGTATATTTTGAAGTTAGGTAGTATGATGCCTCCAACTTTGTTCTTTTTGTTTAAGATTGCTTTGGTTATACTGGGTCCTTTGTGGTTCCATACAAATTTTAAGATTGTTTTTTCTATTTCCATGAAGAGTCTCATTGGTATTTTGATAGGGATTGCATTGAATCCGTAGATTGATTTGGGTAATATGGAGATTTTGATATTAATTCTTCCAACCCATGAACAGAGGATATTTTTTCATTTATTTAGGTCATCTTCAATTGATTCACCAATGTTTTATAGTTTTCCTTGTAGAGATCTTTCACCTCCTTGGTTAAATTTACTTCTAGGTTTTTTTTTTTTTTTGGTAGCTCTTGTGAATGAGGTTACTTTCTTGATTTCTACTTCAGATATTTCATTATTGGCATATAGAAATGCTTTTATTTGTGTGTGTTGATTTCATATCCTGCCACTTTACTTCATTCATTTATTAGTTGTAGTAGGTTTTCGGTGGAGTCTTTAGGGCTTTCTATGTATAAGGTCATGTCATCTCCAAATAGAGATAGTATGACTTCCTCCTTTCCAATTTGGATGCCCTTTGTTGTCTTCTCTTGCCTTATTGCCCAGGTTAGCATTTCCAGTGCTATGTTGAATAAGAGTGGGGAAGGTGGGCATCCTTGTCTTGTTCCAGATGTTAGAGGAAAAGCCTCCAATTTTTGTCATTCAGTATAGTATTAGCTGTGAGTTTGTCATACATGGCTTTTATTGTGTTGAGGTATGTTCCTTCTGCATCTAATTTGTTGAGTATTTTTATCACGAACACATGTTGGATTTTACAAATGCTTTTTCTGTGTTTATTGATACGATCATATGTTTCTTTCCCCTTCATTTTGTTGATGTGATGTACCACATTTATTGATTTGTGTATGTTGAACCATCCTTGCATCTCTGAGGAATTCCCCTTGATCATGGTGAATGATCTTTTTAATGTGTTGCTGGATTCAGGCTGCTAGTATTTTGTTGAGGTTTTTGCATCTATGTTAATTAGGGATATTTGTCAGTAGTTTTCTTTCTTTGTTGTGTCTTTTTCCATTTTTGGTATGAGAGTAATTCTGGCCTGGTAGACTGAGTTTGGAAATATTCCCTGCTCATCAATTTTTTGGAAGAATTTGAGAAGAATTGGTATTAGTCCTTCCGAAAATGTTTTGTAGAATTTGGCAGTGAAGCCATCTGGTCCAGGGGTTTTCTTAGTTGGGAGACTTTTTATTACTGTTTTAATGTCACTGCTCATTATTGGTCGATTTAGGTTTTCTAATTCTTCATGATTCAACCTTGGTAAGTTGTATGTGCTCAGGAATTTATCCTTTTCTTCTAGATTTTCCAGTTTGCTAATGTGTAGTTATTCATAATAGACTCTTAGGATCCTTGGTACATAACTCTATTTTATATATCAGAAAACTGAGGCCCAGTGGGATGAATTTATGTTTAATCTAGAAGTGAATGGTTCATGTTGCCCGCTTTGCAAATTCAGACTCAATGATGGCACAGAGTGGCAGGCTGATCCGTTTCCCATTCTCTCTCCAGCAATCACGGTCTCTGTAATAAACAGGAACAAGCAGGAGCCACAGCAAACTCGGAGGAAAATCCAGATGCAGGTGCAGTCAAGAGCAACAAGAGACTCTAACTAGGCTTGAGTGCCTGGGAAGACCACACTTGTCAGAGCCACTTCTCATTCCTACAGTACTAAGAGACTGGTAATTACACTTTTTTCAGAGGCTGATTTAAGGGTTACTTGAGAACACGCATGCCGAGTACCTGGCACACAGCCAGATATAGGTGTGTAATATTTATTCTTTTCCTTTCTCCAGACCTGGGGTTCCTATGTGTTTCAAAGAATACTGTGACATGTTAGCAGATGTTAAATGAAAAATGGTACCATTGTCACCTAAATTTGGGTTATGTGGTTTAAATAACACTATACAGATTTCTTTTGTGCAAGACTTTTCAGAACCTTGAATATGCTAAAATTCATCATGTCACTCCAAATTATTGTGCATAGTTCTCACTGTTCCCCAGGCACAGTGGGGAGACAGAGCAAGCCATTGATAGCTGTGACAACGGCTGTGATTATGAATATGATTACATTAATGTCAGGCTGGGAAGAGTAGCCCTGGTCTGGGAGTGGTTAGTGGACTGATGTGTAAACCAGGATCCCCATTATCTAGGCTCCTTGTCTTGTTCCAGATCGTAGAAGAAAGGCCTTCGGTTTCCTCACTCTTATTCAACACAGTGCAGGAATTTCTAGCCAGTGCAATAAGGCAAAATGCAGCTACGCACAAAGGATCAGAAGCATGCCAGCCAAAGGGCCGGCTACTTCTCCCTCTGGCCAACACTGCAGGCATCCAGCTGGGGCACAGATAAATACTCAGAGAAGGAGGTGAGCCTGGCCTGGGGACAAGCAGGTTGAGTTTCTTTCATGGCTGATGCTGCACGAATCAGGCTGAGTCAGGCTGCTCCAGCCTCCCAGTGCTGCTGGCTTCTCTGGTTTACAGCAAGCAAGATGGATTGGGTGACCTGCCAGGACAGTGAGAGGAGGAAGGCCTGGGCCTCTCCTAGTCCAAAACCCTTTCTAGTGGACCAGTGTTTACCGAGCATCTGCTATGTGCTGAGTGAATGACAGCATGGGGGAGACAGGGATGAGCCGTCTTTGGTTCTAGGGGGTGATAATGGAGACATTGTTGAGCTTAATAGAAGGGAGTGAACAGGTCAGGAGAGAAAGGGTGCAGCTTGGGGGCTGGAGTAATCTCCTAGGGCTTCCAGGGTGGGAATTGAGAAGCTGTGAAGCACTGCACTAGGCCACAGACTACTTGGGGTCAGTGCTGCTGGAGCCCTGGAGCAGGTCAGAGTCCCTGTAGACTCCCTAGAGTAGAACATTCCAGATCTCCTAGGGGAAGGGAATTTGTCACTGTGGGCCCCTTGAGAAGTCAGAAGTGAAGAATTCCCCAGTTGTTCACCTGCTTCCCAACTGATTCCCACAGCATGTCCCTGCCGCCTGTCCCTGAGACCTCAAACACCCTCTTGTGCAATCCATTCCAGGTGATTATAAGGTTCTTCTTTCTGTTTGTCTTAACCTGTGACCCCTAAAAGATTTCCCCTAGGTTTTGTTTTATTTTTAATTAGGTCTATGTACCCCGTGGCTGCAGAGGTAACTCCCCCTCCCCAGCCTCATTGCCATGTCTGCACAGAGAAGTCGAGTCACCAAGGAGAGACTATATTTTCTCAGACTGAAGGTCCTTGGCCCACAGGGTGACCCCATTAAGAATGATAGCCAGCCCTGAGACAGCACTCTGTGTGCATTAACTCACTCACTCGTCACAACACCCCTGCCAGGTGTGACTTTACTGCCTGCATTTTATAGATCCAGAAATGGAGGCATAGAGAGGTCCAAGATCACACAGCTGGTAATTGCTGGGGCTGGGATTTGAATCCATGTGGTCTAACTCAGAAGTCCATACCCTTAACCACGAGGTTATATTGCTCTGAGAAAGTGTAAACTATGGTTTTCTCAGGAATTTGTTTGGGCAGGGGCAAGGCTTCTAGAATGTTTGTATAAAGAGTCCTGAGGAGGAAGTTCACATGGAGATTTTCATACTTGCTGCTAGTACTTTAATTCTTCCTAATGATGAAGTGCCAGAGATCTTTTAAAGCTGGTGAAGGAGGAGGAAAAGCTGCTGATGAATTTGGTAAGACTTGGGTAAGAGCCAGGCAATATCTGCAAGGAGGATTAGCCCGAGTAACATTTACAGGCAGCCACGTGTGCAGGCATCTTGGACTGTGTCCTGAAGTCCTTAGGACAATGAGCTCCCTCCTTAAAGAGGCGTGTGAGGGCAAAGGCTGGAAGGTCTTCAGAGATCATCCCCCCTTGCACCTCTTTATTTAATAAATGTGGAAACTGAGGCATACATGCAGAGTGAAGTGAATTGTTGAGGTCCCGAGGCAAGTGAAGATCACGGACTGAACCCAGGTCTCTCGGCTTCCCGTGTGACCCCTCTCAGTGACCTCGCAGCCCTTGCCAACACAGCTCATAGTGGGCAGAGCCGGACTCGGGTCTGAGAACTCTTCCCCACCGAACGCTGGCTCAGCTGCCAAACAGCCTCATGTTCCTCATTGGCAAACTGGGGTTAGGCAGAGAACCTACATCACGAGCTATGTCATAAGGGGTCAAAGCACCCTAAATGTAGGCACTGCAGCAGTGCCTGGCACAGGGCAGGTGCTCACAAATGCCATTTAGCCTAAAGTTTTCCACATACCCCTGCTACCCAGAAATCATTAAAAAAAAAGGAAAAAAAGAAGAAATCCTTTCAGTTCAGAAGCAGGAAAGCTGAGAGGGGAGATAAAAGACATCCATAGGGTCAGAAATCAGGTCCCAGGGCGGGGTCTGGGCAGAGCTTTTCCTGCAGGAGACAGATGAACACATGACCTATTACCCAGCGACCCTTGTCCATCTGAGCTGGCTGAGCAGATGGAAATAAAACAAACAAATGAAAACCCTCAAGGACAGTCCTGGGGACAGAGACATAACAGCTGGGGAAGAGCCTGGGAGGGTGGCCTCAGAGTCTGGATTCCCTAGAAGCAGAGGGGAGACAAGGATTCCCATGCAAGGGTTTACTTGGGAGCTATTACCAGGAGATGCCGGCAGGGTGGGTGGGGAGCAAGAGGAGGAAGGAAGCCAATAAAATGGACATTATTAAGCAAATTACTACTTGGCAACTAGTCTTAATTTCCACAAAGAACTCTGGGTGTGTAGACCACACACCTCAGAGCCACCCCTCCAAGGGGTGTTGGGGGAGAGCTGCTCCTGGAGACGTCAGCTGCCTGGCACTTGCAGCCTTCTGCAAGTTCCACTCCAGGGGCAGCGAGTGGCCGAGGGCACAGGAGGCAGTGCAGGCGGTGGCTGTGGGAGGCAGGTGGGAGGCAGTGGCGGTGGGAGGCAGGTGGAATGTTAGAGGTGGAAGGGTAGGTGTCAAAGAGGAGCACAGCACACACTAGTGAGAGCAGTTGTGATGGTTAACTTGACTGGACTAAAGAATACCTAGACAGTGGGTGAAGCATTATTTTTGGGTGTGTCTGTGAGGGAGTTTCCAGAAGACACTGGCATTCGAGTAGATGGACTGAGTAAGGAAGACCTGTCCTCAGTGTGGGCAGGCAACATTCAATCAGCTGAGGGGCCAGATAGAGCAAAAGGATAGAGGAAAGGATTTTGCCCATCTGTGTCAGAGCTGGAATCCGCTCTTCTCCTGCTGTTGGACAGCAGAACTCCAGCCTTGGACTCCAGAATTTACGCAGGTGGCCCCCCAGGTTCTCAGGCCTTCAGGCTTGGACTGAGAATTATACCATCAGCTTCCCTGGTTCTGAGGCCCTCGGACTTGGACTGAGCTATGCTACTTGCATCCTAGGATCTCCAGCTTGCAGATGGCCTGTTGTGGGACTTCTCAGCCCACATAATTGCATGAGCCAATTCCCCTGATAAATCCCTTCTCATATATCTATGTCAGTGTCTATGTCTATCGTATTGGTCTGCCTCTCTGTAGAACCCTGACTAATATAGTGGTGAAAACAGATTTTATGCAGTAATATTGACAGTAGGGAAAGAGCTGAGGTCCATTCTGATTGGTGCAGACGTGACTGGATATTTGAAAGGCAGAATGGGTGTGGGGGGGGCGGCTCAAGTGAAAAATCACAAAGTGGTGGTCAGTGTCAGTGTAACTGGGCAGCTGTGCAGTTATTGAAGCCAGGATTCTGTCCTGCCACAGAGACTGGGAGACAGAGGCCCTGTCCTTCCTGATGATTCCATTTCAAAGGAGTGGCTTTCAGGTCCTGAGAAAGACTCTCCTGAGTTGTACGAGATACACATGCATCTCAAAGGGATAGAGAAAGTATTCGTAATTGTAAGCCCTTTTTAGTTAAATCTCTGAGAAAGGGAGGTCAGGGGCCTATTGTCAGGTGTTGGCTAGAACAACCAGTAAATTCTCCAGGTGATGTTGCGCTTTCTCAAGCAGGCATTTTAATGGGGTGGGGCAGGGGTGCTGGGGTTGTCCTAGGGACATGTCCTTATGCTGCTAGGAGCCATGCTAGAGTTTGATTTTCTCTTAGTGCAGAGGTTTGGACAGAGTCATTTTGTGCCAAGAGTTCTGCAGTCTTCAATGGGTGGGGTCTGACAGCTCCTCTTACAGGTGGCACAGGGGACGCCACCCACTTGCCAATCCTCAGCTGCCTGAGTCAGAGCCCTGAGGCTCATGTGTCATATCCTGGAATACAGATTCCTGCTCTCGCACATGTACACACACACACACACACACACACACACAAATACACCATACATGAATTTACACATGGCCACCTAAGCATGTTTGTACAACATGATGCATACACGCAAATATACATATTTTTACACATACATATGTGTGATATAAAAGCATTGCTAACTTACCCACATCAAATACAAGCATGGCAGCAGGGACAGCTTCATATGTATACAACCTATAACCTGTGCTGTCACACAGGCGCCAGCTCACAAGGGTCCCACACTTGGTTTAATGCTCTACTGTTATGGTTTTGAAATTCTCAATAATTTTTGAACAAGTGGCCCCCCATTTTTGTTTTGCAATTGCATGCACAGATGCACAGACAGACGTTCTCTATCTCATTCTGTCTTGCTCTTCTCCCTCTTTACTTCACATTGGAAGTTCCCACGAAGCTCCATCCTCAGCCCTGAAATTCAAAGGCTTAAAATGAAAACTGAAAAAACCACAGCTGGACTGGGGACCTGTAGAGGGGTTGAAGTAATGTCCGCTGTTGAACTCTAGGTGGCAGCACAAGCCGGCCAAGCCTCAGCAGAGCAGGGGGAAGAAGGGGGCGTGGCGGAGATGAAGGGGCGGGGCGGGGAGGCAGGGGGCGTCACCGGGTCACTGGCGGAATCTGCCTTTCCCAGAAAGCCTGGAGATTTCCCAAAATGACATCCCCGAGGGATTGTCTAATTCATTCTGCTGTCAATTCATTTTCAATAGTTTTCTTCTTTTGTTTTTTAAAGTTTCCTTACTACAAATGTAACACATTTTTTTATTACGAAGAATAGCACATACAAAAAGGTAAAAAGCATCCATAACTTGACACTTTTTGGTTCGTTTTTAAAAGGATGTAAAAGTGACAGCATCTCCCCTCCTCCAGTGACTTGGCACGTGCCCTGCCAGACATTCTTCTCTACGTCAGCACCCACACAAATGTCTTACATACACCTGGAAACACACATCTAGATGTCTGATTCCCCCCTAAATAGACCCATGCTCTACACACACTCTGCTGTTTACTTTTTCACTTACCTAGTCTTTTCCAGTCGGTATGTACGGATTCGCCTCAGCTCTAAAACTTTGGTATCTGATATCCCCAAATCTGGCTTTAGCATAACTTAGACACCAGTTTATTGTACTGTCTGCCCTCAATGGATGCAACCGTGAAGCAGTTTTGTTTCCTTCCATCACTGCACACATGCCTTGCCGGGCTGTGTGGACTTTCCCTTCATATATCTTAATGACATCTTGGCAAGTTCCCCAGCTTTCTGGCCACCGTCAATCATTTTATTTCAGTCATAAAGAATGAACTTTGGTCTCATTCCTCCTCCCCCTGAGCTTCACCTGGCTTGGGGAGGTGGGGAGCACCCATCTCCTGTGCATGGCCAGGGGGAGGGAAAAGCCACAGTGTTCCCCACCTGGACAAGTGTGCAGCTCTCCGACAGTTCTTTCTCCTGTTCGTCCCCAGGATTCTGGGATGGCGGAGGGGAAGAGCCACAGTGTGTTATTGAGGATTTGGGGTTGCAGAACCCAGACAGGGCATCTGACCCATCTGTCTGTGGTTCTCTTCAGATGTGGGGTCCTTGATGCCTCTTTGTCTAAATTTGGAGTCTTGGGTGCCAGCAATGGAGCGATGGCAAAAGTCCCCTCAACACATCATGATACTAGCCAGATCCCCACTAAAGGGCACTTAAGATATTTCCAGTTTGGGACTATTACAAACAATGCTCAGCGAACATTCTTGCACGCATCTTTAAATCCACGTGCTAGAATTTCTGTGGGTAGGTTTCTGAGAGCAGTACAGTATATTTAGTTAAAATGTGAACATATGCATTGCCAAATTGCCTTCCAGAAACATAAATTTGCACTGTCATCAGTATGAAGGAGAGTGCCCACTTCCTCATCCTCATGCCACTTTTGACATCACTTATTTTATTTTCACTGATCTGACAGGCCAAAAACAATCACACGGTTGTTTCGTTTTGCATTTCTTTACTTACTAGTGAAACTGAGTACCTTTTCTTTGCAATGCCTCTATTATGCTTGCACCTTTGGGAAGCAGATTCAAACAGAGA
The DNA here is from genome assembly GCF_027409185.1 of Cynocephalus volans. Classification (NCBI taxonomy): domain Eukaryota; kingdom Metazoa; phylum Chordata; class Mammalia; order Dermoptera; family Cynocephalidae; genus Cynocephalus; species Cynocephalus volans. The sequence goes on from NC_084471.1 coordinate 13,152,700, forward strand.
GAGAGAGAAGCAAACTGAGGAAACACGATTAGACAACCATGAAAATGCGGAGTCCTCCAAAGCAAAATGTGGCTTTACTTTTCCCATACAGTTACCCTCAGACCTTACAGTGTTCATCTCAGATGAGCATATGGGAATCCCTTCTGCCAGGTTTTTTTCTTTTCAGCTTTCTTTGCATGACTTTCTTGGTCTTTGTTGCTATCTGCCCTTGTCCAGAGTCCAAGTTCTAGCACAGGGAAGGATCTAAGTCCTTGAAGTTCTACGTGACACTTTTAAGATTACATTTAGCATAGTGGGTGAGGGGTGTCTCTCACATCTACAGGGCAAACCTTCATCTTGCTGAGCCGGATTCTGTGTTTGTTCAGCATCACCACCCTTGCCTTCTAAGCTTTCCTCTGGTTGTCAGAGATTTCCCTGGATCCCCTTCCTTGAGTGGTTCTGGCTGAGTTTCCCAGTGAGAGACTCTGATCAGGTTTGGAAGGCAGGAGAAAAGGAGAAGGCGTTGTCTTCTGAAGGCGCGTGGAGCCGCGTGTGTCGGCACAAGTCACATCCAGCAGTTCCCTTGGGAGCTCTTGCAAACCATCCCTGCCCCATAGTGGCAGCTTCTCCTGCCCCCTGGTGGCTTCTCTGGCTTTTACTCTTCAGGCCCTTTCTGTTTAGGTTCTGGAAGTGGTTTTAGGGGAACAGATATTTGAATATAGAAATCTGGAATTGTTCCTTTGATCTTTTTAGATTTGAAGACCACAATGACCTCATTGCCTGTAGAAAATGGGACACTAGTCGTTCATGACATACTTTGGTAAATTGGTTACTTAAATTAGCATCTGTAATTGCTTGCAGTCAAATGCGTGTGGAAGGCAAGGCCTGGGCCACCAAGCACCCGTTGTAATAGAACGTTATGGGAGCATGGGCTGGATACTTCTGATAACACTGGAGAACTTGGAGAAAAAAAGAAATAAACTTAGGGCTTTAAATTCCCAGCTCAAGGCAATAATAGAAAACCAGAGAATTTCTAGATTACTCTGAAAGAATCCCTTATTTCTTTTAGTTAAAGGCCAAGATTTCTGTAAACCAAACCCAAAGTATGATTTCGTGAGAGTGTTGATATGGATTGTGTCCTCCAAGTTTTGTGAATTAGTAGCTTGATCCCCTCTGTGACTGTTAAGAGGGTGGGAAATCCTATTACGGTAATTGAAAGGGGATCCCTTAAAGAGGTGATTAGATTCTGAGGACCATGCCTTGTGAATGGATTAAAAATGGTGGTCAGGGGTGTGGTTCTGAGGGCTTTAAAAGGAGAGTGAACGAGGAGTTTGGTCTTTCTCTCTGCTCTGCCATTTCTGCTATGTGAGACCCTTGGGTCACTGTTGACACTACCAAGACCCTCACCAAATGTGTTCCCCGAACTGTGGACTTCCCAGCCTCCAAAACTATAAACAGTAACTTTCATTTTCTTTATAAATCACCCAGTTTCAGGCATTCATGTTATAAGCAACAGAAACTAATACAGAAAATATAACTTAACACACATTGAATTCATGGCCTTGCTAGGTCTCATGTAAAAGTTAAGGGATTAGTTGGGAAGGCAAATGTAAAAGAAGAAACTGAGGCAAAAAATATAAAACAAAGAGTTTTATTTGGGCCAAACTTTAGGATTGCAACCCAGGAAACAAATTCAAGTTGCACTGAATTGTGCTCGGGATGGCCAAAGAGAAGTCAGTAATACCTAAAGGAAAAAAGGAGAGTCTTAAAGGGGCAGTTCCAAAGTTGTTTTCCAATAACTTATGTTGGTTCACAAAAATATCATAAGCTACTGATTGGCTATACATTGTTCTTTGCATCATAATTTCAGGAACATTGCAACAAAGAAAAGTAAGGTCACTTTGTCCAATTAGTCATAATACTTGGGTAATCCATTCCCACAGGTAGTGTTAGCTGGTCTGGAAAGTGCTACTAGAATGCATTTTTTAGCAATGACCTCAGACAAGGGTGAGGGGAGTGTGAGATATGAAGCCCCATATCTCCCCAGCCTGTTAAATTTAGCAGACCTTGAGTTCCTTAGATTGTTCTGTGCTACTTTCTGAGGAATGAGTGAGACTCTGAGACCTGGAATGGGGACATTTGGGAAGATTCTGATGAATGTGAGTACCTTGAACTCCAATTCTGCTGAGCCTCCCTGATGTCAACAGCAGCTCTTCCTCCCCTGTGTGAGGAGGAGGTCAGTCTGCCTTTACCCCAAGACCCTACTTACTTCACTTGAGGCCATTGCCTTGAGGGAATGTCACTTCTCCCTCTCCACCTTTCCTTTTTTTCAGACCCATAAAATCCTGGCAGGCCCTAGGAGGATGAGTACACAGGCTGATCTGGGAGGAGGAACCAAAACTGTTGCAAGTTTTTACCAATTTGTACTAGCAGAAACCTTTGGAATATGCATGGGAATGAACTTTCAGGACGTTAGACCAGGGCAGAAGGAATATAATGTTGGATCAGATTGAATTTATTGATATGGAAGCACGAGCCAGAGAGTCTGGATTCAATTTGTCAGGTTGAACAGCTGGGGGTGGTTCCCACGATTTGCTCAGTGCTGCAGCCTGGACCCTGTGGTCCATTAAACCAAGTCAGGATGCTAGAATTTTCCTTGGCATAGTACAGAGAAGGGAATCCAAAGGCTTGGGGAGATAGGAATGTTGACGTGTATTTATTATGTGCGACCTGCTCACACCTCCCCAGGAATGATACAGAAGATATTGCCTTCACTAAGGCTTTAAAAAATACTTTGGTGTGATGAGACACAGTGATACCAGTTGAGAATGGAGAAGCCTAATTCCAATCAGTCATCTGGGGACAGGGAGCTACACTGCATTGCAGATGTGCAGCTGCACAGAGACAAAAATATTATGTGATGAGCATGCAGCGTGCCCGCTCAGGGGAACTGTGTTTAGAACAGGTTCATAACCACAAGACATAATTGTAAGGATGTGCAAGCACTTGGTAATTGATGGGACTAGCTGGATCATTCAGGCATTATCTCCCCACCTCCTGTAGTCTCTATAAAGACGCTGAGGGAAGGTGTAATTTGCTGTAGGAAGGTAGAAGGGATCCCCATCACCATAACTCCTTATTCTCTTTAATCTGTTTGTATAAACCACATCAAGGTCTTTAGGAATATGATCATTCCTGCTCCACTGGGGAGAGGAGCACTGGCCTCCTTGGAAGGCTCTGCAGTGATTTTTCTTCACAGACCAGGGATGACGTGGGAGATGCCACCTTTTAAATGGGCTCCCTGAATTCAGTGGGGTATGATGAGATTCAGGAGAAGTGGAGGCCAAGAGACAGAACTGCATTAGGTGGGTGAGCTTGCTGTCATGAGAAGCAGGGGTGAAGCGGTGAAAGTATGCTGGGGCTTTTAAAGTTGGGGCTGAGGGAGTTCTGGGAAATGAAAGTCAGGAGGGAATGGAACATGTAAGGGGCCAGGTGCAAATTCTCAGTAAGGCTCCATCTGAGTTCCAAACTCCATTGCAAACTTCTTGCACAGATATTCCCTCTTAATTGATTGTTTCTTGGTTTTGTTTTAAATTTACGCTTAGAGTCCACCTCCACATATACATTTAACATAGTAAGTAGTCATATCCATCAGTATTTTCTGTTAGGGCTTTTGGGTTTCTTTCCTTCAGTCATTATTCAACAAATATATTTGAGTATCTGCAACACTAACTAACATTAGATACAGTTTCTAGTTCTGGGAGTACAGCAATAATAACAACATCAGATGGATTCCCTTCTCTTATGAACTGTACACTAGCCCTCTTTACAAGGTTATTCTGGTCAGAAGATCATAAAAAACAGTCTACTGTAATTTTTTCAAGTACTTTCAATGTAGTTTTTTTTTTTTTTTTTTAGATTTTTAACCAATTTTACTAATTATTTTTTGCGAATAATGTGAGGTAGGGAATGTAACCTCCAAATGAGAGCAAATTACCTCAATAATTTTTTTTTGCAATCCATCCTCTCACCATGATTTGAAATGACATCCTTGTCTTAATGTAAATTTCCACATGTACCTGGTTTTATTTCAGAATCTCGTGGCAGGCAGCCTTCTCAAATGGTTCCCAGCGATCCCTGCCTCCTCGTATTTACACCCTGTGTAATCCCCTCTCCTTGAGTGTGCGACTTAGTGCCTTGCTTCCAAACAGTAGAATACTGCAAAAGTGATGGGATATCACTTCCAAGATTAGGCTATAACAGACTGACTTCCTGCTTGCTGGAACTCGCTTGTTCTCTCTCACCCACTAACTTTGATGACACCAGCTGCCGTGTTATAAACTGCCTTATGGAATGGCTCTTGTGTGGTCTTAATTCATTTGAGCTGCTATAACAAAAACCCTTAGACTGGGTAATTTGTAAACAACAGAAATCTATTGCTCACAGTTCTGGAGGCTGGGAAGTCCAAGATCGAGGTGCCAGCAGATTCGGTGTCTGATGAGAGCCACTTCCTCATAGATGGTGCCTTCTGTGTCCACACGTGAAGGAAGGGGCAAACACACTCCCTTCAGCCTCTTTTATAAAGGCACTAATCCTACTTTCCAAAGGCCCAACCTCTTAATACTATCACACTGGGCATTAAGTTTCAACATATGAATTTTGGGGGGACACAAATATTGAGGCCATAGCACGTGTTAAGAAAGTGAGGGTGGTCAGACTCTAGCCAACAGCCAGGAGGGGCCTGAGGCTCCCAGTCCGTAGTACATGAAGAACTGGATCTGACCAACAATCACTGAGTGAACTGGAAGCAAATCCTGGCCCGACTGACACTTAAGATGACTGTGACCCTGGCTGGCACCTTGACTGTGGCCTTGCAAGAGGCCCTGAGCTAAAGGATCCAGCTGAGCCACACCTGGTGTCACCCAGAGATCATCAGATGACAAGTGTTGTTTTAAGCCAAGCACAATCCAGACATCCAGCATTGTTTCTAGTCTTCTGCTTGAAGGTGGGATTCTTCTACCTCCTGGAGAGTCTTCGAGTCTGGCCTTATGCCAGTTCTCCTTCAGACAGTGGAGGCACCAGCAGGCTTTGCTCATGGCCCGAGAGCGCCCCTATAACAGCCAGATGGAGAAGTTACTAAGGCCCTGTGACGTCCAATCACATTTTCTTTTATTTTACTTAGGATGATGACGCAATCACTTTTCTCTAGTTTTTAAGAGATGCACATCCATATAGAAACAGCAAGCAAGTGAAATTCCAAGCACAGAGCATTTTTAAACATAATTTTGAAAAGGCAAAATTTTGACCAAAGAACTTGCAGACATGGTGCAATTCTTTCTTATTAGAGAGAAGCAAGCTTTTCTTGGGAGAGATGTGAAGATCTCAGCATAGCCCGTTTAAGAAAAATAGAGAACATTTAACAAGCTATTAATTCCCCACTCCGATGAAAAGAAAATCCTAATGCTTTTGGTATCTTCAGGACTTAAGCTCCAAACAGTGAGCTTTCCTTTGGGGATCCCATTATGACCCACCGAGATAGCATGTTAAAACCAATGAAGTTATAACTAGGACTCTTTCTGCTTCCAGATTAGAAAATGTTTTGTATTTGCATTGAGGGTATTAATGATGTAAGCTGTTTCACATAGATGGTATTGTTAATTCTCAGAGTGTTTTGTAAGCCTTAATGCTACCCTTGCCTACATCAAATTTTTTAAAGGAAAAAGAAAAACATACAACATATGAATGAAAAGTGGATATTGCCATAGAGATAGAGAAAATTAATAAAATTATAAGAAAATATTATGTGCAATTTTATGCCAATAGTTTGGAAAATCTAAATGAAATGCACAATTAACCTGTAAAATATAGCTTACCAAAGTTAATTCAAAAGGAAGCAGAAATGTTAATGAAAAAGAAAAAAGATGAAAATCTTTGTGATGTTGGTTTTAATATGATGCCCTATTTCATACTAAGCTATATAGAAGCTGGCTTGGAGGTGGAGACAGGCTCAGTTCCTATGAGGGGTATTTGCCATGGACACAGAACCTTGCAACGTGAATGCCAGCAGCCATGTAGAAAAAGAAAGTATTTTCAGAAACCAGCAAGTCTCCATTTAAATGACAAAATACTAAAAAACAGAATAATCATAGAGAAAAATGGAAATGATAATTTCATAATTAAACACTTGTTTCATGTATATAATTAATCACTTATAAATGCATCAAGTCTAGACAGTTTAACAGGTAAGCTCTTCTAAGTTTTTAAGTTCATCGAAGTTTTTAAGTTCTTATAAGGAAAGTTACATTTAACTAACAGATATTCCCGTGTTATTTAAATAATACCAGTGAAAAGGTAAAGATGGAAGGAAAACTTCCCAAGTCGCTCAATGCAGCTATCACATCCCTAAAATGTGGGGAGGAAGCACAAAAGCCCTTTCTTTAGAAAGAAAACCTAAGATCAGGAGGACAAAGTTTGTCTTTAGAAGCGAGGTGAGCTAGCTGCTAATCAGAAATGGGCTTGCGGGCTAGAGTATAAAGCTAAGGAAAAAGCCTCAAAACCAACACATTTTTGCTTTACCTGAATTTAAATTCCTGTCTCCTAGAAAAAAAGAGTTCCTCTGATGCTAATAAACATATTAATCTAACTTTGTTACACATATTTTTTTTTTTTTTTTTTTCCGTGACCGGCGCTCAGCCAGGGAGTGCACCGCTCATCCTTATATAGGATCTGAACCCGCGGCGGCGGGAGCGTCGCTGCGCTGCTAGCGCAGCACGCTACCGAGTGTGCCACGGGCTCAGCCCTTTGTTACACATATTAAGGCTCTTCGAATAATGTCCTTGTTTCAAATGCTTGTGAAACATTGCTTAGGCTAAATTATGTAATTCGTAAAAGTTGGTAGCATAAAAATTATGTCAGTGTACATAATTCAATAGTAAGCTTAGCAAATTTCTTAAGAAGCATGATATTTACAGGCTATCAAACCTCAATGTATGATCACAGCATTGAGAAACACACTCTGCTACTCTCTTTTTACTGTACCACAGTTTATGAACACATGATATTTGGCAATTTTTTAAATCTTGAAATCCAAATGTAAAGCAATGCTTTTTATTATTTTATTTTAAACTTTTTCTTCCATGTTCCCCAAATCTGATAAAGGTAGCACCAAAAGAGATCTATAGACTAACTTATAAATGCAGACACACAACCATTAATAAAATATTGGCAAATCAAATCCAGTAGTATTTTAAAACAATCTTTCACCAAGTAGAATTCATTCCAACAATACCAACTTAGGGAATCAATCAGCACAATAAATTAAAGGAGAATTCCTATAATTAAATCCCATGATGTTAGAGTGTCGCCCTGTAATCCAGGACAGTTTTCTCCCTCCTGGGTTTTGGGTTCGAAGGGACTGTCCACCACTGAGGCTCTCATGTCACCAAGCTGGGAACTGTCAAAGCAAAGACTGCACCAGACAAACGTAACAGGCAAGAAGATTTTATTCAAGGCTATTGCAATAGAGGAGTGAGACCAGAACTCAGTCTGAACTCAATGCTGTGGAACTGCAGAGCAGGAGGGATTTTAAGCACTGGGGTAAGAGGAAGAACATGGGCCGTCCGTGTTTACTAATTGGCTTTACCCATGAGAAAGTAAGTTTCTTCCTTTCTTCATGACAGAAGACAGTTTTACAGGAAACACACTTCAAAGGGTTGGTTCCTGGGTCATTGGGAAGGACAGTCCTGGGTTGTAAAACTGTCAATAGGCTTTTAAAAAGATTTATGTACATCTCAAAGGGACAGAGAAATAATTTATTATTACAAGTTTTCTAAAGAAAATGCTCCAAGAAAAGAGGCCACCAGGAGACACATTACAAGACAAGGCCCAAGGTGTGGGTTCAGAGAGATTGGAGGAGGTGTTCAGAGTCAGCACCCAAGTCCACAGCCAGCCTTGGCAGGGGAGCAGCTCCAGAGAGGCGGCCACCACCAGGCGGAAAGGAGGGCTGGACCACGGGGTCCAAGAGAGGGAGAAGAGGAGAGTGCCAGAGGGACCCAGGCTGTGAGGGGCTCAGGGCTGCGCAGCACGAAGTGCCAGGGGGCTCCTGAGGGGCCTTTGCACCTGCTGCTTCCTCTGCCAGCGTGTCTTTCCCATCTCCATCTCTCCAATCCTCCCTGTTCCTAAAGGCCCAGCTCTGATGCTGCCTCCTTCAGGAAGTCCCCTGAGGTCGCCATGGGCTATAGTCATTGCCCTCTCCAGGACACCTGCTGCTACTGGGAGGAATCTAACCCTCCTGGGTCCTTCCCAGCACTTTGAACATTGTGAGAGGTCAGATCAATGCCCTCTTCTTCTTAGCATGCATCTGGCCTCTTCCCCCACCAAAGCCCCCAAGGCAGTAGCTTCTGGAGCCCTGTGTCTGCACAAAGCATTGTCTTAGGGCTGGGGGCAGGGACCCTGAGCCAGCTCCTCCCACCACCCCCCTCCTGAGCCCCAGCCTGTCCCCTGCCTGATGCTGACTCTCCTGTTCCTTCCTGGCTGCCGGCAGTGCTGCCCACGTGGGTGCTGGTACTCTCCCTGGTCCTCCTCAAGCTCTCCTTGCTCCTGGCCCTCCGCTTCTGTGGCATCTACGGGTACAAGTAAGGGGACTCCATGGGTTGGGGGGATGGTCCCCAGTCCCTGGGAGCCCTCAGGATCACACAGCCAAGCTCTCTTTGGTTCCTTCTCTGCCACCCACTTTCGGGGCCTCAGTTTCCCGTCTGTACGTGAGCATGGGAGCAGCTGGCTCTGAGGTCTCTTGTGGCTGTCACCTCCCTGGTGTCTTCCAGGCTGAACAGGAAGTGGGAGGAGAAAATCCCCAACCCCAGCAAGAGCCACCTGTTCCAGGTAGGATCTGGCTGCAAGGGGCAGGGTGGTGGGGCTCCTGTCTCCCATGTCTCTGTCCCCACCTCCTCCTTCTCCTTCCCATGGGCTTTGCATGTGGGGGCGTAGATGGGCCAGGGAGGGGCCTTGTAAGCCTGGAGAGCTGGGCCAGCTCTGGAAAGTTCGTCCCTGCCATTCCCTGGGCACCTGGCTGGAGGTGCCAAGCCCCACCCTGCATGCCCAGAGCGCTTGTGGAGCCCCATGGAGAAAACGGAGTGAGGGACGCCCTGGTCCAGGGGGGCTCCTGGAGAGCGTGATACAGCTACTGAGGTGGGTGGGTGGTGGGAAACAGAATGGCTCCCCAAGGATGGGACACCTGAGTTGAGCTTTGACGAATCTGGGGTGGTGCCAGGTGGTAAAGGCCACTGCAGGCCAAGGGCATCTCCAGGGTGGAGACAGAACCCTTCAAGAAGGGAGCTGAGGGGACGGGACGTGAGGCCGGGGGCATCCCAGGGGGCTTAGACACCCCCCACCTGTCCTCTGCCCGCCCTACCTCCCGAGGTCCCCGTCACACCCACAGGCGCAAATGTCCTTCTCCTCCAGAACGGGAATGCGGGGCTCCGGCTCCCAGACAGCACGTCGTCAGCCTTCACCAGCAGGAGCCCCCCACACCAGGGGCCGTGGGGCAGCCACTTCCCTGAGCTGGAGCAGTGAGTGCACGTCAGGGGCTCGAGTGAGGTGGCCTCTGGCCTCTGGGCACTGGGAAGAGATCTAGGGAGTTTGTTTTGCGCTAAAGCAAGAGGCACCCTGGTTGGACATCAGGAAGAACTTCCTGATTCCCAGGTTAGGGAGGAAGAAACAAGGGATCTGCCCAGCGGCAGGGGACTGGAGCATATGACCTTTCCCTGCCCTGCTGCCCAGGGAGGCGCCACCTGCAGAGACCTCTGGGCCACCTATGTAAGCCAATGAGCATGGCTAAGGGCTACAAACCCACCGGGCCTCGAGGCCTATTCAGGCCCTTCAGGGGTAGCAGATGGGAAACCCCCTGATGTAGCAATTGTTGGGGGTCCTGCCTGGGGATCAGAAATGACCCCTGGGTCCCCTGCCAGGACCTGATACCCCTAATGAGGAAGAGAATGACCACACCCTCTTAGTAGTGATGGTGAGAATGGTTTGTCCTTGGCAAGACCTTCCTTCCAGTCCCCATGGCTTCTGGGGGATGGGGGGACACAGGGCAAGTATATGACTGTCACCATGGAACAGGCGTGGAAAGGAGTGTGCAGAGAGGTGAAGCACTCATGCTCGATGAGGCGCTGGGGCCTCTGTCTCTGCTCAGTGCAGGGGCCCTGGATGTGTGAGGGTCTTGCCTTTGAGAATAAAGCCCCTTGGCCAGGCTGTAGAGCCGAGAGACCTGGACTGGAATCTCCCCCTGCCCCTTTTTTTTTTTTTTTAAAAAAAAAACGAGATGACTGGTAAGGGGATCTTAACCCTTGACTTGGTGTTGTCAGCACCACGCTCTCCTAAGTGAGCTAACCGGCCATCCCTATACAGGGATCCAAACCCGTGGCCTTGGTATTATCAGCACCACACTCTCTCAAGTGAGCCATGGGCCAGCCTTGGAATCTTCTCCTTTCTGGCTGGCACATACCTTGACTCTCCATTTCTTCGACTTCACAGTGAGGATAAAACCACCAACCTTGTAGTGTGGATGTGAGGACCTAAACAGGAAGGGAGTTTGGTGACTGGGGCCCCTGAGAAGGGCCATACCCATGATGCCAACCCCAGACCTCAGGTGTCCCTGTCTCTCTGTGCCCGCTACCTGCAAGGTGGAGAGCACTTTTTCCCCTTACAGTGGGACAGGTGGAGTTTCTGCTCCCAGCCCAGAGCTGCAATTAGGAACAAGAGCCCCGTCGTGTTTCCCGAGGGCAGGGAAGGCATGGGCAGCCATGAACATCACATGAAATGCTGCTCTCTCCCTCTGAGTCAAGTTTATTCTGTCTGAGTCTCACTTTACTCATTGGCCAAAGTTAATCAATTCATGACATTATTAATTTATCTGCAAGGGGAGAGGATCATATCCAGCTTATAGGGTTTCTGGGACAGTTGGTGTGCCCTGTGTGAGGACGATGCTGAAACCAATGTCAGCTGTCATTTCTTCTGAACCTCCTGTGTGGGCTGTTGTGCTGGGCAGGCGTACATGGGACTCTCACTCTCTGCTGACAGCCCCAGTGCTCATTTTTCTGATTAGAAAACCAAAGCCCAAATTTTACAAGGTCTCAGTGCTGTCCCAAATGGTTTACTGGTTCCTGCTGCCTTTAAAAGTTTCCTTCTGCATTTCAGCTGGGCCTTCACCACCCTGGATGGAGCAGGCCCTAGGGGCTGGGATCCAGACAAGAGATCCCCCAAACTTCCCCATGGACCCTAGCAGGGCTGCACCTTCAAGCCGTCTCTCTGCAGCCAAGGGCAAGCTCAAGGGCAAGCTGTCAGATGTGGAGGGGCCTGCCGGGGGTGTGGCTCTTCCCAGAGTCTGGGTGGTTGCTGCTGGGTATGTGTGGGCCTCTTTTCTTTCCAGGGATTTTGTTTTTTAGTTGATCGTAAAACCAACATCTCCCCTAGAGAAAACTCAGGGCAAAGACCAAGTGTGGGTTTCAGGGTCCTCTTTCTCTAGTCTCTGAGGACCCCATCTTTCTGTTTCTGTTCTCGTGGTTGGCAGGTCAGTAGACACTCAGTTAGGTCTCCTGACTTCGTCTTCATCTGGGTCTGTGGAGACTCCCCAGCCACACTCTCATCTGCAGGGCGTTGGTTCCGACTCTGAATTCCGGCCGTGGCCTGAACGCTGAGCTCGCGTCCAGCTGCACCACCAACCTGCTGAGGCATCGCCCTCCCTCCTTTGCCTGGCAGCACCCCCTGCCTTCCCCCTTACAGGCAGGCAGAGGAGGCTCAGATGAGACAAGGCTCTGGGATACTTTGATTCACAGAATGACACCCCCTTGCAGAAGGTGACTACATGGGAGGAAAAATCCAGTCACCTGCTGAGAACTACTGCCTGCCAGTCCTGGGAGTCACAGAGGTGAAGGAGGGGTGGTCCTGGCCCTCTAGGATCTCAAAGTGTGGGGGATCCTCAGCCCGAGGTCTGGGGTGTGGATGAGTAAAAGTCGCTCATGACCAAGTGCAGAGAGTGCAGGGGGAAGATGGACCCAGGGGACTGGGGCACGGAGATGCAATGGGAGGAGGGGGCTTCCCGTGCAGAATCAGAGAAGACCTTCCAGGGAGGCCCTCACTGGGACAGGCATCAGGAGAGCGAGCACATGAGCAAGGCCCAGAGGCTCAGCCTCGGTGTGGCCAGAGCATGGGGTTTGAAGAGGAAAATAGAGGAAGTGAGGCCAGAGTGACAGAAAGCAGAGTACTAGGCCGGTGGGCCACGGAGAGGTGCTTAGACAAGGGTCCCAGGGCACCCTTGCAGGGTTTGGGCTGAGTGTGACATGGAGTTGCATTTGAGAAAGAGACTCAGGTGCAGAGAGAAGCCTGGAGATGGGAGGATAGGGAAAGGCCATGAGCAAGGAACCAGGGTAGAGAGGACAGCGGCTGGTCTCGGATGGAGGGAAGAGGCAGGAGTAGGAGAGACAGGCCTTGGCCATGTATTTTACAAGCAGGCGAGAGAGAGAAGGAGTCAAAGAGGCTGCGGCTCCCGAGGCGCCGGGCGGATGCTGCGGTTGGTCATTGAATGAGGCATTTAGAGGGGGGCAGGTTTGGAGATGTGGGGCATGCGATGGAAAATATGAGTTTGGTCTTAGGCAGGAAGGTGGCCTCTCTTGTTCATTCACTCGTTTGTTCATTCATTCCACACACATCGAAGGTCTGCCCAGGCTCTGCAGCACTCTGGGCGTGGGCTGTGACTGATGTGGAGACGACCAAGCCACGCACCCTGTCCTGGAGAGGTCGAGAGGCGAACGGCAAGCCGAGGCCTGGGAATGAGGAAGATAATGGAAACCTCAGTCCGGCAGAGAGAAAAAGCTGGCTGAGGCTGGTTAGGGTCGCAAAAGACCACGACATGGAGGTGGCCCAGGAGTGCTGCAGTGACAAGGGGCTGAATTCTGGGCCTGGCTTCTGGGGACCTGTCATGCTGATTCCATGACTGTTGACACACTGAGCAGAGGGGGGCAGACAGGGTGCCAAGGGGGCACAAACCTGGCCCCCAGAGAGGGTGGGGAGAGCGGTGCGAAGAGCAGACAGGTGAGATGGAATCAAGATGGAGTAGAGCACAGAGGCCCTCGAGGGGAGGGGACAGTGAATGCCGATGACCTTCTACCACGTGGCGCCATGGGGCTCTAACGACTGAGCTAACCAGCCAGCCTGAGTTTGCTCTTCTAAGGAGTTCCTAGGTGATGCTGATGCTCTTGGTCTGGGGGCCACACTTTGAGAAGCCCTAATGAGGAAGAAAGAGTTGACACAGAGCTTTCCCTCTGTCCCTCACTCATGTGTGTCCTTGCATATCTCTTGAGTTCGTTCAATGTGATTTTCACTCATTTCCCCTATCTGCATCTAATTATTGCATGATGGACAGAAGTTGCTTGTAATTAAATTGTGTTCCCTTTTTATTACTGATTTTTAGTTTTATTTTATTGTAGCAGAAAATGTAGCCTATAAAATTCTTACTGTCTGGAAGCTCTTTAAAGTTTTTCCCCATGGCTAAGGAGATCAACTTTTATAGGTATGTTCCTTAAGAATGAGAAGAAAGTAAGAAGGGATAATCTTTATTTACATACTATATTCATATTGTTTCATAGGTTACACACTTGCAAATATACATATTCACCTAGATAACTTCACTTGTTAATGATTGTTTTATGTAAATCATTTTCAGAAGCAGCAGTGTGTAGAAGATCTAGCTCGGATTCTGTAGCTAGACTGTCTTGGCTCAGACCAGATCAGCCACTTACTACCTTGGGGCAAATTCCCAACCCTCTCTGTGCCTTTGCCACCTCATCTATAAAATAGGATAATAATGGTGCCTGGCTACACAGGGTGGCTGGGAGCATTAACTGAGTAGAGTGCCTGGCATAAGATTAGATGCTATCTAAGTGTCAGCTCTTTTATAATTTCATTCATTCAGCAAATATCTATTGAATGCCTACTGTGTGCCTTGCACTGAGCTAGCTCCTTGAATCCTTACATTATACATTTGTCAAAATCTGTAGTGTACAACATCCAGAGTGAACCCTAATGTAAACTATGGACTTTGGGTGAGAATTATGTATCAATGTAGGTTCGTCAATTGTAACAAATATGCCACTGTTGCAATGGACTGAGTGTGCGTGTCCCCCCAAATTCATATGTTGAAATGCTAACCCCCAAGGTGATGGTGTTAGGAGGTGGGGCCTTTGGGAGGTGATTAGCTCATGAGTGCGGAGCCCTCATGAATGGGATTAGCGTCCTTATATAAGACACCCCAGAGATCTGCCATGCCCCTCGAGGTTACAGTGGGAAGATGTCTTCTATGAGGACGTGGGCCCTCACCAGACGATGAATCTGCCAGCGCTTTGATTGATCTTGGATTTCCAGCCTCCAGAACTGTGAGAAATAAATTTCTGTTGTTTTTGAGCCATGCAGTCTGTCATTTTTGTTACAGCAGCCCAGATGGAATAAGACAACTGTGGAGTGGGATGTCAATGGTGGGGGAGGCTGTGCATGTCGGGGGACGGGGGTGTATGGGAACTCTGTACTTTCTACTCAATGTGGCTATGAACTGAAAACTGCTCTTAAAAGTAAAGTCTGGAAAAAATATATCCTACCTGTATCCCATACCTTTCCCAGTTCCAGACATTATCAGCTATTCCCCCCCACCCCAATATTGACCAATCTGGTGAGTAAAAGCACGTATCTCATTTTAATTTGAATATACCTAGTTACTAGTGAGGACAAACTTTTTGTTTAGTTTTGTTTATTGGCCATCTATATTTTTTTGTAGGGTACTCAAATAATGTGATCATTTTTTTCTACTGGGTTCTTATTGATTTGTGGAGCCTCTTTATTTAGGATGATAATTAACCCTTCCTCTGCCATCTCTGGCATGATGTCAGCTGGGGCCTCCCCACCCGGAGCCCTCTGGGTAGGATTGCCTCAAAACCCCAATCCAGCGCCCAGTGAAGTCATTCCCCCACCCCCACCTCCTGCTGAATTTCATGCCCTGCGGCATTCAGCCTCCTGCAGCCTCTGCTTCCAGGCCCTTCCACCTGCCCAGCCTCTGTGTCATCTCACATCAGTGCAAATCAGACTGGGACCCAGCAGCAAATCTCTCCCTGACCTTGCTCCCAGAATAGCTCCCACTGTTTGTGAAGTTCCATGTCGACTTCCATGTCGACTTCCACGTCTCAGGGTATCTCATTAACCCACTGGCTCCTTCCTTTACTTTTCTCCCTTCAGAAGCAGCATAAGTGTCTCTTCCTTTCCCATGCAGTAGTTAAAGGGACACGTCCTTTTGCTCGAATGTGCTCTTCAGGGTCTCACCCTCCACCCCAAAAGACTTATCAAAGCCGTTTTGGGGGACTTGTAGTGAGTTACAGTTTTGCTACCTTGTTACATATACATTACAAACCTTTCCTCATACTCCATCCCTTCCATTTCAAATTTATTTTGGGGTGCCTTTTGAAGCAGCCCTCCTCCTGGGTCTGTAAGAGATTTGAAGGTCATTACCTACACTGTCAGTATCCACAGGCCATAGAAGGCAATGATCCCGCTAAAGAGATTCTAAGATCTAAATGCCAAATTCACCCCTCCCAGAGGAAACCCACATCCCAGCCTGCAACTTACTACCTTCTTTCACAGGGTGCCTCGTGGAAATCTTTCTTTGTTGCGAGTAGACCTTTCTCATTTTAGTGGCTTCCTGGTATTCACACCCATGCGAGTGCACCACAATTCATTCAAGCCATTCCTCTGTTGATGGACATTAAGATTGTCTCTGAGTTTTTGCAGTTGTAAACAATGCTGGGATGAACATCTTTGTGCACATGTGAGCTGAGAATAGAGTTGTCAATTAAAATAGAGGACACGGTTTAAATCTGAATTTCAGATAAACAATTTACACTATCTGTTGTTGATCTGAAATTCAGATTTAACTGGCCATCCTATATTTTTCTTTCCTGAATCTGGCGACCTCTTTAGGAGCAGCAGCACATGCCACACCAGCTTCCACCTGCTGGGCACGCCTCCTCCCAGGCCACTAGAGTGCCTCAGCATCTCCCCCAAGGCTTCAGACAATGATGAATAAAAACTCATCCTCGTCTCTGGCTCTCTTCTGCATGGTCTTCATGGAAACTGAAGCTTTAGGTGCATGTGTTCACCTCTGGTATCCAGCAATCGGTCAAACTTCTTCACTGTGTATAGCCTTTGGCAGAATAGTTGAGTCGCCTCGGAGAGGAGATGGAGGAGAGGAAACGACAAATTTCCAGAACCTGCCAGCAAAAACACTTTAAACACACACGCATGCACATGCACACATACACACACAGATATACATACGTACATGCACACACATCATACTCACACACACGCGCGCGCGCGCGCGCGCGCGCGCACACACACACACACACACACACACACACACACACACACACACACACACACACACACACACACACACACACACACACGGCAGACGTGCATGAGCTGGGCACTGAAGCCTGAGATGAATCAGACAGTGGCTGGGCCTCCGGGAGCTCTCAGTCTGGTTGGGACCCAAAGATATAAGCCAGGAATTACAATATGGGTGAGAAAGACAAAGGGACAAAACCAAGTGTTGAGACAGAGAGGCTGAGAGCGTTCTGCTCGGGTGGACCTGGGGGGCTTCAGAGAGAGCAGGAGGGGCTTCCCCTAAGGAGCCCACCTGAGTTAGCGCTTGGAAGGAGACACAAGGCCCCTGGCAGATGAGGTCACTTCTGCTGCTCAGGACCCCACCTTGACCCAAATCGCTAACATTTCAACCCTTTGGCCACACCACTTCCGCTGGCTGCCCAACGCTCATTGATTGAGTGCCACTGTGTGCAGGCTGCCTTTGGTGGGGGTGGGAAAGGATTATTTTGAAACAAAGAAAAGTCTCCCTCTAGGGCAAATAATCTGCTTGGGCCATGATTGTGTGTCGTAAATTAATCAGTGACAGGCTGGAGAGAGCCTGCAGCCCAGCTGCTGGCAGCCCCCTGCTTTGGCTCCTTCCTCACCAGTGACCAATGCCACGAGATCCAGGGCTTGGCTGCTTCTGTCCAACACGGGCTCCTCTCGGGGGCATTTCTTGTGCCCAAGCCCCAGGGGTGGGCACATATCAGGTCTGGAGGGCCCCGGGGGCTTCTCCTGCCCCCTTTTGCTTTTTCCCCTCCTCTCATCCCCCAGTAAGTCCTGGGACAGCTGCGTTCTTCTCCGTCGCCTCCTTCCTGGAGGCCTCGAGCTGCGACTGCCCCTCGATAATCACCTATATCACCCACAACGTGCATGGCCCTGGGCTGGGTTGTCAGGGGAAGAGGCCAGGACTCCAGTGTGTGTGGTCGTGCACCCTCAGTATTTAGCTCCTGGAGAAATACAAACATCTCGCCTGGTCACCTCTGGCTCAATCTTCTCCCCTGCCACCAAAACAATTCAGTATGGATTTTTCTGTCTTACCAACCCACACAGATCATCTTGCATCCCTGGGTGGACTTTTTGGGGGAAAGACCTTGTTCTCGAGAGCAGGCTCTGAGCCACAGGGCCAAGGTTCAAATCCTGACTCTGCCCCTTGCCGGCCGGCTGCCCTGGGGCAAGTCATGTAACCTCTCTGTGCCTGAGCTTCCTCAGTTACACAAATGAGACCATAAAGATAATATCGGCTTCAGTGGGTTGTGAAGATTAAATGAGTTGATCCCGGTAAATCACTTGAGCAGGGCCTGCCAGGAATAAACTCTGGATCATTCTCAGCTGTTTCTGTGGGAACTCAGTCTCTCAGTTCTTCACTGTCATGACGAGAAATCAAATACAGGACACCCAGCTAAATTTGAATTTCAGATCACAACGAATAGTCTTTTCTCAGTGCGAGTACGTTCCTTATCCTCCCCTCCCTCACCGTCTTTCCTCTTCCCTCACCCCCTCCTGGATTCTCCCAGGAGCCCCCGCCTCACTGTGTCAGGCATGGCATGTGTCTCTCCACCTGCCGTGCCCCACATGCCACCCTGCGCTCACTGCAGTGCCTCCGAGACCAGAGGCCCTTCTGTTGAACAGAATTCACCCTCCTTAGAACGCAATTGGGGTTTTGAATAGCAACACCCCACCCTGCAACTACTCCAACACATACACACAAGTTTAGGGTTTGGTAAAATATTTTACTGCAGTTTTTTGCCCTTTAACAATGCCCGGTAATATCTTGGATTTATTTCTAATACATAGAGATCTATGTCATTCATTTTTAACAGGGGATTCCACTTTTGAGTGTACTATGTTGTTGTGAATTTCACCACTGATGAACATCATCTAAGTTGTGTATAAAGTTTCTTCGAGCACAAACATTGCTGCAATGAACAGGGATTTATGGACAAAAGGAACAAGAACACTTGCCCCGCCACTTCTTAAAACGTTATTATAAAGCTAGAACAATCAAAACGGGGGTAGGGGTGGATGCCGTGGAGAGAGCAAGGGAGTAAGACGGGAAGCCTAGAAACCGACAAAGGATGTGCAAAGACTTTCCATATCATTAAAGTTGCATCTCAGATCCGTGGCCAAAGGATGAAGGATTCAACAAATGCTGCCAAGACCCGTCTCCATGTTTGGGACAAACATAAAACTAGATTTTTGTCACCCATCCACATGTTGCAAAATAATTAAAATTTTACATGAAAAGCTTGAAACACAAAAAGAACTAGAAAAAATATCCATTGGGACAAATGCGACTTTGCGGTGGGGATGGTGTTGGTAAATTTGACACCAAGAGTGGAAAAGGGGTTCACCTGTAGATCTCTTTGCGTAAACATTGAGTATACCAGAAAGCTTCATATATGAAATTGTAAGACAAACCACAAACTAGGGGGACAAAATTTGCACCATCCCTGAAAGACCATAGGTAGATAGTTCTAAAAATTTTATCAGAAAAAGATTACATCCAACAGAACAAAGACCCAGTAAAAAAAGTAGCAATGCCCAAGATACATATGAAATATGTGCAGATTTGATAATTATTAAATAATGCAAATTAAAACAGTTTAATGCCATTTTTTTTTGCGTGTGCATCGGAAAGACAAAGACTTCAAAGAACCACAAACCCCAGTGTAGGCCCAGACAGAGACCCACAGCCCTTCACGGGTGGCCAGTGGCAGTGGGAGCTGCACGGTCTTTCTGGAGGGGAGGGCAGCAGGGCCAGGCGGACTGAAAGCCCTAAAGCCCGCATGCCCTTTGAGCATTTTCCTTTTTTTCTTTGTTGAACAATTTTCCCAACTTTTCTACAGCAGATGTGAGTTCTGGACTCACATGCCCTCCTGATTTTCTGCAGGTTCCATCACTTAGGCCATTAACTGGCATTGCCCAGATCAGTGACTTTTCTACATGACACGGGGCCTCCACTCCCCTGAGACCCCCCTCCCCCAAGTCATCTCTGTGAGAACCAGCAGGAGCTCCCAAACAGCCTCCCATGTTTTCCCCTCGCAGGTCCCGCTGCCAGGCCCATTTCTTGGAGTAACAATTCAGATTGGTCTGGGACTGCCCCTGCCTGACCCCAGGGCCCTCCCCCCCGCCACGACCCTCCTGCCTCCCACACCTGGGCTAGCACCGTGTCATGTGCGCTAGTGCCTGCCGGAAACCCAAGTCCTTACACACAACCAGAACTGTCTCCATCTTGGAATGGGCTCAGCTCCAACCCCAACCTCACTCTAATAAAAATCAGTGAAAAAAGAAGGAAGAAAATAGAAAAAGTAAGGAAATCTGATAGAGAAGAAAATGAGGGGGGAGATGGAATGTGTATGTATGGAAAGCCCTAAAAATTCAGAGCCTACAAGTAAGTCAACTGGATTCTCCCAGGAGCCCCCTTCTCCCTCTGTCAGGCACGGCATGTGTCTCTGCAGCTGCTGCGCCCCACACACGTAAGTGTGTGTGTGTGTGTGAGAGAGAGACGGGGGTGGGGGGAGAGCAGTGATTGCTGAAGGTCAAGGGGACAGGAGAGTGGTTGGCTCTTATCCAGGTCTCCATCTACCTCAACATGGAAGCCTCCCCCCAACTCTGCAGAAGTGACTGGGGGCGCTCAGCACACCTCCCCAGGCCTGCTGACATCCCATGGGGGCAGAGGCAGGTAGTCCTGCTGCTTCAATGCTTTGAAGAGCTGAATGGCTGGCACCTGGGGCACAGCCTGACACGGGGGCTTCTTAACCTGAAAAACCTGGTTCAGGTTCCCCATCTCAGGACAGGGTCCTGGGGAAGAGGGCTTACTCCGGGGTGAGACAGGGCCAGGTCCTAGACCAGGGAGGAAGCAATAGTCGCCCACTTGCTGCAGGACTAGGAGCCCCTCGGGGCATGGGGATGCTGGTGCTGCATCTGCCTCAGGCTCCCCTGGGTTCAGGATGTTTCCCTGGGGCTCCCCTGGGCTCAGAACAGGGCTGCTGGCTACAGGAGGGGCAGGACTGCCCAGAGGGGACATGGGGGACTGGCCCGTGGCTGGAGGGAGCTCCACATAGCCCTCAAACCCTGGCTTCATGGGGCCCGAGTCTTCAGGGGCCCCACCAGCCAGCCCAGGACAGAGGTTGAGATTCTGGTCTGAGGGGAAGCTCAGTGGGGGAGACAGGCAGTAAGACAGGGCCCCTGTGGGCAAGGTCAGCACCAGGTCTGCCGTGGTGACATAACCAGAGGCCATGACAGTGTCCGCAGGATCCCCAGAACCCGTGGGCAGAGCCACTGGGTTGTCCTTTGGTCCTTGCCCACCCACGCTCGGTCCAGGTACAGGAGGAGCAGGGCCTCCCCCAGACTCCAGAAAGGGGCTTCCTTGGGCCCCCAGGCTGGGCCTCCTCTCCACATCCTTGGCCTGGCCATGCCCCATCACCTGGGCCAGTGGAACCAGCTGCACCTGCCCCCCAGCAGGCAGACACAGGTACTCCAGGGACCCTGGGGGCGGCGGCTTTGGGCTTTCCCCTGTCTGTGGGGGCTCTGGCTGGCCCAAGAGGTCAGGCAGGGAGCAGCTGTGGGGCGGCCCCAGGTAGGGGCCATTAAAGTCGAAGCTGGAAACCTGGTGCTCACGCCTGCCTGAGGGCGCTGGCCCGCTGGGCTGGGGGCAGGGGAGCTGCTCCGTGGGTAGGTCCGAGACAGCTGGAGTCATGTCAGGCCCAGATGATGGATCACAGACATCTTTAGGGTCTTCAGTGGTGAGAGGTGACACCTCGCTGTCCCCAAAGCCTACAGGTAACACCCTGTGGGGAGAACACCGGCAGAGACATTGGCGCCACGCTGGGCACTTGATTCCGCTCATGCTTGGGGGGCAGGATGGGGCGGGGTGGGGGTGGTGCTCCTGGAGGCCTGACCCCATCTAGGACTCATAGCAACGACCAGAGCAGGGCAAGGTGGCGGAGTTGGGCCCAGAGAGGGCCGGTGGTGTTGATTCAGTCTCCCCCGAGGATCATGGACTCTGTCCTCTGAGCTTAGTTCAAGGTGTTCCTCTGCTAGCTTGGCATCCTGTCACCTCTGCTGCTTACAGTCTGCTCACTTTCACGGCCAGGTCAGGCCCTGGCTGTGCCTTGTCCACTCCTCGCTTGATTCCGCCACCCTTGCCATCCCTGCCAAGGCTGCGGGCAGCTACCAGCACAGGCGCCAAGGCCCATGGTGTACAGCCCTCACCTATGCCATGAGGCCTCTGCAGGTGGCGCCTCCCTGGGCAGCAGGGCAGGGAAAGGTCATATGCTCCAGTCTCCTGCAGCTAGGCAGGTCCCTTGTCTCTTCCTCCCTAACCTGGGAATCAGGAAGTTCTTCCTGATATCCAACCAGGGTGCCTCTTGCTTTAGTGCAAAACAAACTCCCTGGATCTCTTCCCAGTGCCCAGAGGCCAGAGGCCACCTCACTCGAGCCCCTGACGTGCACTTACCGCTCCGGCTCAGGGAAGCGGCTGCCCCACGGCCCCTGGTGTGGGGGGCTTCTGCTGGTGAAGGCCGACGACGTGCTGTCTGGGAGCCGGAGCCCCGCATTCCCGTTCTGGAGGAGAAGGACATTTGTGCCTGTGGGTGTGACGGGACCTCGGGAGGTGGGGCGGGCAGAGGACAGGTGGGGGTGTCTAAGCCCCCTGGGATGCCCCCGGCCTCACGTCCCGCCCCCTCAGCTCCCTTCCTGAAGGGTCCTGTCTCCATCCTGGAGATGCCCTTGGCCTGCAGTGGCCTTTACCAACTGGCACCACCCCAGATTCGTCAAAGCTCATCTCAGGTGTCCCATCCTTGGGGAGCCATTCTGTCTCCCACCACCCACCCACCTCAGTAGCTGTATCACCCTCTCCAGGAGCCCCCCTGGACTGGGGCGTCCCTCACTCCGTTTTCTCCACGGGGCTCCACAAGTGCTCCGGGCACGCAGGGTGGGGCTTGGCACCTCCAACCAGGTGCCCAGGGAATGGCAGGGACAAACTTTCCAGAGCTGGCCCAGCTCTCCAGGCTTACAAGGCCCCTCCCTGGCCCATCTACGCCCCCACATGCAAAGCCCATGGGAAGGAGAAGGAGGAGGTGGGGACAGAGACATGGGAGGCAGGAGCCCCACCACCCTGCCCCTTGCAGCCAGATCCTACCTGGAACAGGTGGCTCTTGCTGGGGTTGGGGATTTTCTCCTCCCATTTCCTGTTCAGCCTGGAAGACACCAGGGAGGTGACAGCCACCAGAGACCTCAGAGCCAGCTGCTCCCATGCTCATGTACAGAGGGGAAACTGAGGCCCCGAAAGTGGGTGGCAGAGAAGGAACCAAAGAGAGCTTGGCTGTGTGATTCTGGGGGCTCCCGGAGACTGGGGACCATCCCCCCAACCCATGGAGTCCCCTTACCTGTACCCGTAGATGCCACAGAAGCGGAGGGCCAGGAGCAAGGCGAGCTTGAGGAGGACCAGGGAGAGCACCAGCACCCACGTGGGCAGCACTGCCGGCAGCCAGGAAGGAACAGGAGTGTCAGCATCGGGCAGGGGACAGGCTGGGGCTCAGGAGGGGGGTGGTGGGAGGAGCTGGCTCAGGGTCCCTGCCCCCAGCCCTGAGACAATGCTTTGTGCAGACACAGGGCTCCAGAAGCTACTGCCTTGGGGGCTTTGGTGGGGGAAGAGGCCAGATGCATGCTAAGAAGAAGAGGGCATTGATCTGACCTCTCACAATGTTCAAAGTGCTGGGAAGGACCCAGGAGGGTTAGATTCCTCCCAGTAGCAGCAGGTGTCCTGGAGAAGGCAATGACTATAGCCCATGGCGGCCTCAGGGGACTTCCTGAAGGAGGCAGCATCAGAGCTGGGCCTTCAGGAACAGGGAGGATTGGAGAGGTGGAGATGGGAAAGACACGCTGGCAGAGGAAGCAGCAGGTGCAAAGGCCCCTCAGGAGCCCCCTGGCACTTCCTGCCGCGCAGCCCTGAGCCCCTCACAGCCTGGGTCCCTCTGGAACTCTCCTCTTCTCCCTCCCTTGGACCCCGTGGTCCAGCCCTCCTTTCCGCCTGGTGGTGGCCGCCTCCCTGGAGCTGCTCCCCTGCCAAGGCTGGCTGTGGACTTGGGTGCTGATTCTGAACACCTCCTCCATCCTCTCTCTGAAACCACCCTTTGGGCCTTGTTTTATTCTGTGATGTGTCCTGGGGGTCAGTATGGTAAAAGGTGAGGGGCCAGTGAAAGCAACAAGTGTAGGAAGGTGGGGAAGGCTAAGCAATCAGATGAGACCCTTCAATCCCAGGCTCCAGCCTGTAGTTTCTGATGTCTTTGCTGCCATGGTAACAGGAAGCTTGGGCTGAAGAACAACTGGGAAGTGGTTGCCATAAAGCCTTATGAACTCAAGGGCCATATTACTAGAGGCCTAAACCCCAGTTTGAAGGAGAATTGATGGTGAGACCTGCTGTCCTCTGCTCCCTCAAGTCCTTACCTGCAGTCTGTGTTGCATACCAGGTGTCACTTTCCAATAACTAATGATACATAGGAGAGAAGGAGGCCCTGGTGGGGTGGGGTCTAGAGCCTCACCTCTCCGTGCCCACACCATACCAGTCCTCTGCTCAGCTGGGCTGCCGCAGAGGGTGCGTGGAGGCTGGGGAGACATACCCCACTCAGTGGTCCAGGACCGTTCCTCACTCCACTCGCTCCAGATCCCATTGTAGTTTCTGTGGGTGGGCCTGACCCTCACCCTGGCCCAGTACGTGCTGGAAGGCTCCAGAGCTGGCAAGGCCATGCCATGGGTGTTCTGTAGGGTCTCTGTCTTGCTGTCCTGTGGGTTTGCATGGGTCAGCAGATGTGCTGAGGCTGAGGCTGGGGCCCGTGGGCTGGTATTCATGGGTGCAGCTGCAAACCCTCCCACAGGAACATGCCGGTCAGCTCCAGCCGCTACAGCCCACTCCCACCACGGAGGACCCTACTCCAGCGCCCGCACAGGGATGGCACTCTGAATGGGACCAGGGACTCCACCTCTTGCAATACAGCCCTCTGACATATGACAACACCAATACCCAGAGCCCTGAGGAGTCACCTTGTCCCACCCTCATTTTGAGACTTCTCAACCTCCCAGCTTTTCTGTGGGGTAGCCTGGATCCAAATTGTGGCCTTTCTAGGCCTGCAGTGCAAGTCGACTGGACTGTGGAACCTGAGAGGGGAATTCAGGAGCCCGGGGTCTGCTCCTTGCTCCACCACTGGCTCACCTCCCTCCTGGCCTCAGTTTCCCCATTTCCTGCTTGAAGGTCTGGGGCTGGCTCTGTGGTTTCTGCTCTGGGCTCTATGGATCCCCCAGGTTCTGCATACAAGCCAAGTGGTTGCCTGGGGTCGTGGGCAGGAGACGGTACCCTGGGCTGGGGCCTCACCGGCTTTATCAGGAGCAGCCCTGCCCTTAGTGGCCACAAATTTGGTTCCAGATGAAATTCCTCTGAAGAAAGGTCCTCAAGACTTTATGACTTTGAAAACCTTCTTCCCAGTGGTCTCTCAGTCCCTCCCTGCCCTGGTGGTCTGTGCTCCCTTGCAACACAGGGTCAGCTGTTAATTTTGGCCAAGTGACATCACCTCACCGAGCCTCAGCTCCTTCAGCAAGAGTTGGGACAGTGACCTTCCAACCGCACAGGGTCCTGATCACCGAGTCCCAGTGTCTAACTCTGACTGTCATTGCTGGGTGCAGGTAGCGCTCTTCTGCCCTCCCCACCATACAAGTCCCTCCCCATGCACAGGCCTCACCTCCCACATGGCCTTGTCTTTCCTGTACTGGATCTCAAAGGTGCGATCTATGTGTGTGTACTGCATTTTCTCTGTTTCCCAGCGCAGGTTGTAGCTGTCTCCGTCCTTGGTCACGTTGAGGGTGGGGCGGGCCATCTGGACTGGAAGGAGGGAAACTTTTAAGGGTGGTCATAACATACATCCACCAACGGAACATTCCCTGTGTTCCATGTCAGACACAGGTGCCGTCTCCACTGGCCTAAGACCCCAGGTCCTGCCCATGTTGGGGTCTCTGTCACCCCCCCCAACTTCACCATATCATGTCTTTTGATCTGCGCAGCCCTCCTCTTCTGAGATGCTGAGATACACTTGCTTTGTAGTAAGGCAGCCCAAAACTCAATCACCATCAATGGATCTAGGCCATGTTCTAGGCACTGTCGTGCATGCTCACTCCACTTGAACTATTTCACTCAGTTCTAACAACCCTACTGGAGGTACTATTCACCTCACATTTTACAGACAGGAAAACTGCATCACCGAGTGATCAAGAAACCTGCCCAAGGAAAAGCAGCTAAGCAGGAGTGGACACAGGTATGGGATCCTCGGCAGCGTGACTCCACGGTTGTGGGCTCAGTCACTGCACCCCACTGCTTCAGAGTCTCTGAGACTGAGGTCTCTTCTGGGATCCTCTCCCTTGACAGTCCAACAGGTGTAGGGAGATGTATAAAGGCCAGGACCAGTTCACAGGTTCTCACCACCAGAAAATCCCCAATGCACCAGCTGTAATAGGCCTTCAATAACATCGAGGTGACCCTTCTCTCCAACCAGAGTATGTCCAAAGAGAAAGGAGAAGCCTCTTGCAGCCTGCGCTTCCTGGTTGGCCAGCAAACCCACAAGTTGGAAGAGGAAAAGGCCAGAGAAAGCAGAAACTGAGTATAGTGTCTGAGTTCTGGGTTCCAGCTCTGACTGACATCCTATGAGCTGTGCAGCTTTAAGTCACTCAATTGCTCTGAGCTGTCTACCCATCAGAAAAAAAAGAATGCTCACAGCCTTGCTGTCTTCACTGGGCTCTTATAAAATAATGCCAATGCCTATAATTCGTTGAGGTCTCCTTCGCACAAGGCATCATACTAGGCCATTTATGTATTTTGTGCACTTGAACCATAGGAACCCCTTTTCCCAGTGAGACACCAAGAGAGTAAGTGGTGGATTCAGACCCAGGTGACTCAGATAAATTGGCTGCTGCTTTGACATGCACTAAAGACTGGATGAAAGAACTTGGTGAAACAGAGTAGGAGGTTCCATTGCACTGGGGTTCCTGCTACATGACAGAAATGAGGGACATTAACCTGCAAGGATCTATGATCTGTTTGTACCCCCCCCCAGACCCCAATCGAAAAGGAAATCATAGATTGATTATGTCGACACTGAGATTAGCAGTCAGAGGAGAACTTTGGGCATCATTAAATGTCTAACCAGGAAATGAAAGAGAAAGATTTGCTGGGAGGACTGGGAGGCTGTTGTCAGTAGCAGGAGCTTAGGAGCAGCAGCGTGGTTGGAGAAGGAAGCAGACCAAAAGAATGAAGGAACAGAGGTTTTAAAGACCTGTTCCTGGGGATTATCGATTGCACTTTTCTTCATATTTTTGGCCATTGTCATTGTTGTACCATTGTTTCTTGAGAACTTCAAGAAGAGATCCGAGTTACTTTTGTCCACCTTTGATCACTGGACTGCATTTCTTTGCAAGTGACAAACATGAAGACTGGGTCATGAGAAACCCCAAGTTCATTTAGGTTACACAATGAGGGGACCTGACCCTCTGCACAAAAGGCTGGGGCAGACTCACTGTTCTCTGAGCTCTTTATAAATTTCTCTTCCTTCCTGGGCTGAACAGAGATGGTGTACTGGCCGTGGGTCTCGGGGTCAGGCACAGGAATGTGGCATCTGTGCTGGATGTAGAGGCTGCTGACCTCCTCTCTCAGCACTGGGGAACATTCTTCCTCCCTGAGGATCAGAGCTGAACTGAGGGCTGGGAGGAGGGAGGGGCCGCAGGAGGGAGGAGAGGGTCCAGGATGAGCTGTGACTTCTGCTGGGGACCCTGGGGACAAAAGGAGGCCTGGAGAGACTAAGACCAAGAGGAGGGGAGGGGGTGGAGAAAGGAGACACTCACCCTGCATCGGGGCTGGACTTGTAGAAGAGGGCAAAGGAGACTGAGCTGTTCATCTCTGACCTCACCTCCCAGGAGCAGCTGAGCATGTGGTCCCCGTCGAAGAAGCACTGCAGGTTCTGGGGCTGGGCCTTGTCCCCTGGGAGGAGAGGCAGTTCCTCAACACTCCTTCCTTCATTATCCCACAGCTCTCAGTGGGGGCCCACCATGGGACTCATCACAGAGAGATCACGAGCATGGGGACCAAAAAGATCAGGGTTTGAACTTCAGCCTGAACCTGCCAGCAGTGCACCCACTGCTCAGAGAGGGAACCCTGTGAACCTACACACCCTCCACTGAGAAATGGGAGTAGTATCTAAGCTTCAGTGTGGGGGGTTGAACACGATATCAGTAGGCCCTACTCATAGAATAGCCCTCATTCAAACACAGCTGCTAAGAATGCTATTGCTATTATTATTGTAATTGTTATTAGCAGAAACTGTGCAGCAAATGTGCATCCCGAAGTGAATCAGATCCAGAGTGTGCCTGTGCAGAGTCTGCAGTGGAGACAGGGCTGGCCTGGGGAAGTTGCTATAAAACCGTAAGACAGTAGATCCTGGGGGCCCACAAATGTGGACATTTAGACTCCTACTGTCCCAGGAGCTCCTAAGGAGCCCATCCTCCTCCCAAAGTGGCATGTCCCAGGCTCTGACTCCATTACCTGGCTGGGATTCCCAGCGAACCTCTGGGCTCCACTCGCTGGGCCGTCCTGAGAACCCTGAGGCCGGGGCCAGCCGGGTCCGCACTCGGGCTACGTAGGTGCTGCTGGGCATGAGGTACTCTGGTCCCAGCATGGCCTGGGAGGCGTTAGAGTGGAAGGTGGCAGCATCCTGTTGGGAGAGGGGGGCTGGAGGAGGTGCCGGCTGGCTGGTCCCTTGAGGTTCAGGCAGAGCTGGCTGTGCATCCTACCTCCCAGGTGTCCTGATGCCGCTTGTAGACCACTTCAAACTCCAGGTCCCCCAGGGTCAGCCAGTGGGTCTCAGGATCCCTGAGAGCCACACTCCAGGTCAGCAGGAAATGGTCCCCGGCAGTGCTAATCTGGAGGTCCGTGGGTGCAGGGGGCTGGACTGCAGGGGAGAATAAATTAGGGGAACATAGGGCTGGATGCTGTGGGGTGGGTAAGGGCCTGCTTGGGTTTTACTGTGGACACACTGGGAATCCAGCCAAACGCTGTCCCCATCAGCTGTGTGACTTTGAACAAAACCACTGCCCTCTGCAGGCCTCAGGCCCCTCATCTGCAAAACTGTGGGGATTAAATGTGAAAGTGAATGAAACCGCAGGTTGCTGTGCATATATAAGACAAGCTGGATAAAAGGTGCTGGCAGTTCACCTCTCAAAGGAGCCACCTCTGTCCTGAGGCTCCTCCCCTGCCCACGACGTGGTCTGTATGGCCTCCCACCAGCAGAGGGCACTGCGGTTCATGTTACGCCCTCTCCTGATATCCACTCTCCCTTCCCACCTGCCCAGGGCCCCTCCCCTCTGTCAATGCCCAGCATAAATGTCTCCTGCTCTAGGCAGCTTCTTGGATCTCCATCCCTCAGGCAGAATCCCTTGTTCCTTTTTTTGTCCCACCATAGTTCATTGTAAATGCCTCCACCATTGCCTTATCACACCCACTGAATTTATGTGTTTCCATGCCTGCCTCCTCTAAGAGACAAGGACCTTGGGGATGACAGGGGTTGGGTCTTGACCCCCTTACCTATTCCCAGGCCTGAGATGTAGCTTCTTGGTGAATTACGTGGGTAAGGTGAATGAATACATGCATGCAATCTTCAGGGACTTGTCATGAAATCATTCTAGCAGCCAACAAGCACACATTTGTTGGGACCGACTGGGTTAGTCAAGAAGATGCATTAGTGAATGACATGGCTCTGGTTTCCTAAGATTCTATGTCTGATTGCCGAAGGAAGACTTTCAAACACAAAAAGTCACATAAATAGGAGGTAAATGTTCTATGCTGGACATGGGATGTGGGATGTTAGAGCATGTCAGAGCTGGAGCCCCTCAGGAATAATAAACCCAGAATGGCAGACACAGCATGGAAACTACCCCTTCCCCACCCACAGCCAGGACAGGCATCTTTAATTGATCACTGAACTCCAAGCCCCTGAGAACATCCTGGAGTGGGGCTCCTCAGCACAGAGCTCTAGGAAGCTGCCACCCACTGAACAGACTGGGAACACAATAAAAAAGCTGTTCATTCAACCTAAGAGACTTTAGTTCACCAGCACATTTCACAGATGGAGAAACTGGTGGAAGAAGTGAGATGCCCAAGATCTCCAAACATGGGAGCCTCAGGACAGATCAGAGGCACATCTGTTCCCTCCCCAGCACCTGCCGGCCTCGTGGATTCATTGCCAATGTGGTTTAGACCGGAACTGTCCTGCCTACTCAACATATGTTCTGGGAGGCAAAGTGCCACACCCCTCCCCATTTCTCTGTTGTCCCCAACTTCACCAGAAGCCTTCCCTGTTACCATGCTGTAAGCTCCAAGAGGGCAGGAATACTGACTGGTTCATTTACTGCTTTCCCGGTGCTCAATGAAAGGACAAGTGAATGAATGAATTGAGCAGATGTCCTCACTGTGACTTGCATCTCCCCCATGCTCCCATCCCCTGGCCATACCCCAGTTGAGTTCTCACTGTTTCCCATCCTGGGCTCCAGCCTCCCTGCCACCTATTGCCCCTTCCCCCAATCTACCCCGAATGTTACCTGCCTGCAGCATTCTCACACATCTGATCATGTCATGCCCCTTCCATGGCCCTCCATGCCTAGAGGGTCGTGACCTCTAATCTCCTCTGTGCAACACAGAAGCCTCTCCAGGCTCAGGCCCCTGCCTGTGTCTCCTGCTTCTTCCTACTATGTCCAGCCCTCTTGAAGCTCATGCTCCTTCTCATCTGACACTTTTGGGGAGCAGCATGGTGACCCAGTGACTAGGATCAGAGGCACTGAAGTCAGATCTGCCTGGGTTGGACGCTCAGATCTGCCACCAGCAGCTGAGAGGCCTTGGGCAAGTCACTTCTCTCTCTGTCTCAGTTCCACCTGCTGTCAAAAGGCAAAAATAATAGAACCTAAATGGACGGTGTTTTGAGTTACTTAAGAGTTGGCAGTGTCTCCTAACAGCCGCCACAGGCCTGTCAACACAAACTTTTATAAAATGACCCCCACTTTTTTATTTAGTCTCATTCTAAGCAATAATTTCCTTTAATCCGTGAGTTTGAAGCACCGGTTCTATTTCTTTCTTCTAGATAGTCACATAAAAGCTAACGATAGAAAATGATCATCTCCACCACCTCGGACAACTGGTTGTTTCTTGGGCTGCTGTGGACTCGCAGAGCACACTGGGGGCCCCTCCTCGAGGTCAGTGAGCCCCATGTCTAACGTGCAGAACCCTCAGCAAGTATGACCTGTCACTGTCACTGGTGGACTTTGGTAAGTTACATAACCTCTCTGGGCCTCAGGGCCTCCTCCCTAAAATGGGCTGTTGCAGAAATGAGAGGATACAACTAAGGTGAACAAGTTAGCTAACTGATATGTTTCGATGTGAACCACAGACTGGTTCTTCTTGAAAGGAAGCCTTCTATGGTGGAAGCCCATGATGGGAGCAGCCAGGGCAGGGGGAGGTACCTTAGGCAGGGGCCTCTCACATTGCACCTGCTCCAGTGCCCCCATCATAAGGAGACCGGATCCTTTTCCCTCAAGACACCCAAACCCAACTCCAAGCCAGTGTCCCCACCCCTTGGAGACTCTCACTCCCTGGTCGATCACCTGTAGTTTGACCACCCCTGATGCCCACGACAGTGCACCAAGCCCCAGCCAGGGACCCCAGCCCCTCACCATGCTGGGTCAGAGTAACGGTGAGCTGGATGCCCAGAGGCCTGTCTGGTTGGAATGAGAAGTAGTCATTGTCGGCGAGGACGAATTGCTGATAGGGAATGACACATATCCTGGGCACACAGCGGGGAGCCGGGCAGTCTGACCACAGCATGTCATCAGTGAGTTCACAGGACACTGGCTGTGGAGGATCCCTGTCAGGAGAGGACAAGCATTAGCCCAGCATGATAAGAATCACTCATTCATCGAATATTAATTGTGTGGCTTTATCCAGAGGCAGGGGCCTGGCAGGGGACAACACAGACACAAATTCCTGCCCATGGAGGTGACATCCTGTGGGAAGGAGGCACAGGTTCCACACTGAATAAAATATGTAGTATGGCAAGCAGGGAAAACTTCATGTAGACAAATGGAGCAGGGAAGGGAGAAGAGGAGGCTGGAAGGGTGGGGGATGCAACTTGAAATAGGGGGACAGGTAAGTTCTCACTGAGAAGGTGACATTTGGGCAAAAAATTAAAGGAGGTGAGGGAGGGAGCATGCAAGTTCTGAGGAAAGGGGATTTCAGGAAACAAGAACAGCAAGTGCAAAGGTCCTGGGACAGGCATAGGTTTGGAGTGTTGCATGGCTGGGCATAGACCAATGTGCAAGGAGTGGAGTATGCTGGCGGGGAGGAGATGAGTTGAGCACGGTGAAAGGATTGGATTTCGCTGTCAGTTAGTGGAAAATATTTAGGGAGTTATGAACAAAGGAGTGATGTATTTTGATATATGCTGTGCAAGAATTCCTGTGGGTCCTAGGTTGTGGATAGATTGGGTTGGGGGTATGCCAATATTAGAAGCAGAGAGACCACTTAGGAGCCTTCTGGAATTTCCAAGTGACAGGAAGTGGTTTGGACCCTGGTGGTGGTGTCAGCATTGGTCAGATTTATGTTCCATTTGAAGATCAGGTTGACAGCATTTGCTGGTGGATCGGATGATATGATGGGGAAGGAGAGGTGGTAAGAGATTTAAAAACAAAACAAAAACCTCCCAGTTGTTTAGCTTGAGCCACTAAGAGCTCCCAATTAGTAAAGCGAGATGGAGAAGGCTGAGGCAGGAGCAGTCTGTTGGGGAGAGAGCCAGAATTTGGTTCAGGGAGTTTGGAGTCAGAGATGCCTGTTATCTGCATGATGACGTGGACAGGCAAGGGCTCCTGCAGGTCTGGGCTTAGGGGAGGTGCAGGCTAGAGACCCACAGTTGAGAGTTTTCCCCAGAGCCTGAGGCAGGATCTCTGCAGACTGGATAGAGATATACGTATAAAAGACTGGAGGTCTGAGAACCAAGCCCTGGGGCAACTCACCTTTTGCAGATGAGAGGAAAGAAGGAAGCAGAGGTGGGGACTGAAAAGGGTGGACCAGGGGACACGAGGAGAATTGGGTGAGCCTGGTGGCCTGAAGTCACATGAGGGAGGAGCTATGAGGAGGATGCTGTGGTCATCTGTG
The DNA here is from genome assembly GCF_027409185.1 of Cynocephalus volans. Lineage (NCBI taxonomy): Eukaryota > Metazoa > Chordata > Mammalia > Dermoptera > Cynocephalidae > Cynocephalus > Cynocephalus volans. The sequence continues at coordinate 13,185,380 of NC_084471.1, forward strand.
TCAGGTGCTGCCCGCGGGTCAAGTAGCAGGAATGCTGAGGACTGAATGTGAGATCTAGCCCCAGGGAGCTTTTCTGACTTTGTCAAGAGGAGTTTGGGTGGCCTGGTGGGGGCAGCAGAATCCTGGGGGCATGATTTCAGGAGGGAATGACTAGAAAGGCCACTGGATACAGTAGGTCCAGAGGACTCTGCAGAGGGGTGCTGCTGTAAAGAGAAGCAGAGAAAAGGGCCAGGGCTGCAGGGGACACGGAGTCAGGAGGCACCCTGGTGGCATCTGAGGGGGAAATGGGGCATGTTTGCAAAGTGATTGGGAATGATACTGGGGAGAGGACACTGTCGATGACGTAAGAGGAGAGGGAAATGTGGTGGCAGCAATGTCCTTGAGCAACAAAACAATGGGACATGAGTTCAGGCCTCAGACAGCAACTGAGACAGGTAATTCACTGCAGGGGCAGGGGGCAGAGACCAGGCCAGATCCAGGGCGGTGGGCAGGTGTGTACTGGGGAGTGTGAGTGTGGGAGGTGGGAGTTTGGGGCTGCTGTGGTCTCGGTGCAATAGGAAACATGTCCCAGCTGCAGGCGGGAGGGGTGGGGGTGGCATTGAGGAGAGTGGAGGAGGTGCGACCAGGAGAGCAAGAGAGAGATCTGGAGGTGCAGGTGTGGCGGAGCCGACTCCTCACAGAGGCCATTAAGGGGGGGGTTGTCTCTGTTCCCCATGACTCCAGCTGTTTAATTGTTTCATTTATGGCTGATTTAGACTCTCTGCAACATCCCAGCGTGATGCCAGTCCCTTCCCCAAACAGCGAATGCACAGGAGCCCACGGGTTGAGAATGTCAGAAACCCCACATCTGGTGGGGGGTTAGGGGAGCACAGAGTCAGCCCCCACCTCAGACACGCAGATGCGGGTCCCCACTCTGCCACTCCCCACCATGTGGTCAGGGTGCCAACCTCACCTCCACCTCCACGGCCTGGGTTTTCTCATCTGTGAACAGGCACCGTGTCCCTGCCCTGCCTGCCTCACAGTGAGGATGAACTAAGATAAGGGTAGTTTGTTAAATTGTGACTAAATAAGAGAAGCTTGTCACTGCCATCACTGTCAACAACAGCAATATTAGTATAGAAGGCTCACCCCAGAAACCCTGACATCAGACACCAGTGCCCGGTCCTGACAGGAGCTCCTGTGACAGTCCCCCCTCTTTCTCTGTCCCCTGTCCAGTCCCACCCAAGACTGACCCTGAGACGTCTCTCTCCACCCTGCAGTCCCATGTGAGGCACAGCCGGACATGACAGCGTCCCCGTCCTCACCCCTGGTGCCCAGTGTCACTCACTCATCCACCCGGCGATGGAGGGTCAGGTTGATGAGCCGCTGGGAGTCCTCGGTGTCCGCCCACCTGCAGGTGATGTGGCTGGTGTAGTCATTATAGCAGCGCAGGGTCTGCAGCGGGATGGTTTCTGACCGGGAAGAGGAAGGAAGGGTCACCCTTCTTCCCTCCAGGTGTCCTCTGTCAGTGCCCCTCTTGGCTCCTCCAGGGTGCCCAGCCCTGGGGAGGAGTCTCTCAGATTCCTGTGGAGGAACCCAGTGGCCAGGCGGAGGTGGCCTGGGTGGGGCAGAGGCTCTGCAAGGGTGAGGGTCCTGGCTGTGAACACTCGTCTCCTAACAGAAACACGATATTCTAGTGGATTCTCGGTACAAGTGGAAACTTCCTGGGCTCCTGGAGCAGGGTCTCCCCCACAGGGCGGGGTCATGCATCAGGCACAGGCCCTTGCCCCCTGGACCCACGATGCCTCCTGGGAAGAGCTGCACAAACCCAACCCTAACATGCAACGTGGAAGCGCCTGGCCCTGGGGCCTCCTGCCTGCTCCCCACCCTCAGCCTGGGGCCTGGTGTTAGGAGAAAGGAATGTGGCTCCCACAGTTATCACAGACGCAGGTTCTCTGGAAGCACTGTGGACGGTCCTTCTAGCCTCAGGAGACCAGGATCACCCAGCAGGGCCTCAGGGCACAAGGGGGTTGCTGGGGGCCAAAGCAGGGAGAGAACCCCAGGCTGAGGGCCCCACAGGAGCTAAGGTCTGGAAGTGGGAATGTGGAGGCTGTCAGAGGGCCAGAGAGTGTCTGGTGGGGAAGGAGGAGCAGAGAAAAGGCTGGAACAGCCAGCCTGGAGGTGGATGCCTCAAATGCCACACTGAGACATGTAGACAGAGAAGTGACACAACCTCAGCTGGACTTTCCAGGAGGCCAGGAAAGCATGAGCAGGAGAAGAGGGGGAGGCCCCAGGAAGCCCAGGGAGAGAGATGAGGGAAGGGGGCAGGAGGGAGGGAAGGCCTGAGCCACCAGGAGTCTGGAAGCTTCCTACAGATCCAGTGGGGAGTGGCCTCCTCCATAGGGCCCAGCAGTGAGGAGCAGGATGGGGCAGGGGAGGGGCAGTTGGACTTACCTGCCCCTGCAGGGCTGGGGCCCCAGCACAGAGCTAGTAGGGCCACAAGGAGCAGCTCCTGGGTCAGTGTCATCTTCCTGGTCATCTCTGGTCAGCAGGTGGTGGGCACAGGTGTGTTCTGGACATGGGCAGTGCTGGGGTTCTCACTGCCCTGGAACTTTGTGTTTCTGCCCAGCTGGGGGCCAGGGCAGTTCCATCTCTTGGGCTCTTACGATTCCTCCCCCCCAGGACTCTGCCTCCTGTAGGCCTGCAGAAGAGGAGCTGTCAGCTGGGAGCTCCCCTGCCCCTCCCCCCAGTCCCAGGGCCGCAGCAGATGTCCTGGGAGGAGAACTCAGAGAGCTGGCCCAGATGCATGGCGCCCTGGGACAGTTCCCTCCCTGTAAGCCTCAGTCTCCTTGGGCCTGACCATAAGGAAGGTGGGCTCGATGGGCTTGATGGCCTTGAGGCAGTGGGTCCCCCCTCAAGGGGTGCATCATGTACCACCATTCAGAGCCCTGGAGATGAGAACCCTTGAGAGGAGGCCTGGTATGTGCCCTGTGCCAAGCTCCCTGTGGCCGTCTCACCCACATCTGCTTTGGAAAGGCACTGAGTGTTGAACGCCATGGGTGTGATCTCACACACACACACCCACACACAGTCGCATACACACACTCACACTCACACGCACACTCACACCCACACACACACTCTCATCCACACACACACTCTCATTCACACACTCACATGCACACACACACACACACACTCACACACACTCCGAGCCTGGTGCTCTCCCCACACTGCTCCATTTACCATCATTCCTCCCCCAACACCCGCTGCAGCCAGTTCCTCTTTCTCCGCAGAGCCTGGGGATTTCCTAATTTACACTTTGTCCAGCTCCGGGAAGTACCTGGGAGAGCAGAATAGAGAACCTGGCTCCTTCCCTTCTCTAAGACTGTTTGAAACTTCACTCAACACAAGCACAGGCACATGCGCGCACACACAGAAAACACATCCATAGACATGCCGGCTAGAAACAAACTCTCTTTTACCCAAGAGTGTACTCTAGGATGAAGGAGAGATCAGGAATTAATGTGAAGCGATGGAATATTCAATAAAAAGAAAAGCTAAGATAACTGGATAACAACATAAAAAAATTCAGCCTAAATCCCCATCTCATACATTCCCCAAATATCAGGGTAATGAAAAATTTAAATGTAAAAAGTTAAATCTTAGCAAACCATAGAATCGAATACCTTTGAACTATCCAAGCTTTAAAGCAGAAGAAATCAGAGTGACAAAGACTGACATAATACATAATGTGAAATGTTCTGGACGAGGGCACTTCAAAAAGTTCGTGGAAAAACAGAATTGAAAGGTAATATGAATCTTTCCACGAACTGTTTGAAGTGCTCTCATGGTTTATAAAACTAACCAAATCATAAAGCAAAGGACAAAGTGCAAAAGAATGTTTGTGCCAATGTCTTAATCCGTTAGGGCTGCTGTAACAAAATACCATATATGGGCAGCTTATAAACAACAGAAATTTATTTCTAACATTTCTGGAAGCTGGGAAGTCCAAGATCAAGGCACAGGCAGATTTGGTATCTGGTGAGCTCTCACTTCCTCGTGGACATCTCACTGTAACCTCACACGGCAAAAGGGGGAAGGGGCTCTCTGGCGCCTTTAATAAAAACACCCAATGTCTTCACTCTACACGCCCTCACATTGGTGATTAGGTTTCAACATGTGAGTTTGGGACACGAACACACAGACCATAGTAACCAAAATTATGGAGAATAGCTTACTATCTTTCACTGTAAAAGCTTAAAACAAATGAACGTCATCAAAGAACACAAACAGAAATTCACACAGGCACACAGAATTTATGTTAGTGGCTGACAATTTTTTTAATGCTTTCCATGAGCCAGGCACTATTCAAAGGGCTTTATAGATATCAATACATCTATGTACGGGTTACCATCAGAATCCCCACTTTATAGATGAGGAAACATGTGTAGGGATGTTAAGTAACTTGCTAAGGATCACACAGCTAGTAAGGAACAGGCTGGGACTGAAGCCCTTGGCAGGTTGACTCTAGACTCTGTACCCTTAACCATCATGCCAATAGTGGTTTTATTTCCCAATCATCAGTATCAAACATGTCTATTCTGACATATACTGACCCAACAGACACTTCTACAGACAGGCACAGATACAGCAAAAGTAAAAGAAAACTTTAAAACATCTAAATCGGCATCCTCAGAGAGATTTGAAAAATCATAACCATTTAAAAGAACAAACTGCTGTGCAAAGAACAAATAAATAGAATGCTTGGAATCTGAAGATATGAGATCCATAATTTTCTTTTTTAAATAACTCAGTAATGGGCCAAGTCATAGAATGGCCACCACAGTGATCATGTTACAAAGATAGATATTGAAGACAGAGCAAATTGGCAAGGAGATAGAAAATCTTAGAGAAAGGGTGAGACCTAGAAAAGAGCTGCCGGAGTTTCAACATCCAGAAGCAGAGGACAGATAGAACTGAGGGTAGGTTTGGCAGATAGTGTCAGCTACCTGGCTGTCCTCTTCTTCCTTGGCAACAGAAGCCCAGGTTTTATATTTCCTATACCCTTTTGCGGCTAGGTGTGGTTATGTGACTAAATGTTGTCCAAAGAGATATGAGTGGAAGCATGGTCTGTGTCTTTCAAAAAAGTCTGCTTAGAAGGAGTTGACTCAGGTGGAAGGGTCCATTTTTGCCCTTCTGCCTTTCCTCCTTTTTCCAGCCTGCAACTTGGATGTGATGACTGGAGCTCCAGCAGCCATTTTGGATCATAAGGTTATCTTGAGGCTGGAAGCCACGTGTGAGATGATGTGACAGAAAGAGGGGAAGCTGATTTCCTCTTGTCACTCTGAGCAACCATGCCAGCCTGAGGTTGCCCACCCCTGTACATCTTTTACTTGCGGGGAAAAGAAAATGCTATGTTGTTAAGCCACCGTTGTTTAGAGATCTTCCATGTGCCACCAAACAGATACAATTGGAAATAGAAGAAAACTTCATAGGGCTTTAAAGAAGACAACTAAGTGAAGAACAGGATTCCTTTTCTATTTCTTTTTTTTTTTTTTTTCGTGACCGGCGCTCAGCCAGGGAGTGCACCGGTCATTCTTATATAGGATCCGAACCCGCGGGCGGGAGCGTCGCTGCGCTGCTAGCGCAGCACGCTACTGAGTGCACCACGGGCTCAGCCCCTATTTCTTATTTTTTAAAGACAGTAAGGAAGACTTTATTTGAGGGGGACTACTACAGTGGAGTTTTGTAGCAGGGAAGAGAGGTCAAGCTTCACTCCCAAGATTCCTTTTTAATAGTGCCATACCCAGTTCACACTGGTGAACTCTCAGTCTCCCAAGAATAAAAGGGTAATCCTAGAAAAGCTTCCAGAAGGAAACAAACAGGTTACTTCCAATGGAACAGGGGTCAGATTGACAAGAGATTTCTCACAAATGACCCTAAACTTTAAATAGATAGTAAGACCTTGAAAATACCTAGAGAAAATAGGTTTAAACCTAGAATCACAAAAAGCCAAGTTTTCTTTGATGTTCAAAAGTTTTTCAGGTCTCTTCTGAAAAATTTGCTCTAGAATATATTTCAGGGAAAAGAAGTTTCAACAAAGAAAGATAGTATGCGATACTGGAGCAATATAGTTAGGTATAGTTACGTAAAGAATTGTTACTACATAAAGTAAAAATAAATAAATACAGGAGAACAATATTGAATGAAAACTGAGGTAATTTTAATGTAGGAATTGGGTGTGAGGTTTGGCATGGAGAGTGCAAGAGAACTGAAAAGTTCCTAAGGATCTTGTCTTATTTTGGAAGAGCATATACGTGCTAATTAAACTCAAATGCTGGTGGAAAATATAAGTTAAATACATCTGTTAAAAATGTAAGGGTTAAAGGTCACAAAGAATGAGGGCCAAGCATGGGGCAGAAGAGTGGAACAGAAGGGGTGGGCGGAGAGAGAAAGGGAGAGGGGGAAGGGAAGAGAAAACCAAATACTTTCTCACTTAAAATAAACATGCACATCAAAATCCCCAAGCTCATGGAGAAACTTAATAGTAGAAATGAAAACTGGAAAAAAAGAAAAAAGCAAAACACAAATTTACTGCAGACAAAACAATTTCATAGGACAATCAGACAAAGATTTTTGAAAGAAGACTGAATCATAACCAAGTAGAGAGTATTTCATGAATGGAAGGAGAGCCATTAAGAAAGCTACATATGATTAAAAGAAACATTAACACATTAAATGAAATAAAAAGGATGAGTTTATCTTGACAGATGTTCCTAAATATTTGATCGTACGCAAGTCATTCCCATTAAACAAATGAATAAATTAACCCTGGCAAGTGGACTTGGAGGAAATACTGGCATTTCTGAGCATCTATCAGAAACCTATGGCAATGTCACAGTCAAAGGGAAATGTCGGTGCCCTCTCGTCAAAAGCACAAACAGGAGAAGGCTCCCACTCTTGTCTTTGTCTCCAGCGGTCAACCCTGTCCCAAACGATCTCTAAATTCAATGCGATCTAAGTGAAGATGACAAAAGCATTTTTAATGGAATTGACAAACTGATTCTAAATTATAGCAAACCAAAGATGAGAGAGTTGTTCTATTAGCTAGAAAAATAATAAGAAATATAACTATAGATAAATAGTACAGGAAACAATAAGGAAAATAGCCAAGTCTATAGGATATTAGGAAGTTAGAGCGGAATTTCAAGTCACTGAGGAGAGGATGGGATGCACGCTCACAATTAATGATGTTTAGTCACTTAGATGACAGAGACTAAAAATCTAAAAGCCAAAACTAAAATAATGAAAGCATTAAAAATATTTCTGTAATCTTAGGAGTTGAACAAGACACCAAAACCAGAAGCCATAAAGTAAAAAATAATGACAGATTTGACTTATTAGCAATTAAACATTTTCGTATCACACAGGACACCTTAAATATGATAAAGAAAAAGATAAATGATCTTCTGGGATAATATATTTTCAACATATGTAAATGAATTATTAATACACTTAATAAATGAACCACTCCAAAAGTTAAGATGCAAAAGACAAAGAACACATCAGGAAATAGGCAAAGGACTTTATGTTTACCTTAAATGGAATCCAAATGGCCAATAAACATCTGGAAGATGCACAACCTCACCCATAACCAGGAAAAGAAAAATAACTGAGCAGCAATGAGATAATTTTCATCTATTAGATTGGACAAAATTAAAAGATTGATAATTTCCCTAAAGATTTTAAGTTGGCCTTTTTATGCACTGCTGTGGGTGTGTATGTTAGTTCAGCTACTCTGAGGATTATTTGACAATACCTATTAAAATTTTAAATGAGCAACCTCTTGCCCAGTAATTTTGCCTCTAGGAATCTAAACTATAGAAATATTTTCATGGGTGTAGAGAAAGTGGAAACAACCTTAATGTCTATCAATATGGGATTGGGTAAACTGTGGTGTACCCAGCTAATGCCTCCTATTTCTTAGGATTAATGAGTTAAATCTGTATGTGTTATTGTGGAAAGTTTTCCAAAATGTAATATTAAGTGAAAAAATAAGTCATAGAACAATATGTATATTATAATCCCATTTCTGTAAAAAGAAAAACTATATACTTGTATTATGCTTAGACAATGTTCTGGAAGGATACATGTGGTAAAGAGACTGGGATGTGGGACTAGGGGATAGAGATGTCTAGGACTTTTTTGTGCTACATAATTCTGGATTATTCTAATTTTTAATAAAGCAGGTATCCATGTATTTACTTCTTTAACATTAAATACATTCATTAAACAACTCATGGGGGCTGGCCAGCTACCTCAGTGGGTTAGAGCTCAGCCTTCTAACATCAGGGTCACGGGACTGGATCTCTGTACCAGACAGCCATCAAAACAAACAAACAAACAAACAAACAAACAAACAAACAAACAAAAACTCCTGTAGTATATTTACTTATATTGGCATAATATAAGTAGAACTGGTGAATGAAAAAAAGAGTGACCAAAAGCTAACTGGAAAGATTTACCCATTGTATAATTTGGGAGGTCGGTCTTCTAGCTCAGGTTTACTCATTATATAATTTAGGAGGTTGGTTAGAGCATGGTGCTGATAACATAGGGGTCCAGGGTTCAATCCCTGGACCTGCCAGCCGCCAAAAGAAAAACAAAAATTAGAAAGCAGAAGACATGGTAGAAAAAATTAGACTCTGGTTACCAAAATTATAACAGCAGGGCCTTTGAAGATTAAAAATGGCACACCTGCAACTTGTCACTGGAGCCAGTCTGGCGAGACTCCACAGTTCATACCCCCATTCAGACCCAGTGAAACCCTGCCCTCTCATCCACAGGGTGAGCACACACACCTGCACACATCTGTACCCACCCGCGTACACCCTGAAGCAGACCCCCGTAGGTGCCCAGCCACCCTGCCAACACACCTGGGTACAGAACGCACATACCTGGACCCAAACCCAAATAGCAACAGCGAGAGAATGAGATTGCTGGGTAATGTCCTGTATATCTCCGAACAAGGGGCTGGGCCCTTCTCAAGTTCAAATGGAGCTTCCCAAGCTTCACCAAGGTCGGGGCCCCAGTACAGCAAGGTTCCAGGTTTCATCCTCTCCCCTTAGTCTCTCTGCACCCCTGTATCCCTACAGATACTCTCTCTCTCTCTCTCTCTCTAAACCAGGATGTCAGGGACCATCTGCACTCCTTCCCTGGATGAGCAGACAGAAGCCCAGGACAGGGAGGGGATGCTCTCACTGTTACTGACACCTCAGTGACAAAGCAAAGATAGACAGGACACAACTGCTTGACTCCCAGGCTCTCTCCAGCCCCCTAGGTGTCCTCTCTGCCAGGACAACTAGATCCTGCTGATGAGGCAGGTCCCCTCTGAATGTCACCTCTAAAGTCCTCACATAACACCCAAGCAGGTCGGCACCCCGGCTGTCTTCCCACCCACTGGCTGCCCGAGAAGTCTGGGCTCAGGTCTTCCCAAGAGGCCAAGCCCTAACCTCCAAGTCCCCAGAGCACTGCTGCCCACACAACACCCCCTCCCGGGATCCCCCTGCCCTTTTCCCGACTGGACTTCACACACTTCTCCCTGCTTCAACCCCTGCTCCAACTCTTCAGCCCTGTCCCTGAAAGCCAGGCCATACCTGAATGCAGTGGGACAGACCAGCCTTCTTCTGAAGCCTCTACCAGCAGTGAGCCTTGTGTGCTTCCTAATTAAGTTAGGAAACAGAGAAGCAGAAAGAGGAAGTGATGCCGGGCCAGGCCTGTTTGTGCACAGATGACTCTTCACAAGCATCACCGGCTTCTTAGAACTGTGGACATGACATTGCTCTGCTGATAGAGCATGTGATTTTTATTTCTGCCAGAAGGATTTCTACCCCACTTCATGTCCCTGTAAACTCCTATGCATCCTTCAAGCCTCAGCTCAAACACGGCTGCCTCCACGCAGCCTTCCCTGACTCCACCGTGGGAACACAGAGGATGGTGGCTGTGGCCCATAGCCACACAGGCCTGGGCTGGACGCCCAAGTTCACTAATTCCTACAGTGTGACTGGGAGCAAATCCCACTTCTCCAAGCCTTGGGACCCCACTTGTTACTTTCACAGAAGCACCTACAATCCTGGGAGGGCTGTCAAGGGAATCCAGTGAGATGCTGCATCGGAAGACCTTAGGGTACATGAGGACCCCAACAAGTAGTAGCCAGTAGCATTTCGATTCCCCGGTGTCTTCTTTTGCCTTGCCCCCAGGCTGTCCCATAGTCATGCCCGTTCATGCCGTCCTTCCTCCAGCACTGTCTTCAGGGCTCACTTGTGTCTGGCTCAAATCTTTCTCCCCAAGCCCCAGCATATGGCCTGGCACAGAGGAGGCCCTTAGTGACTGCCTGTAGAATGAATGAATGAATGATTCACACAGCAAGGCTGGTGCGGTTAAGGCAAGGTGAGTGAGGCATTCCTTCAGGTGCAAAATTTAAGGAGGCATCCAAAAACTCAGTGATCAAAATAAATAATATTTGAATGCAATACGGCAAAAATCAAAATTTATGCAAAAAATATCCGTGGTGAACAAAATGCCAAAAATTTTCAACAAAGACAGGATCAGTCACAGTGCCTTGTTGAACCACACTGGAGTCTGAGGCAAAAGGAAATGCAGTCACCTTTTTCCTGTGAAGGGAGAGAAGACGCCTCCCAGGGGACAGGGAGCAGTGGCGGGGGCGGGAACCTGCTTCCACACCACTGGCCTTCAGGCTTGATTGTTCTTTGCTTTCCTCCAGCCAGGAAGGGCAGGGCTGGCCAGGAATAGTTTACAATGCCCCACCCTGGCGGACAAAGCCCAGGCTAGAGGGCAGCGTGGTGGCTGTGGGACCCGGAGCTCTCTCCCGCACTCCTGACCAGCGTGACGTCCCTTCCTGGTGTGGAGGTCGTGCAGGGGGTGATCCAGGGTTAGAGAGGATGGAGTTGAAGTGATGTCCTGGCCTTTCTTCTCTCCCTCCCACTCGGCCTGTCTTCCCTGAGCAACTCAGGGCTGAGGGCTGGGAACCCGGGAAGGGGCCGTGCGCAGGCCTGGCCACTCTGTGCTCACTTGGGAGGAGAATACTCAGTCTGGAGGTCAAGGTGGGGCCATGTTTTCTCCCTGTCTGCTTGCCGGTCATTGGGCTGGAGCATGAGGGCCTGACAAGACCAACCCGGGCTTGGGGCTCTCCAGGGGTGCAGGAGATTTCTGCTGCCTGGGGGCTTGAGACATTCCATCATGTGGCCTCAGGGAAAAGTCTAACATTCCACTACCCACCAAGAAAGGACAAGAAACCCCCACCAGTGAGGGCTCCAGCTCGTGGTTAAAGACCTATGTGTGGTTTCCCCGGCCTGGCCATCGGCAATCTCAAAGGCTTTCCCCGGCAGGCCTCACGGAGGAGGGCTGCTGTCCCCACAGCAGACCTGCAGTGCAGGTGCACCCCGCGGGCTCTGAGGTCCCCCTGGGCACGCCTCCTCGCCTGTACTCCTGGTCTCCACCTGCCGCCCTCGGCTGGGGTCTGCATCACACACCTCTCCAAGGCCTCCTCGTGGGGACGGAGGGGACACCTTGAAGAACCTTCCCCCTTCTGACCCAGTGCCCAGGACTTATCCACTCCTGCCCTCTTCTTTCTTACGGCAGAACTGCAGAGCTGTTGTTCGGGCTGCTGCAGGTCTGCATAGATGCACCTGCCACCGCACCTGCCATCCATGCAGGAAGATGCAGCAGGAGGCGGTGCTCTCTCTGGTTTTAGCCTTTTGCTTACAGCATGACAATGAGTGACACAGGCTTGCCCCGACACTGGGCAACCCAGTGCTCCCTTCCCGCTCAGCTGAGCTCCCCGTGACCATGATGCCCTTTCCTCAGGTGGACAATGGTGCACCTCTGCCCTGGGCTCCCTGTGTGGCCCGGACTCAGCAGGAAGCTGGCTTGAGAATGGAGTATCAGAACTTCACAATGCTCACCTTCTAAAAATAAAATTGTTGGGCTGGCCAGTTAGCTCACTTGGTTAGTGCACAGTGTTATAACACCAAGGTCAAGGGTTCAGATCCCTGTACCAGTAAGGTGCCAATAAATAAATAAATAAATAAATAAATAAATAAATAAATAATCGTCAATGACAAAAACCAACAAACAAGCAACAACAATGACTTCATCTGATGGTCCTTTGATGTGGGGGTGAAATCCCACAAGTGGAGATTGGGGGGTGTGGTCCTTTGATGCAAGGGTGAGATCCCACAAGGGGAGATTGGGGGGTGTGGTCCTTTGATGTGGGGGTGAGATCCCACAAGAGGAGATTGGGGGGTGTGGTCACCCACAAAATGGTCTGATGAGAGGGGTGGAGAATGCAGGTCCCCTCAGGTTCCCAGGAGGCTTGCTTTACTCAGCTGTCTGAATCTTGGACGATTGCCTTGAATGTCATGAAGCTGGGCTCCTGTCTGCCTGGGACTAAAGATTTCCTCATGTAATTAAAAAATAAATGCTCTACTGTATTTGCATTTAACATTGTTTACATTTACATACTGTACAGTGCAAAAGTCTCAAGTGTACAGTGCAGTGAATATTTATACATCTATATGCCTGCATAACCACCACCAAATCAAGATATAGAACATTCCCAGGCCTCAGAAGCCTCTTTAGTGTCCTCTCCTAGTCACTTCGCTATCTCTCAAAGGTAACCTCTACTATGATCTTTCTCACTGTAAATTAGTTTTTCCTGCTTTTAAAAAAAATTGCTGGAAAATATACAAAACATGAAATTTGCCGTTTTTACCATTACGTGTAAGTTGAGTGGCATTAAGTGCATTCACACTGTTGTGCAACCATCACCACCACCCATCTCCAGATTTTCGTCATCCCAAACTGAAACTCTGTCCCCGTTAAACACTAACTCCTCATTCCCACCTCCTCCAGCCCCCTGGCAACCACCATTCTACTTTCTGTCTCTGTGAATTTGACTATTCTAGGTACCTCATATAAATGGAATCGTACAGTATTTGTCCTTTTGTGTCTTGCTTATTTCACCGAGCACAATGTTTTCAAGCTTCCATCACGTTGTATTATGTTTTAGAATTTCCTTCCTTTTGAAGGCTGAATGATATCCCATTGTGTGTATAGACCACATTTGTCTGGCGATGGATGCTTGGGTTGTTTCCACCTTTTGACTATTGTGATAATGCTGCTGTGAGCATTGGTCTACATATCTGTTCAAGTCCCTGCTCTCACTTCTTTTGGGTGTGTACCCAGAAGTGGAATTGCTGAGCATATGGTAATTCGATGCTTAAATTTTTGAAGAACCGCCAGACTGAGTTTTGCACTTCACTTGTATGGAATCCCTTTATACTTGGCTGTTTCTTAAATGCTTCAATTAAACAAACTGACAGGAGAAGGCTTTCTGATACCAGGATTATCCATGAGCCTGCTCTGTTCTGCTTATCTGTTTTAACTCAGCTACGTCACCGGTGATGCCATATCTGATGCTCACATCCTGCCTGATTCTCCAGAGATACCTGCAACTTCCGAGGTTGTGTTAAAAATGTGGATGAAGTGACAGAGTCAATGATTAAATAACAGAGGAAAGCAAAAACCTTAGGCTCTTATCTCCCTGATATCAATCAAAATAAAAAAACTAGTTAAGAAAATCAAACAAAAATGTAACAGTAGCAACCAAAGCAACCAGCCATGGAAACGGAAGTGATCTTTTGCTCTGTTTTACAGAGTGGACGTGAGGAAGAGGCTGGTGGGCCCCGCACAAGGCATGCGTCCCCCGCTTCTGTTGGAAGCAATATTGAGAAAGAAGGCGAGTCAGCAACATCCTGACAGAAAGAAGTTCCCCTCAGTGTGACGAGGAGCTGGGGAAGGGGCTGAGTAGGTAGGCCCGCAAAAATCTGAGGAAAGGCCGTCCAGGCCCCTGCATGGAATTTAAAAATGATTAGGCCCGCCTCAGCTTCTCCCAGGAACTTTCCACAGTGTGTGAGTGCCCAAAGACAATGGAAGATTATTTCAGTTGTTGTGATGAGGTAGATAGTCTGAGGGTCTCTCTCACTGCAAAACGCCTAGATCTTGGAAAAACATAGCCTTTAAATGCATTGCCCCTAAAATGAAGGGAAGGAATTCTCTAAGGCTTCACTCCCCTCCCCCCGCCCTTTCCAACAAAACCAAAACCAAAAATAAAATAAACAAAAATAGCTGAAACCTGAATATTAAGCAAACAGGAAATGACACCAAATTTGGTATCAGTGTGAATGCTGATGACCAGCTCTGACCATCTGAAATTGAAGCCTTGGGCTCTCAGCAACGTGGGACAGCTGAGCTTGAGATGCTCACTGTAAACTCTAGGGGAGACCTAAATGGATTCCAGTTGGTATAAGTCCTCCCTCCTGGAAGAAACAAATGCAGATGTCTCTGGAGGAAAGCATTCTCGGTGGAAGCCCCCAGGCTTCCCATATGCGGGTACTTCATAAAGTTCACAGAAAAAATAGAATTAAAAGAGAATGCGAATCTTTCCATGAACTTTTTGAAGACCCCAATATGTAAGCTCACCATGAACAGTAACCAGACTCACAAGGAAACAAGCCACCATAGTGAGAGTAATCAGAAACAACAAAAAATAGGTGTAGATCCCCAAGAAGCAAATACATCGGAATAATCAGATATTGGATAGAAAGTATAGCTGTAAGACAGAGAGAAAATTTGTAGCCACTCTCTCTCTCCTAATCTTTTCCCTCTTTTCTTTCTTCCTTTCTTTCCCTCATATAAAAAGTCTGAATGTATGCAGAATGGTGGGTGTTGGTGGCTGGAAAGAAAATTCCAGAGATAATAGTGGAGCCCTCATAAGAGATGCTACATCACCGATGCCCTGGATGGCACAGAGGCAAAGATACCCAGACCCTGAGTGATTCAGAAAAATGACTCAGGACACCAGGTTTCAAATGTGAAGAAGTCTCAGGAACATGTCAACCCATTCATCCGGCCTATCCTTTCCTTTTTCATGTAATCAATAGTGTGGTAGGGGACAGAAATCTGCATTAAAATACATCTAAAAGAGATCTCTGAGTATTAAACATTCTAAGTGAAAAGAATCACTTCGTCAGGGTTTTTCCCCTCAGTGGTATATAAAATAATGTGTCTTACAATTGACATCTTAGAGTCTAGGAAACCCAGTAAAATATTGGCAAGAACACGACACCCACCATGAGCAAGGACCGAGCGTTTATGCTACATGCAGACCCCGGATCCAGGGTTTCACTTTCTCTTTTATTCCTCACAGTATCCTTTAGGTGGCCATTACCATCTTCCCCTCACAGAGGAAGAAACTGAGGCACAGAAAGTAAGATAAATCCTCAAAAGTAGCATAACTAGTATATGGTAACATTGAATTGTTTTCCTTTTTATTCTGAAACTGTTTCAAACAACAGAAAGTATTAAGAGCAGAATAAAAACTCTCACACACCCTTCATGTGGAAACCCCCCTGGAGTTTCACTAACTGTCTCAGTCATGTCTTTCCCAGCAAGGGTCCAGGCCACGGTGGGCTTGCTCGCCACCACTGCGTGGTCACTGCCCTCAGGCCTCTGGGCAGACGGAGCCAGGAAAGAAATGAATGAATGCACGTATTTACAGCTACAGTCATTTCTGGATCTATCATTTTGAAAACCACGTGCTCACACTGGTACTGCCAAGTCCGATCCAACGCCACAGGGTTCATCTGAGCTTTCCTGCTGTCTGTGTCTGCACCTCCCTTCTTGGCCGTTGTCAGTGTATTTACTCGGTGGCTCATTCCCCACCTCCATGTAGCCCACCTCCCTTCTAGGCTTCTGCCCTGACCTGCTCTGACACCCTTGGTTACGGGTTGAACTGTGTCCCCCAAGAAGATATGCTGAGGTCCTAACCCCCAAAACCTCAGAATATAACCTTATTTGGAAACAGGGTCTTTTTACAGAAAGAAGTTGAAATAAGGTCTTTAGGGTAGGCCCTAATCCAGTATGACTGCTGTCCTTATAAAGAGGAAAATTTGGATACAAAGGCCAGCAGCTGTAGAGGGAACACGATGTGAAGACACACGGGGAGAAGATGACCGTGTGACTTAAGCGTCGAATCTGGGAGGCGAGGACTGCCAGGGACTGCTGGCCAACACCAGGAGCTGGACGAGGCAAGGATGGATTCTCCTCTGGAGCCATCAGGAAGAGCATGGCCCTGCCAAACACCTTGATTTTGGACTTCTGAGATTTTGGACCATGAGATAATACATTTCTGTTGCTTTAAGCCACCAGTTTTTGGTGCTCTGTGATGACACCCCTAGGAAACTGATACACCCTTCTTGTTTGAGTCCTGGCTGTCTCCCGGTCCTTATCAGGCCTGCCTAGCGACTTTGACTGAAAAGGAAGCGAGGGAGTCTGGGACGGGAATTTGAATATAGACTCTCCTGTATCTAAAGGCCATGTTCTTAATTTTTCTGCTCTTTTTATAGACTAATAAGAGAGACCAAAATAAGTCTATTAGCAAGCAGATCTTAATAAGTTCTATAGCAGGTATTGGTACACTGTGGCCTATAGGCAGTTGCAGCCTGTTTTTGTACAGCTCATGAGCTAAAATATGGTTTCTAAATCTACTTTATAAAATTTATTTATTATTATTATTATTACACTCTAAGATGTTGTTGTGGAGCAGTTGGAGTACGGGGGAGAGAGGAAGGGAGGGGGGTTAGGATGGGAGGATGAGGAAGTGGGAGGGAGGCACGGTTGAGGCCGTGTCCCCCTCATTCAGGCTGAGGAGCCCAGGGGGCTTCTGGAGGTGGCTCGGTCATGGCTGGGATGGATGTGGATGTCAGGGGGCGTGGCTGAGGCCCTTGGCCCCTCAAGCCAAGGCTTGGGAGCCCAGGGTGCTTCCAGTGGTGGCCTGGTGGCTGTCGCTGAGCTGGATGCAGATGTTGGGGGAGTGTGGCTGAGGCCCTTGGCCCCCAACTGCCCTAGCTCAAGAGCCCAGGGAGCATCCAGTGGTGGCTCGGTGGTTGTCGCTGGGCTGGTTGTGGATGTCAGGGGAGTGTGGTGTGGCTGAGGCCCTCGGTCCCCCACAACTTCAGCTCAGGAGCTGTGGGTGCTTCCAGCAGCAGCTCAGTGGTCATCACTGGGCTGGTTGCAGACATTAGGAGGGTATGGATGAGGCTCTCAGGCCCTCACCTGAGCTTGGGAGCCTGGGGTCTAAATCTATAAATGGAAAAAAATCAGGGCTGGCCCGTAGCTTGCTTGGGAGAGTGTGGTGCTGATAACACCAAGACCACGGGTTCGGATCCCTATATAGGGATGGCTGGTCAGCTCACTTGGGATAGTGTGGTGCTGACAACACCAAGCCAAGGATTAAGATCCCCTTACCAGTCATCTTTTTAAATAAATAAGTAAATAAATAAATAAATGGAAAAAAATCAAAATAAGAATATTTTATGACATGTGGAAATTATATAAAGTTCAAATTTCAGACTGACTATAGAGTTTCATTGGAACACAGCTACGTTCATTCGTGTTTTCAGTGTGGCTGCACATGTTTTTGCACTGCAATGGGATAGTCAAGCAATTGAAATGGAGACTGTATGGCCTGCAAAGCCATATTTACTATCTGGCCCTTTGTAGAAAGTTTGCCAGCCCTGTTCTAGAGTAGGCATTCAAACAGCATCCTATTAGATTATGAGGAAAAGAGAGATGACTCCCACCTAGGGAGGCAAGAGATGACTTCCAGGAGCAGTGACGTTGGGACTGGGAAGGAGGATATAAAATTTTGATATTCATGAATTTATCCATCCATTCAAAGAGCACTGAGCATGTGCTATGTGCTAAGCAATGGGATATAAAGATGACCATGGAATTTACAGTTTAGAAGGGCGATGCCTGGACCTGTCTCTCCTATGCACCAAGAGGACCCACTCACAGTGGAAGCACGCAGAAGCCAGAGACTCATTTCCTGAGAGGTCAGAGGAGGATCCACAGAGGAGGTGTCCCTGGACCTAGACCTTGGAATTGATGGAGGCTCTTGCCAGGCGGAGGAAGAGGAATATCTGGGTAGCCTTCTCGGCAGTGGTAGCTTTTGCCCTTGGACTCATCATCCCTAGGGTCTACTCACTGACCTGGCTAGCTGAGAGGGACACCAGGCAGTCAAGAGGGCCTCTCATAGGACTGGGCTGAAACCCCACTTCCAGGCTCACAGGCAACAAGTGGCACCCCAAGGTCACAGCTACTTAGTGGCTGAGTTGAGGCCAGCTTTACCTCTTGTGGCCTCAGTAAGGGATCCCAAGAGTAAATATGGGGTCCTGAGATTTTTGTACCCTTATTTTCCCCTGTGCACTCCAGCCCCTGGGACTTTGAGAAGAAAGATGACCAAAGGAGGCTCAATATTGCTTCATATTTTTGGGAAATTCAGTGAGATCCTGCCCCTACATTCCCTCGAGTCTCTGCAGAGCCCCTGTTTTAGCATCTTCCGTGTTCTATGTGGTTGCTGGCGCTTCTACCTCCCTTGCTAGCCTGACAGCTGATCAGGAGTAGGGACCACACCGTTTACTTATTTCCCCCAATGCTGAGGAGCTCTAGATGCTCAATGTCTGTTGAATAGACTAGAATGTAGTTGAACTGAATGAAGTGGACAGGATGAGATTGTATCAAATAGGAAAGACAACAAAAGATGATTTCAGCAGGACACATGTGGCCTCCCTACAACAATCTCAAAAGTTGCAGATTCTTCCAATAGTCCTTTTGGGGGTAAGTACTGAATTCTCTTTGTGGGTCTTGTCTGGAAAGTTATCTACAGTCATCCTTTTTTTTTTTTTTTTTTTTCAATTTTATGGTATCTAAGTGAACTTCCTTCTTCTTTCTTGAGCAACTGCAACTGTCAAAACCTTAATTTATTATCTCCCCAGCACAGTCAGCCCCTGTCCTGAAGGTCCCTTCACAAGCAATTTACATTCAGCCCCTCTGGCCTCTTACCTTCCCACCTGCTGTCAGATCTGGATTGTGATGATCTGTTCTGGCAAAACTCAGACTTCTGTCACTTCCTACCTGTCCCTTCTGCCACTCTCTATCCAGACCTTAATTGCATCTCCAAGAGATTCCTATTGGATGGCCTGCTCTTCCTCTCAGTGCCAGCTCTTCCTCACAGGGCTGCCATGTCACACACCTCCAAGAGGTGCCACTCATGTTGTGTTCTATGGGACTGGGAATGGTGTCTCCTGAGTTGTGCAACACAGTGACCCTGAGTGGTCACCAGAGTAAGCAATCACTCCTATGCACAGAGAAACCATCATGGCACTGACTCTGAGCCCCTCACAGTTATTTAAGACACTCCCAGCTCTCTCTGAGCCTCATGTCTCACCACTCACAACTTGCCCGAACCAGTTCATTCTCTCCAAGCTTGCTCTGAAACTCATCTTTTCTAACACCTTGTGTCATTAGTTCCTGCTTCTCTCTCCTATATTTTCACACTGGAGAGTTTGCCTCACCCATAAACATAATCAGACTGCAGCCAAAAAAAGATACAAAAAGATACAAAGCAAATAATATTTTGGAAGGTGAGTCTAAATGCAATGGAAAAAGGAGGTAGAGCCATTAAGGGGATTGGGTGGGGGAGGAGGGTAGGGCAGGTCACAGCTTGGAATGGGGTGGTCAGGGTCAGCCTCATGGGGCAGAAGGGACACTTGGATTTCTAAAGGGCCCTGTCTACATTCATTGTCATCATTTCTCACCTCCCACTTACTCCTCAACCCAGTGAAACCTGCTGCACACACCCTGATTTGACAAGGCCAACAAGCACCCCCTTTTTGCCCAAGCCAGGGGTCACCATCAGGGCTGCTGCAGTAGAGTCTGGCACTGTTGGTAGTCACTGCTTGACTCCTGTTTGTGCCTTGGGATCCATGACACCACCTTTTTCCTGCTCTATTTCTTCACAGGCTCCTTTGTCATCTCTTCTTTCTCGGCCCATCCCTCAAGTGATGGTGTTTCGGAGGACTCATACGTGTCCATCTCAGGTTGCATTTCCCCTAGAGAGTTCCACCTGCATACACGCAGCGAAACCCAGATCTCTGTTCCTAGCCCTGACCTCTGGAGAGGTCTACAGGGGACCCCGCCCTCCTGCTGCTAACTTGCTCTGTATAACTAAGTTTTGGGAACCTGGCGTGTCCCCTGGCAGGGCAGGAAGAAGGTGGTGGAAGGTTTGGGTTAGAGACTGAGGTCTGGGATAAGAGGAGGAATAGGACAAGGCTTGTGGTGGGTTAAGGAGACCCTGGAGATATGGTCCTAAGTGAAGCCCAGGAGAGAGACAGCCGGTGAGAGCTCCTTGGGGTGGGAATGCTCCATTTTTGGTAGTGATGCCCTGTTCCATGTGGACACACCCCTGGAACTGTGGTAAGGGCAGGCTGCCTGATTTCCCTTTACCCCAGCACAGGGTGGTAGGAGACAGAGCTCTTGCCTCTGCCTGTGCCTGGGCTCCTGCTTCCTGCTGGCTCCCTCCAGGCAGCCGTGCTGATAGGAGGAACAGGCAGGCCAAGGTGGACATGCAACCACGTGACATGTCACAAACACCTGGGTTCTCGATGTGGTTGAGACCCTGAGTTGCCCCGCACGGTACTGCTGTGTGTGCAGACTCTGGGTCTGGAAGATAACAAACTCCTTGTGGCTTGGCTACTTTCGGTGGTGTTTTGGTTGCTTGCAGCTGACAGTTCCCTGACCACTGCAGCCTTTTACATGCTATAGATTCTGTTCCCCTTTGCGATGTCCTTTGTCTGCTCCACAAACCCTCCTGAGTATTCCCCCAAGGGGATGCCAACCAGGCTCTTGCTACTCAAAGTGCAGTCCCTGGGCCAGAAGCAGCAGCAGCACCTGCCTCTTGTTGGAGAAGCAGAGTCTCAGGCCTCACTGAAGACCAGTGAACTAGAATCCACACTTTAACAAGACCCTCAGGTGATGAGAGTGCACATGACAGTGGGAGGAACACTGAATGAAGCCACGTCCTGTCTCATCTTGAACTGCTGGTTCTTTCTTCTGCATTTGATTTTTCTCATTATAATGTCATCACCATGGGCAGTCGGGGCAGCCAGCACAGAGCATGTGCCTTGACCGAGACTCTTCACTCTACCTGGCCCATCTCCCCTAGCTCCTGAGGATCCTCAGTTATTGCTTGTTTCGTGGCCACATTTTGTCCTTTTTTTCTCCCCCCACACAAGATCTGACTGCCCTGCAGACACATTTACCTACTTTACTTAAACTACTGAATCTACCTATTTAACTCCTTGATGCTTTTCCTTCCTCTCATATCGTAGATCACCCCCTTAGATCAATATCCCTTGCCTGCCCCACCATTTAGGTGATTCCTGTCCAGTGCTCATCAATGACCCTCTCTGTGAGCTCAGACCTCCAGCAGTCCTGCCCCCAACCCCAGCCTTGCATGAAGGATGCTGTGAGCATTACCGTCGGCCAGCATCCACTCAAGGGCCACTTTTGAAAACTCCAAAGCTTTGGTATCTTTTTCCTGCGTTATTTTTATGACATTTCTATAATCCTGAAGAGATTCTAGTATCTGAAGTTTCTCAGGCATTCAGTTATTTTGCATGATGTCTGATCTGACCAGCAATAAAGGTTGCAGTGAAGGATTAGCTATGATCATAACTGTCTTATAATCGACAAAAAGTGGGAATTTTCTGTTCTGTGCAGGCAGCTAGGAAGTTACAGGAAGTAACTGTCCATCTGAAGGAATTTGTCATCTTTAACTTGATCAGTTAGTATGTCCAGCTGACAACCCAGCTAGTACTTCCCAAGACGGGCAGCGTCACATACCTTCCATTTACTTTGAATATGATCCCAAATATCCACTTAGAGGCTTTTTCCCTCCAAGGACAGAGCACCAGATTGCAAATTGGTCTTCCCCCCACAGCCCATCCTGGGAAGCCGTGCAGTGTCCTATGCAGGCACGGACAACAGTCCTGGGCTTCCATGTCTCCAGAAACAGACATGAAGCAAACTCTCTCTCCTCTCAAGAAAATGAATAGGGCGGTGGGTAGAGGGGCGGAGAGGTAGAAGGACAATAACCAGATGGGTTACGTGAACTTTTCCACATTTTTACTGTGGGATGTACTACTTTTACAATCATTTTTAAAAATATAAAAATTTACAAAAATACATTTGAGAAAGTGGGAGGAGCTGGGATGGAGCCCAGAGAGGGAGAAGAGAAAGGAGTGGGGACATTCCAGATCCCAGGGACATTGGGGCCACGGGAAGGACTTGGGGCTTTATTCCCTGGGCACTGAGAAGCTATGAGAGGTTCAGGCAGAAAGTAATAGGCTCAGATTTGCTTTCTGTAGAGATGACTCCAGCCGCTGTGCTGAGAACAGACCATGGTAGGGAGATTACCGTGCAGACAGTTACCAGGTAGAAGGCGATGCTGGTTGGGACTTTGGTGGTGACAATGGGGGAAAAGTTGAGTGGATTCTATACATATTTAAGGGACAAAATCACAGGATCTGGCAATTACGTTGTCCAGGGCCTAAAGGAGCTGGGAAGGGTGGCCCCCATGCATTTCTTCCCACAGCTGAGTGGGTGGGTGGAGAGCAGGTGCAGGTTTGGGGGAGACGAGGATCCAGGATGTGGGAAAGGGAACGGTTTCCTGGTAGCGAAAGCAGGTCTGACATCCTGGGACTGGAGAACCATTTTGTGTTTCCAGCCCCTGTGATTCCCCCCCGTCCCCACCCCGCTGATGGACCAACTCAATGGCTTCGCCCTGGACCTCTAGCTCTTCCAAGGTGAGAAGAGTGTGCACACACCTCCTCACCGGCAGGAGCATCCTGAGCCCAAAATGGGGAACCTTAGAGGAGGCTCAAACCTCCGCCCCCCCGAAACCACCTGCTGTGTTTCAAAGGGCAGGCCAAGGTGGTGAAGGAGATACCAGAAACCAAGCTGTGCAGCTGCAGTCATGTGGAAAATAAGAGCCTGTCGTGGTCTGATCTCTGCAGAGACTGATAAAACAACTACTCTCAAGTGAGAAGCTACAGGAAAATCCCTGCCCAGGGAATGCCACTCCCTTCTTAGAGAAGCAGCTGCTGCACAAGGTCTCTGGGTGGGAGATCTCAGAGCTAAGGGTCTTGGGGCAATTACTAGTGGCAAGAAGTCATCGCCCAAGGGGGAGGAGTGTCCCCACTCCAGGCTGATTACAGTGACAGGAAAGCAGGGTTGTTCTGAGGAGCAGGCTGTCAGCAGAGAGCTGGGCCCCCAGCCTGAGGGTCCAGGAGCCCCAGGTACAGGAGCGAGCTGAGGTGGCAGAGCAAGCTTTTTGGACAGGGCACCCAGCATGGGAAGGAATGTAGAAATTCAGCTGTCAGGTGTAAGAAACAAGGCTGGCCCCAGGAATGAGCACAGAGGCTTGAGCATGGCCCAGTGGATCCCTCCTGTCGTGGGTCAGGGCTGGGCCCAGGACTGAGGATGGACCCGAGCTGCTAGCTGGGGGTTGAAGGGACAGGCAGTTCAGCCATGGGGACAAGAGGGCCAGGGGCAGGAGCCAGGTGGATTATCACCGAGAACGCTGCTCTGTGGGGGCAAAGGCTGTGCTCCAGGCAAAAATGCAGGGCCCCTGTGGGGCGTCCTGGGGAGAGGACTAGACAGGCGGTTCCTGGGGGTGTGGCTCGAGGCACGAAGCTGCCTCTGACTGAGGATGGAGTTGCCATGGAGAGGCCGGGAGAGGCAGGTGTGGAGTCCTGGGCCCGGAGAGGGTAGGCTGGGCTGGGGCCCTACACAGCTGTGGAGAGCCTGGGGCAGGCCCAGGTCCTGATCGAGAGGCTGACAGAGGGTACAGGAGGGAGTTCAAGGCTCACATGGCCCCAGTCCCTGTCCCAGGAATTCCCACTCCATCCTCCAAGGGCAGGGACCTGTCCAGGGCTCATGGCCTGCTCAGACTCTGTTCCTAATCTCAAATGCATCTTCCCTGAGGTCTTCATGAGACCTACTTCTCTCTAGGCTGTGGTTTTGGCCAGAGCTCTAGAGGCTGTTTCTCCATCTGTTGCATAATTTGATTCCTTCAAAGTGATAGTTTCTTGAGTACTGTGAGGAAGTGGTAAGCATGTGTCTTGGGGTGATTAGCAAGGGTATGGAGAAGCTGGCTGGACACATGAGGTCACTCACACCAGATAGACTCAGATGATGGGGCAAGGAGAAGTCGAGGTTTGGAGAGGAGGTAGATGAGGGGAGCTGAGTAGATTCCAATTGTGTGGGACCCTCAGCCCTGGGATCCAAGGCCATCGGGGCCTCCCCGCTGGGAGCTGCCCCAGGGACTTGACCTCAGGATTGCTTCTTTCTTCCAGCATGGCCATTCCATGCAGTTGGTCCTCCTGTAGGCTCCAGAAACTCTCCACAACACCAGCCTCTTTTCAAGAGGCCACTTGCTCTGCAGCCTCAAGGGTTCCTCCTTCCCAGCTGAGGCAGGATGTCTCGAAACAGCTATTTAAGGGCATCTATATTCCTAGGATTTTTGTTTGCCTAGTGATCACAAGAGAAAATCTGGTGGGGTAAGAAATCTGGTTGATTAAGGGAAGTCACAAAGGTTCTAGAACTGTGTACAGGGCCAGGGACCCTGCCCTTACTCTGCACAGAATGGCCAGTGGTGCACAGTGATGCCAACTCTGCTTTGATGGCCTTGGGGGAGACGCCCATCCTTTTATTTCCAGGAGGATGAACCCCTTCACCCACAATGCTCCCTAAGAGAGTGAACCTCTGAGAAGGACTTCACTCTCCACTTGGCATCAAATCACCAAGAATGGAAGAGAGGCCAGCTGTCTGGTGGCCCCAGACCAGCTAGAACTCGTCACCACCTTCCCCAAGAGACCACCGGGCCAGGCCCAGCACATAGACTTCCTGGCTCACCCCTGTCACTTCCAGAAACCCAGGCTCCCAGGGCATCCCTCAGGACCCAGGCCTTCCTCCCTGAGTCCTCTGTACACTTCCTGCTCAGATGCCTTGTCAGATCCTCACCTTTCCAAACCCTTCCCTGTACTCGCGGGAGCTCGTGTTCTAGCAACAGCTGCCCACCTCACCCCTGGTCTCTTCTCTGACTGTTCCCTTCATGCCCAGAATGGGCTGAATTGTATCCACCCAAATTTATACGCTGATGGCCTAACCGCAGTACCTCAGAACGTGGCCTTATTTGAAGACAGGGTCTTCACAGAGGAATCAAGTTAAAATAGTCATTGGGGGGGTCCTAATCCGATGTGACCAGTGTCCCTATAAAAGGGGGAAATTTGGAGGCAGTCACACATAGAGACCACCATGTCCATATGAACATGGCCAGGTGCAGGCCAACAGGAGAGACCTGGAACAGATCCTTCCCTCATGGCCCTCGAAGGAACCACCCTGCCCACACCTCGATCTCAGACTTCCAGCCTCCAGAACTGAGATGATGTATTTCTGTGGTTTACGCCACCCATTTGTGGTACTTTGTTCCAGCAGCCCTAGCAAACTATACAACCCTCTTGCTGCGACTCAACCCTGTCCTCCCCTGAGGACACCACTTCCTTGTGGCCCTCTCCAGGGGAGGATGTTTTCCTGTCCCCTTCCTGCCTCCTGCAAACCCCAGCTCATTTGAAGCTCATGTTGTCAGACTCTAGCCCGGCTCCCTTCTGTGTTGCTGGTGTCTACCAGTGGTCCGGTCATCAATCCAGATGACATCAGCACCTGGCTGGAGGTCTCTTTCCCTTCACTTCTGGTCGCCACTTCACAAGATCCATCCTTCCAATTCCTCACCCTCCTGGAGGTGGAACTGGGTTCAAAGCCGGTTTCTTTCCACCCCACCACCAGCCAGCAGGTGAAGCACACAGGCTCTGGAGTCAGCCCACCTGGGGTCGACTTCTGATCCTGCCACCTATAGCTGTGTGTCCTTGGGCAAACCTTTTAGCCTCTCTGGGTGTCTGTGTTTTTGCCTATGAATTGGGGATAATACTAGTATCAGTTTCATTGGGCTGTTTTGAGGACTAAATGAGAAAATACAAGTAAGAAAATATGTGGTACATAATAAACTCATAATAAATGTTATTATTATTATTATTATTATTTTCCTGGAAATAAGAGCAGTCTAGCAGGTAGAACTTTGTAACCCAAGAGGATGGGAGCAAAGTGAGAGGACGATCCAGAGGATTGTTTACTTGATTACTTCATATATTAGTAGTAGATTTAGTCCTGGAATATAGACCTTCTAAGTCCCAGACAATAACTACGCAATCAATGTAACTAATTTATATTTATTGTATGAGTTGGGGTCCAGCCCAGAGACAGAAATCACACTAGTTATTTAATGAAAGAGAATTTAACATAAAGAATTGTTAAGCAGAAAGTTGTTAACTAGGTAACTATACGGCTAAAGAGAGAGAGAAGTTTAAGATATCATGGAGTCAGCAACTGCAGGAAGCAGCTTCCACCCCTAGGGCTGTGGGTTCAAATGATAAAAACTTAGAAACTGAGGAAGGGCCCCATAAAGGTGAAACTTGGATCTCTGAGGGGGGGCACTGCCCGGCTGGTGCCGGTGTTTCGGGTGGGGGACCAGGGAGTGGAGGAGTTAGTTACTCACTGAGGCTAGTTCTGCCAGTGTTGGGAAAGCTGCAAAGTGGCTTCAACTGCTGCCACAGGAATCACCGCTGCCAGGGTGAAGCAGCTTCCTGGAGCAAGGCTCCCAGGAACAGCGAGTGGGCGGAAAGGGATGAGTCCTTTATCCCTCCTGCAGCCCGGCAGCCTCCCTGGAGCACCCCCATTGGCAGAGTGTGGCAGGGAACCTGCTGATGGTGCGTCACTGTGGTTGGGGAGTCCCAGGCCCTGCATCACAGCAAAGCAGAGCACAGAAGCATGGGTTTGGAGTTAGTAACTGGCACAGGCAGGTTATTTGTATGGGAGGAAAATAAGGAAATGAGCTGTGGGTGGGTTGGGAAGGGGCTGGGTTATCCAATAAAAAACCGAATTCCCATGGCCAAACTGATCAGGGAATTCCCTGGGTTTCTCTGTTATGAACACCTTGAGAGCTGCTGACTGACATCCTTCTAGAATTTAGAAAACATATCACCCCCAGAGAGCTACACTGTACCATCATACAGTGCAAAGATATGCCAAACCACCTTATGAGACAGACAGAAAATGACTAACTGAGGGCAAAAGTCTGCAAAAACAAGTGCTAGGTACAGAGTTGATATCCTCAAAATCAAAGGAGGAATTACAACTAAATAAGGAAAATATGAGCATACTAATTAAAAATAATTCATAAGGGAAGAAATGCAAATGGCTAATAAATATTTAAAAAAAAAGAGTTTAACCAAACAGACAGGTAGCATCACTGATGGGCTGTCTCTGGGTCTATTTCTCCTTCAAGCTTCAGAAATATTTATCCTTTTTGCACGACTGTGACCACAACCATCCCATGTTGCTTTTGTTGCTTTGGTATTCTCTGCCCCATGCCCCTCTCCCAACACACACACACACACACACACACACACACACACACACACACACACAGAGCACACATGCACCCACACATGCTCACACCAACACTGACCTTCAGGGGTTCTATGATTCGGTCATGGGAATTCTAGGATTCTAACTGCCCAGTTTCTAATGTGTAGGATGTTAGGATCTGCAAAAGTTAATGTGGCTTCTCAAGGGTCCCCACTTTCCAAGCAGGAAGGGCACAAACCCCAGACCATAATCACCCACCATCCCAACTAGTGTTATTTGGGTCCAAGTGTATGTCATTTAAATGTCGAGTGAGTGAACAAGACTGTCCTGCCCTGCGGGAAACCTGTTGATGAATTTTCGTAAACAGCACAAGTGGAAAAGAACACAACTCGTAAAAGTCCACTTAACTGTCCTAATCGTGTCACGCACAGTTTCTGGACAGCATCATGTTTCTGAGGGCAGTTTTCTTGAAGGAATTGTCATAGGATGGTTTGAGCGGGGGGCAGTGGGAGCAGGGAAAGTACGATTGAGGTTTCCTTGATTCCCTGCAGACTCCAGCCAGTGTCCATTTTGCTCCTATTCCCTGCTGGACCACAGTCGCCACCTCAACTTGCTCAGAGTTTCTTGTTAAAGCTTAGGCGACTTCTTTTTAGGGGGTCTTCTTTTTCTTAAGTCTGCATTTACTCAGTGTGTGCTGCATGCCAGGCAATGTATAAAATATATTTTCTTATTTTCACAAATACTCTATAACAAAGTACTATTATTAGCCCATTTTACAGATAGGAAAACTGAGTCTTTTACCCAATTATTCAGCTAGGAAGTGGTGGAGACAGAACCCATGTTTTCATTCACAGGACCCCACAGCCTCGCTGCTTTCCTTCTCTTCATAGCAGCCTTTTTTTTCCTTTTTTTTTTCTTTTTAAAGCATGTACTGCCCCCTCTCCAGGCTCCCCACCCTCATGCCTTGCCCTTCCTTCCTTTTGTCCCATTCCTCGTTGCCCCTAAAGACAAAAATCCAAAAGACGGCTATTGTTAATGGTTTACTGTACTTGTTTGCAGGGAAATGGGATATTAACCAGAACTTCAAAGGTGGAAAGTCCCAAAGTTTTCAGCCTGGAAAAAGAACTCCAAGTCCTTCCCGACAACAGTGCTAGACTTGGACTCCTGTCTCAGCCTTTCTTCTCCAAGGCGAGGCTCACCAAACCACAGCCTCAGCACCTTTCTTTCAGGAAAGCCCCACTCCCATGACGTCGGCCAGCAGAGGAGAGAAAACACACCGAGCTCACATTCACGGACTGCCTGTGCAGCCTTGGTCTCTATAAAGAATAGCAGTCACTTAGGATTACTCACATCATCCAGTCATTGCAGAGAGGTGAGATGCCATCCCTTCCTCCTGCCGTGCTGGAGCCAGGGGAGAGAGGATCGATTCATGTCACTTAATGTCAAAAACTGTGCAAAATGACCCACAGCAGGGAAGGAGCAAATGCTCTCTTGGCATAGTAGATCAAAATCATTAATTCACACAAAATAAAACGGAAGTTCTGAAAATTGGAGAATATAAATCTGCTATGGAAACTAATTTTTAAAGTTTTATCTATCCGATATCTCTAATGTCATATTTGATATACACAAAAGAATATGTGTAACATATGTATAAGCCATAAAGTGTAATGTACCAAACAATGGGAACGCACCACTCAAACCCAAGCACGAAAGCAAACCACCAATTACTTGTGTATACCCTTGTCTTCCTCCCCTATGCAGTTCCTACCTCCCTACCTCCCTTCCAGAAGTCACCACTATCCTGAATTTTATTTGCTATTTTTTATTCGTAGCTTTCGAGCTTTATAAAAATAGAATCAGGGGCTGGTTAGGTCAGTTGGTTAGAGCGTGGTTGATAAAAATAGAATCATATCTTCTGATGCTTGATTTTTTTTCACTTATGTTTCTAAGAATCATTCATGTCCTCATTGTGCTATAATCACTGTTTGTGTCTGGACAGGTGTTTGAGTTGTTTCCATTTGTTGGGGGCTGTATTAGTCCGTTCTCGTTTATAACAAAATACTTCGAACTCGGTGATTTATAAAGAAAACGAATTACTGCTTACAATTTCAGAGGCTGGGAAGTCCAAAGTCCATCTGGTGGTGGTGACAGTGACCCAAGGGTCCCACATTGCAAGATGGTGGAAGCAGAGAGAGCAGAGAGAGAGAAAGACAGACTCTTCTCTTCTTTTAAAGCCTTCAGAACCACAGCCCTGACCACCATTTTTAATCCATTCCCTCTGGCAAGTCCTACAATCCAATCACCTCTTCAAGGCCCCACCTTTCAATTACCATAATAGGATTTCCCACCCTCCTAACAATCACAGTGGGGGCTAAGTTTCTAATACATAAAACTTGGGGGACACAATTCAAGCTTCAGTGAGTTTGGGGGGGACATAATTCAATCCACTACAGGGGCTATTACAAAGCTGCTGTGAACATTCTTGCTTATGTCTCCTGATCATGTGCAAAAGTTCATTGCTGAGTCATAAAATATGTGAATGTTCAACTTTACAAACTAATTACACATGGTCTTCCAAAGAGATTGAGCTAATGCGCATTCCTCTCATTACTACTGAGCATCTTTTAAAAATTTTTTTAAGTATTTGAACATAGCTGATTGTACATATCTGTGGGCTGCAGAGTTGAATATCAATACCTGTGTGCAACATGTGATGCTCAAATCAGGACAATTCATGTATTCAACAATACGCAATGTAATTGTTTTCCTCCCTTTCCCCCGCTCCTCTCTCCTTTTCCCACCCCTGGTAACCTCAGTTCTGTTTTCTCCTTTTGAAAGTTCAATGTATTATTATGATTGTTGTGTCTTCCTTTCTTCTTTTTTAATTTATTTGTTTACTTTTTTAGCTCCCACTTATGAGTGAGGATGTGCGGTATTTCTCTTTCTGTGCAAAGCTTATTTCACCTAACATAATTTTCTCTAACTTCGTCTATGTTGACATGAATGGCAGTACTGCATTCTTTTTTTATGGCAGAGTAGTATTGCATTGTGTAAATATACCACATTTTCCTTATGCAGTTGTCCTACTGTGGACATTTAGGTTGGTTCCAACTCTTAGCTATTGTAGATAAAGCTGTGATAAACATGGGAGTGCAGGTATCCCTTCGACATGAAGATTTCCATTCCTTTGGGAATATACCCAGCAGAGGAATTGCTAGATCAAATGGCAGTTCTATCTGTAGTCGTTTGAGGAAACTTCATACCAATCTCCATAATGGCTGCACTAATTCACAGTCCCACCAGCAGTGTAGGTGGGTTACCCTTTCCCTGCATCCTCGTCAGCATTTGTTATTCTCTGTCTTTTTGATAATAGCCAGCCTAACTACGGTGAGATGATATCTCAATGCTGATTTGATTTTCATCTCCCTGATGCTGAGTGATGTTGAGCATTTTTTCATGTCTGTTGGCCATATGTATATATTTCTTTGAGAAATGCCTATTCAGCTCCTTTGCCCACTTTTTAATCCGGTTATTTGTTTTCTTACTGTTAAGTTGTTTGTGTTCCTTGCATATTCTGGATATTAATTCTTTGTCAGATGCAAAGTTTGCAATTTTTTTCTCCAATTCTATAGGTTGTCTTTGTGCTCTGTTAATTGTTTCTTTTGCTCTGTGGAAGGTTTTTAGTTTGATATAATCCCATTTGTTTATGTTTCCTTTTGTTGCCTGTGCTTTGGAGGTCGTATTCATAAAGTCTTTGCTCAGTCCTACTTCCTGAAGTGTTTCTCCTATGTTTTCTGTTAGGAATTTTATAGTTTCAGGTCTTATATTTAAGTCTTTAATCCATTTTGAGTTGATTTTGTTATGTGGCAAGAGGTATGGGTCTAGTTTAATTTTTCTACATACGGATGTCCAGTTTTCCCAGCACCATTTACTGAAGAGGCAGTCTTTTCCCCAGTGTATGCTCTTGGTGCCTTTGTCAAAGATCAGTTGGCTGTAAGTTTGCAAGTTGATTTAGGGCGTCTCTATTCTTTTCCATTGTTCCAAGTGTCTGTTTTTATGCCAGTATCATGTTGGTTTGGTTACTATAGCTTTGCAGTATAATTGGAAGTCAAGTAGTGCTGTGCCTCCAGCTTTATTTTATTTTATTTTCTCAGGATTGTTTTTGCTATTCAGAGTTTTTTGCTGTTCCATATGAATGTTAGGATTGTTTTTTCTATTTCTGTGAAAAGTGTCCTTTGTATTTTCATCGTGATTGCATTGAATCAGTAGATCACTCTGTATAGTATGGATATTTTCACAATGTAAATCCTTCCAACCCAGGAGTATGGAATAGCAGCTGCAGCAGCTGCCTGTATGGCTGCCACGTCCACAGCGGTGGCCCACGCAGCTACAGTGTCTGCAGTGACAGTGGGGTTACCTCGTGGAGTACCTTTTCACATACTCATATTTATTGATCATTTTCTTCTCTTTCGTTTAACACCCTTTTTTTAAACCCGTTTTTATATAATTGTTTATATTTTTCTCTTTGATACATGGGAATTCTTTATTCTGGATACTAATCTTTCATCAATTAATATTTCTTCCAAATATCTTCTAGCTTTTGGCTTGACTTTTTCTTGTGTCTTATGATGAAAAGAACATCTTAAGTTTAATGTAGTCAAATATATTAATACTTATTTATTTTTGTTTTGTTTAAGAAATCCTTCCCTATCTCTAAAAGATACTATCTAAAAGATAGTATTTTGTGTATTTTCTCAAAGTATTACTTTTCCCTGTAACTACTTAATGCATTTAAAATTGCCTTTTAGAATGGCTTGAGTTGGGGATCCAATCTTACTTGTTTTCCGATCTGTGTAACTGAGCAATTGCCAAGCACCCCTCTTTGGTTTGGCTTCTCCTTTTCCCCACTGATCTGCAAAGCTACTTCCATCATATATCAAATATCACACACGCATGGAATTTCTGGGCTCGCTAGTCTGCTCCATTGCTAAATTGTCTGTTCCTGTGTCACTATCACCTTGTTTTTATTTCCATTGCTTTGTAATAAGTCCTGCTATCTGGGTGGCATGTCCTATCACTTTACTCTTTTTCAGGAGTACTTTGGCTATTTCAAGTCCTTTGCTCTTCTACATAAATTTTAAAATAAGTTTATGAAATTCTAAACAAAAACAAAATGAAGCCAAAAAAACCCCAAAAAGTAATTATTGGGATGTTTTTCTAAATTGCATCAAACCTATGGGTATCTATGGATCAATTGGGAACTAACATCTTTCTGTGATATTAGCTTCCTATTCATGAACATGGGCTGTCTTTCCATTTGTTTTGGTCTTTTTGAATATTTCAGTTAAGTTTTATAATTTTATACATATAGGTCTTCCGTAGTTGTACTTGGATTTATTTCCAAGTACCTGAAAGATTTTACTGATGTTTCTGGTAACATCTTTTAAAAAACCTTTTCGAAGTGTTTTTTTGCTGACCTATAGAAAAGCAATAAATTTTTAGTATTAATGTAGCCAGCCACAGAGCTAAACTGTTATTATGTCTAATAACTTGTCTATACATTCTATTGGGTTTTCTCTGTAGACAACTACATCAAATGTAAGTAATGACAGATATGAGTACTTCAAAAAGTTCACGGAAAGACTTGTATTATCTTTCGTTTTTTCCATGACTTTTTAAAGTACCCTCAAATGCATTTGCCTTCCCACCCTTATTCTTTACTTTCTTTTTAATGCCCTACTGGGCTGGCTAGGACCTCTAGTGTTAAATCTAGGAGCAATAATGGGCATTCTTGCCTTCTTCCTGCCCTTTAAAGGAACTGCTGCTATATTCTAATGCCTTCCCACCAAGAATGATATTTGCTGTAGTTTTCTCGAAGACAGTCTTTATTAGGTTAAGGATTATCCCTCTCATTTCCAGGATACTAAGAGGTGTGTATGTAAGTGTGTGTGTGTTGGGGGGGGTGGGGATTTAAATCATGAATGGGTCTTGAATTGTATCAAATTCTTTCTCCCATGTCTGTTGGGATGATCTTATACTTTATCTCCTTTAATATTTTATGTGGTGGTGAATAATATTTATAGGTGTTTAAATGTTAAACCTTCCTTTTATGCCTGGTTAAACATAATATGGGCATTGTGTTATCTTTTTTTTAATTGTACTTTGCTGGATTTAGCTTGCTAAAATTTGTATCTGTATTTACATATGCAATTGGCTAATACTTCTTACTACTTCTTTTACTGTCTTTGGGCATCAAGATTCTTCTAGATGTATGGATGAGCTGGGAAATATTTTATCTTCTATTTTATGGAAGATTTTTTGTAAGATTAGCGTGATCTGTTATTTGAAAGTTTGGTAGAACTTGCCCATATGACCATATATGCCTGGGAGGCAACATTTCTGCTTCCATTTATTTAATAGTTAAAGGAAAATCCCTTTAGTTTAGAATTCCTTTAGCTGTTAGTTCTCATTTTTTTTTATACCAAATTATACTATTCTAAGTATTTGTTTCATCTAAATTTTACAATTTAGGATATAAAGATTTTGATCCTTATCATCTTTTAAATCTCTGCTTTACCTATAATCATGGTTCTTTTTCCTTTCTAATACTATCTTTTTTCTTCTTTCTTTTGACCTTAATCAGTCTTGCCAGAGTCTTTCCAAAGAACCTGTTTTTGGCATTGTTGATCTTATCTATTGTATTTTTGTTGTTGTTGATATCGAGGTCTGTGCTTATTTTTATACTTTCTTCCTTCTCTCCATGAGCTCATTTTCTTTTTCTTTCTTTCTTTTTTTTTTTTGCCTCTAAGT
This sequence comes from Cynocephalus volans, assembly GCF_027409185.1. Lineage (NCBI taxonomy): Eukaryota > Metazoa > Chordata > Mammalia > Dermoptera > Cynocephalidae > Cynocephalus > Cynocephalus volans. The sequence goes on from NC_084471.1 coordinate 13,219,643, forward strand.
TTGGGAACTTAGCTTGTTAATTTCCAACTGTTTTTCTTTTTATGTACTCTCTTTATTGTGACATTTGACAATTCAAAATGTTTTTTTAAAAATCCCCACACATTTAGAAATGTAAAAACACACTTCTCAATAACTCATAGCTCAAAGAAGATAATCATAATTGAATTTAAAGGATACTTACAATTAAATGAGAATGGGACACGGCAAAACATGTGGGATATGGCAAAGTGACATTTTAAGGAATTAGAGTTGTTTGGGCCGGCCTGTGGCTCACTCGGGAGAGTGTGGTGCTGATAACACAACTGCCACGGGTTCGGATCCCATGTAGGGATGGCCAGTTAGCTCACGGGGTGAGCATGGTGCTGACGACACCAAGTCAAGGGTTAACATCCTCTTACCAGTCATCTTTTTTTTTTAAAAAAAGAAAGAAATTAGAGTTGTTTGAAACTCCTTGGGCTATTGAGCCAATAGGTGGGGAAAGGGGTCACTGTATTTTTTGGTGTGACAAATTGCCGTTAGCAGGGGGAAATTATGTTGCTGCCATGCAAAGGAGGCAGAGAGGACGATGTCTGGAACCTCGGTAATTCACATGGGTGCCTCTTGCTATTTCCGTACTCAATAGTCCTGGTCAATGGAATACTAAGGTAATCTGACAAAGACAAGACTAATAAGAACTCATAGGAACCCTATAGAAGTTATGTCTTGGGTCACCCCATCAAATAAAGACCCCTAATTGGCCAATGTGCTGGCAGAGGATCAGGGAACACAAATGAATGGTGGAAAGAGGTAGCTTGAATTACTAACTTTGGACCTGTGGCCAGCTGCGGGTGCATGGATGTAGCATTTGTGTGCATACTATTTAATTCACTCCCCTCCCACTACTTCATGCAAAGAATATCTGTAGCAGCTAACATTTTAGGTTTCAAGTGGGAGTACGTCTGTATCTACAGGACTCTACAATGATATCGCAGCTGATGGAAATTCCTGTGTCCCCTGTCTTGGGAACATGGAGTGTTCACTTGGATAGAGGACTGGAGAGTGCATGGTGAAGGTGAGATGGGTGGATTGTGCTGATATCTCCGTTGGCCCTCTTGTGTCTTCTGCAAACTCTCCTCCATGCTGCTCTCTGGCCTGGTGAGCTGAGCATGTGGATTAGCCTCGTCCTGTGGCTTCCAGTTCGGTCTGGCAGTGGGGAACTCTTCCCCTGAGGGAGATCAGAAGCAGAAAGGAGAGGACAATGGGATATTTACTCCTCTGGTCCCCTCCCTGCAGGGTTACTTTGCGCAGACAGTGTCCACCAGCGGCAGGTCACTAGTCCTCTCAAGGTAGCCCTCTCTACACACCCTTTACTTCCAGGTTTTGTAAACACTCCCTCCCTTTATTCCTCTGGGCCCAGAAATGTAACAGGTCTGTGGTCCTATCTCTGAGATATTGAGCTATTCCTTGTGGTTTCCTACACTCTGGCTACATCTTTGCAAATAGTCCGTGTATTAAGCCCTCCTAGATTTATCCTAATTAGAGGATTCCCCATTTTTCCTGTTGGACATCTAATGAAGGGTCAGGAACAGGATCCTCAAATGAAGAAGCACACTGCAATAGATTGCCTTTTTAATGATGTATTCTAGGGCTACATTCCATTAACTTAGATTCCTATTTAAAAAGTCTGTTTTTAATCGGGTAATTTTCCATTACCTCCTGCTCACCATTAATTGCAAATTGTTCATGGCTGGTAATGAACTAATTGCAAATATTCACCATATTTTCAATGGGGATGTTTCCTTCTGTGTTTGTGTGGCATCACTACTGTCATGACTGCCCATCAATCCTTATCTGTATTTACCAGCAATTTCCCCATTGTGCAAAGAACGAACAATAGATGAATCACAACGTTCAACATTTCTTTTGACATCAGCTCTTCTAACTTATTCACGCTTTTGGCTAATAAACGTTTTGTGCAAGAATGAAGTTTTATGTTGCCATCTTCTCAGTAGTTACAAAAAATTCTTCAAAGCCTTTATGGGAAGATTTGTTTGTTAACATCATTATAGTCTGTGTCAAGCATTTGTTAAGGTTGATACATCAGCATCATTACAAACATTGGCAATTGTGTAAATGACATTCTTAAGACTGCACTCTTTTGGGGAGTCATGGAGTCTTAAGCTCTGTGATTGTAGCAAGTACACCGTCTGAAAAGTGTTCACCCTTCCCCTAAAATACTTTATACACGGGATATAATATACATGTCCCACTGGGGAGAAATAAAGGCCGAAACACTGCTTAGTTTAGGAAGGGGGTTTGTACAGTAGTTTTCCAGGAACGAAATCATCTTACAATTGTTTCTTCCAGTCCAGAATGCCTGCGATGAGTTTTCACACGGTGTGAAGTGGTTATTCATCAGTCAGATAACATTCCCTGGTCACTCATGCTGTCTCATTTGCGTAATAATAGACAGAAAACTGGATACATCTTTCAAAGATGGTAGATGTTGGCTTTTCCCAGTTAACTTCTAAATGTATCCCGTGTGTACTGCAGCATTTGGCACAGCAAGAACAGTCAACAGGGTGTAAGCAATTGGAATAAAAAGTTTTATTCCCACCATCAATTCATCAGTGCCAAGGCTTTCATCGGATAACATCTTAGCAAATCCACTGATGCAATTTTTGGCAGCTTTGTTATCAGCAAAAGCTTTTCACTTCTGATTTTGACATTTTCTTATGTTAGTTATACATAAGGTCAAAAATCATCCCCCCACAAAGCAACAAAATATAAGGGACTAATAGACTCAAGTGTGGCTGCTGTGAGTAATTCAGCTCAGGGTCAAGGATTGTCGCCAAATGAGTTGCTGGTGCCAAGTTTACACAAAATACATTGTGCATCTCTATAAACACCTCAGGTACCTCTTAACTAGTAGTTGCCAGAAATACCTTTTTTTATACTTTTACTTTCAATGTTTCCATGTCCTTTTATTTTATATGAGTCTCTTGTGTATATGACACTTACATGGATTTAATTTTAATTTTTTAAATCCAATCTGACAGTCTTAATTGGTGCATTGAGTTCATAATGTTTACAGAATCAGAATAATTGATAAATTTGGACTTATTTTTATGAACTTACCTTTTGGATCCTAGTTCTTTTTCTTTTTTCTTGCCTCTTTTTAAAAATTGATTTATTTCTTTCTTGTTCATTTAGATCTCAAGACTAGGAAATTTATATGTTCTCTTTCTATTCTTTGAATGGTTTTCTTTGAAGTTTTACTGGAGTAATTAATTTGACAGAGTTTAACTTCAAACCATTTTAACTTCTTAGAACACTTCGATTCCACTTCTCCCAATGCACATACCATTATTATTATCTAGTATCTCAGTTCTGTCCTTTTTAAAGTCCTACAGTTTAGATATATTATTCCTTTATACTCACAATTCTTGTTTGAATTCATATGCAAGTGTATCAGTCAGGGTTTGATCAAAGAAGCAGAATCATTAGGAAAGATGTAAAAGGATATAGCAAGAGATTTGTCTTGAGGGTTTGATCTTCCTCAATATGGGAGCTGCTTAAACCATTAATATGATGCTGTTGCTCCTGTGTCAATTCTGCTATGCAGTCAAAGTTAGAAGATGAATGTGCAGTGAGAGAGACCAAGACAGACTGAAACCTGCAAGCCTGGGCTGGAACCACATTGACAAACTAGAGCCACGTCAGTCTCTCCCCACCTCCAGGACTCCGATGATGGTGAACTACAGAAGAAACTGGTGCCCTTTGTCATGAAGCTAAACACACACCTGTCCCTATAGATGTACAATTCATAGGACTTGCAGGAACTGGGACCTGACATTGAAGATGTTATTGATAAGTCTGCTAATCACTGCAAGTGTTGTCCTTTTATGGTGACTTTGATTTTATATGATTGCTTTTAAGACCTTCTTTTTGACTTTGGTGATCTACAGGTTCAAAATATGAACCAGTAGATGAGCAGCAATATGTATGAGCTACAACAGCATCTGTTATCCTGAACTAAAGGGTAGATGGTTGCTGTTTCACATTTGCCTTCCAAATCCTTTGCAAACTGTCTCTGATGGCCCATGCTAATCTGGATCTACACAGGGAAGGAGAGTCTTAGAAATACAGTTCCACCTTAGCTAAATTAACACACTACAGATCCACCACAATATGTTTACCCATTGTTTTTGCTTATTTTCCTCAGGGCCATTTGTCCTCTTCTTGAAGAATGTACTTTAAAGATACTTTTAGACCAGGCTTCTTGGTAAATTCTCAGTTTTTATCTGTACATGCCTTCATTTCACCTTCATTGTCAAAAGATAGTTTTACTGGGTATATAATTCTAGATTGCAAGTTATTTTCTCACAAAATTTAAAGATATAATTATATTGACTTTTGCTTTCATTGGTGCTGTTGAAAAGTATGCATATTACTTTAATTGTTATTTTGTAGTGATTTCAGCCTTCTCTGACTGCTTGTAAGATCTTCTCTTTGGACAGACAGAAGAGGAATTAGGAATTAGAGACAGAGATCAGAGCGATGCAGCCACACCAGGAAATGCCTGTGGCCACCAGAAGCTGGAGGAGGCAAAGAATCCTAAACTTCCGAAGAGAATGCAGGCCTGGTGACACATTGATTTTGGACCTCTGGACTGCAGAACTGTGAGAGAATAAATTTCTGTTGCCTTAAAAAAAATTCATCTTTGACTTTGATGTTCTGCAAGTTTACAAAGTTGTGGCCAGTTGTGGGTCACTTTTTATTTATCCTGCTTATCCAGGCATGCTTCTTGTATCTATAGATTCAAGTTTTTCATCAGTTTTGGAATATTGCACGTGCTGTCTATTTAAATGTTGCCTCTCATTTATTCTCTGTATTTTCTCTCTGAGATTTGATTTTTTAAATACCCATCTCTTTCCATAGTTTATATCTCTTAACATTTTTATATTCTCCAACTCCTTGTCTCTCTGTGTTACATTCTAGATAATTTCTTTGTTCTATCTTCTGATTCACTAGTTTTCTCTTCATTTATGTGTAATAGACAATGTAACTCATCTACTGAGTTTTCTGTTTCCACAGACATACATCTACACATACACCTATACCTGTGCATATGTTTATGTATATATATATATATATTTATATCCCATCTTTCCTGAGAAAATCTGAAAATTTGCCTACTCATTCACTTTGGCTTCTTCAATTAAGTGGTTTTATGCTTTATTTCTTTAAATGTTTTAGTCATGCAGTTCAATAATCTGTAGTCCCTTGGGCTCTAAAGCTATTGCTTATTGTCCTTTCCTATTATCATTAACAGAGATTTGGTAATCTTTGACTATGAGACATTTGCTTGATCTTAGTCTGGGTGACTCTTGTCAGCCTAACCTGGAGACACTTTATTCCAGAGAAGACTTTCTTCTGATCTTGCTTAGAGCCAGAAATGCTACTCTCTCAGGATTGCCTCAGCCTTCAGTCCCTTGGTCAAGCACAGGAGCTCCTGTCCCCTGGACCCCCACTTCATGACCTCCCCAGTGCTTCACATTCTCATCAGCACTGCCTCTGCATTCCAGAACAGCACCTCTTACCTTTATTAGAGCTTTTTTATTTGTGTGTGTGTGGGGGGGGTTGAATTATTATCTAGTGTCACTTCCTTTCAGCCTGAAGAATTTCTTTTAATATTTTTTGTATGGAAGGTCTGCTTAACAATGAATTCTCTCAGTTTTAGCTTATCATGGAATGTTTTTATTTCACCTTCATTTTTGAAATATACTTCTGTTGTATATAGAATTCCTGGATGACAGTTTTTGTTTTTGTCTTTGTTTTCTTTTAGCACTTTGAATATGTCATCCATTGCCTTTTGCCATTCATTATTTAAGGTGTGTGGTCAGCTGTTAATCTTATTGTGGTTTCCTTTTATGTGATGAGCCATTTTTCTCTTGCTGCTTTAAAATTTTTCTCTTTATTTTTGGATTTCCACATTTTGACTATGATTTATCTAGGTGTGGATCTTTTTGCTTTTATACTATTTGGAGGTTTTTTTAGCTTGTTGGATATGTAGACTGGTGTTTTTCATAACATTTGGAAAGTTTTCAGCCATTATTTCTTATTGTCTTTTGTCTGACTCTTTCCTCTCTCTCTGATATTCCCATTATGCATAAGTTGGTGCACATACTGGTGTCCCACTTTTTTTGAGATTCTTATTATTTTTCTTTATTCTTTTTTCTTTCTTTTCTTAAGATTACATATCTCTATTGTCTACCTCTCAGTTTGCTTATTCTTTCTTTTGAGCCTCTCTAGTGGATTTTTCACTTCAGTTATTGTGATTTTCAACCGTAGCATTTCAGTTTGGTTCTTTTTAAAAAATCATTTCTGTCTTTAAATTGATATTCTTTATGTGCTGAGTCATCATTACCATAATGTCTCTTAATTTTTAAACATGGTTTCTTCTAGTTTGTGGGAAAAATAGAATAATTTAGTCAGCCCCTCCCCTTAGGTCTGGTTGGGGGTGGTGCAGCACATTTTTTGTAAGCAAGTTGTGTCTGGGTGGAATTAGTACACATGTGCACCAATGTACCTTTCTAGTTTGTTGCTATTGTGTGTTCTTCAGTTTGTGAAGCAGTGCTGTTGTCTATTTTTAGCTCATGTCTAAAAATAGAACATGTTTACTCTGCTGGCAGCTGCTCAGTTTTTCTTTGGACTTTGCCAGTAGCAGTGGAGTTTCTGAGTTTCTCTTTGGACTGCCTAGGTATTAGCTGTATGTGTGCTGAATAAAGACTATTTTTCCTTCAACCAAGGCTCCAAGGACCTTTTTGCCAGTTACCTGACAGACCTGCGTGTGAAGGGTTTGTGAATGGGCCCAAGGGGTCTGTGAGCTCCAGACCCAGCCTTAGCTCTACAATTGGCATAGTTGGCAGGATTCTGAGCATGTACAGGAGCCAAAAGCCCTTGGAAGAAGGAGGAAATGTGGCTACTTTTGCATATGCTGTGCCCTGTGGCCACTTTCCTATTGACTGGGATCTGGTTGCTGTTCACTGTAATGCAAGGCAGCATAGACCAGGCACTACAATGGAGAACCCCTTGGGAGGTGGAGGAAATGTGGCTGTCTTTGAGCATGTGGTGCCTGGTGGCCACTTTTCTGCTGACCAGAGCCCGGCTGCTACTCACTATGCTGCAAGTTGATCAAGATTTGAAGCAGAAAGCAGAGTTGTTGGAAGTGTGGATAGATGTCCTGGAGGATGACATGCAGTGACTGGCACTCCTGCTTCTCACACCAGGGAGGACGATGAACCCATTGTTGAGTTGGGGGAGACCGTGCGTCCCCAGGCACAACCTGTCATGTATCAGAAAATGAAGTATGAGTAGCCTATGGGACAGAGCAGGCAACCAGTGGGCAATCCACAGGTGACCCAACTTACCACCTAAGTCCCATATACCCAGGTTGAATTAGTGGATTTGGGGAGACCGTTCCAGAAGAAAAAGGGGAAGCCCCTGACTGTTTGGCTGTTGTGGTTATGGGACCTAGGGGTGGATAGTGTGATGTGCTCTGGTGAGGAGATGGAAAAATTGGCCTCCATCACCATGCACCCATCCCTGAGGCAGTGGCTGCAGAATACCCGCAGATATGCACAAGGACCAGGTAATCACTCCTTAATGGAAGGAACTGCCAAAGTCCTAATAAGGACAACATACCCCATAACAGGTTGGCTGTACACAGGGGCCACCAACCCTAAAATGGGTGTAGCTCAGACCCCCATATATAGAACAAAGGAGCACTGTGTCAACGTGTCCTCTGTCCAAAGTGCTGCAAACTGTGCTAGGCCCGGTAGAGGTTGTAGATGAAATTTTGATACAACCATTACCCCTGGAGGTGGAGGCTACACCTTACCTGGAGGGACAGGGACATATCACAGAGCAAGCTTGGTATACAGATGGCTCTAGCATGGGACCTTGAGCATCATGGACAGCTTTTGCTGTTCAGCCCTCAACAGATACCATGTGGTATGAAAATGGTAAAGGGCAAAGCAGTCAATAGGATGAATTGAGAGAAGTATGGATGGTGATAAAAAATGAACCTGGGCCATTAACCACCTGTACTGACAGCTGGGCTGTGTTCAAAGGTTTAACCCTTTGGATCTCTACTTGGAAATATCAATGGTGGATGGTAAGCCACCAACCCCTGTGGGGACAAGCCATGTAGCAAGAATTATGGGAATTGGGGCATGAGAAAGAAGTAACCCTTTTTCATGTCACAGGACATCTCCCCCTAGCCAGTCCAGGAAATGATGAAGCTGATGCCTTGGCTAAGGTAAGTTGGCTAGAGAGAGCCCCAGCTACTGATGTAGCCCAGTGGTTACATCGATGAATGCAGCATGCTGGCAGTAAAACCCTGTGGATGGCAGCTCAAAGATGGGCCTTGCCTATAAAATGGGAAGATGTAGTGAATGCCTGTCGTGTTTGTCCAGTATGTGTTCAAGAAAGTCCATACCCCCAGAGGATGCCCCATACAGATGGGCAAATAACTCGAGGAAGGGTGCCACTGACTCAATGGCAAGTGGACTTTGTTGGACCACTGCCAAGGTCAGAGAATTTCAGATACATCTTCACAGCTGTTGATACGGCTACTGGTCTTCTGTTTGTGTGGCCTTGTAAGGCCCCAGACCAGGTAAACAGTGTGAAGGCATTGAATAGCCTTACTGCTATGTATGGCTGGCCTGTAGTCATAGAGAGTGATAATGGAACCCACTTTCCTGGACATGGAGTTCAAAGGTGGGCCTCCAAGTTGTCCATTCAATGGAAGTTACATGTGCCATATCATCCCCAGGCAGTGGGAATTATTGGATGGTACAATGGTCTTTTTAAAAAGGGACGAAAGCTATCTACCTAACCCCCATCCCTGAAGGGCTGGACACGGTGGTTATGGCCGACAGTCAGAATTCTAAATGAGAGACCCCACAAGGGTGGGCCCTCTCCAGTGGAAGCTCTGTTGCATAGGGCTACAGCATCTATACAACTGCAAGTCACTACTAGAGATGAGCTTTTGAAGCCAGGATATGGCAAGAATGGAAATATTCTCTTACCAGCCCCAATCTGTTTGCAACAGGGATAGACAATTCAATGGGAATGGCCTTGGAGAATAAAAGCCCTCCCCATATATGCTGGGTAGGTCTACTAGGATTAGAGGAAGGCTTGCAAGTTTCACCTTGGATGACAAGTACCTGGCCTCCTCAGGTAAAGGTAACATGGCCTGGAACAGATAAGTGCTCTATTCTAAAGAGCACATTTGTATTATCATTATGGACGATTATGAGTTCCCCTATACTGTTACATGTAGAACCTAGGATCCCACAGTGTTAGCAGATTAAGTATGGTGTCATAAACCAGGTAAGATACCTATTCCTGCAATCATCCATTCTCAGGATGGCAAACTGGCATGTATCTTACCAGAGGGGCAAGAACTTCCCCTTTTGGTACCAATAACCCTTCTGTCTTTTCTCCCATAGTGTTCTGGCTGCAGGCACTGCACCAGAGTCAACTGGGTACATACATACATTGGCGTGATCATCTACTGAATATGCACTGAACTTCACATCAATATGACTGCAAGATTCCCATGAAAAATCACACCAATGATGACTACTAACCAGACATGTGCAGCTAAAGGACAGAACTACAGGACAAGCCTTAAGGCATATCGAACAGACAATAGGTTATATAAATGTAAGAGTCATTTATCCTCACTAAGGGAACATCACGGAAGACTTTGAATGAATAGATTGTACAGCAACAGACCCTAAAGGGGTGGATTGTGGGGAAAATCGAATAATTTAATCAGCCCCCCCCCACCTTAGGTCCAGTTGAGGGTAGTGCAGCACATTCCTTGTAAACAAGTTATGTGTGGGTTGAGTTAGTGCACATGTGCACCAATGTATCTTTCTAGTTTGTTGCTATTGTGTATTCTTCAGTTTGTGAAGCAGCACTGGGCTGGCAGCAGCACTTGTGTCTAAAAATAGAACATGTTTCCTCTGCTGGCAGCTGCTCGGTTTTTCTTTGGACTTTGCCGGTAGCAATGGAGTTTCTGAGTTTCTCTTTGGACTGCCTAGGTATTAGATGTGTGTGTGCTGAATAAAGACTATTCTTCCTTCAACCAAGGCTCCGAGGACTGTTTTGTCTGGTTACCTAGCTCATAGACCTGCATGTGAAGGGTTTGTGAATGGGCCCGAGGGGTCTGTGAGCTCCAGACCCAGCCCTAACTCTACATAGTTCTTTGAACATATTTATAATTTGAAGTCTTTGCTAAGTCCAACATCTGGATCCCCCTCAAAGGAAGTTTTTGTTGCCAGCTCACCCCTGACCCTGTGTATAGGTCACACTTTCCTGTTTATTTGCAATTCACAAAAATTTTTGTTGAGAACTGAACATTTTACATAATACATTGTAACAACTCTGTGCATTGACACCCCCCCCCCTCCATCTAGGGCTTAATGTTGTTGTTATTGTTTGTTTGGCCATTTTTTTATTTAGTGACTTGGCTAAACTAACTTTGTAAAATTTATCTCTCCCACAATGTGCAGCCTCTGATGTCCCTGCTTAGATTTTTCCCCCTTGCTTTTTTTTCTTTTAGACTGGCTTGCTAGGGGTTGCTCTTGGATCTTCATAAACCATTTATCGGTTAAAAGACAAGCTTAAGCCCCCTTCACCAGTTAGAGTTTTACCCTTTACCTCTGGCTGTGTATGTGGCTTAGAGACAGCTTTCATGGTTCAGGGTGTTTACAATTTTGCTCACGCTTAGTCAGGAACTAGGAGCTCAGTTTCTTTCTCCAGTCACTACTTAGAGCAAGCAGCCTTGGGTATACACACAGTCTTCCAGACCATCAGGAAATTAGTATAATTTTATTTTTAAGCCTGGCTTCCTAAGAATCCCCTCTGTGTCAGAGTAGCTTATCGTTTAGCCATTGTTCTGTCAGAGGTTATGCCCCTTGAGCCAGTAAGGCCGTGTGTTTTGCTGGTGGGATATGTGTGGTTTAGGGAATTAGTTCAAGCCTGTCACACTTTCTACTCTGATTTTCCCGAGTGGGGGCAGCCTAGCACATGTGCACAGTCTTCTGGAGTCCTCGGGGATGACTGTAATCCCAGAAGGACTATTCTTGGCTGTATCTTTACCTGTTTCTCAGTTAAATTTCTGGCTTTGCATTTCACTTGTTGCAATTAATGCCTTGGAGCTACCAGTCTCCTTTTAATTGCTACTCACCAAAATATTCATTATTTTTAACAACTTTCCTGGCTTCTTTCCAAAAAAGTCAGTCCCCTCAGGAAAAGCTGTGGAATTTTCCATCCTTAAAGCCTGACTCTTTCCTTGGGCAGAACTTCTGCACCATTGCAGCAGAAGGGCAGGGCAATCAGTTCACTTCTCCAAGAGTGACAACCTGTTCTACAAGTGAGCACTGAAATGGAGGATGGTATCCCTTGATCTTCTCAGGTTGTCCCTCTCAGCGTGGAACCTCCACCCTGCAAGGGAACTAGCATTCCTTCTACATCTGTGTCAGAACCTTTGCTTTACTAGTGGGAGCTGAGTTGTCAAAGGGTGTGTTATGGGTTGAATTGATACATTCAAATCAAAAACGATATGTTGAAGTTCTAACTCCTAACCCTAGTACCCCAGAATGTGACCCTATTTGGAAATAGGGTCTTTACAAAGGTAATCAAGTTAAAGTGAGATCATTAGGGTGAGCCCTAATCCAATATGACTGGTATCCTTCTAAAAAGGGGAAGTTCGGACACAGAGACAGACAATGTGAAGACGCACAGCGGACGTCACGTGAAGACAGAGTGATGCATCTGCAAGCTCAGGAATGCTGAAGATTGCTGGCAAACCACCAGATGCTAGGAAGAGCTAGGAAGGATTCCCTACAGCTTTCATAGGGAGCATGGCCCTGAGGACAACTTGATTTCAGACTTCAAGCACCCAGAACTGTAAGACAATAAATTTCTATTGTTTAAGTCTCTATTTGGTAGTACTTTGCTACAGCAGCCCTAGGAAACCAAATCGTCTCAGCTGTGATTGCCTAGGATAGTGCTTCACTACCCAAGGCTGTGGTGATAAGAGACACAAGGGCCTGTCCCTTCTGGGATGAAACTGCAGAATATCAGCCACTGAGGAGAGAGGGAGCCCCTGTTGGTGGCTGCATCCATCCAGAGAAGAGTGTCTGGAGTGGAGTTTCCACTACGTGGAGCTGGGGGATGGGAACACGTTGTGGCTCAAATCATCAAGTCGAAGGTATACCTGTTCCCCAATGTTCATTGCAGCACTCTTTACAATAGCCAAGAGTTGGAACCAGCCCAAATGTCCATCATCAGATGAGTGGATACGGAAAATGTGGTACATCTACACAATGGAATACTACTCAGCTATAAAAACGAATGAAATACTGCCATTTGCAACAACATGGATGGACCTTGAGAGAATTATATTAAGTGAAACAAGTCAGGCACAGAAAGAGAAATACCACATGTTCTCACTTATTGGTGGGAGCTAAAAATTAATATATAATTCACACACACACACCCACACACACACACAAAAAAAAAAAAATGGGGGGGGGAAGAAGATATAACAACCACAAATACTTGAAGTTGATATGACAAGCAAACAGAAAGGACATTGTTGGGGGGGAGGGGGGAGGGAAGAGGGAGGGAGGTTTTGGTGATGGGCAACAATAATCAGCCACAATGTATATCGACATAATAAAATTTAAAAAAAAATAATAAATTAAATAAATAAATAAATAAAAATTTGATTAGAGACAAAATGGAAAATGATTAATAAGAAAAAAAATGCCATATACTCATCGTTCTTATGGAGATTTACTGATTTTTTTTTGAATTTTAAAGAAAAAGTTTTTTGAAGATCTAAAAAACAATTCCTACAGATTGACTTTTCCAGGAAACTGTAGCTACACGATGCATTGCATGTATCGTGCTAAAACACGTGTCAGACACAAATACAAAAACCACTAAACAAGCCACCATTCTTCAACAATCTGAGGAAAGATAAAATGCCTAAGGAACAACACGGATGACTTGCACAGGTTAGGCTATTTACTTTAAGCACCATAAAAAAATTAAAAGGAGCACAAATGATGAGTGTGTTCAGTTATATACACTGAGCTGAAACTTTGGCATGAGGAGTCACAGCATTTTGGCATATAGCATTAACACGTATTTAAAAAGTGCATAGAGTCAAAGGAATGGAGCCTCTAGCATTCACAAGCGACTTTGTCAGCTAGGCAGTAAGACACTCTACAGCAGGTCTCTCTGTCGTCCATCGTTGAATACATTGGGAGCAACTTTGACATTAAAAAAAAAAAGTAAGAAAAGAAAAAAGGAGCTGTTCCCCTTTTATTTTCTCTGTTTAAAACCGAACAGGAAACAAATATCAATTCTGTTATATACTGACATCTTCAAAGTACGTCATCTGTACAAGAGAAGGACGAAGAACAAACTTGTGTTTACAGAAATCCGAAGGTAAGTGAGCGAGCGTGCACCCCACCCAGCTTCCAGTGCTGCTCAGGAGGGGCCCCCTTCTGATCGCTGGCAGTAAACACAGTTGCAGCTACTTTAGGAAATCATGAAGATAATTCAGTAATAAAGCAAGGCTCTTCTCATCCAGAGGCGTATAGGCCAGCGTCTCTCCAATGTGTGCGAACAGTCTCAGCAGATGTGGTGCTCCGTACACCTGGGCACGGGGTCCCCAGGGTGACCTGTGAGGATCTCGGCATACTGCAGGCTCTCACGTCTGTAGAGCAGCCGAGGGCCCAACGTCACACTGCAGTATTCTTTGATCCCTGCCACAACTTCATTAACAGCATATTCCCCATTATCTGTGTGTCCTCTGGATTTCTTGTAATCGGCATCATCGTCTAGAATGGAATTCACATTCTTGACAGGAAGACAAAAGAGCTGTTTCCCCAGGGTAATTAACTCCCCGTCATCAGCAAGCCATGGTTTTAGCTCTTCAGGAATCTTCTTTAACTTCAACTCTGTTCATGAATGTTTTCTCACTTTCAGTGGTAGCGTCCACCCGGGCCCTTTGCTTCCCAGGAGACTGAGGCATCTCGATGCCACCGCCCCCATCTCCATCGCCAGGTGTTTTCTGTTTGTCCTTTTTTGTTCTCACATCAACATTCCCTGTGGCAGACCAGATGTCTTCTTTCCTGCGGCGGCCTTTTCCCATCCCCTCTGCGTATTGCCCTTGACCGGCTTTTTGAAGTTCTCGCTGTTTCTGCAGATTAATGTCCATGCATTCGAGGACTCTGTTCTCTGGAAGCCATTCATACCAGTTTTTATCCCCGCCACCGTAATGTCCGAAGTATTTCATTTGTCTGTCCTTTACGGCACCCTTGACCCACTTTGCTTCATAAGGAAGAGGTCCGTGAAATCACAGCACTTGTGCACCTGCCTGGGATCCAGGCTTTGGGCGCTGCTTTGGCTCCGTTTATAAGGGATTGACTGCCGCCTTCTCCCGCTGCTTTGGCTCCGTTTATAAGGGATTGACTGCCGCCTTCTCCCGCCGCCCCTAACCCTCCACGCCTCCTTAACCATCTTCCTGAGCAAGGGTTTCTCCATTGGCTGTATGCCCTTAGAACAATTTTCGGAGACTTTAGATAGTGGGCTTTAAGCATTTTTCATCAGTTAAATACTTGTTTCACTGGAGAGAGGGTCCACCGAGCTCCTCACACCACCATTCTGGAAGTGACACCGGTTTAATTTTCTGAGGGATCGGGATAGAAAGAGCATTGGCTCATAGAAGAAGATCCTGTCACTCTGCTCCCTCTTCTCCCCCAAGGGAGCAGAGTCCCCACTACCACCCCACCCTACTTACAGTGGAGACCACCACCAGCAGGACTCAAGTCTCCCCCGCCCCTCTGCAGAGCAGCAGAAATAGAAGGGCGGAGGAAAGCCCCCCGACCCTCATCACACAGCAGGGGACTTGGCACTGGTGTGACTCCGGAGGGCACCTGGGAGTGGATTACTTCTGTGAAGCAGGCAGCCAATCCCAGGAAAAGGGAGCAGTGGCAGGGAGAAGGGGTGAAAGGGAGGTGGGCAGCCGGGCTGGGGGTGTCACTGATGTCTCCACACATGTAGACAAAGCGACGGCAGGGGTGGCTGGATTAGAGGCCCAAGCCAGGGCCCTGCCAGATCTGGATGGTCCCCAGGTGACGCTCATTCATATTTTACTCCCTCTTCTCTCTCCCCCCAAAACACACCACTTCCCCCAGTGTGGCCCTTTGAGATGGAATGATTTATTTAATTCAGAGACACAGTATAGAAACAGAGTACTAGCCAAGCCCAGAGGGTCCATTGGATGCAGAACCAGGATGTCTGTCCCATTCTCTCAGCCTTCCCTGGTCCTAAACTCCTCTGAGGGCTGAAGGTTCTTTGCCAGGTGTCCCCTCATTGCTTCAGGGATGCCATCGGCTCAGGGGACTGTGTTGTAGACCCTGTAGTTGTCCTTCTGGGTGATGTGCAGCTTCCAGGGGAAGAGGCGCTTCTGGGAAGGGAGGCTTTGGGCCTGCCTCACCATGAGCCCCACGTCCTCGTCTGACAACAGCCGGACCAGGTCCCCCTCAGGGTCCCGGTAATTTAGAACAATGTCCTCCCTCTGGAACTCCCGCCTGGGTGGGAAAGGTCAGGGTTAATCAAAGGTCAGAGGAGAGAACCCAGAGGCGATGGGCTTAAGCAGAGGGGTGGGCAGAGGGAGGGCAGAGAGTTTATGGCTTGGGTCTAAGGATCAGAAAAGGTCAGAGCTTGCTCCAGGCCTTCATCAGCCAAGTAGCCCAAGCTCTCATTGTACAGATGGGGAAACTGAGACCTAAAGGGGAGAAGGGACGTTCACAATAAATTAGTGGCACAGCCTGAAATGTCTTGTGTATAAATGTGCTAAATCCTTCAGAACTCTTTGTGAGGCAGAGCAGTGGGTTTGGCTGGGCACAGAATAAAGCCCAGAGAGATGCCTGTTTGAAGCTACTTAGTAGAGAACTCATAAGGACTGGGGCTGTCTACCTGGCTGGGGAACATCAAACTTGATCTGACCTTTCTATACATAATTTGCCAAAATGGGAAGCTAATTGACTTGCGAACACTTTGATTCCAAAATTCCACTTCTCAAAAATCATCCCAAGGAAAATCATCACAAGCCCTGTAGGGCTGAGCTGTGAATAAAACAGGAAGGCAAAATAGGTGCAAAACACCTAGACTTTATACTAACACTTAATATTTCTCCCTTCGTTCTCTCCAGGGGATCAGACAAGTCACCAAATATGTGAACAAAGATGGTCATCACATTTTTTATCACATCATGCATTGTTTACAGTAGTAAAAATGTGGAAGAAAACCTAAGTAGCCAACAAAAGGGTGTGGCTACGTTACTTATGGTGCAGCCACAGAATGGTGCTGTGCAGCCCTAGTAATATCTGCATGCGTGTGTGTGTGTGCGTGTGTGTGTGTGTGCGTGTGTGTGTACTGAAGAGAGCTGAATGTACATCAGCTAATGAGAGGAGTATGAATGCGAGTGTATTACAAAAAGTTCCTGGAAAAATAAATCAGAAGATCATAAAAATCTTTTCATGAATATTTGAAGTACCTTCGTATAAGGTGATTTCACTTCTTTGAATGAATGAGTGAGTCAGTGAATGAACGAGATGAGATGAAAGCAGCTTTCCAGATAAATTCATATCTTGACCTATTCTAAAACTGAAATATGTCTTCTTGGGGATGGACAGCTTGGTGACCTTCCTCACTTTTCCTCCTCTGCATACTGGGACCCAGACCTTATCTGCCTTTCCCTTTCTGGCATGATTACTGACATTTTTTTTTTTATGAGTAGGTATTTATGAGTATAGTCAAAAATGTAACAGTGCTATTACTGTTCTGTAAAATAACTACCCAACAAAGACCTGGATCTTGGGAGGTGGTGAGTTCCTGGCTGGTGGAGAGTCCAAGTCCAAGGCTTTTAGCTACAGAGACTTTAGCTCTGGCTGCAAATCTCTACTCCCAAATGATGTGACCTCAGCTTACTCCCTTCACCTGTCTGCAGCTCCCGGTTCACCTCTACACAGGCTGATGATACCTGACCGTCAGGCTGGGCTGTGAATAAAACGAAAAAGCAAAACGGGCGCAAAATACCCAGCACCTTAATACCCATGCTTCACAGTCCTCCCTCTGTTCTCTTCTCCGGGGCATCTGACTTCTCCTCCAGTGCCCAGCCCTCTCACCTCATGAGCTCCAGCAGGTCTTTGAATAGTGGAGTGCTGCTGAGGTCTTCCTCCACTGCTATGTCCCTAAGGGGTCAACAGGTAGGGGTGAGGTGGCATCAGGCCAGAAGGGGGATGTGGGGTGCTGGGAGGTGGGAGTAAGTCTGGCTAGGCCATGCTGGACATTGACTTCTTGTTACAGTGTTGTGGCTTATCTGGAAGGCAGTGGGAGCCACTGCAGGCTTTGGAGTGGGGGCAGGGACAACATGAGAGTATGTGGTATGGGGGATGGGCTGCCCCTCCCAGCAGGCCACACACTTGATGGTGCTGATTGTGTCTTCGTAGTAGTAGCAGCGCAGCCAGTTGGTGGGGTCGTCTTCCTCGGGGAAGTCCTTGAGGATCTTCACAAAGGACAGTGGGAAGATGCCTGTGGCTCCCCGGACAGTGCCCTGAGGAGGAAAAGAGGGGCCACCCAGTTGACATGAGGACAGGCAGCAGGGCCACACCCTGGAGCCCCGGCCCCTTCATAATGATGAAGAAAGGCAGACAAGGTCTGGGTCCCCATATGCAGAGGGAAGAGGAAAAGTGAGGAAGGTCACCAAGCTGTCCGTCCCAAGAAGACTTATATTTCAGTTTTAGATTAGGTCAAGATCTGGGTTTATCTAGAAAGCTGCTTTCATCTCATTCATTCACTCATTCACTTCACTCACTCATTCATTCTTCCAACAAAGACTCCGTGAACACCAGCTATGCGGCAGGCTCTGAGCACTCAAAATAGATAAAAGTCCTTGCTCCCTGGAGCTCCCGTTCCAGTGAAGGATGACAGGGGACGCATGGGGGAACAGGCGAACTGTACAGTGGGTCAGATGGTGGTGACTGCCACTCATTTACTCATCCCACGGATACCACCAAGCCCCTTCTCTAGACCATGCAGCCAGAAATCTATTTCTCCAGCCCAGTCCTGTCCTTAAAGCCCAGACCAAGCCCTAGGTGTTGGCAGTGCTTTGTACAAATGTTCTCTAATCTTCACCACAGTCCTGTGAAAGACAGATTATTTACATGCCATTTTACAGACACATAAGCTGAGGCTCAAAGTGGCCCCAGCTGCTCCCCTGCCCTTCCTCCAACCTGAGGCCAGAAGTTGGTCAGCATACTGACACATGGAACTTTCCAGTAAACAGGAAGGCAATAAACGTTTCCTGTTTCTGGTGACCCAGAGCTACCCCTCAGGCGGCTATAAGAGCTGTCACATTCCTGAGACAGAGCTCCAGGATTAGGGACAAACAGAAATTGCTAAATCAGCTAGACCAGTCACCACTTGCTCCTCTCCAGCCCTGGACACCAGAGACCCCACCCAACCGTCAACAGTCCCAGGACCCCTGGGGGCTAGCCCTGCCTCTGGGCCTGTCCCAGAACCTCCTTCAGAACCCTCACTACCCCTACCCCCCACCTCCCAGCCCACCAGGAACCAGGAAAGAGAATCTTGTTTAATAACAATAGGACCCCAGGCCAGGCCTCCACACAGTCAGTAGGGGCTCTTCTATGAGCCACGCTGGGCAAAGCAATGACTGGGACAGACAGGCCTTGGCTTTGAAGTCTCACTGTTATGGGTAAATGTGTTCTCAAAGTTCCATGTATTAGAAACTTAACCCCCACTGTGACAGTGGTAAGAGAGTGAGAAATCCCATTATGATAATTGAAAGGTGGGGCTTTAAGAGGTGATCAGATTGTGAGGACTGTACCCTGGTGAAAGGATTGGTCCATTCATGGAATAATGGGCATGGTTCTGACGGCTTTACAAGGAGAGTGAGTGAGCAGGTTAGCTCTCTCTTGCTCAAACCATTCACCATGTGACACCTTGCATGGCTGTAGAGTCACCACCCATCAACAAAAAGACCCTTGTCAGATGTGTTCCCTGGACTCTGGCCTTCCCAGCCTCTGAAACTATAAAGAATAAATTTTATTTCTTTATAAATTATCCAGTTTCAGATATTCTCCTATAAGCCACAGAAACGGACTCATACACTCACTTAAGTGATCCCAGGACCCTCGCACCAGCCAGGCACTGTGTACTCAGGCTCTCTGTGGGCAAGTCCTGCATGTCTACCATCTCCTTTAACCCTTCCAGAAACCCCATGAAGAAGCTGTCAGTATTATCTCCATTTACAGAAAGGGAAACTGCAGGGTTGAGTAACTTTCCAAAGGTTCACAAAGCTAGTTAAAAACAGAGCTAGGAAATTACACAGGCAGACACTAGAGCTCATGCCCTCAATTACAAATTTTTATTGCTGCCTGCAAGGCAAGCAATGTTATCCCATACTGGAGATGAGTGGTTCTCACCTCCAGGAGCAAATGTCTGGAGACTTATATGATTGTTGCACCACAGGGTTTGCTACTGGCATCTAGTGGGGAGGCAAGGGTGTTGCTGAACACCCGACACTGTACAGGATAACCCCAGCAAAGAATGACCTGGCCCCAAATGTTGGTAGTGTCACTGCTGAGAAACCCTGCTATGCACCAAGAAATTAAACTCAGTAGTTTAACTTGTCTAAAGCAACCTGTTTGTTGGGGTCAGAACCAAAGGCAGGTACATGGACTCCATAATCTTCTCCTCCCACCAATACGGCTTTCCCTGACTCCTCCTCAGTCTCTGCACCACCATCCTGATATACACACCTGAAGCTACCTCACCTCCAACCTCATCTCCAACCTCACCTCCATCCTCACCTCAATCCTTACCTCCAACTTCATCTCCACCTCCACCCTCACCTCCAACCTCAACTCCAACCTCAACTCTATCCACACCTCCAACCTCACCTCCAACCTCCCTCCATCTTGACCTCCAGCCTCACCTCCACCACCTCCAACCTCACCTTCAACCTCACCTCCATCACCTCCACCCTCACCTTCACCTCCATAACCTGCATCCTCACCTCCAACCTCACCCTCCAACCTCACCTCCAGCCAGTCTTTGTTGATCCGACTGAGAAGGAAGATCACATCTCCAGCTTTAAAATTCAGCTCCAGTTTGCTGTTCCCAGTGAAGTCAAACAGGGCCTGGAGAGAAGATTGGGGTAAAGAGGGAGGGAGGAAATATCCACTGAGCTCCTACCAAAGTGCCTAACTTACTGCAGTGTCCCATTTTACAGATGAGGAAGCTGAGGCTCAGGGAGGATGAGTGGCTTGTCTAAGGCCACTCCACTTGTTAGGAGAGGAGCTGGGATTTGAACCCAGGTCTCCTTGACTCCAGAATGGGTGCTCCTCCAGACCTGATGGGATGTGCACACAGGGGGCAGGGTCCAAACTCTCTGGGGCCAGCTCCTTCCCCCACCCCCAGGCCTCACTGTAGGCTCCAAGCCCACCATAATTCCAGCTGCTCTCTACCAGGGCACTGTCCATGCTGGTTTTGCAATGCCCATTTGTCTGTCTCCAGGGGGCCGTGAGCTCCTTGAGGACAGGGCCTTGTCTGAGTCATTTCTGAGGCTTCAGTCCCTAAGGCAGGGCCAGCCCAAAGGAGCCCTAGCAAGCTCATTGGATGAGTGGATGGGTGGCCATGTCCTGATCACATTCCCTCCCCTCAGCTGGGCTGAGGGGTCTCCAGTGTCAGAGGCTGTAGCTCCTCACATCCCCCAGTACCCAGCACTCTCCCTGGCACTCAGCGACACCCAGCAGGAGGGACACAGTGGCTGACAGTGGAGCCAGGCCCTGCCCCAACGTGGGAGGGCCTGGGTGCCGAGGGTACCTCTGCTCGTGGAGCTTCCATGCGGTCAGCACTGGTGCCTTGTGGGGACATGCTCTTGCTGTGGAGAGAGAAGAGTGGCTTGTCAGCCCTCCCGACTCAGGGCTTAGTTCCCTGCTTCTGCACAGAGGAGACCCTCGCCAGGGGTGGGAAGCGGGGAGAGGAAGAGGATGCTAAAACGCAACGCAGGTGCTCCTCTGGGCCGCACCCTGTCCCCTTGCCCTCACAACCACCCTGGCGGCGGGACAGTTCTCCCCTCTTCATGGACCAGAAAGCAGAGGCACAGAGGGGGTGGGGAACAGGAGACCCCTTTGTAAGTGCATTCAACTCGTCAAACCCTTCACATTTGTTTCTTCCTCTGTTCCTTACAACCAACCTCGGAAGTAAATGTTATTATTCTAGTTTCCAGCTGAGGAAACTGAGCTTTGGAGAGGTGATGTGCCCTGTTCCAGGCCTCTGGCTGCCATGTGGCATAGCTGGAATGCAGACTGTGTCTGCCTGGGTGCACGGGGGAGAGGCGCCAGGCATGGAGAGGACACTGAGAGATGACGGCGGGAGGAAGAGAGGGAGGCCAGGGGCAGGGGAGCACTGTCCTGCTTTCCTGGAATTCTTAGGGGCAGCAACCTCGGCTTTGGAAGCTCAGTGCTATTTCAGTGGCTTGGAGTTTGGGTAATTCTCTTCTGCTTAGGAAGGGACTGGAAGAGTGTGGTGTGCTCTTTGGAATAAGCGAGTAGCAGCGTCCCCTAGAGGCCAGTGTGATACAACCGGAGCCACAGCCAGCCCCAGAGAACTGAGAAACCAGGGAGCAGGCATTCCCGGGAGCTGCTCAGAGAGAGTTTGGGATTGAGTGGCTCTTCCCTCCTCTATGGCACCCCCTTCTTTTCAGGCAGCCAAACCCTCTGGGGTCAGCCCTTAGTCCCCCTTCTCCAGTCTCCAGTCCTTGCTATCGCGCGCATCAAAACGCAGCCCCTCTGTCCCTCCAGGTCCTGAGCTTGATTTTCCAAACTCATCTAATGAGCCGAACCATCCCGGGGCATCCAGAGATAGAACCGATCGGTCTTCCTTCTCCCGTTCCACGGAGAAGAGAGGCCCTTCCGCAGGGGCCCGGGGCTCGGGCCGGGGGCGGGGCGCTCACTCACATTTTGCGCGTGCGCGGGCGGAGGCGGCGCAGCGCTTGCGGCACCTGCTCCGAGTCGTAGGGCGACTGGTAAAAGAAGATCCGGACGTCCTCGTCCATCAGCACCCAGACCGGCAGGCTGAGCAGGCTCTGGTGGGTGACAGGGTAGGACAGGTCAGCAGAAAGGCCCGGCCAGGCCGGCCCAGCGGCTCCTGTCTCTACTAATGAATCCCATGCCTGAGGTCTGGTAACAGAAATAAGTTATTTCAAAACCAAACGAGAAAAACTCAGCAGGCTGAAGGAAACACTTCACGAGTTCTGCTCCTGGGTCCAAGGTTAGGAGGGGGACCACTGGCTTGAGAGGAGTTTATTTGGAAAAGACCTAAAGTTCCCCAGAAATGACGGTAAGGGCGATGACAGGTAACACGACCTGGTGGTGACTGTGCCAGGCACTGCGCTGAGGACCACATGTGTGTCCTCCACCCATCTCATGACAAGCTGTAAGTCAGGATCAGAGAGGCGAAGGGACCTGCCTGAGGCCACACAGCCTAGCAAGTGACAGAGCTAGGCCACCCAGAGTCAGAGTCCTCCGCTGCTAAAGCCCACACCTTACCCAAGATAACACAACACGGTGGGGGTGGGGGGTTCCCAAAATAACCTAAACTAACAACCTAAATGATGGTGGCATTATGATCTAAAAACTGCTTCCTGATACCTTATCTCATATCACAGTTGGGGAAACTGAGGTTTGGGGAGGGAAAATGCCTGGCCCGGGGAGAACAGAGGTAGGAAGGGGTGGGGTGGTGTCTCGAGCCCTAGTCTCCTGGTTCCATCCCACTCTGGTTACGCCCACCACAGTGCAAAGACTCCCAAGCTGCGGGACCGCGGAGCACCCAGAGCCTGTGGGGTCATCCACCAGGCTCCGCACCGCACAGGTCCAGGAGCACGGAGGGCGGCTTCGGGTGCTGCAGCTCCAGAGGCACCCAGAGCCCTGCAGAGAATCGCACAGAGGCAGCAGGATGGGGAGGGGCAGGGAGCTCCATCTCAGAGAGGCTGGGAATGCAGAGCCTAGACGTGGGAGTCATATGGGGAGGAGCAAGAGGCAGCTAGAAGGTGTATAAGGAGCCAGGTTGATCCTGGGATCAAATCCCAGCTCTGCGTCTCCCCAGCTGGGTGGCTTTGAGCAAGCGTGGCTCCGGATGTTCATTAATATCTCCCTCGTGGGATTGTGGGATTGTCCTCCCACCCTCTCTCCCTTCCTTCCTTCAGAGCTCACCCTGCTCTTCCAGCCCAGCAGCAGGAAGGTGGAGCCTCAGACACCCACAAGGAGCAGCGTCCTCAGCATCCCCTTGAGGGGAGATGCCTCCAGTGCTGGAGACCACGGGCCACAGAGCCCAGGATTCCTGCAGCCACCTGCCCTCTTCTCCCTCCACCCACTTGCTCTGACCTCCTTTTGCTCCCTTCCTCCACCAGGAGTCAGGCTCTCTCACATTCTGGAAGAGGTTCGTATCTTATAAAGCTCTTTCCCATCCTTTTCTCGATAGATCCCAACTTCATTCCTGTGAGACCAGAGCCCCATTTCATGGGTGAGAAAAACAAGGCGCAGAAAAGATGGGCAGCTCTCCCCAAATCACCCAGCCAGTCAGTGTCACAGTCAAGACTAAAGAGGCTCCGAGTTGAGTGCTCTTCAGCTGTAAGGATGCCTCTGGGCAATGAGGAGGGTTTCCCTCGCCAGCTTCCTGGGGTCACTATCAAGCCTCAGCTTGTGTGCCTCTAGTGATGGGGCACTCACTGCCTCATGAGGAACACTGTCCCTTTCCTGGATGGCTCTGTCTTTTTTTTTTTTTTTTTTTTTTGTGACTGGCACTCAGCCAGTGAGTGCACCGGTCATTCCTATATAGGATCCGAACCCGCGGCGGGAGCGTTGCCGCGCTCCCAGCGCCGCACTCTCCCGAGTGAGCCAAGGGCTCGGCCCCCTGGATGGCTCTGATTGGTAGAAATCCTTTCCTGACTCCCCTGGCCTCTGCCTTTAAAATGCCCCTTCTTCTGCGTTCCCTTCTCATATGGGTGCGAACGGTTTGCAGTTTGGGGAATACACAGGGTGCCCAGCTAAGACCTGTGAGTGCAGTTAAAATCAAGCCTCTGCTCAGGTGTGGGGGTGTGCTGGCCTGGGGAGAGGCCTTCTCTGGCTTGCGCAAAGGTGCTGTATGACCGAGCTGTGGCCTGGTCGGTCATGCCCCTGTCATGTAGGCATACATATGCCTCTGTGTGATTTCGTGATTGACCTGTTGGTATTCCCACTGGACAGTGGGTACCTCGGGGGCAGGCACTGGGTCTAACTGACCACAGTATCCTCACACTTAGCATAGACATTCACCTGTGGGCTTGGAGCATTAAATAAAGATTTGTTGATTCAAAGCATGGTTCCTTAAATTTTCTCCATTGCTCCTTCCTCGATCTCTGGAACCCTGAGAACTCACCCTATTTCTCTCCCCAGACCAGGCATTGAAGATGGGGATCATCAGAGCCAGAGAGCCAGCCTCAGTTCCCAAAGCAGTGCCCCGGGGTGAGGCCGGGGCTTCTCCCCAGCCTCCAGCACTCTGTGCCCTCCCACCCGAGGTGGCATGGCCCGCTGATACCTTCATATAGGCGTTGAGGGCGGGTATCCGTGTCTCGGCGATCTCCTGCTTCACGCCCACGTAGACTTTGGCTGAGGAGAGGCAAAGAGGTTCTCAGGAGGCTGGCCCAACACAGTGCCTGGGCTGGGGCTGTCCCTGCAGGCCAGGAGTTCCGCTGGAGCTCATCCTCACTGGCTCAGCACCCTTCCCCTTCAGGCATCAGGATTCTTTAGGTCTGTCAAGGCACTTCCAATATGCCACCAAGGTTAAGAGGCATGGATCTAGAATCATGCCCAGATGGACAAAGACTTGTTGAGGTTATGAGTGAACAATTCCTCAAAAGCAAGGCAGGGTGTTCTGGGGAAGGAGAAACAGATGATGGCTGACCAAGAGACAAATGTCCTCTGCAGGAGCCTTCAGTCGGGGGCACTGGGGGAGCCTCACTGGAGAGCCCCCACCAGGAGGCCAGTGTGGGACCCGCCTGGCTCCCAATGCCTGTGAGACGGACAGGGATGATGTCTGGTGGGGAAGGAGGTAGCATATGGGGGTCTGTGCCGAGATAGACATTTGGGAGTTAGTAGCAAGAAGGTAACAATTAACGTCACAGGCATGGGTCAGCTTGCCCAAGGGAGTGTTCACAGTGAGAAGACAAGACAGGGGACGCTGGCAGTTCAGGGAGTCCCCACCTTCCGAGGAATATCAGAGAGGTGGGTTCTGCAAGGAGAAGTTGCAGGAGGAGCCAGTGAGGTAGGAGGGGAATTGCGAGACTCTGGGGCCACCGAAAGATGGAGAAAGCTTCACAGAGGAAGAAGTGGGAGAGTGAAGATAGGCCTAAAACATGCCCATGGAGGCCAGAGTTAAGTCCCAGCCCACCGCACCGACCGGAACTTCGGTGGAGCTGAAACAAAGCTGGGGATCGAGGAGCAGATGGAGGAGAGGAGAGGAGACAGTGAGTGACAACTTACAGCAAAAGGAAGAAAAAAGAGACCTTTGAGAGCTTGGGGACATGAAGGCTAAGGGAGGCCGGTTGCAAGAATGCTTTTTTATGGCATGTGGTTGTTTAAAGACAGAAGAGAGTGGAGCAGTGCAGATGCGTAGAAGGAGTCGATATACCAAGGAGCAGGTGAATATACAAGAAGACGAGGGATAGATTATCAGGGGAGAGTCCCCAAAAGAGAAGAGAGGAAAGTGATGGCGACCAAGAGCAGAGCTTGGCCTGGCGGAGGCGAGATCCCCATTCACCCGCAGCCCGGGGACGGAGGGAGAGACCGGGCGAGGGGGACCAGCCTGGGAGGAGGAAGGGAGAGGCAAGGAGCCCCTGGGGAGAGCTCCAGTTTCCTCGTGTGGCCGGACGAAGAGGAGCACAGTCATTTGCTGAGACAGAGAGAGACAGAGAGAGACAGAGGCAGAGACAGGGAGACAGAGAGAGACAGACAGACAGAGACAGGGAGACAGAGACAGAGAGACAGAGACAGACAGAGACAGAGAGACAGACAGACAGAGGCAGAGACAGGGAGACAGAGACAGAGACAGAGAGAGAGAGAGACAGAGGCAGAGACAGGGAGACAGACAGAGACAGAGACAGAGACAGGGAGACAGAGAGACAGACAGAGAGGGAGACAGAGAGACAGACAGAGACAGAGAGAGACAGAGAGACAGAGACAGAGAAACAAAAACAAAGACAGAGACAGAGCACATCGCTGAGGTGGGCTTGGTGACTGAGACAGGGGAGGTCAGGAAGGGTCTCTGAGGTTGGGGGAGGGTGAGAGACAGTGCCCGTGTGTGCAGGGCGTGGAGGGCACCGCCAAGCCCATGCTGGTGTAACCCACTCGTGGTGGTGGGAACGGGAGCCTCAGCCAGAGGTTTGGAGCTGTCCAAGGTGTACACACAGGACTGAGCTGGGGAGCAAGGGGCTCGGGGGACTGTCGACAAGCAGAGGCGTGACACCCTTTGGCTTCCCAGCAGGACAGGGAAGGAAGGAGAGACCCGGGACACTGTGGACGCAGAGACTGCGAAGTTAGAGGGCTGGACTCGTGGCAGGAGGCAGGAGGCAGGGCTAGAGGAGGAGTCAGTGGTTTAGTTTAGTGAGGGCGACTCGGGGAATCCTGACTCTTCAAGAGAGACCAGATGCCGACATGCTCCACTCAGTGGCTCCTTGGTGGTAGACAGCTGAGGCAGGGTGGCCGTAAAGGTCATCAGAGGTCAAGGGCTGTGAGGCCGGACTGCTAGAGGTGAGGACCCCGGGATGACACAGAGAGGAGGTGGAGGGATGAGGGTCGGCCTCTGTGACTGCCAGGAGGGGGCCAGGGACTGGGGTTGAAATAAAGTCACTGAACAGTGTCAGCTGAGCTTCAAGGAGGGGCGCGGGGGCGAGCGCAGATCTGCAGCAGCAGGGCTGGCAGCAGCGCCTACCTGGGAGCGTGGGCAGGCTGCAGCTGAAGGGGCTGCTCTTCTCTGGCCCGTAGCGCTCGTCCAGCTTGCTGTGCAGCGCATAGAACTGGCGGTAGCGCCGGTAGATGAGGTATTTGGAACCTCCTTTTGTCTTCACCTCGATGACAAAAACCTAGGGGGACACAGGCCGGCGGGGAGGTCTGAGAGGCCAGGGGCAGAATCTAAACACAGAGGGTGGAGGTTCAGAAGCCAAAGGGATGGAGTAGGGTTTCTCAACCTCAGTGCTACGATGGGGCCGGATAATCCCTGGCTGGGATATGGGGGTGTCCTGTGCACCATGGGACGCTGAGCAGCCTCCCTGGACACTACCCGCTGGATGCCAGGAGCAGCCCTGCCCCACGCTGTAATAATCTAAATGTCTCAGGGTATTGCCAAATGTCCCCTGAGGGGTCAAATCGGCCCTGTTGAGATCCACTAAGGTAGAAGTTAAGAGATGAGTGAGTTGGAGGTTCAGAAGGTGGAGGGTGAAGGTTCAGAGGTCAGAGGGTGAAGAACCAGGGGTCTCTCTTACAAAGTGGCTGGTGAAGCCTCTCTTCTCCTCGATGTCAGCAATGTTGGCTGAGATGGCCACATCATCTGGAAGCTGTTCAAAGTCGCTGGGGGAGGCCAGAGGAAAAGAAACTCTGGTTATCACCCTGACGTGTCACCTGGGCCCACTGGGCATGAGGCAGCGTGCAAAGGAACCAATGGTGTGGCTGGCACTGCTCGTTCAACACCTTCCTGTGCCAGGCGCAGACACCGGCAGTGGGAATACGGAGACAACGAGACTCAGACCAGGCCTTGAGAGTGACAGGATTGGAAGATGGAAACCATATGTCATAGCCATATTCTAGTCTAACAAATTGCTTTGCAAACAATTCACGCAGGAACAAGGTATCAATTGCCTCCTCCATGCCAGGCCCTGGGTCACAGGGGTAAACAAAGTCAACACGCCCTGAACAGAGTACTATGGGATCCCCACAGAAAGGATGGCTAATCACATCCAGGTCACGGAAATCCTCAAAAAAGAGACGACCTTTGAGCCGGGTCTAGAAGGTCAAACAAACCCACCAGGTAGAAAACTAGGGGAGAGGAACAGCATATGCTGAGGTTCTGATGTCAAGGCGTGGGCCTGGGTCCTGCATGGCTGGGCCTGGTGTCACGTGAGACTGAACCAGCAGATGAGGCCGGTCTGAGGAGAGTCTCGAGTGCCGAGTAAAGAACCTCCATAGGCAACGGGAAGCCGTGCAGGGCTTCGGAAGGAAGTAGAAATACGACATGATCCGGGCTTTAGGAAGCCAATGCAGGCAGCCATGTGGAGTGCAAAGGAGGGGCAGAGGCTTCGGGAGAGCACCATTGGAGGCCCTGAAGTGGCCCGACTGTGAGTGATACTGGCCTGAGCCAGACAGCAGGGACAGACACAGGGGCACCTCCTTGGCAGACACTGTTAGTATTTGAGTTCCCTGCTTCTTCCTGGTTAACCAAGTACTCATTTTGTTCAGAGTGGCAACATGCCTAGCCCTAGGATGACTGATCACTATTAGTTTGAGCCAAGCATAACAATCTTGTTCCTGTTTCCCAGCTTCCCTTGCAGCTCACAGCAGCCAGGTGACCAGTTCTGGCTGATGAGACCTAAGAGGAAATCTGTCGCAGGGGCCTCTTGAGAATATTTGCATTCCTGATCTACAGGGATGGACAAGGCCAGCTTGGTATCCTCCCTTAACAACAGCCTTGAAAGCAGGTGTGACATCTGGACCTGCAGCAGCCATATTGCATCCATGAGGCAAAAACATGTTGTCACTGAGCTGTGGAGCCAGCTATAGCCTACCTCTGGACTTCTTGCCATGAGAAAAAATAAACCCCTGTTCATTTAAGCCACCGTCAGTTCCTCTGTTCCCTGCGGACTAATGCATTTCCACTGGACACATAAGCAATTTGTGAGCTGTCCCTACGTTATGACAGCAGGGTTTGGGCACTGTTTGGATGTGGGGGATAAAGAAAGGGCAGTGTCAAGAGTGACACCCACATTTCTGACTGGGATGAATGGGAAGGGGCAGGTTGATGGACTCAGTTTGGGGCATGCTAATTTGAGAGGCCTCTTAGGCACCCATGTCGATGTCCAGCAGGAAGCTGGTGTGTAGCCCTGGAGCTCAGCATGGGGATCTCAGCAGCAGGGGGAGAGGTAGGAGCCATCTGCTGTGGCTTGTGGTTAAAGTCCCCTGTGAAGAGCTATCAGTGAGTAGAGGAGGGGCCAGGAGGGACAGATAGAGGACGAGAAAACAGACAGCCAAGGAGAGATAGAATGGCTGGGAGTCGCCAAGTCCAGCCACTTGGAGCGAGGCAGATGGGGAAAGGAGAAGCAGTTATGACTCTTCATTGTAGCGATTGGGAAACAGGGCAGGGGGAGGTGCGGCCACACCCAAGGCCTCGGAGCTGGTTGGGACCTCAAGAGTCTACACACCCTAGTCCCAGCCCATGCCAGTCCCTACATGACCTCGTCTGCCCAGGGTCTGGGACTGCATCAGAACTCAGGAGGTGACTCAGGGTAGCAGTGGGCAGGCAGAGGAAATCCCCCCCAGCCATAGAGCATCTTGGTGGCTGCTGTCAACCTTCCCACTCACTTTCCACACATGCCCCCATGGTGACACCCTTGGGAGAGGCTTCCTTCTCTACTTTCTCCTTCGAGATTATATATTTCATGGTAATTTTGCCTGCAATATGATGGGGGTGGGGCAGGAAGGAACTTGAAGGGTAGAAATGGCCCTGGGCAGGGAGTCAGGCAAGTTGAGTAATAGTAACTACAGCTACTATTTCCTGGGTGCACACTATGCACTCTTCTAAGACAGTGTCCTCTTTGTACAGATGAGGAAACTGAGGCATAGAGAGGGTAATTAACTTGCCCAAGTAAGTCAGGAAGCTGGGATCTGAGCTCAAGCAGCCTGCCTCCAGAATTTTGTTTCCAAACACTGCTTGGCTGCCCATCTTCTGACCTCCCAGAAGCTGGCTCTATGAACTTAGATAAATCCAGCCCTTCTTAGCCTGCTTCCCCATCCGAAATAATAATCATTTGAGCACACCCTTATGTAGCACTGCTTGTTCTAAGCCCATTAAGACCCCTGTGCTTCTTGGATCTCATAGCTGCAAGGAAGCGTGGAGGGACTGGGCACTGACCAATCCCCTTGTATATTCGGCCGTAAGTGCTGCGAAGGGAAAGCACACGGTACTTTGAGCTACCACAGGAGCCTGACCATTATTATATTCCCTCAAAGAGTCGATAGCGCAGCAGGCGAGAGAGACGAGGAGCAGCCCTTGCGAGACGGAGGGTTTGGCGCTGTGAGAGGGCGGCAGGGCGTGCAGACCGAGGCTGGGCAGGGAGGGCCTCCCGAAGAGGGCACCAGTGGCCAGCTGGGAAAAGCAAGGAGGAGTCGGCCACAGAATGGCAGGAAAGGCTCTTCAGGAAGGGGAAGCGACGAAGGTCCACAGCCACGCAAGAGGGGCAAGTTCAAGGAACTGCAGGGGGTTGAGCATGGCCGGAGCACAGAGCAAAGGCAGAGAGTGGTGCGAGACGAAGCCAGAGACACAGGCAGGTGCCACTCACGAGGGGCCCTTGTGGCTCACGGAGGGGCCTCGACTTGGCGGTGGTGGAGGGTGCCGAGGAAGGGGTTAAGCAGGGCGGACATGGGCAGACATGGCAGAGTGGTCAGGGCACAATGACGGCACTGGAAATAGGATGACCAAATTCTCGCTTGGCCACTGCCAGCGGGGACCTCGGAAAGATTCTTCTCTGTGATCTGGCTCCTTCCCCTCCTCTGTAAAAGGGGTACAGTAGATGCGCTTATATCTTTGGGTGGCCATGAGGTCCCATCTGTAACAAGTGCAGCCCCTAAAATCCCCACAAGGGCAGGGACTCTGCCCACACTGCCGCCCCAGTTTCCAGAACAGCTCTGGGCACATAGTAGGTGCTCAGCACATGGCATGACCTCCTTCTGCGTTCAGTGGGTCCTCTGGCAGGCAGCGTCGCTACCTGGGGTGCGGTGGGGGGGCGGGGACAAGGAGGCTGCCACATGGGGATGGGGCAGGAGATGCGGTGAACCCAGCTGGAAGTGCCCCTGGAGTGGCCACCCCCACAGGGACCTCACCCGGGTCCTGCTGGGCCATGAAGAGCATGCTGCCCATGAAGAGTCTGCTTTGGAGCCTGGACTGGGAAGGAGAGGGGTAGAAAGGCCCGTGGAGGCCGGCCAGTTCAGGTTTTATGGCATTTGGCCCACAGGAGGTGCTCAAAGTACGGCTGTTGGAACCGAACTCGCCACCCCCGAGGCAGCCTCTCCATCTTTGGACATCCCGTCTCCATTTTCTAAAAAGCCCTGCTATACGAGCCTGCGCCCTCTCAAGCATCCTCTGCTTTGGCCTCAAGCCGAACATCCAGGGCCCACTTCAGAGAAGGCTTTTGAGGCACAAGGAGGCCCAATGACCCCCAGCCCCTTCCAGAAGACCCCATGAAGGGGTGGAGGGACAGGCAGTGGGAGGGGTCCTACATCCAGCTGGCCAGCTCTGGGCGTCGTCTCCTGAACCCTGTACCCCAAAAGCAGGAAGTTTTTCAAGCCTCAAGCAGCTGCTGTTTCCAGAAGGTCCAAGTTTGCATGATGGGCTGTCCTCAATGAAAACTCGTGGGGAAGAAGGGCTGGAATCTGGAGGGACAACCTGACCCAGCCCCCCAGCACCACCCTCTGTGGCTCAGGAAGGCCCTGAGGATTTTTTTCTGGTGCCCCCTCCCCATCCCCCCACACAGGCAACCCTTCACTCTGACCTTCAACCTTTTGAAATTCCACCCCAGGCTCCACCATGGGCCCTCACTGCCCTCTAAGGCCCCAACCAGCCTGACCCGTCACTGTTGACCCTCTGAGTGTTCTGCACACACTTAACATGGACACTTGCCTCCTGATATCACCTGTTGTTCCAACCCAGGGTTCAGGAGCCAAGCTCTGCATCTCTAGGGCCTCCTGGCTCAAACCACAGGTCTGGCTACTGGGGAAACATTCAGGAAATGCTTTCTGAGAGATGAGGCTAGGCCCAGGCGAGGCTGTGCTCCAAGCCCCAGCCTTGCCAGTCATTCTACGTGACTCCATGTAAGTCCTTTTTCCTCCCTGGGCCTCAGTTTCCCCATCTGTACAATAGCAGGTTTGGACTAGAAAGATCTAGGACATTTTTCAGCTCAAAGAGCCATCCATTAACTCTTTCAGCAACATTTATTGAGCACTTAGTACATACTGACGCTGTTCTACATCCTAGGGATACAGCAATGTCAAAACAGACCCAAAACCTTCATAAAGCTTGCTTCTAATGGAGGAGCCAGTGATAAAGACAAAAAATAATTAATGAGTATATAATATTATGCCAGTACTATAAGCACTATGCAGAAAAAAGGAAACAGGGCAAGAGGTCAGAGAGCAATAAGGTAGGAGCTATCAGGGAAGGCTTTTTGGAGGAGGTAATATTTGAGCCAACCCCTGTATAAAGAGGGAGAACAAGCCAGATTCCGTGATTCTGTCCGACCAGAAGATGGAAAGCTACTACTGACCACAATGTGGAGCAAAGAGCTCCAGCCTGGGACCCAGAACATCTGTGTTTTCTCCAGACTCTGCCACCCACTGGTTGTGTGACCCTGAGCAAGTCACTCCCCCTATCCGAGCATTGGTATTTTCATATGTGCCTGAAAGAGGTGAGCCACAACTCGAAGGTTCCTGAAAGTGACTCTAAGAGTCTGCATTTCTGAGTATTCAGGTTCTGACTCAACCCCAGCCTCTCACACTGATGAGGGGCTGCAGAAGGGCCGGCCCCTGTCCCCAAGGCCTGCCGGGAACAGTGAAGAGGGAACACCCTGGCACTCACCTCTCGGCCCGCAGCTGCTGGGCCAGGGCCATGGCAGTCGATGGTCCAGGAAGCAGGTCTTGCCCAGCTGGGCCCAGACCGAGTTCACTTTTCACTTCCTCCAGTCACCCCGAGTCCTCAGGAGCCACCTTTGGGGAGGCCCAACCCTGCTTCTCTGGGCTCTAGACGAGACTCCTCCTCCAGTCTCTCTGGGTCTCGCCTGTGGTACAAACTTCCTCTCGCCCCACCTCCCAGCTGCACAGCAATTGGGGAAGTGTCCACCCGTGGGCGCCAAGTTTGCAGGAGTCCACTGACTTTGGGGACTTCCCAGTTTTCTGTTCTTGGTGCCAAGCTTGGCTGGGCATCAGAAAGCCCCACTCTATCAGAGATGAGGTCCCAGTACTGGCTCAGCTACCAACGGGTCTTGTGACCTTAGCAGTCACTTCTCATCCTCTGGCCCATCCATCCCAACCCTCACTCCTGCACCGCCGAGCCTTTGCCCAAGCTATTCCTGAGGCCAAGAATGCAGACCTCCATCTTGCCTGCCATCCCTTAGGCCCAGCACAAATGCCACCTCCTCCAGGAAGCCTTCCTGGTTCCCCTGACCCCTGTTGTACTAGAGTTGGTTTATGTTCCCCTCTTGCTGTTACTCTGGTGCTCTGGGCTCTCCTTTCCTCATCCTTAGATCCCGTGCCCAGCCAATCCCCTCCACTGGGCTGCCAACCAGAGCGAGTTTCTAGACCTGATCATACCCTGCCCCACTTAAACTCTTCAACTGCTCCACCTGAGCTCAAGAAAAAGTCCTGACTCCTCACCCTACCTGCTCTGAAGCCCTCAAGGCCCTGCAGTTTTCCCCAGCCTCTTCCCCTAAGCTTTCTCCTTCTCGCTGGCCCCCTTTCCATTTCTAGAATGCTCCAAACTGTCTGCCCCTCAGGGCCTTTGTG
Organism: Cynocephalus volans; assembly: GCF_027409185.1. Classification (NCBI taxonomy): domain Eukaryota; kingdom Metazoa; phylum Chordata; class Mammalia; order Dermoptera; family Cynocephalidae; genus Cynocephalus; species Cynocephalus volans. The sequence continues at coordinate 13,253,605 of NC_084471.1, forward strand.
CATGCTGTTCTCTCTGCTGGGATGCTCTCTTCCCTGCCTCCTTTAGGTCTTGGCTTGGAAGTCACCTCTTTAGCTAGGCCTTCCCTGATCCCTTGCATTAAATTAAACCCGTTCCTGTTATATTCTTTCACAGATCCCTCTACTCTTACTGCAGAGCACTTATAACTATTACATTTTCAAATTTGGGTATTTATGTTTAATGACTGCTTTTCTGGCTAGCACAGTGCCTGGCACATTGCAGCACTCCACCAATATTTGGAGAATGAATGAAATGCTTTCAGTTGGTGGCTCTGTGCTTCTTGTAACATGTATGGCTACTTGCTTCTGACGGGAGCTCTCCAAGAGGAAGTCCGCAGGCGGGATGGGTACAGCACACCCAGTAACCCACAACTGGACGCACACACATTTGTACACTCATACCCACACCCACACTCACTCACGCAGAGCAGACGCCGGGCAGAAAGATGGCAGAGGGAGGATGGAGATGAGGGCACCCTGCCTTGGCATCCATGGACGTCACTCACAGGCAGGCCCTTCCACTTCCTCTGCCCTAACACCCCCCCCCCACATTAGGACCCCCCCAGGACATGAGCAGGGGTCTGTGGGGACAGAGCCAGCCCAGTGGAGCCTGGAGCCAGAGTCTCTCTCCCACCCAGGTCTCTCACTTGCCCTGACAAAGGGGCCGGGACAGGAGCCTTCTCAGCAGCCCTAGGGCTATATGGCTCCAAGGACAGAGCACACCAGCAGCCTCAAGCCTCCCTTCAAACCCTGTCCCTGCTCCACCAGCCACCCCAAGGGACCTCTGCCCCCATAGAGCTTAGAGTGGAGCCAGAGTCCCCAGGACAGAGCCCACTCTGGCTCAGACCCATAGCCTGATCCGGTGAGGATCTCCCTCCCTCCATCCAGCCAGGCCAGGGCCAAGGGCTCTTCCGAAATGAGGATCCTTTATGGACTCCTTGGGAAGCGGAGACAAAGTTAGAAAAAGACAGAGGAGGGGACAAGAAAAAAGAAACATGAAGAGAGATAACCAACAACTGTGTATTGAACGAGGCATTTGGGACACAGGAATAAATCACAATGGCAGGGTGTGCAAAAGGTCAGACTTCCCATCCTACTCCGAGCATATAAGAAATGCTGGATAACATGTATGTATTTTAAACATCAAATCCCAGCTCAAAAACAAGAGAGCTTGATCAGCGGGTTCTAAGAAAGGGAGCAGGAATCTATACCAGTGAGAGGGGCTTGTGGCCCACAGCCCATGGGAAAACCAAGAGTGGATATGCATTGGCAGGGCTGACATTGTCAGGCTTAATCTTGGCATTACATAAAATAATTTGGAGTCAGTGAGTCTGCAGAGGCTGTCCCGTGATCTCACAAACCAAAATTACAAATCATGTTAATAACTCTTACATGGTGAAAGACAGCTCACAGACTCAACACACTGGAGACTTCACACCCGAAGAATACACATAATACAAACAATGAACCCAACCCAGTCACTGGTGTCTCGGCTCCCGGTCTAGAGAATGAAAGATCGACTGAGCGGTAACAGGACAAGGTCCTCAGTGGCAGATGTCTGTAAGTACCAAGAGGTGCCAGCACGAGCCATGGCTGAGGGGAGAGGAGGCTGTCAACATACAGTTAGTCAGGAAAGACAGGAAGTGACAGAACAGTTTTAGCGAGAAAGTGTGACCCAGAACCGGCACGTGGTTGTGTAAACAGGGTTTGTATCATAGGTGTATAGTGGAAAACACATATCTGTGTATAAACACATCCAGCTATGTGTAGGCAAGTGCAAGTGTGTTTACGTCGCTTCTATAAAAGAGCACAGAACGTGTGCAGTAGTGACACTGTCAGCATGAGAGGACATACGGAGATGGGCGCGTCACGAGTATAAGCGCAAGCACATTCACAGCACGCGAACTCAGGACCTCTTTCATCCTTTCTTTACAATCTGTACAACAGGCTTATCTAATGGGGTTGTAGTAAGAATTAATGAGAAAAGTGTATGAAAAGTGCCTAGCCACGTGGGAATTTCTTCTTGTTCCTATATTTTAGTGTGCATGCCTGTGTGTGTGTGTGTGTGTTTCAGGTAGGACAAGCCCTCAAGTTCACTTTCCCAGCTTCCTCCAGGTCTGGCCTTCCCATACCCCTCCCGCACCATCCCAAGAAATCTCCCGTGGCCCTGACTCACTGGCAGCCACCCCTGCAGCAGGGGAAGCAAGGGAGTCGGGGGAATGTCCCCAAGCCTGGGATGGGCCAGCTCCTCCCCTCCCCCACTCTCTCTCCCTTTCTTCTGTCCCTGCCGTGCTTCTGCTGAATATGGATATTTCTCTGGCTCCTCATACACAGATCCGTGCTGCTAATTTTATGCCCGAGCTCTGATACAGTGTAACATGAGGCCAGACACTCTGTCAGCAGTGGGCTGCCCTCTTGCTGTAGTGGCGGTTCCTGTCTTCACCCCCGACCCCAACCATGGGTCTCCCAGTGCTTGTGTTGTGGCTGCTGCAGGAAAGAGAATAAGGCAGAGGAATAGCCTGGAAAAGGAGCCAGAGTCTTCACACATTCCATTAACCAAGTATTTATCGAGCCTTTCTGGGCAGGTACAAAGAAATGCCTAAAGTGACCTCTCGCATATAGAGATCTTTGATGACCGCCACTGTCCACAGCCAGAGAGTAAACCAAAAAAAAGCCATTGAACAGGTCCTTCAGAATTGGCAGTTCAAAGTCCACGCCTTAAAGCTCTCATATTCGATTCGTAGAAGAAAGCACCTCTGGCCCTCCCTTCCTGCCAGGTTACTTTGAGAGCACACCCAGACTCAACAACTTAGAGATTTGAAGCAGCAAGTGAAGAGGAAGAAGGAAACTGCAGGGGCAGTCAGAAGCAGAGGACAGTTATGTGACAGCCTGACCGTGATGAAGAGGATGAAATGCTGAAAAAAAGTAGACCCAAAAACTCAAAAACTCCTGCCGGAGGTCGTCCAGAGGAAAGGGAGTCACTGCACTACGCAAGTTTACTGATGTCCATTCATAACCACATCTCCAAGAAAAGGTCTAGTACGCACAGACCATACCTGGGGGATCCTCAGAGCCTGAATGGTGAATGGATGTGCAAGTCACAAAAATGCACAGCACTTTTCAAACCTTCCTCATGCACACACTGGCTATACAGGATAAGAGATAGGCTCCATTTTGGAGATGAGGAAGCCTGCCTCTGAGCAGCCAGTGGTCAGGGCTGAGTGCTCCAGCTGCAGGAACTGGAACAGTGATGGGCAGGGGCTGAGGAGGAGGTGATCATCTTCTGCAGGACCAGCAGATGCCCCTGGGAGCTCATGACAGGTATGCAGCAAGTTCCCACTGCCTGTGCCAGCCACTCTCCTGGGGAAGAGAAGGAAAATCCCTGCTTAGACAGAGCAAGTTCCTAGGGATCCCTCATGCACTGAATTCCCAATCCTGACCCACATGTGTCTCCCTTTATAATTTATGAGAGGAGTTTAACTCGACCTCTTACCTGAGCCATAAATAGCCATCCCTGGCAGGCCCTCAAGGTGGAAATTGAAGACAGGGCAGGTGTGGATGAGGTTAGACAGCAAGCTCCCTGAAGGCAGTGGGCCCGCCCCTCCTGGGAAGTCCTGGACACAGCAGAGCTGGCCTGGGGGCACATGCCTGGCTGCCACGCACTAGCTCTGCAACCTCTCTGGCTATCAGTTTTCTAGTTCTTTTTTCTAAATGGAGAAAACCCTCATAGGATTATTGTATTGTTCATTTGTTCAAAATGTATTGAGTACCTACTATATGCGGGACACCTACAGTGTGCCAGTCTCTAAATGAAACAAAGTCATTGTTCTTGTGACATGTACCTACTAGAGGTGTGTTAAATAAGACAACGAATATCATGTGCTTAGTACAATGCCTGGCACATAGTAGGTGGTCAGTAAATTATAGATGTGAATGTTATTATCAATGATAATTTCTTTGGTATGGCTTGGTCCCTCCCTTTTCTATCTTCCCCTACACACTTTGTTGCTCTCCATCATACGATTTATCACATTAATTCTAATTTTTTCCATATCTGTCATCCACTCTCATCCTGAGGGAGCAAGGTGACATGCATTTCACTTGTGGGACCTGCTCTGCTCTTAATCAAAATGTTGACGGGAACAAATCACCAGGGGGCGCTGCGACTCAGCAGCCGAGGTCCTACTCTGCAGCGCCACCTAGAGGATGAATGTCATAAGCCGCCATAACGGGGCTAGTCCAACCCGAGGATCAAGCTGTGAGCTGGCCAGGTGGAGCGCTGCCTGCCGATCCGACTACCCTCCGCATGGGGCCCATCACTCAGAATCTGAGCAGCACCGGGGAGAAGGTACCCCCGGGGCCTAAGAACCCTGAATCTCCTCTCCACTGATCATAAACATGATAACAGCCAACTGGGAGCTCACTGTGTAACCACCCCTTTACCCAACGAATAATTATATAATTGCCAGAAGGAGCACCTGAGTTACCATTTGCAAAGCCCTTTGTACAGTGCCTGGCCCGCAGTCTGGCTTAGTACGTGTTGTCTCTAATTATTGTTACTTAATCCTCAAGCTGACCCCCATAAAATAGGTAGCATTCTTATCCCTGTCCTGGAGATGAGAAAACCAGTGCTTATGGGATTAGGAGACTAAACCAAAGTGACTTATTTAGTCGGCAGCAGGGTAAGATTTGGACCTCAAATCTGGATGACTGTAAAACCCACACTGTTAATAACTGTTCTATACTGGCCTTCATTCAGTCTTTCACTCCATAAGCATTCACTTAGCATCCACTCTGCACCAGGTGTAAAGGACATTAAGATAAATCTGGCACAGTTGCTGCCCTCAAGTAGCTCACACTGCTGTTGAGGTATAGATAAACACATGTGCACAACACAGGCATACACGTATATGCACATACATGCATTGCATACATGCACCTACATGCATGTGCCTACATGCATATACACAGTACGCATGCATGCACACACACATGCTCACACATACCCATATGCACACATACACACGTGCACTCACACATACGCATGCATACATGCATTTTCACACACATGCACACATGCATACGGAACCAAGTGCAATTCAGGAAGAAACCAGGAGATACATGTCCAGCATCCAATCTCCCTGACTCCATCTCCAGTGCTGTCTTCAGTCCCCAGGGGTTGCAAACACAACTGTCAACAGAGGCCTGGCAAGTCGCCTCACAGTTTCAGATGGAGCGGGGCTGGAAAGGCAAGACGGGTAGGCTGTGGCCTAGGGACTGCCTCTCAATGACATGACCTCTGGCACAAAAGTCCAAGGAGTCCGAGAATTCTGAATTTGAACTTGTTCTTCCAGATTGTTATGAAAGTATGTGTGTTGAGGTAGGAAGATAGACCTTGCTTTTTAGCAGTTGGTTGGCTTGATTTACAACTGCACATATTTGGAGTCATGGTACATGGACCTCTATTTGTGCTTCTGCTGCAAGCCCTATAAGGGCTGGGCTTAATAAGCAGGGCAAATGTAGACCACAGTGATTCTCTGGATTTTATTCAGAGAGGAAAGAGAAATCATTAAAGTGTTTTAAATAAGGAGGTCTGTAACTGGACTTAACGTTTTTATAAGATCCCTTGGTCTGCTGCTTGGAGAGGGGCTCACGGTAGGGAGCCATTGGAAGCAGGTGCAGGAAGTGCCCCTTCTAACAGCAGTCTAATTCAGTTGTTAAAAATCAGCTTTATCAAGGTATAATTTACATACAATAAAGTTTACCAACTTAAAGTGTGCAATTCCGTTTTGACAATTGTGTAACTACCTCCATGATCACAATATAGTACATTTTCATTATCTCAAAAACGTCACTCCTGTCCCTGTGCAGCCAATCTCCTCTCCTTCCCCCAGGCCCTGGCAACCACTGATCTGCTTTCTATCACTCTATTTTGCCATTTCTGAAATTTCATACAAATGGAATTATTGAGCATGTTATCTTTTGTTCCTGGCTTTTTCACCTAATATGCTGTTGAAATTCATGAATGTTGATGCATACATCAGTAATATGTTCTTTTTATTGCCAAGTAGTATTTTATTGTATAGATACAGTACAATTTGTTATCCATTCACAAGTTCATGGACATTAGTGATATTTCCAGTCTGGGGCTATGAACACAAATCTACCACAAACATTAAAGCATAAATGTTTGTGTGCTTTCATTTCTTTTGGATAAGAGTGGTATGTTGGGTTGTATGGTAGACACATATTTTACTTTATAAGAAACCTGTTTTCCAAAGTAGTTATACCATTTTGCATTCCCACCAGCCAATGTATCCAGAGACAGATGCTCCAAGGTACCAGATCCACACTGGCTCAGAGTCAGCAGCTCCAGGTCTGTACAGGCTGGGGGTCTCAATGTAGCCAGAGCCTCTGGGCTAGTTATTAAACTATTTCCACTCAACTCCAAATGTATCTCGGATTCTCTGCTTTACGGTGTTGGGGCTGGCTTGCCAACTGTTTCCTATTAGTCTCTGCTAATAGAAGGCACTAAAGGGAGGCTAGAAGGATGGAGAGGAGGAAGGGGCTTGCTCCTTTATATTTTCTCTCTGTATACCACTGCCCTACCCTAGAAGCCATAGTTGGTCCCAGCTGCCATCTATTCCAGTTTCTAGTTTTTTCCACATTCCCAGGACCAGTCTCACCCCATGCCCTCCCCACAGGTCAGAAGTTCCGAGTCCCAGCTTCCCAGAGCCCCTCTTCCAAGCTTCTAGGTTGTGATAAGCCCGCTCTCTTCCTACTGTTCCCGTGGCTGCTTCCTGTAGTTCCTATCTCTGGTTACCTCAGCATCCCCTTTTGTCTTTTTAGTCTTCCAAGATCTGTTCAACCAATCCCCTGTATTAAATTCTCACTGTTAAAACAGCTTGTGTACTTTCTGTTTTCTCAACACCCAGCCAGCCTAGCAGGAAACAAGGCCCAACTCCCGGCTGCAGAGCATCCCAAGGGCAGCAGAAGGCCCTCTCACTCTCTGGCTGTGGGTCTTGGGACAACTCACTCAACTGCCCTGAGCCTCAGTTTATTTATCTGTAAAAGGCACCCAGCTAGAGCCTGATATAATAGATGATTCAATAAGTCTTTGAGGAAGCAAGTGGAGGAAGGAGGCATTTTACATTAGTTAGTGACACCTACTTAATTTGGGCATTTACAAAATTTATTCCAGTACCCTACAGGGAATGAAAACCCTTCCCCTCCTCACACTGTGCCTTCGTCCTTGCTGACTAGATGTGGCAGAGACTGCCAATATCCCCTGCAATCCACGCTTCCCATTTTCCTTCAGTGATAGAATCCCCAGGTTGTTCCTGGACTCATGGCCATCCAGCTAAAGACAACATTTCCTAAGCCACCTTGCAGCTACATGTGACCATGTGACCAGATGCTGGTCATGGGGTGGGAGTGGCAGCCACATGCACAACTTTCTGCTGTGCCCTTAGAGGGAGATGGCGTATCCCGATTTCCCTTCTCCCCTTCCCACTGGCTGGAGAGGCCGAGGATGGAGGGTTGCTGAACAACAGAACAGAGAGAGATTGGGTCTCTGCCCTGCTTCTACTCAGATTGTTCAGTGAGAAAAAAAGAAATTTCTACTGTGTGTAAGCCACTGATACTTTGACTTTACAACAGCTGAATCTGTGTCCTACCTAATACACTAGAGCAGGGGTTTTCTGTAAAAGGCCAGATAGTAAATATTTCAGGCTTTGCCAGGTGTTGGTTTCTGTCACAACTGCTGAATTCTGTTGTCACAGTGTGAAAACAGCCATAGCAGTAAGTAATTGAATGGGCATGGCTGTCTTCCAGTAAAACTTTACTTACAAAAAAGTAGGCAACAAGCTGGATGAGGCCTTCTGTCTGCACTTTGCCGACCCTGCCCCAGAGTTAAGAGCAAAGAGTTTCCCTTGCAACAATTCACAGAGCTTACACATGAGAAGAGCTGAGGAGAGCTGGGGAAGAGGAATCCCTGGCAGAGGGAGAAGCAGAGCCACTCCCAAGGGTCACCGCCTCCCTGAGCCTCCACCTCTAGCCTCTGCGGCTACTGTGATGTCACTGCCTTTAAAACTCAGCCCCAGGAAAGGAGTGCTCCTCTGGCTGTGGTTTGCACAGCCCAGACATGTTGGAAGTTGACTTTCCTAAAAGCACCAAAAGGGGAAAAATGCATCTGCATAGAGTTGCATTCAAAAATCAGCCCTGCCTCCAAATAGTGACTAAAAAGGAAGTCCAATCTTCCCCTAAGCCTAGCCCTCCTCTCCCCCTCCCTCTTGCACACTCTGCAGCTGCTCTGAAGTCCCTGGCCCAGACACTTCTCCCTCCAGCCCCAACCCAGGGCAGGTCTTCCTCCGTCTCCTTCCTGATTTACCCTGTAGATCACCCTGACCTCTCTTATGCATTCTCCCTACTTCCCTACCACCACTATGATTTGATGGCTCTTCTTCATTTTTTTGATTCTTTGTATCACCTAAGATTCAAAGCTGGTCCAACACTTTCCTTGAAGGCTTGGGCAGCCCCCGCCCCAGCTGTTATAGCTTGGCTGCCTCCTGACTTCCAGTCTCTGTCGGAGCATCTTCTAGACTTCCCACCCCTTCCTGGGCACACTGGGGGCAAGGGCATGAAACCTTGTCACATATGTCTGTGAATCTCCAGTGTCCAAAACAGGACTAGTGGGTGTTTGTGGAAGGAAGGAAGGCAGGAAAGGAGGGAGGGACGAAGGCAGGGAGTGAAGAAGCGGGCAGAGCAGGGGGCAGGCACGCGGGAGGACTGGGCTTGCAGCTCCAAGTGGTCCCCTCTTGCTGGGCCAGGCCAGGACCCAGGTGGCTGAGATAATACACTTCCTCCTCCCCATCAGCTCTGCCCTCTATGTTAAGGGCAGAGCTTCCCCTCTCTCATGCCCACAATGTGGCAATAACTGCCCTGAGTGCCCCGAACCCCGGAATTGCACAGTCAGGAACTGGAGGGCTTCGCAAGCTCTGGGACTGTCCTTCAGCCCCTCGCCTTTGGCAATCTGCTCCCACTGGTGGCTTCCTGGCTGCTGCCCTCAGTGCAACCTGGTCCCCAGCCGACACTGGGGGCTCCAGCCCTGGCCTCTGCTCACTGCCCACGATGCTGTCCCAGTCGCTCCAGTGCCACTCACTCCTGTGCCTCCTCCCCTGTGTCCCAACTGCCTCGTGTACCCCCCACTTCCACCCAGCTGTTCTCCAACCCACAAAGCCAGCAGCTCCTTTCTCTCCTCCTTGTGCATCCTCTGTCTCCTCCACCTCCTCCCACCCCCATCCCTGCAGACTGCTCTTAATTCAGACTCTCTTCTCTTGCCTGAGCTATTTCAACAGCCGCATGCCCGGGCGTTCTGTCCACCTCAGCCCTGAGGTCTGCCGTCCACACAGGCTCCAGGGAGGCCCTTCCTGAATACGACTAACTTGCATGCTTCCCATCCCTCCAGGTCTCCCGTGGCTCTCCTTTAACCAGACTCCAGCGGGCTCCAGCCGCGTTCCTCTCCTCTCCCAACTCCAGCCCACAGTGCAGCATGGCCCCATCCACACTCCGAGGCCTCCACTTGGAATCCACCCACCTCCTCATCTTCTCTGCTTGACCAACTCCTATTTCTCCTCAAATACCACCCACTGGAGAGGTGTCACAGAATTAGAAGTGTGGTATCTGCCTGGCACACAGTAAGTGCTTAAGACGAGGTAGGTAGAATCGTTATGCGGGGCAGGGGATAGGGTGGGGTGAGGACAACCCCAGGGGTGACAACAAAGATCATGATGTCATTGCTTTCATGACCATCTTCGAGCAGCTTCACCCTCAGGATGACATTTGATGCTCAGACCACTCAGACCTGTATAGCGGGTATAGTGATGGGGAGAGGGTCCCCCCATTCCACTTATAGCAGCATCTAGATTTCCTCTAGCAACCCACCCCAAATCCTCCCAAGAGTCCCCTTCTACTACGAGGGGAAAGGGCCTTGTCTCCACCGGCTCCCTGCAGCCAGGATGCATGACCACCCACCCCCCGCCCAGACCCCTGGCTTCCCAGGACCTTGCATTGTCCCATGTGGGCATAGTCCCACCCCTTACTCCCCCCAAATCACATCCAGACTTATGTAGAAGGGTGGAAGGTACAGGGATGGGGGGCAGGGACTCCACACATTCCTGCCATGCAACACCCCTGGCCGGCTCTCCTGGCCCTTGCACCTGCTGCATGGCCACTGTGCTTCTCCCACATGCAACCTTCTCTCCTGTCTGCTCCCTACCCAGTAACCCTGACTCTGCACCTGCAACTCCTCATTGATTTGTCAATGTTTGAATCAAAACCACAGACACTAAGTTCATAACAACAAAGGAGAGAATTGAAAAGCCCTGCTCCTCCCTTTCCAGCCCCGAAAGAACTACTTAAACTCTTTCTGTTATTTCTTCCAAATGCCTCTATATTTCTTTTATTTCCTTTTTTTTTTTTTTTTTTTGGTGTGGTAAGTATTTTGGATTTTATTCTTTTTTTAAATTTAATATCATTTTTTTTTACATCCTATGATGCTGCACAGCAGTTGAGAGGGAGTGGGTGGGGGAAGGGGAAGGAAATGGGATGGAAGAAAGATGAGGGGTGGGATTGAGGCCTGTGGCACCCCCCACCATTCCTATAGGGGGGACTGGGGGGCTTCCAGCAGTGGCTTGGTCATTGCTGGGCTGGGTGCAGATGTCAGGGGGGTGTGGCAAAAGCTCTCGCCCCCCAGCACCCCAGCTCAGGAACCCAGGGCTCATCTTGCTGTGGCTTGGTGGTCGTCGCTGGGCTGGTTGTGCATGTTGAGGGAATGTGGCCGAGGCCCGAGATCCCCCAACCCCCAAGCTTGGGAGAGCCTGGGGCGCTTCCTGAGGCAGCTGGATGGTCATCGCTGGGCTGGTTGCACATGTCGGGGGTTGTGGCCAAGGCCTTCTTCCCCCACCCTCGGGACTGATTGCAGGTGTCAGGGGGCATTACTGAGGCCCCTGGCCCTCCCTCCTTTGGCTTGGTAGCCCAGGGGACTTCTGGTCCTTCTAGGTGTTGTAGGTGTTCTTTGGTGAAATGAGACCTTTACTAGTTAATATCAAACTTTATCTCTGGTTGTGGGTACTTTGTTTTTTCTTTCAGTTCTGTGTCAGATTATTTGCTGTTCCCACCACTTAAACTCTGCCCTGGAACTAATTTGTTGTCCTTTGCTTATTTCAAAATGGGGGAACTTCCTGTGGAGACCAGCACTTGAGCTTTATGGTTGAGCCAAATTGCTGTTTTGCTGTTGATTCCCTGGGGAAGCCTTTTTGTGCAGCTCAGGTTTTAATGTTTGACTTTATAGATACTTCCAGGTCTCGTGAGATTTGGTGCACCTGGGTTGTGTAGAAACTCCGGTCTGGGCTTGAGTCTTTTCAGCAAACTGCACCCCATGCAAGTCTATATTCCTGACCAGTCTCCTCTGAGTGGTCCAATGCTGATTGGGGGGGTAGATAAGCTGTCCTTGCTTTGCCCCAGTGTTTCCCTGGTGGGCCCGTCTCCCCCACCACCCATACTCCAAACACTTCTCATGGGACAGGCCATGCTCCAGTCCCTTGCAATGACTCACCGGCCTCTGAGTGGCTCCTTTTTTTCAGTTGTTGTGGCTCCTTGCTTCTATGTGGGTCCACAGGAACTCTATAAGTGGTCCTGCTGGCCCATGAAGGCCCTCTTCTCCCTTGCTGCCTCCAAGGAACTTCATCCAAAGGTCACAGCTGTGGCCTTTGCCAGCTCCTGCTCTGTGTACTCAGCAGCTCCAGCCTTGAAGTGGCTGGGGCTCGAAATGGTCAGAGCGGTTCTTTCTTCCTCTCATCGCTGCTTCTCCCACCTTCATGCACTCCGTAGGTCTGTCCTCCTCTTCCCCTGAGCTCTAGCAGCCCCAGCTTGGCTGTCGTTGCTTTTTTATAGTTGTAAATTGGCTGATTTGTGGGAGAGAGCTGGGAACCATCTATTCTGCCATATTGACTGGAAGCCAATCTAAATGACTCTATATTTTTAAGTGAAAATCTTATATTGCTATTTTTGACTGATTGAATGATTTTTAGATACAGTAGTCCACCCCACCCCACCATCCACAGTTTCATGCTCTGTGGTTTAAGTTACCCATGGTCAATTGCAGTCTGAAAATATTAAATAGAAAATGCCAGAAATAAACAGTTTCATAAGTTTTAAATTGTATGCCATTCTCAGTAACATGACAAAAATCTCACCATCCGGCTCCATCCCACCTGGGTTGTGAATCCACCCTTCATCCAGCGTATCCATGCTGTAAACACTATCTGCCCATTGGTTACTTAGTAACCATCTGGGTTATCAGATAGAAAAAGCATAGTATATATAGGGTTTTGTACTATCCCCGGTTTCAGGCATCCACAGGGGGTCTTGAAACATATCCTCCTCAGAAAAGTGGGGACTACCGTATTATGTACCAGTCTCCTCTTACGGAGAGGAGAATTCAGTGCTCTTGCAGGCACACAGATATGTGCACACGTGCATGTACACGCACGCATACACGCTACCCTTCCCTCTCCCCATCCTCCCAAAATATTTATATTACTACTTTCAGTTAAAGCAATAATCCTGTGTACATCTTCATGACAATATATATTATTCACTTAAGAGTCATCGTGTGTATTATCATTAATTCTTCCTCCTGGGCAACTTATTTTTTCCATGAGTTAATAATTGCTTTGACTTTTTACTTGCCAGAATGTTCCAAATATATATTGTTAATTCTTTCAGATGCACCATCATGCAAGATATCATCTACTCCGCGGAATCTACTTTTTTCTCAAAGCTCTCTGGCTGCCAGCCCAAGTCCTAAGTGACTGTTCTCTTGGTTTCATTCCTTCCTGAGGCTTCTCTCCACTGTTTTCTCATTCTCCTGAGTTAGGTCCACCATTTCCTGGATGCCGTGTCCTCCTTTTTGGTTCACTCCTTCATGTTACTGGAGCACATTCTCTGATATCTTTCTTAAAATGGATGCATTGGAGGTAAATGTTGAGTCCTTGCCTGTCTGAAAATGTCTTTTATTTTATTATCACACTCGATCAAGTTTACCTGCATAGAGACCTCTTTGCTGAAAATCAGTCTACCTCAGAATAATGAAGGCAGTTTTTCACTGCTTTCTAGCATCCTGTGCAGATCTTGAGAAAAACAAAAATACTGATGCCATTCTTATTTTTGTTTCATTGTATTCTACCTTTTTTCCCCCTCTGTGGAAGCTTTTAGGACTTGCTCTTTACCTCTGATCTTCTGGAGTTATGTGACGATGTGTGTTGGGTGGTTATTTCTAGTTCATGTTATTAGGTCCATGGCAGGCCTACTCAATCTGAAGACTCACAGTCTTCAGTTGGGAAATTTTCATAAATTGGCTCTTTAATGTTTTTCTTCTCTGTCTTTTTTTCTTTTTCTTTTCTTTTAATTCCTCTAAATCAGATGTTAGATTTCTTGATTGTTTTTCCTGTTTTCCCCCTCATATCTTCCATCCCCTTGTCTTCCTTTCATGCCCGTGAAGATATTTCTGTGACTTGTTTTCCAAATCTGCTACTGAAATTCTTATTTTGGCTACTTTATATATTAAATTTCCAAGATCTCGCTCTTGCTCCCCGATTGGTCAGTTGTCATAGCATCCTATTCTTCTTTTATGGATTGTATTAGTCAGCTTCTGTTGTGTGACAAACAACCACAAAAAACGTAGTGGCGCAGAACTATAAAAAACTTGCTTTCTCTTATGCACCTCTGCCTTGACTGGAGTCATTCTGACCCAAGTGACTCGTTCTTGAGTCCAATTTAGAGGAATGATGTTTTTTCCAGTTTCTTTTAAAAATCTTTTTAGTTTGGTGTCTGTTTCACATTGGTGGCTTTCCTCGCGCATCTAACGCCCTTTGGTTCTTCATTGGTATTTAAGACAAAGGTGCTAAGAGGGCTGATAATAAGTTCTGCAAGAGTGGGTGAGGGCTTGCATATTGATAGCTATTCACTTGGTTGTTTGGTCAGGGAGGATGCTAAGTTGTTGGGATCCCCCCACAGATGATAGCATGTGTATGTCTTTTTCTTTCGTAAATTTTCCAGCAATTTGCCTGGAAGCTGACATTCTATGCTTAGAATATAGGAACGGGGCTAGGGTGGGTTGGGGGTTTGAAGGATGTCCTGACCATTTGAAATGCAGACTTCCAGTTAATACCCTGTTGTCAGCCCCGGGTTTTCTCCCTGCCCTCTGCTATGCAGGTGCCCTTGGTGTCCTGAGAATCTGTTCTTTACTGTCTTTAGAGAACAAATCTCCTGCAAGAGGTGCAAGGGTAAGCCCTGGGCTGCCAGCCCTCACCTCACCCCCATCTTCCTCTCCCCTTCTCCCCTTAAGTCATGGACCTTGTTGTGGTTCTGGGTTCATTCCTTTTCTTCTCACTGGTACTGCGCTCCACATTGTGTAGTTTCTTCTGCCTTTCTAAACATATGACCATTTCTCCAAACAAATCCCGCTTTGCACAGTGTGCTGCCACCTCTCAACTGTTGACGCTCCTTTTTAATCCTCTTTGTCCTCATGGGATTATTCTTTACTTGTGTGTATGTGTGTGAGTGTGTGGATGTGTGTGGATGTCTGTGTGTGTGCATGTGTGTGTGAGTGTGTATGTGTGTGTATGTGTGTATGAGTGTGTGTGTGAGTGTGTGTATGTGTGTATGAGTGTGTGTGTGCATATGTGTGTGAGTGTGTGTGAGTGTGTGAGTGTGTGTGTATGTGTGCGTGCGTTTATGTATGTGTTGTGTGGGTGAGTGTGTGTGAGTGTATGTGTGTATGCGTGTGTGTATGTTAGTATGTGTGTGTTTATGTGCGTGTGAGTGTGTATGTGTGTTTGTGTATGTGTGTGAGTGTGTTTATGTTTGTATGTGTGTGTTTATGTGCGTGTGTGTGTGTGCGTGCATGTGAGTGTGTGTATGTGTGTTTGTGTATGTGTGTGAGTGTGTGTGTCTGTGTGTGTGAGTGTGTGTCTGTGTGTGAGTGTGTGTGTCTGTGTATATGTGTGGTTGTGTATGTGTGTGTGTTTGTGTATGTGTGTTTATGTGTGTGCGTGTGCATGCGTGTGAGTGTGTGTGCTTGTGTGTGTGCATATGTATGTTTGAGTGTGTGTGTGTGCGTTTTTGTGTGCATGTGTGAGTGAGTGTATGTGTATGTGTCTGTGTGTATGTGTGTGCGTATCTGTGTGCATGTATGTGTGTGTGTGAGTGTGTGTGCGCTCTGTAGCTGCATGTATGTGTGTGTATGTGCATGTGTATGTTTGAGTGTGTGTGTGTATGTGTGCGTGCGTGTGTGTGTGTGCGTGAGTCTGTGTGTGCGTGTGTGTGTATGTGTATGTGCATGTGTATATTTGAGTCTGTGTGAGTGTGCGTTTGTGTGTGCATCTGTGAGTGTGTATGTGTATGTGTCTGTGTGTGCGTATCTGTGTGCATGTCCGTGTGTTTGAATGTGTGTATGTGCGTGTGAGTGTGTGTATATGGGTTGCGTGCATCTGTGTGTGTATGTGCGTGTGTGTGTATGTGCATGTGTATGTTTGTATGAGTGTGTGTGTATGTGTGCATGCGTGTGTGTTTGTGTGTGAGTGTGTGTGCATGCATGTATGTGAGTGTGTGTGCGTGGGTATGTGCATGTGTATGTGCATGTGTGTATGTGTATGTGTCTGTGTGTGCGTGCATCTGTGTGTATGTGCATGTGTGTGAGTGTGTATGTGCATGTGAGTGTGTGTATGGGTGTGCGTGCGTCTGTGTGTGTATGTGTGTGTGTGTATGATTGTGTGTGAGTGTGTGTGCGTGCATGTGTATGTGCGTGTGTTTGTGTATGTGTGTGTTTCTTTGTGAATGTGTGCAGGAGTGTGTGTGCATGCATGTGTGTGTATATGTTTGTGTATGTGTGTGTGTATGTGTGTGTGGGTGTGTGTGAGAGAGAGTGTGTGCGTATGTGTGCGTGCATGTGTATGTGCGTGTTGTGTATGTGTGTGTATCTGTGTGAATGTGTGGGTGAGTGTGTGTGAGCGTGTGTGTGTGTGTGCGTGCATGTGTATGTGCGTTTGTGTATGTGTGTGTGTCTGTGTGAATGTGTTTGTGTGCATGTGCGTATGTGTGTGTATGTATGCGTGTGTGTGTATGTGGGTGTGTCTGTGTGAATGTGTGGGTGAATGTGTGTGTGTGTGAGGTGAGTGTGTGTGTATGTGTGTGTTTGTGTGTGTATTGTGTTTGTGTATGTGTTTATGTGTGTGTGAGTGTGTATTGTGTGTTTGTGTATGTGTTTGTGTGTGTGTGCATGTATGTGAGTGTGTGTGCGTGGGTATGAGCATGTGTGTGTGCATGTATGTGTGTGTATGTGTGTGAGTGTGTGTATTGTGTGTTTGTGTGTGTGTATGTGTTATGTGTGTATGAATGTGTGTGTGCGCATGCATGTATGTGAGTGTGTGTGCATGGGTATGTGTATGTGCGTGTGTGTGTGCGTGTGAGTGTGCGTGTGAGTGTGTGTGTGAGTGTGTATGTGGGGGGTGTGTGAGTGTGTGTGTATTTGTGTATGCGCATGTGTGTGTGCATGTGTGTGTATGTGTCTCTGTATGTGCATGCATGTGTGTATGTGTGTGTGTGTATGTGTGTGAGAGTGTGTGTATATGTGCGTGCATGTGTGTATGTGCGTGTGTGTGTGTGCGAATGTGTGGATGAGTTTGTGTGAATGTGTACTTGTGCGTGTGCGTGTGTGTGTATGTGTATGTGTGTTTGTGTATGTGTGTGTGTGTCTGTGTGAGTGTGTGTGTGTGCATGTGTATATGTGTGTTTTTGTGTATGTGTGTTTATGTGTGTGTGAGTGTGTGTGAGTGTGTTTGTGTGTATGTTTGTATGTGAGTGTGTGTGTCTGTGTCCGTGTGTGTGTGTGTGTGCATGTGTGTGTATTGTCTCTCTCTGTGTCAGCACATGCTCAGGAGGGAGGAGAGGCCAATGCCTTTATCTTTTTTCCACTAAGTAGTTCATCACTTTTTGCATGCATTACTGTCTTCCATCCAGACTATTCCTAGGAGGCCTCCCCTTTTTAGCAAAAACAACAAAAAATGAATTAAAGGATTTTCCTGAACTAGGAAGTCATCTGCTACTCTCTCCCCACAAAATGCAGCATAACAGCCATTTCAGTTTTAGGAATTTGCATAGGGTTTTTTTTTCCCTTTAGCTTATTTCTCGCATTTCACAGATGAGGACGCTGCAGCTTGGAGAGGAGAATGAACTGCCAAGGTCACAGGGCTGTGCTGAGAAGTTCCATTCTTCTCATTTCAGAGCGTTATGCCCTGGGCACCAGAGCACCAGCTGACAGAGAACACAGTTGCAGGAACCCTGGGCCAGCCCGGTGCTTTACCTGTACTCATTCAGTACAGCTGGTGGCAACAGCCCCATTTTACATACAAGGAAACTGAGGCTCAAAACTGCCAAAGTGACACACTAATACACCCTCATAGGGCAGTTCCCCTCCGTGAAGGGCTGACCTTGACCATTTCCTGCAACTTCCCTTGCAGACACTTCAAACTGTGTCACATATTCAAAGACTGTTTTCTGATGAAGCCAATGGGCATGTGACAAGCTAACCCATGGTCTGCCCTAAAGGACATGAAGCAACAGACCATCATCCTACCTGACCAATGAGGTACCTGAGGCCCAGAGAGGCTCAGTGCCTGGTGCAAGGTCACCCAGCTGCCGTCCACCTGAGAACTCTCAGTTCTCACCACCTGAGAGCCCACACCCTTCACACTTAATGCAATTACTAAACTGTTGTTTCAAAGGCTAATCCAGTCTGCAAACCTATTGGGATGAAGGTCTTGGATGGTGCACGTCGTTTTGCATGCCCCTGTGCTGTTTGCTTAGTGCTTGCTGGGGAATGGTGGTGACAGCAGGCTCTGAGCTCCATGTCCCCATCCTGAGGATGAGGGTCCCAGAGGCGAGGGATCTTTAAGGCAAAATAACCAGGCCAGATGGGTGTCCACAGTGCCATGTGGTGAGGGAGGCTTTCCAAGCCCTGTGGACAAACTCTGGGAAAAATGGGTCACCAAGACCCTGTGCAGGCTTCAAAATAAAAGCTTCCAAAGAGTGATGGGCTGGGGTGGCTGGCACAGCAGCATTATCAACGTCCTCATCGCTAAAAGGATTAGAAAGCCAAGCAGACACACCCGGGCGGTAGATGGTGAATGGCACTGGCTTCAGGGAAGCAGCCCAAGAGCTAGTCATCGAGGGACCCAGGAAGATCATCTTTCCCTGGATTCTCCTGAAGGACAGGCTACAAGCAGGTTCTAAGTGTAACCTTGGGTCCAGGGTCTCCTAAATGCCCAGGTGCTCGCTGCCATTAAAAGGTCAGAAACAGGAAGTGAACCAGTCGTAATCCTTTGTTCTGAGTTTCTGTTTTTGCAAGAGGCAGCAGGAAGTCATGAACCATGAAATATTAGACTCCCCTCGAAAATGTATTGGCTGAAACTGAAATACAGGCCCCAGAGATGAACTGTGTTAAGTCTCTGTCCAATGAGGAGCAGTGTTGCTTTGCATTGCTTTGCCCCCCATGGATTTGTCACCCCTCTTCTCCCGGGTGACAGAGATGCAAAGGATTAATCAAAGCCCATCTCTGCTGAGCAGTGAGAGACCCTGAAGTGGTTAACTTCCCTGGGGCCCTCCAGCGAGAGGCAACCCTTCCTTGGGAAATTAACCCCGAATTGGGGTTCTCTTCCTGCATTTATTTTCCAGACCAGGAAGTTACAGGAAGAGAACATAGGTGGGGTTATAGTTTAAGAGTATAGGCTGGTAACTTTCAGTGAAACAAGCCAGATGACTTTCCAGTAAGGCAATTAAGTGGTCCTATCAACACAAGCTTGATTTTAGCAAACATTCCTTCTCCCTTCACCAATTTTCCAGAATCTTTACATTTCAATCAGTAACCTGTCTGTCCTTGAGCCAGCAACCTTGCTGTGCCACAAATCTTAATCTTACACCAGAGACTTTATAGCCTGAGGAAAATTTCCAGTCCTCTGCAAGGTCAATATTTGAAACTGCAAGGCTTTGGAAACCCAGGCCCTGTGAAGTACATATTCTTTATAGTATATTCCACAGAGCAGGATATCCACATGTACCTGCCCCTTTTTATGTCCCGGGTCAACCACAATAGGAAGTCTCACTTTGTCAGCTATGGACCGTAACCCATACTAGTGGAGGACTAAAAGCTTAGGCAGCATGACAACTTCCTGAGGTCCTGCTGTTGCCCAAAGGCCTTCCCGGGTCCAAATGCAAATTTGGTTTAAAAACTGACCAACGAACTATGTCTCATAGTCGACCAATCCAAACTGAACAGGCTTGTATCCTTCATTTATATGAGAGAACCTTAATGAGAACTGGGGTGAGAAGTTAAGCGGGAACCTTGGCTATATAACAGGACCCCTGTCCCTTGTTTGGGGAGACACTGCTTCGGGAGTGATCCCCGGAGTTCTCCTCACTTGCAAGTAATAAAGCCTTTTCCTCCTACACTGGTCTTGATTGCACTGGGGTGGGGGTGGGGGGTTGGTAAGCTGAGCAAGACTTGCCCCAATTCATGCTCTCTTTGTGTTCACTTCTCAGTCGCTCTTCCTTGGGGTTTCTTAGTCTTTTGACAGCTTCAGTGATTTTGCTATTCTAACAATAAATCCAGGAAGAAGTCTGTGGCCCTGGCTGGGCCAGGTCATTAAAGGGATAGCAGTGCCCCTCCCCTGTTCCTGACACCCCAGTGCAAGTGTCAGAAGGGTCAGACCCAGACTGCAGGGGAGGTTCCGTCCGTTGCCCCCGGAACAGTGGAGTCCATCTCATTGTGCTCTCACCCTTGCCTGTCAGGGTTGTAAAAGTAGGAGACAAAAACCTGGAGGAGGGAGACAACCAGCTGAATCATACAAAAAAAAACCATTCTATTTCTTCATGGTCAAGCCTTATTTCTGATGCAAAATGGTGTTAGACAGCCTGATCCCCTCTCTCTCCAGGACTGAGATCTGAAAGATGGTTACTGTCCAAAGTCAAATTGACGTTGTGCATCAGTCAGAGTCCAGTCAAAGAACAGAAGGCACACACCGTTCCCTTAACAGAACTTTCTACAGGAAATTGAAGACAGGTCTCAGAGGACTGAAAAAGCAAAAGGGGACACTGAGATAACTGAGTAACTTCAGGAAGGAGCACCGCCCCAGGACTGTGGGAACAAAGGGGAGAGGTGGTGGTGAACAGAACCTAGAAGTTCGAGGAGGGGGCCCCACAGAGCTGTGACCTGGGCCCAGGAGGAGGGGCAGTGCCCAGCTGGCTCTGAGATCTCGAGGGAGTGTGACAGGGCTGGTTTGGGGGTGCAGGATGAAAGGCCATTACTGGGGTGAAGAGTGGGGCTGGTCACACTGGGGGAGGGCAAGTGGAAGGGAATGTGCAAGGCTCTCTCCCCCTCCAGTCCCGCAGTCCCCCTCTAGTGCCCCCTAGTGGCAAAGCCTAACAGGAGGCAGCGGGCATCCCAGAAGTGGGTTTGCAGAGGCCCAGCCCAGAGCAATCACAGAAGGGTGCATTGGGCTTATATGAGATGACAGCTTAATAACTAGCACAGTCTGGAAGGAAGACGACCTTGGCCACGGGGGACTCTCAAAGAAATGGGCCACAGCCCTTGCAGCAACTCCCAAAGCACAATTTAAAGGGATATAAACTCTTTAAGAAAGAAATCTGATTTATCTAGCATTTACTGAGTTCCTACTGCGTACCAAGCACTGTGCTGGACACTATGGAAAAGCTTGGAACTAAAAAGAGATCTTCAGGGTTGAGTGTTCAAACGCTGGCTCTGCTATTGCTTGCTGGTGACCCCAGACGAGTTAATGTCACCTCTATTTTCTGATCATAAAATTCAAATGGGGGTGGCTACTATACATCTCAGGGCATAATCAGAACAGCTGAATGGGCTGATGAATGTAAAGGGCTGGCACACAATGGGCTTCCAGTGGGCTTCCCTTTTCCCTATCTTGGTCCCTCCTCTGCTCCTGTCTTTTTCCTCCTCCATCATCATCATCATCATCATTGCCATCATTTATTGGGCACCTGCTACTTAGATGCTGTGTCAAATGCTTTACCTGCATTATCTCATTTACTCCGCACAACAATCCTACAAAGTGAGTGTTATTATCCATGTTTTAGAGATAAAGAGCCAGAGGCTTACAGAAGTAAATCACTTGCCCAAAGTCACAGTACAAAGTAGGAATTATTACTCCCATTTGAAAAATGAAAGTATCGAGGTCCACAAAAGTTAAATGACTTACCCAAAGTCATCACACAGCCTAGCAAGTGGCAAAGCCACACTCAGATACAGTCTTCAGACTATGCATGTGGAATGTGACTTGCCAAAAAGCAGCTGCAGGTCTCTCCATTTTGTTTCATTTTTCATGTCGTAGGGTTGTTTTTCTTAGGTCAGAAAGGAAAAATGGGTTAATCACCCTTCAACTCAGATTACCCCCATAAACATTTTTTAAGGTTTAAAAACATATCATGCATGTGGTTAAAAAAAAACCCAACCTCCACAGTATAATTTATTGTTGGCTAATCCATAAGTGTCTCCCATTGATGGAAATTTAAATTGTTTATAGTTTATTTTGGTTATTACTAAAATATTCTGAAATGAACATTCATTTGGGAGAATATTCATAAGAGTATTCATATAATATATTCGTATTCTATATTTATATAATATATTAAGATTGTACGAATATTTATAGGGTAACCTAGTAGTAGAATTGCTGGATCAAGGGCATGTGCATTTTAAATTTGGGTAGAAATAACCAAACTTCCTCCTAAAATGGAAATTTATGTTTCCTTGCCTCTTTGCCATAACTGGATATAATCAGACTTAAATATTTTTTGCCAATTTGATCAGTAAAAAAAGGCACTTGATTTTGAATTGTATTTCTTTGATGAGGCTGAGCATATTTTCATACATTTATTAGCTGTTTGTATCTTTTTCCTTTTACCCTCTTGCCTGTGCCCTGGGACCCCCCTTTTTTAATTGGATTGTTCATCTTCTTACTGATTATGAGCTCTTTGCAAATCATCAGCAGCATTGGTCCTTTTGCTAACATGTGTATTCCCATTTTACTGTTTGCTTTTGACTTTGTCAAACACATTTTTTCGCCTGGCAGAAGTTTTACATTTTCATGCAGTAACATTTATCAATCTATTTGTTTATGGCTTCTGAGCAGCCTCATGGCTTTAGAGCTGTCTGTCCCTGTCAGCAGGTTGGAGGAATTGCTCCGGGTTTCTCAGCGGCTTGGTGACTGGATGTGTCCCTGCGCTCTCCCTCCACCACCCCCAGGCATAGATGCTGCCCCCTCAGAAGGTTCAGCAGGCACAGCCCCTTGGCTTCTCAGAGAGGGCTGTGGCCTCACTTTTCACAGCCAACTTTGGGATGCACCCGGCTTTGGTTTTCCTGGATATCCAGCTCCTTTTAAGGAGCTTTGCGTCTTATACGTTCCTTAATCCTCCAACTAAATTTACCAGCTGTTGCTTGCAGCCAGGACATCAGCTAAATTAAACTTTGGAGTGGTGAACACAGTGTATCAGATGCACCTCGGTGAGCTGCGGTGGGAGCAGCCATACCCCATCTATCCTGAGGGCTGGGGGTCAAGCTGTCCCTTCCCTCCTGGAATCTCCTAATAACTGCATCTCGCTTCACTCAAAAGCATTATTGTCCCACTTCCACCCTTGCAAGGATTCATCCATTCATTCAACACACGTGTATTGAGTGCTTAATTTTTGGCAGGCACCATTCTGTTTTGTTTCTGGTGGGGGGACAGGTGATGGACAAATGAACACGTAAGCCACAGCCAAACAGCAGGAGGACCTTGATGGAACAAAAGCAGATAAAGAGAGAGAGAAGTGGAAGGGGCAGGCCGAATGCCACTTTAGATGTGGTGGCTGGGGAAAGCCGGTCTGATGAGGCAGCATTTGCAGAGACCCTGATGAAATACTAGAGAAAGTCATGCGGGAATTGGGGGAAGAAGGTTCCAGGCAGAGGGAAGAACTAGGGTAAAGGTGAGAACGTGCATGACATGTCCCAAGACCACAGGGTCACCAGCATCTGGTGGGAGGTGAGGTCAGGAGGACAGGGGTGGGCCACACAGAGCCTTGCAGGTCATGGAAAGAGCTGGGATTATGACAAAAAGTGATGGGAGGGTTGCGAAGTGGGGGAAGAGTGATCGAATTTCTGTCTGAAGTGGGTCCGGTTTGCTTTTACTTCTATGGCACCCTAGACACAGGAAAGGTCCGGTTTGCTTTTACTTCTATGGCAGGATTCAGGCACCTGAGAGTAGCTCCTGGGAATCATTTGAGTGAGCAGAGCCTGGTGCCACTACTGTCACATCTTGGGTAAGTGTGCGAGACCCTCCCTGCTCTGGACAGAGTCACTATGCAGGAAGGTCTGCCTGGCACAAACCTGCATCCCTCTCATCTGGAGGAAGGAAGCCCCTCCAGCAAGCTCCTTGCCCGGGTCCAGCTGTGACCCTGTGTCCCAGTACCAGGCCACAGCTGCTCAGCCTGGCCTCTGAGGACCAGCCGGGACTAGCAGGGGCTGACTGTCCATGCAGATGTCACAGACCGGGTCTGGGCCTCAGTGCTGAGGGCTCCAGAGTTGAGTCGGCCAGCACACCCAGGGCTAAGCCAGGTGTGCAGCCCTGCCCCAGCTTGTTAGAAGGCTCGCAGGAGGGATGATTACAGAGCACCATAAAGCACCTGGTGGACAACAAGGGCTGGATGATTACCAGCTCCTTCTCCAATCACACAGGCTTGCGCAGCACAGCAGCAGTGAGACACACACGCCACTCTGGGTGGCCTCTGAGACAGGAGTGTCAGGGACCAGCCCAGGAGGAGCCTGACCACAGTTTGCAGATTTGACAACACACACACACACACACACACACACGAGTCTGCTCCTTACAAAGAGTCCCCATCATTTGTTTCTGCAGAATGAGGACACCCAAGCCCAAATGTCTCCCCCGATTCCATTGTTAAGCTCCAAACTTCACCACTAAATTCTACTTGGGCCACCAAATTCTGCACATACATAACCATGGCCAAGCCTCTCAATTTCACTTTTATTGAACATACAGAGCGGTAGATGTCACCAAAAATGCTTCTCATTCACCACGTTCCAATAAATTGGAGGTAGAAAATATGTCTATCAGAGAAAATATTGCCTTTGGAGGATGAATCACCAAAATGTTACATGTGTGGGTCCTACTATTAGAGCATCTGCAAATGTCACATGCGCAAAAGCAACTTGGTGGTCAATTCAAAAATAAAAGCAGCCACTGCTTCCTTTAACATATTCTTTAATCTGCCTGCATAAATCTTCCTAAACCAAAATTAGCTTTCCAAAGAGAAAAGAGCTTTTTTCTACCACTTCCACCGCAGGTTAATTGGTTTGGAGTTCCCAGGATGATGGCAAAGATGTGCAAAAAGCCCTCAGGAGCTGCAATGATGGCTCTGCATTTTGGGGCCTCCTGAATGTATCCAAAAGGGAAGCTGGAAGTTAAAACATCTCTTGGCAGAGGAGCTTGTCATGGCAAGGATTATGCAGCAGGTCTAGACAGATTTGGCTTCCTGCTGTCATAAAATATTCTTTCTGATCACAAAAGATCTGCTCAGGAGCTACTCCAGCAAACCACAGAACTGTTACAAGAGAGGAGCTAAGTGGCAAGTCACAGCTTTGATGGTGACAAAAAAAGAGAGAGCAAGCATCACTGGACTGAACTTTGCCCTTTCCTGTCATTTCTCAAAAGCTAAACCCCCAATCCCCCTCCTCACCTCCACCCGAGAACTTTTAGTCTCTCATAGCCCAATATGCTCTAGACCATTCATGACCAGAAGGGTGGACAGCCAGACGCCCCTGGGGAGGAGAGAGGACAGACAGGCTAAGATCCAGGTGCAGGGCTGAGGAACTCTGCCTGGCTCCATGGCGCCTCCCAGTGTCCACCCTCTCACACATGGTGGCAGGAATTGCTCAAATGTGTTGCAGAAGATGCTCTGGTGAAAAAGGCTCCAGAAGGTTTAGGAAAATGGCAGAGTACCGGCCCCTTCTTGCCCCATTGGAGAGAAAACTGCAATGAAAGAGTCTTGCTTATTCTTCCATTGTGTGTTTCTCAAATTTATTTGGCCATGGAATGCTCTATTCACTAAACACCTGCAATGGCATGTGAAAATGGAAGCATTTCCATCTAATTTCCAGCTGAGGATCCAGGAAAACCCTGCCAACTCTTCCCACACTCCAAAGTGAGATTCCAGATTGATGAATTTGTTCCTATGGGGTCAGAGAGTAAACAGTTGAGGTTTTGTGGGCCAAGGCTCAAGAGACATTTTTTTTTAAAAAAGTGGCTGACTGAGTTTGGCCCACAGGCTGTTGTTTGCCAAATGAGAGGGTCAAAAACCAGTTTGTGACTCCCAGCTTCTCATCCAATGGAAGGTGTAAAGAGTTAATGCTGGAGAGGCAGAGGAGCTGGAGGCTGCAGATTGTTCTTTAGAGAGGGTTTTGGGAGAGCCATGATCCCCAACCTCAGAGGGAAATTGTGGGGGAAATAAATCTCCACTACCCATTACTTTTGGGGGGGAAACCACCCCAAAACGTGATCTTCAATGATGCTATTTCTAATGATTTGGGGCTGGGTAGTTGTGTGGTTCTTCTGCTCTTCATGGCATCACCTGGCGTTATCCCTATGGCTGCACTTAGGATTTTGGCTGTTACCGGCAGCCCCAGGTGGCCTCACCCCAAGTCTGGTACATTAGCCGGAGGGTCGTGCAGCTGGCTGGGCCTGTCCCTCATGTGGCCTCTTATCATTCAGAGGTTTAGCTCATTAGGTGGTGGCTGGGCCCTGAGAAAACAAAGGTGAAAAATGCAAGCCGTCTTGAGGCCTAGGCTCTGAAACGCAATGTTGTGAGTTCTGCTGGTCAAGAGGGGACTTCCCAGAGTCGAGGGATGAAGAACAGACTCTGCTTTTGATGGGAGGAGTGGTGTGCACATTCAGGGCTGGGGGCGATCGTCGGTAGCCATCTTCGGAGGTAATTTTCAACAGTCCATAAAAGTTTACGATTCTGTAACAGGCAAAATATACCCACTCCCTCACCAGACCTCCGGAAGTACCATTTAATCACTTTATTCACTCAAAGGCCAGTATCTTACAATCTGCATCAGGTCTAGATGCAAATGAGGCTCCTCAAGTGCCTCTGTTCTTGATCTGGTGACCTAAACACTAAAAGGATAATTTATTTATTATTTATTTATTTATTATTGGAACATAATTGATTGTACATGTCTGTGGGGTACAGCATTGAACATCCATACCTGCATGCAATATGTGAGGTGCAAATCAGGATAATTAGTATATTCAACACTACACAGTGTAATCATTTTCCATGGCCCCTGACCAATTTCTCGCTAACCCCCCTTCCCTCTCCCCCTTTCCCACCTCTGGTGACAAAGGTTCTGTTCTCTCCTTTTCAAAGTTCAATAAATTATCGTGGTGGTTGTTTCTTTCTTCTTTTCTTTTTTTATTTATTTGGGGTTTTTGTTGTGGTAACAGGATTTCTCTTTCGGTGCCTGGCTTATCCCACTTAACATAATTTTCTCTAAGTTCATCCTTGTTGCTGCCAGAGAATTTCATTCTTTATTATGGCAGAGTAGTATTCCATTGTGTAAATACACCACATTTTCCTTATCCAATCATGTGTTGATGGACATTTAGGTTGGTTCCAAGTCTTGGCCATTTTAAATAGAGTTATGATAAACATGGGAGTGCAGGTATCCCTTGAACGTGATGATTTCCATTCCTGTCTGTAGACATCCAGCAGTGGGATTGCGAGATCGTGTGGCAGCTCTATCTGCAGTTGTTTGAGGAACCTCCATACTGTTTTCCATAACAGTTGCCCCAATTTACAGTCCCACCAACAGTGCTGGAGGGTTCCTCTTTCTCCACATCCTCACCGTCATTTGTTATTCTCTGTCTTTTTGATAATGGTTGCTCTAACTGGAGTGAGATGATATCTCAGTGCGGTTTTGATTTGCATTTCCCTGATGCTTAGTGATGTTGAGCACTTTTTTCATGTACTTGTTGGCCATTTGTACGTCTTCCTTCGAAAAATACCTATTTAGCTCCTTTGCCCATTTTTTAATCAGGTTACTTGAACTGTTAAGTTGTTTAAGTTCCTTGTATATTCTGGATATTAATCGCTTGTTGGATGCATAGTTTGTAAATATTTTCTCCCACTCTGTAGGTTGTCATTTCATTCTATTGATTGTTTATTTTGCTGTGTAGAAGCTTTCTAGTTTGATATAATCCCATTTGTTTATTTTTCCTTTTGTTGCCTTTACTTTTGGTGTCTTATTCATAAAGTCTTTGCCCAGTCCTATATCCTGAAGTGTTTCCCCTATGTTTTCTCTTAGGATTTCTATAGTTTCAGGTCTTATATTTAAGTATTTAATCCATTTTGAGCTACTTTTGGTATATGGCAAGAGGTAAAGGTCTAGTTTCACTTTTCTACATATAGATGTCCAGTTTTCCCAGCACCATTTACTGAAGAGGCAGTCTTTTCCCCAGTGTATGTTCTTGGTGCCTTTGTTAAAGAACAGTTGGCTGTAAGTATGTGTGTTGATTTCTGGGTCCTCTACTCCGTTCTGTTGATCCAATTGTCCTATTTTTATGCTAGTATCATGTTGTTTTGGTTACTATAGCTTTGGAATATAATTTGAAGTCAAGTAGTGTTACACCTCCAGCTGTATTTTCTTTGCTCAAGATTGCTTTGGCTGTTTGGGATCTTCCGTTGTGCCATATGAATGTTAGGATTGTTTTTTCTATTTCTATGAAGAATGTGACTGGTATTTTGATGGTGATTACATGGAATCTGTAGGTTGCTTTGAGTAGTATGGACATCTTCACAATGTTAACTCTTCCAATCCAAGAGT
Source organism: Cynocephalus volans (assembly GCF_027409185.1). Lineage (NCBI taxonomy): Eukaryota > Metazoa > Chordata > Mammalia > Dermoptera > Cynocephalidae > Cynocephalus > Cynocephalus volans. The sequence goes on from NC_084471.1 coordinate 13,281,653, forward strand.
GTGGCATGACTTTCCATCTTTTTTGTCCTCTTTAATTTCTTTCAGCAGTTATTTGTAGTTTTCATTGTAGAGATTTTTCAACTCCTTGCTTAAATTGATTTTGGGGGGGGGATGACTATTATAAATGGATTGCTTTCTTTATTTCTTTTTCTGCTAGTTCATTATTGGTGTATAAAAATGCTACTGATTTTTGCATGTTGATTTTATATCCTGCAACTTTACTGAAATCATTTATCAGACCTAGAGATTTTTGTAGAATCTTTAGGTTTTTCTACATTGGATCATATCATCTGCAATCAGGGACAGTTTGACTTCATCTTTTCCAATCTGGATGCCTTTAATTTCTTTGTCTTGCATGATTTCTATGACTAATACTTCCAATATTATGTTAAGTAGGAGTGGTGACAGTGGGTATACTTGTTTTGTTCCTTTTCTTAATAGGAAAACCCATTCAGGATGATATTGGCAGTGGGTTTGTTGTGTATGGCTTTCATTGTGCTGAGATACTTTCCTTCCATACCTAGTTTGCTGAGAGTCTTTATCAAAAAGTGATGTTGGATTTTGTCAAATACTTTTTCTGCATTTATTGAGATGACCATATGGATTTTGTCCTTGATTTTGTTGATGTGGTGTATCACATTTATCGACTTGAACCATATTTGCAACCCTGGAATGAGTCCCACTTTATCACAGTGTATAATTTTTCTGATGTGTTGCTGTAATCTGTTTGCTAATATTGTGTTGAGAATCTCTGCATCTATGGTCATCAGAGACATTGGCCTGTATTTTTCTTTTTTTGTTGTATCTTTGTTTGGCTTTGGTATAAGGGTGATGCTGGCCTCATAGAATGAGTTTGAGAGAGTAGCCTCTGTTTCAGTTTTCTGGAATAGTTTGAAGAGATTTGGTATTAATTCCTCTTTAAAGGTTTGGGAGAATTCAGCAGTAAAGCCCTCTGTCCTGGGCTTTTGTTGCTGTTGTTGGGAGACTGCTGATTACTGCTTAAATTTCGTTGCTCGTTATTGGTCTGCTCAGGTTTTCTGTTTCTTCTTAATTCCATGTTGGTAGTTTATATGTGTCCAGAAATTTATCCGTTTTCTCCAGGTTTTCAGATTTGTTGGTGTATAGCTGTTTATAATAGTCTGTAATGATTCTTAGTATTTTTGTGGTATTAGTTGTAATGCCTCTTTATTCATTTCTGATCTTTGTTATTTGGGTCTTCTCTCTTCTTTTTTTAGTTAGCCTAGCTAATGGTTAGTCTATTTTGTTTATCTCCTCAAAAAAGCAACTTTTTGTTTCATTGATTTTTTTTTTTTGGTATTATTTTTTGGGTCTCTATCTGATTTAGTTCTGCTCTGATCTTAATTATTTCTTTCTGTCTACTACTTTTGAGATTGGATTGTTCCTGTTTTTCCAGTTCTTTGAGGTGTAGTGCAAGGTTGTTTATTTGAAATCTTTCTATTCTTTTGATGTAAGACTTTATTGCAACCAACTTTCCTCTTAGTACTCCTTTTGCAGTATCCCACATGATGTGTCTTTATTTTCACTGGTTTCAATAAATTTTTTTTCCTGCTTAATTTCTTATTGGACCCATAGGTCATCTGGGAGTGTGTTGTTTAATTTCCATGTATTTGTGTAGTTTACAGAGTTAGTCTTGTTTTTGATTTCTAGTCTTAATCCATTGTGTTCTGAAAAGATACTTGAAATGATTTCAGTTTTTAAAAATTTGTTGAGACTTGATTTGTGACCTAATAGGTGATCAATCCTGGAGACTGTTCCATGGGCTGATGAGATGAATGTATATTGTGTAGTTGTTGGATGAAATGTTCTGTAGACATCTGCCAGGTCCAACTGGTCTAAAGCATAGTTTAAATCCTGGGTTTCTCTGTTGATTTGTTGCCTAGATGATCTGCTCAATACTGAGAAAGAGGTGTTTAGATCCTCAACTACTACTGTATTAGGGTCTATCTCTTTCTTTAGGTCTAGTAATGTTTGCTTAATATATCTGGGTGCTTCAGTGTTGGGTGTATATATATTTATGATTGTTATGTCTTCTTGCTGGATAGATCTCTTTATCATTATATAATGTCCTTCTTTGTCTCCTTTTATGGTTTTTTATTTAAAGCCTATTTTATCCAATATATGGTATATCTTTTTCCATCCCTTCATTATTAGCCTGTGTGTATCTTTCCAGGTGAGGTGAGTCTCCTGAAGACAGCTTATAGTTGGGTCTATCTTTTTAATCCATCAGTCAGTCTGTGTCTTTTGAGTGGGGAATTTAACCCATTTACATTTAGGATTGTTATGGAAAGGTACTGTCTTACTCTTGGCATTTTATCAATTTTCATTTGGATGTTTTAAATATCTTTTCTTTCTTTCTTCCCCTTTTATTGTTTTTCTTCAGTGTTTGTTGTTTTTTTGAGGTAGTAGGATATAGTTTCTTTCCCTTTCTTGTTTGCATTTTTGTTCTACCAGTGGGTTTTGCTCTTTCTTGTGCATTCATGGTAATTATTATCATTTTTCAGATTCTAGATGCAAGACATCCTTGAAGATTTCTTGCAGGGCTGGTCATGTGGTGGTGAACTCCCACAGTTTTTGTTTGTCTGAGAAATGCATTATTTATCTCTCATTTCTGAAAGATAGCCTTGCTGGGTATAGTATTCTTGGCTGGAAGTTTTTTTCTTCTAGTATTCTGAATATATCATCCCATTCTCTTCCAGCCTACAGTTTCTTTTGAGATGTCTGCTGTTAATCTGATGGGAACTCTCTTACAGATAACTTTATGCTTTTCTCTTGCTGTTTATAAGGTTCTCTCTTTGTCTTTGAGTTTTGCCAGTTTCACAAAAATGTGACATTTTTGGATTGAATCTGTATGGGGATCTTTGAGTCTCCTATATCTGAAGGTCCGTGTCTCTCCCTATACCTGGGAAATTTTCCTTTATTGTTTCATTGAATATGTTTTCAATGCCTTTTTCTTTCTCATCCCTTTCCAGAACACCCATGATTTGAATATTTGTGTGCTTAAAGTTGTCTGCTAGCTCACTTAGATTTTCTCCATTTTTTAAATTCTTTTTTTTTTTATTGGTCAACTTGGGTTATTCTGAAAAGACTGTCTTCAAGATCAGAAATTCTTTCCTCTGCTTGCTCAAAACTGCTTCTTAAGCCCTTGGTTGTGTTTAATATCTTGTTGAATGAATCCTTCAGTTCAAGGAGTTCTGCCACATTCCTTTTTAAGGTATTAATCTTTTTGTAAATTTCTTCCTTCATAACCTGGATATTTTTTCTCATTCCATTGTGTTGTCTAACTGAATCTTCTCTTACCTCGTTGAGTTTCCCTAAGGTTGTGGCTTGGTATTCCTTTTCAGTCATTTCCAGGGTTTCCTGCTCTATGCATTCTGGTGTTTGCGGAATACATATTCCCTTGGTGGTGTCATTTTTTCTTCTTTTTTCATAATTCTAGTATCTCTATGTTGATGTCTGGTCATCTGGTAGAGCAGTTGCTTTTTCTTTTACTCTGGAGTAGGCTGTAAGGAGAGAGACTTCCTCCTGTAGGTGTGTTTTATATCAAGTGTGTGTATCTCTGTGGCCTAGGTACTAGGGCACTTAATGATTCCTTCCTGAGATTAGTGACACTGTGTTGTTTGTTGAAGATGTGGAAAAGTTCTCAAGTTCTTGGGAGAAGTGCCTGAGTGCCCTGTCACTCTTTGACTGTGGTGCATGTCCCTGGGTGGACTTGGTGGCACTTGGGTTAGTGTGAACTTGATGGGTGCACTGGGATATAAACTGTGCTCCTCAGTTTGAATGCATTACTCTGAGCTGAGTTTTTCTTTTCTATTTCTTATAGGCAGAGGCTCCTCCTGGGTTCTTGTTTCCCCTGATTGGGGGATGGGTTGGTGGTGACTGGGAATTTTCTTTCTTACTCTATTGGGGTATCCTGGGTTTCTGCAATCTTGGGGGATTCTGCATGTGTCCCTCCTCAGTCAAGGCAGTCATGTGGGCTGCACATGTACCTCACAGCCCCAGATATGCTACCATGTGTGGCAGCATAATTCCCCCTGTGGGTTGGGCCACTGGGTCACAGTTCTGCATTCACTCACCTCTTTCCCTGGGCTCCACTGGTGACTCTCCTTGTGTTAAGCAGTCAAGTGGTCATCAGGTCACCTACAAGGTGGCTGTGGCTGCTACTGTTGCAGTGAGCCAACCTTGAGGTGGTGGTGGGTGTGGCAGACCACCTGCATGGAAGCAGCATCTGCACTAGTGGTGGGGGCTGCCCACAGCAGTTCCTGAGGTCCTCAGGTGCATTCCTCCTATCTGCCAGGTGGGAGAATGGCCCACAGTGGCTCCTTAGGTCCTCAGGTGCATTACTGCCATCTGCTGGGTGGGAGGGCTCTAAAAGGATAATTTATTTGCACCCATTCCCCTCTACACACACACCCAACATGCAATGGTGAGATCAGGACAAGACATCTGCAATGGACACTTTCATTAGAGAGAGAGAAAGAGAGAGAAAGAGAGAGAGAGAGAGAGAGAGAGAGAGAGAGAGCAGAAAGAATCTAGTAGTCAATGGTTCATAGCAATTTGAAATCCAGCCGAGCACATGTCACCAGTAGATTGAACTTTTGCATGGGTTCATATCCCATTTACCAATTTATGCATCAATTTTCTATTGGTGAATGAATGTTAAGCCCAACATTTAATGTCTTAAAACAACAAGAACCACTAATTTTCTCATGATTCTGCAACTAGTAAAGACTTGGTGGGACTGGCTTGCCTCTGCTCTGTGTGGTGCTGTCTAAGTTGGTTGAGCTAGGGTTAGAGGATCCCCGATGGTTCCACTAACATGTCTGGCATCTCAAGAGTGTGACTGGAATGGCTGGGGGATGGCTGGGCTTCCCTTTCACCCTCTGTTGTCTGTCATTCTCTGGGGCCTCTCTCCCTAGGCATCTTGTCTCTCCAGCAGGATGATCAGATTTCTTTTCATGGCTGGCTTTCCGCTGCATTGTGTTGGTCAAAGCAAGTCACAGGACCAGCCGAGATTCAAAGACAAGGAAAATAGAGTTTATTTTCTGGTGAGAGAAGATGCAAAGAATTTGTGACTATTATTAATCCACCATAGTTTGCCCTTTGGTTACAAATATTTAAATTCCTCCCAAATGCAAGATATACACCATCTCTCCCAAGACCCATGAAGTCTCATCTCATTAAGATATCAGGCTGGCGGTCCAGGATCTAGGGATCTGAGGCTCCTCTGATGCAGCTCCTCGGGTATGGTTTTCTCTTGATTCAAAAATTTGTGAACTAAAAAGACATGTTTTCTGCTCCCCACACCTAGCATACAATGATGAGACAGGGACAAGATAACCACAGTAGACACTTCCATCCAAAAAGAGGAGGAAGGGGAAGCACACACTGGTCCATAGCAAATCTGGAAATCCAGCTGGGCGCATGTTACCACTTTTCCCTACTCTAGGTCAGGAAATGCTGCTTCATTATGAAATAACTCCCTAGTCCATTTTCTCCTGGCTCTTGCCTCTGCCCTTTGGATTCTCGGCTCCACTCTCTGAGTCATCTCCCATTTCCACAAGAAATGGCCCACATGTGTAGTTCAGTTGCTTTCTCAGCTTGCATTCTAACTACAGAAAGTTGGAATCCCAAAGATTTCTTTTCAATTTGAACTTTCTCTGCTTCTTTGATGGTCATTTCACCAGTCACTTTTCTTAAGAACTTTGTAGGTTTTCCATTAATTTTATAGGGATTTACTGTGTGCCCCTAAAGACACACCAATAATTTTTTCCAAGACAGACTTCACTTTACTTTGAGCAGAGCAGGCTATGTGGGAAAACTCCCTAAGACTTTTTTAAACCCTTTTTTTCCAGGTGAGGGGATCTATAAGGAACAACCTGAAATCTTTCAGAGGTCTTAAAAGAGGACTTACAGCCTTGATGTGATTTTTATCCTGAGGTCATATTTTATAGTGCCCCCTGGGTTTTATCTTTGTCCTGAGACTGTTATTTACTTTGAGAATTTTTTTGCTACCTGGTGGGACTGTCCTGAGTCCTGTGTTTCCTAGAATTCTGCTTGAAAATTGAACAGTTCCTTCTTAAATTTGTTGCCTGCATATACCTTACTATATACATCACTAAAAGAAGCCAGTTATCACTTTCAACATTTTGCCTGAAAATCTCCTTAGAAGATCCACAAATTTATGAAATACATTTTCTACTATTTGCATTATTGGAGGTAACAGTGTTGCTAAAAGTTTTGCTATGACATAACGGGGTCCCCCTTTCTACAGCCTCTGGTGGCATCTTTCTCACTGCTCTTGCAGCCTCCACTAACAAGTGGCCCTTCCAGCTCTACCTGCCACCAAGTCCCAAAGCCAATGCTATGTCTTTTAGGTTTTGTTCCAGCAGCACCCACTTCTAGGCACCACTTTCTATTTCAGTTTTCTGCTATGGTGATTAGTGGCTTAAAACAACAACATATTGTGTCTTGGGATTCTGTGGATCAACTGGGCTTCATTGGGCAGTTCCTCTGTTCCACATGGTATCTGCTGGGGTCACTCACAGGACTACATTTCAGCTGAGAGCTGAAGGGGTTGCAGTGTCTGGGGGCTGACTGGGCCCCTCCCTTTCCATGTGGCTTCTCATCACTGCGTAGTCTAGCCTGAACTTCTGAACGTGGTGACTGGGTCCCAAAAGAGCAAAGGGGGGGGGCTGCACAGTGTCTGCAGGTCCAGGCTCCAGAACTTGCACAATTTACCCTTTCTATTGGTCAAAATAAGTCACAAGGTCATCTCCACCCATCAACGGGGTGGAGGAATAGACTCCACCTCCTGAGGAGAGCTACAGCATACACATACAGACGGGAGGAATTGTTGGTGGATTTGCAGATTAATCCACCATGGACTGTTTGAGAGGCTCCAACAGACCAATGGGAAAGTTTGACCCAAGAATCCTGGAAACTCATGGCTGAATGGATTGATGTCTGGTGTATGGAAGTGGCCCAGAGCAGCAGAGAACAGAACTCTGATTGGGAAGCAACTGGATTCCCAGCTGCAAAAAATCTAATGCTGTCCAGTGATCTCACTTTCTGTACAAGTGACCACACAGCATAGCAAATCTGCATAAGGTTGATTAGATCCCTCCCTGGACATCTGCCTGGAGGGGTAAAGAGATCTCAGCAGAAAGCTACTGGACAAGCAGTGTTGGGTGCCCAGGGGTTAGGAGAGATGTATTAAGTGTCCTTCCTGAGAAGCATCACCTGCTAAGGGTGAGGAGTCCTTAGCAATGAGGGTGTCTAAAGAACCTGTGTTCATGGCCTTTTGAGAGACTCAGCTTTAAACTTTTGCCAAACCAGCCAAACCCAAAAAGGGCCTACACCTCTTCCCAAAAGTACCAGTGAAGTAAGAAATTTCCTGTCCCCTTATCACCAATTCTCAGCAAGCTGAGGGCAGAGTGATATGAGTGAAAGGCAGGGAACCAGGAAAAATGGGCCACATCCCCCTTGCCCACCACAGGCACCAGCTGGAGAAGGGGTGGACCTTCATTTCAGTATATAGTTTGGAGTTTTGACTAAATAAGACCAGACATGCTAGTTACCAAACTGACAGGTATTTGTGTTTATCAGCACAAGAGAGCTTTTTATTACCTGCAAGTAAAAAGATTTCCTCCAGAATTGGAAAAGAACTAGCCCCACAGTGAGGGGAGATAAAATTGCTTTCTGGTTGTATCTGCTCAGTTGATGTGACACTTATGTATCTATTTTCATCCCAGAGACAGTTGCTTGGGAAAGACTATTGGAGAAAACCAGCAGGATGCTCTGGAGCCTCATTCACACCAGCCTGGGGCTGTTTCACATGGTGATGTACGTGCTGTCATTTCCAGGTTCATTTATGAGGCTCTATCCCTATACCCTATGGACAAGATACAAGTCCACATGCCCATGCTTCAGCATGGTGGCTCACAGCACAGGATTTGGAATCAAAACACCTAGGTTCAAATCCTAACACTGCCAGTTATTATCCATGAGATCTAGAATAAGTCACGTAATTTCTCTGAGTTCCAGTTTTCTCATCCATGAAATGGGGATACCAATGCCTCCCCTACAGGGTTGTTAGGAGAACTAAATGAGGGAATGGGTGCCAGGCATCCAGCTGGCGCAGAGTAAGTCCTTGATGCATGTTAGTGCATGCAGTGTGCGGCCGCCTAATAGTGAAAAGGGGGAAGATCACATCTGTTTGGAATTGTCGTGTAGACACAGAACATCCTGGGAAGAAACATAAGAAGCTGGTAACGCTGGTTGCCTTCAGGGAGGGGACTGGATGGCTGGGGAAAGGAGAGAGGGAGACTTTCCACTGTTTCACTTTTTCATATCTTTTGAAGCATGTAAATGTATTAACTATTCCAAAAGTAAATTTAAACTTAAAATGTTTTCAACATTTTATTATAAAAATTTTCAAATAAACAGAAAAGTTGAAAGAATTTTACAGAGAACACCATGTACCCACTGCTGAGAATCTACCATTACCATGGTATTTTAAAAATAAAATTAATCTATCTCTGAGGACTCTATCTGCAGAGCTCTGTGCTAAGCAATTTACATGCACTAGCATACTTGGTCCTAACAATGACCCCATTAAATACAGGTAATATGCTAGTCGGTGCTTCAGTTATCTATTGCTGTGTAATAAACTGCACCAAAACATAGTGGTTAAAACAACAATCATTTTAACATCTCTGTAAATACTGTAGTCCGAACTGGGCTCAACTGGGTGGTTCTTCTGCCCTTTCCTCTGGTCACTCATCTGGCTGCATTCAGCTGGCAAGTTGACTGACTGAGGGCTGGGCTCAGCTAGGACACCGGGAAGCTGGGCTTCTATCTCTCTATGAGGTCTCCGGACTGTTCTCTCTCATGTGGCGTTGCCACATGGTCTCTCCAGCAGGGAGTTACATGGCAGATCAGGGCTCCCAAGAGCCTGGAAGCTGTCAGGATTTCTTCAGGCTTAGGTCCAGAACGGGAACAGTGTCACTTCCATCCCATTCCATTGTTTAAAACAAGTTGCAACAGTCAATACCCACAGTCAAGAGGAGGTGGTAATGCAAGGGTATGAACACTAAAAAGCACAGATCATCAAAAACCACCAATACAAGAAACTATCACAGTCAAGATTCTTTCTATTGCAAGAGAAATAAACTTGACTCATACTAACTAAGTTTTTAAAATGTGGGGTAGAGAAGAATTTATCGACTTTGTAACTGGAAGCCCAGTGTGCATCTGTCTTCAGGAACAGCTGGATCAAGGGGTGTATTGCTATCATTAAGGTTTCCATTTTCTTTTCACGTCACAGACAGATTCTGTATGGTGGATAAGATGGCTTCCCACACCCTGGAATCATACCTACCACCTTTCCGACCCCTGTGTGAAGAGACGAACTCTTCTCAGCTTCACACAGAAAGTTCCAGGCATATCTGGATTCACTCATTTGAGGCCACATACTCATCTTTAAACCAATCGCTGTGACCAGGGGATGAAGCACTCTTAATGGGCAGGTGTAGCCCTGTAAAACCACATGGAATGGACTCCTTATTTAAAAACAGGAAGGAGCGAAGGAAGGATGGAAGGAAAAAGGGAGGGAGGGAGGAAGGGAAGAGAAGACAGAGAGACAGACAGAGAGAAAGAGAGAGAGAGAGAAATAGGGAGAGAGGGAGGGAGGGAGGGAGGAAGGGAAGAGAAGACAGAGAGACAGAGAGACAGAGAGAGAGAAATAGGGAGAGAGGGAGGGAGGAAGGAAGGGAGGGAGGGAGGGAGGGAAGAGAAGACAGAGAGACAGACAGAGAGAGAGAGAGAGAGAGAAATAGGGAGAGAGGGAGGGAGGAAGGAAGGGAGGGAGGGAGGGAGGGAAGAGAAGACAGAGAGAAAGAGAGAGAGAGAGAGAGAGAGATAGGGAGAGAGGGAGGGAGGGAGGGAGGGAGGGAGGAAGGAAGGAAGGAAGGAAGGAGGGAAGGAAGGATGGAAGGAAAAAGGGAGGGAGGGAGGAAGGGAAGAGAAGACAGAGAGAGAGAGAGAGATAGGTAGAGAGGGAGGGAGGAAGGGAAGAGAAGACAGAGAGACAGACAGAGAGAGAGAGAAATAGGGAGAGAGGGAGGGAAGGAGGGAGGGAGGAGAAAGAAAGAGCAAGAAAGAAGGAAAGAAAGAAAAAGAAGAAGAAAGATGGAAAGAAAGGAAAAAAACAAGAAAGAAACAAAGAAAGAAAAGAAAGCCTATGTTAACTGAAAAGGGTTAAGGGATGCAGGGCAGACAGGTGGTATCAGCATCCTCATTTTACAGATGAAAAAGACCCTGACCCTCAAAAAAAGTGAAGGAAGAGACTTCCCAAGTTCACAAATCTAGAAGATGCTACAGCTAAGACAGGAGTCTGGGTCTTTTATATGCCAAAGCTGCTGTTCTTAATGGCCACATTGTACAATAGTGTTTGCAAACAAACAATGACAAAGCCTGTGACACCAGCTACAGCAGAGAATGGCCATGGTTCAGCGGTAGGGACAGACTACTTGCTGGGCAATGGCAGGGCCATGAATCAGGGAGGCCTTCCCAGAGGAGGCTGGGCCGGCCCTTATGGAGTGTAATTCCAGGACAAGGGAACAGCGTGTAAACATGCCTAGGATAACATGTAAGATTTTGGAAGAGCAAAAAAAAAAAAAAAAAAGGTGGTTTCCAAGCTGAGGGCTAAAGATCTCTGGGTCCTAGGATTTATTACAAGTAGTCGGAGAATTTATCTCTGAATCCAGTCTGGTCTATAGACTAAAAAGTACATATACCACATATAGCAATCCATCAAATACATTTAAAAGTACTGCTGAATTCATGGTAGCTTTTTGTTGGAAGATGTTTTCTCAATCAGTAGATACTAAAAGTGAGCTATTATCATGCTTGGTTCAGGGATTATTTTGATAATATAAAGGAGGCTTTATTCTAAAAAGGACTGAGAGACATGGATCTCAAATGCATGTTGCAAAGGCGTCATTTCTAAAAATGAGGCAAGGGAGGGCATCGGGCTCTGGAACCAGACTAACTGAGTTCAAATCCCAGCTCCACCACTGACCTGCTGTGTGACTTTGGGCAAGTTACTAAGCCTCTCTAATGCCTTGGTTTCCTCATCTGTAAAATGGGGATGATGGTGGAGGATAAATGAGTTGAAAAATGCAAACTGGTTGGAAATATATCCAGGCTTAGTACCACCTAAGAATATTATCTCTTGTTGTATATGTATATGTCTATATGAATATTTACTATTATAGTCCGAGGAAGACAGAACAGTGGCCTGAACCGTAGGACATAGGGACCTGGTGAGGAAAAACCTAGAGGTATATACAGATCTACATATGTCTACAAAGTTACATGTGTCTACCTCTATTCCAAATACCATATACAATATATGTATTGTAACTAGTCCAAACACCTCTTGATGGCAGAAATAGTCTTCTAGGTGTTCTGCTCAATGAATACTTGCTGGGACCAGCTGAGAGATTTCACCATCAGGGAGAGAAAGGTTTGGGGGTCTGTGTTGTCTAAAGCAGTGAACACGGGCCTGGAAAAGAATTAAGAAGGCTCCTTTCTTTGGCCTAGAATGGGTGGTTACCCGCTGACTGCTGGGGGAGCCTCACCGGAGACAGATGAGGGTGGAGCCCAGCTTGGCTCTCTTGACTGCTAGGAGCTGGAGAGCCGAGGAGAAGCAGGAGCAGACCAGGAGAGAGACCGAGACTACTCTGGCTCATCGCTGTGCCTCCACTCCGCACTTCTAGGGACTCAGAGGGGACTGAGGCGTCCCACCACTGTCTTTCCAGCTCACAACCTTCCTTCAGCGGGAGGGGGCACAGGCACACCTCCCCCATTTTCCAAGCAAGGAAACAGGTCTGGAGAGGTAAATGATCCCCCGGCGTGGGAGAAAAGAAACAGTGCTGACTGCCCATGCGGGCGCCAGGCCCTGTGCTCAGGATTGACGCGGGGGCCGGGCGGGCGAGGGGGCAGAGGGGCATAGATGATGCCCATTTGACAGATGGGAAACCGATCTCGGGCCATCAGAGCATTTCCTGGGGTTCAGAGGCAGTCTAGAACCTGTGGTGCATTTCCCTCCATTATCACAACAGGTAGGAAGGGAAGTGAGAGGAGGAAATTCAAGGATCGGCCTGTGTTAGGGCTCATCCTGCTGAAGTTTCTTTTATGATCTGTAGGTCCAAGACTTTATTCCACTCCCGCTCTGGAACTTGGAGTCTTCAGGGAGCTGTAGCTCTGGATTCCTCAGCCTGAAGAGTGAGGCCCCCCCGTCCCCTTGCTCCAGCTATGGGACTGGACTTTCACTTGGCCCTGGAGAATAATCCTGGTCCCTCTGTCTCCTCATCCCTCCCTCCGACCCTCCCTCCAAATGCAAAGGGGTCTTGGCCCATGAGCTGTGGTCTGACCAGATTCAAGTGGGGGCATCACTTCCTGCCTCTACAGACCCCATCCTTTACCCTCTCACCGGTTGGCCTGCAACACCAAGAAATGGACACTCCTTTCTTACATGTCTGCAACTCATTTAAAAAATTTGGGTAGCAATTTGGAGTTCTTGAAAGCTCCTTTACTAAAGCATCTGTTCAGAATTCAGCAAAGAGTTGCATGTATTTGTATTTATGTGGGCATGATATTATTATCCAATAAAGTGTGTGTATTACACATGCAAGGAGTCGTGGTGATCTGCTTTGCACATCTGCCAATTACTGCATGCTTCCTATGACCCACTCTCCGTATTAGGTTGTCCCATCTGTGTATTCATTTCACTTTCATGACACTTGAGTAAAGGACTCTCATGAGTCCCAATTTGTAGAAGAGGAGATGGAGGCTCAGAGAGGTTGAGTCTCTGGCCACATCAGACAGCTAGAGCTAGCAGCTGAGCCTAAGTATCCTTTTATCTCCACTATGCAAGAGCAGCTGTCACCACTGTCCCCAAACACTCACCCCTGGGACTCCTCAACTCCCCCAGCTGGCCCCCTGCATCAGCTGGGCATCCCCAGTGAACACCAAGTTCCCCCCAACCCAGGCATTTTGCCCATTTTATTGCCCATATGCTCAGCGAGATAGTTTGAAAATATCCAGAAACAGCCAAAACTATGAGAAAAACAAAAACGATATAATCATCATTATCATCATCATCATAATAAGTACAGAAGTTAAAAGTCTCACAGGGGATATGATTATACATCCAAGACTCCTTGGCACAGCCTTGTAAGGAAAATATTATCTTCATTCTCTAGATGTGAAACTGTTGTTCCAAAAGATGAAGTAACTTGTCCCAAGGTCACAGAGCTAGTAAATTGGCTGACCAGATGTTAAACCCAGGTCAACGTGGCATCAGATCTATGTAGTTTCCTTTCCACTTTGCCTCTAAAGCACCCCTGACTTCAACAGGTTGGGGAGCAGACAAGTAAGTGGATAATTGCTCCACAGTGATTAGTGAACGCAAGTGAACATGGGAGTGGTGTGCAATCAGGAAGAAGGAATCAAAGACGGCCTCTGGGAGAGGTGAGACCTGAGCTAAGCCCACGTGTAGTGGGTCTGCAGGAGAGAAATGGCAGGGCAACGTCCAGAAAAGGTAGCACGCTGTCATTTCTAGCCATTACTACAGGCCACTGTTCCTGTGGTCCATGTTACCCTTCAAGGCAAACCAGAGGTAAGGTCTCCCTTGAGAGTGACTCACATGACTATGTCAGTAACAATGATTGTCATCTGATATTTTTTTATCTACAAGATTCACGAAGAATTCTTGCAGGGAAAAATGTTTTTAATTGAGGTGAAATTCATGTAACAGAAAATGAGTCACTTTAAAGAAAACAGTTCAGTGGCATTTAGTGCCTTTCACAGTGTTGTGCCAACTACCTCCTCGACCTAGCTCCAGAACACTTTCATCGCCCCATAGTAAGACCCACTAAGCAGTTACTCCCTGTTCCTCCCTCCTCCCAGGTCCTGGCATCCACCAACCCACTTTCTGTCTCTGAGTTTATCTCTTCTGGATATTTCATATAAATGGAATCATACGATACGTGACCTTTTGTGTCTGGCTTCTCTGACTGAGCATAATGTTTTCAAGGTTTCATTTAATATTTTATAGCTTTTCTAGTTGAGGAGGAGATGGCAGAGCTGAGACCATGGTCTACAGATGACACAGCCCAGGCCTGGCCTCTCTCCCTTCCACCGCCTGCTCTTCCTACCTCCTTCAAGGGCTCAGAAGTCAGGTCCACAGGCCTGGTGTGAGTGCCTCTCTGCCATTTTCCTCGGACATGTCATGCCCCCTCTGAGTGAGCCTCAGGCTTCCCACCTATAGAATGGGATGGTTGAAAAACAATGTGAATATACTTAACACTACTCAACCCTACACTTACAAATGGTTCAGATGGTAAAATTTATGTTATGTGCTTTTTTAACAATAAAAAAAATACAAGGACAAACCTAAAAAAAAAAAAAAAAAGACGGTTGGATTGATTTCTAAGAGCCCCCCAATCCTACAGCCTGTAAGACGAAAGATGCATGATTGAGACTTGGAGAAAAGAAAGGCCAGCCAAGGAGACAGAAAAGAAAGGAATGATGGGGGAGGGGGAAAAGGAAGGAGAGTGAGACCTGGGAAGTGGGAGGAGGGGAGGCAGGAGCCTTGCAGTCTCAGCCCATTCTTCTCTGCCTCGCTTTCCCCTTGTGTTTATTTCTTGATTCTCAGCCATTGTCATTTTTTAAACCTCAGTCCTAATCTCCAACATGATCAGTGGGTTAGTCTGCAGTGTTGGGTCCAGGTGGGAACCACTGGCTTTTCAAATTGATTCTGCCTGTGTGATTAAAAAAAAAATTTTTTTTTTCAATAGAATTTGACCCAGAATCAGGATGCAAGCAATAAATATTTGATAAGAAAAAGCAACTGCTCAACCACGTCCTTAAAACACATTGGTTTCGTCGCCTAGGGCTTTTCCACCAGGTACTATCAGGCCTCGCCCCGTGGGCTGAATGAACACACCGAGACCTACAGCAGCTCCACATTCCAGATTTGCTCACCTGGTTTCAAATATCCAGTTCCCTGTTCCCCAGGGCGCCCTCCCTCCTCAGAATGGGAGCTGCCATTTCGGACGAGGAATCAAGAGCCGGGAAATTTGAGGCTTTACTCCCAAGGGCAGGCCCGGGTTCCCGAACCACTAATTACACACCAGCAGGTGCCCTAAAGCGCAGGTGAGTAAGTGGATTCAGACAGCACCGTGGCAGGAATCCAAGAATATTTTAGGGAGCAACCACTGTACGCACAGAGCCAAAAATAAAAACCTCGGTTTGATTTATTCTCCTTGGAGTCCATCCTGGAGAGAAGCCGGCTACCGGTGTTGGTGCCTCAAACTCCCAACTGAAAAGGCAGCTGGAAACACAGAGAAAAGCAGAATAATGGGAGGTTGTCAGTGAGGCAAATGCAGGGGGCTAGGAAGGCACAAGGAGGTCAGGGGAAGAAACCGAGGACGACTTCTGTGCCAGCGGATGACCAGCACCACACAGGGGACCATCAGCAGGGGCCGGTCCCTCCAAAGGTAAGTGACAGCAGTGGTCCCGCATGTGCACTGATGGGTTATTGGCCACATTCCCCCGCCCCCCCCAGCCCCTCTATTTTCCATTGTTTCTTTATAGAGTATATGTCGTTTTATAAAGAAAATCCTAAAAAAGAGAGGAAACATAACTGTTTCAAAATTTTTAGAGAGTTTTTATGAGAACATGGTCCAGTGTCCGTGTCATGATCATGGGAACATATGAATTTTGGGTAGACACAACTCAGCCTGTGACTCCAGGGTACGGACAAGTGGCTAAAGGTGGGTCCTCTGTTTTTCCCTTTGGCTATGAGAGAGTTCAGACCATTAGCACGCGCCTGATTTTGACAAAAAAATGCTGGAAGCTGAAGAGGACACAGGTGGATTGTTGGAGGGCCTCGGCCACTTGAGGGGAAGGGCAGCCAGCAGCCACCTCCAGAGCCAGTTAGGAGCAGTGGATGAGTCTCAAAGAAACACATGAAAACTCATCGTCCCCTCCTAGACACGCACACACACACACCCCACACACACACCATACATAGACACACCACACACACACCACACAAACACCACACACACACACATACCATACACAGAGACACCAAACACAGGCATACCACACACGCACCACACAGACACACACACACCAAATACAGATATACCACACACACAGACACACCAAATACAGACATAACACGCACGCACCACACAGACACACAGAGATACACATGCACACACATAGACACACACACACAGACACACCAAATACAGACATACCACACATGCACCACACAGACACACACACACACACCAAATACAGACATACCACACACACATACCACACACACACAGACACCCCAAACATAGACATACCACACACGCACCACACAGACACACAGAGATACACATGCACACACATAGACACACACATAGACACACGTACACACACATAGACACACACACACACACTTCTTTCGATGACCATCCTTACTCTTAGCTCCAGGATGTGGATTGTCACAGTGATGGGGGCAGGAGGCCCTGAGGTGGCAGGGGACAGAGGAAGAGATCAGGATATGAGAGAGGAGGTGGCCTTTCTAATCCGGGACCACCTCCTCGACCTGAGCTGGACTCAAGACGTGATGTCATCTGCTCACCTGGTGTCAGCGGGTGTCTCAGCATGTCAGAGCCAAGAGCATTCTTAACACACGAAGACCAGCCTCTCTCTGCTTCTCCAACACATCACTCACCCAATCCAAGAAGGGAGAGTCCCAGAGACCACCTGTTCCCCGTTTCTGTTTTGCTGAGGCAGGACGGGGTTTTCACAAGAAGAGCATAAACCCAGGTGGCCAAGAGCCACAGTCACTTCAGCTTATCCAGCCCTAACTAAGCTCCTCTCTTTCCAGAGCCCCAGCCACTTCCAGACACATGGAGTCTGAGACCCGTCCCCAGCCCCTTCCCCCTTCACAGTCTCCCTCTTATGTAAAGCTCCCCATTTCCCCAGCAAGGACACTGAGTCCTGCTCTGGGAGACCTTCTTAGGAGAGCCAGAGGTGGTCAGGGGGTGGCACCCCTGGTTCTCCAGGTTTCTGTCTGTAAAGCTATTCCAGGTCCTCTCATCCGGTGGCAGGCCAGGATCAAGGGCAAATTCCTCACGACTATAACCACCCTGATTATCACATGTGTAGGATTTTGTAGCCTGCAAACCCCTTTCTCAGACATGATCTCATTTAATATTCACCACCGATTCCTCTTCAGTTCCATTTTACAGATGAAGAAACTAAGGCCCAGAGAGGCAAAATGACTGGCTCAAGGTCACACAGCAAGTAAGAGGCAGGGCCAGGGCCAACTGCCTATGTGCCCCACCACCCTTAGGACTCTCCACCCCTTAGCCTCTCTCAGTGTTGAAACTGCTTCAGTATGGGGGAGCGGAGGGAGGGGACACAAGGCCACAGGCTCAGGGTCTGGCTCTCAGGAACGGGGCCAACATTCCTCCAAGTTAATACATATCATCCCCCAGGGCTGACCTCATAAATATCATTAGATCCTGCAGCATCCACGCAGCCTGCCAGGGCCCTGGACGCGAGGAACTCTGTATCCTCTTCCCAGCCACAGCAGGTGGAAATAGTGTGAGCTGATGAAATATCGCCAGCGAAGCTACCAGCTGAGAGAGTGTCTCCTGGGAGACGGCAGCGGAGGGGCTGCTGACCCGCACACACTGGCCTCCGCCTCGCCACCAGCTGGGAGGCCAGGTGGGCTTTGGGGGAGCACTGAGCATGGGGAGAGGCAGACAGGGCTCTGGTCCTGGTGAGCTGTGTAACTTTGGGCAAGTGACTTAACTTCTCTGAAACTTAGTTTTGTTCACCTGTAAAAAGAGAATAAGATCCACTTCAGTAACATATGTTTTTGGAACATATATGGAAGTGTCCAGGCGAAGGACGCATGCAACATTAGGACCCAGGGGATAGAAGAAGGGGGATCAGTGTGGGGTTGTGACACCCACCTATCTACCTGGGTGCCTCATCCTTGTTCAGAGTAAGGACCCTGAAGCTAAAGGAAAAGTCCACTGGGCACTGCTGCTGCCTTTAAGCAGAAGTCCAAGGGGGTGGGAGGTCTCACAAAGGGCAGGGTGGGGTTGGGAGCCTCAAGTCCAGAAGAGCAACTTTGAGCCTCAGAGTGAATTATTCTCTAGAGGTTTGATGCATACTGTCATCAAACTCACCAGGGACTTAGGGCACAAGCCTCCTAGTGCCTGGCACACTTGGGCACCCTCCAGAGACTCACCACAATGGCTACTTCATGAGCTTTGACAGTCCAGAATCCCTCACCTCTCTGTCCAAGGACAGTTCCTGTCCCCATGCAGTTCCAATGATGCTGACATTCCACCCTCTCCAAGATTGGAGGGTGCCTTGTAACTCAGGGCTGAGCTCCCCTGGCAGTCCTGGTTCAGGGATGATAGAGGACCAGACCGAGCTAATCACAGCCAATGACACTCAGCTCTAGGACTTTGATCAAGCTCTCAGGGAAGTGGACTCCCTTTTCCCCACAGGACTTGGACCTGAAAGGTTATAGCACTACAGGGGACAGCCATCTTGTAAACCTCAGGGGAAAGCCTGTCTGAGAAGGGGGCCAGTGCAGCACAAGGTATTGCTGGGAAATAAGAGAAACAGCATCCTCGTGACCATGTTTGGGTTCTAGATCAAGCCATACCTGAACTTTCCCAGACTTCTCAGTTGCATGAATTAATATGCACCCCCTTGTCTTAAGCCAGCCTGAGTCAGGCTTTCTCATCACTTACAGGCAAAAAAGACCTGAAAGATAAACCCATTTCTGGCACCAAAGCCCTTGTAAAATTAACCAAATTAATAAAGTGGAGACTGCTTGAATTAGCACAGGTTCAGAACAAAAGGAACTGGGTAATGTTTTAAGATACTCTACTCAGGCTTTAGGACATCCCTACCCTACTTCAAGTATTGTGGGGAAAAGATGCTTCAGAATTGGAAAAATCTGAGTTTAAATCCCAGGCTCTCTCACTTACTAGCTGTGTGACTTTGGACAAGTTACTAAACCTCTCTGAGATTCTATTTCTTTAAACCTCTGAGGCTATAATAAGGATGAAATGACATCATGTGCATAAAACACTGGATACACAGTAGATGCTCCCACCATACGGTTTAGCCCACCTAGATTTGCTTAGTTACAGGCACATGAAGAAGACCTGTGGGAACAGAGAGGAAGTCCCTGCTGTTGCTGAGAATTTGCTCATGGCAGGCGCTGCTCCCACTCTTCTATTGGTCTTATCCAAGAAGCAGGGTCGTGTGGTGGAAGGAGCAGATGCTGCGGAGTCAGAGAAACCCGGACTTAAATTCTACCTCAGCTCTGTGGCCTTAGGCCAGTTGCTTAACCCCTCGGAGCCCTGTTTTTCATCAGTAAAATGGGGAAGGTATCGCCTGCCTCTTAAGGGGACACAAGGATGAAAGTGTGGTGCTATGTACACTGTACCCAGCACACTGCTCAGCGGATAAGTGTGAGTCTTTTCCCAGCCCCTGGCCAGGGATCTTGCTCAAGGGTTGGTCCTCAAGACCCTACTGCATTCCCACCTCCCTGAGCTCAGCCTTGCCCATGACTTCAACTCCATGTCCTCCCTGGTGACCACCAAAGCCCTGGGCCCAGGCCTGACCTCCCACCAGAGTTCAGACCTCCTGGGCATCTCCACCAGGACGATGGAGATGGCACAAGGTCCTGGCTTCCCCACTACCCTCTGTGGGATTTGGTAAGTCACCTTGACCTCGATTCTTCATCTATAACATGATGTAGGTTGCATCAGGTTGTCGCGGCTCACTACTGAGGCTGTCCCAGCCCTAACATACTAGGACTGTCAACTCCAGGGGTCATCTCCCAGCTGGCACCCCTCACCCCCCAGACTCACCAGCTTCATAAGCTGCACCGCCTTTCTCCAATGAACCTGGGCTTCAAACTTACAGTCCACTTGGATTTGTCCCACAGCCCACAAGTCTGGAAGATTCTCCCTTGGAGATTCTCTCCTATCTGTACCCTCCTTGTTGCCACTACCAGTGTCCTTGTCCAGGATCCAGCCCCAGCTTCACGCATCCAGTCCACTCTCTGCTCTTCCAACACATAGAGCCGATGGCCAACAGGGGACTCGTGTAGCCTCCTCCCAAACAGGCTTCGCATGGAGGCCGGGCCTCCTCATGTTGCTGCCAAGAACTGGATTCCACCAGTAATAATGCCAGCACCGTGGAGATTTGTTCTAAGGTTAGGGATGAAGAGAGGAACGTTCCATGGTGTTCATATTAGACAATCAATAAATATTTGTTGAATTCATTTGTTCATTCATGCTTTCCAAACACCCTTTGGATGCTCATCTCCAACCCAAGACAGACATCAGCGATCCCTTTGCAAACCATGAAAGCTGTGGGCCTTTGCTCCACAAAAGTGCAGTTGCATGTGACATCTGCATACAGTTGCAAGGGGTCCACAGCCCCACAAGCCCACCAACAGAGCACAGGTTGCCCCTGACTGTGCTCATTTGACAGACTGGGAGACTGAGGCACAAAGGAAGGAAGAATCTTGTCTGAGAACATGCAGAGCCTATCTTTCTACCAGGTGCTGGATCACCACATGGAAGTGCCAAGTCCACTCCCAGCTTCAGGTCCATAGCTTTGAGCAGTAGACCACTTCACTTCTACCAGCTTTGTGTTGTTTCCTTATCTGGGTAACAGCGACCATGCCTGCATTGCAACGTTGGAGTGAGAAGTTAATGTACACATGAGAATCTGACTCAGCCTTGTGCAAAGAGGACAATTCCCATTCTGGCCTTTTCCTTGCCTTTCCTCTTCCTCTCCTTGCGGGATTTTGAAGAAGTAAACATTGCTGCCATCTGAAGTGGTCATGGAAGGCTTCGTGGAAGAAGCGAGCCTGGGCCTCAATTTTTGGTGCTGGAGAGAAGCAAGAGTTATTAATAGGCCTGGCTTGATGGGCCCAGGAACAGTGAATGTGATACAGATACCCAGCACCATGGCTGGGGAGTACCTGACACTGGAAGGGGAGGGGGCCGGGGACTGTGGAGAGTGCCACCTCCCAAAATAGCCAGGACAGAAGCTTATATAGGTGGCCATCCCACCACCAGGTTCACTTCCGAAAGGACCTCCCACCAACCCAGCCTTTCAGTGCAGACTCCAGCCCTCCACCCCCACCCAAGGTGAGTGGCAGCTATTGAGGTTGGAGGAGGATGGAGGGACGCAGTGGGGATGAGGCCAGCTGGAAGGGACAGCCACGTCTCCCCCTCCCCCAGAAACCTAGGGGGCAGGGGTGGCAGTGCTGAAACCAGGTAGCTGTGGAGTCCAGGACTGAGAGTATGAATTTCTGGGTTCTCTGCCCTGACTCCTGGTGTGGCCTGGGACAGATCTCTCCCCCTGGCTGTGCCTCAGGTTCCCCATCCTTAGAACAAGAGGGGCAGAGCCAGACACCTGTGGGTTCTGGCGATGCCATCGGAGGGAACCCAGAGGGCTGAGGAGGCAGGAGGAAGGGTATGGAGGGCTGATGGGCTGACCTATCAGCACTGTCTGATGCTCCAGCCAGGGGGTACTTGGGCCCAGAGAAGGTGTCAGGTTGATAGGAGAACTCAGCATGGAGGAAGGAGGGGAAAGAAGGTTGGACCCCTGTGGAGGTTCCAGCCTTTGCCACACAGTTTTGGGGGACCGTCCAGGAGCCAGTGTGTGGGACTTGATAGCGCTGGATCCTAAGCACCAGGAAGGATCACAAAGAGTGTCACTGAACTCCAAGTTGGTGGACCTGGGGGTGAACCCATCTCTGCCACTGCCTTGCTGTGTGTCCTTAGGCCACTCACTTTCCCCACCAGCACAGCATACGGTCCTTTGGCTGTGGAAATAGATTCTCCACCTAGGCCCCTGGAATGAGCTGAGCCTGGGAATTGAACTGGTAGCACAGAAGCTGTGAGTTAGCAGCCAGCTGGGGACAAGGGGCAAAGGTGGTGGCAGCAGCAGCAGGGGCCAGGGCAGCTCAGGGGTCCAGGGAAGGCCTCGTGCCGAGAGCTATGAGGTTGAAGCTACAGCCTGGGAGCCTTGGAAGCCAGCTGGCGGACTGTCACCCGAGGAGCTGACTCACAGGGAGGGGCAACTACAGCCAGCAGCATCCTAAGGTTTCCAAGAAGGGCAGCCATCCAGGGCTGAGCTGGGGAAGACAGTGTTGATAGTGAATGCCAGGGACCTTGAGCTACTGGCCAGCTGGACAGCTCTCCCCGGGCCCCACCACCAAGGGCCACCACTGTCCCAACCCTTGCCCACCTGCCCATACTTTAAGCTGGCATCTCAAGTTCCCAGTAAAAGGGACCACCGACACCATCCAATACCACGAGGAAGACAGAAGCCTGGAGATGATGAAGGTCACAACCCAAAGTCACACAGGGACTTAGTGCAGCCACAGATCTAGAACCTAGGCCTCCTGACTCCCTGTCCAGTGTTCACACACTCTAGAGGCAGCTGGTTGTGTAGTGAAGAAGGCAACTGGTCTCTGACTGCAGAAAGATAGAATCACATTTTGCAGATGCCAGATCACAAAACCTGCCTCGGTTGTTTAGGAAGTGTGTTCAAAGTGTGTTTAGGAGGGTGTCACCATCCCCCTAAACATACATGGGGCCTTCTGGGAATGTGCATAGACATTCCGAGTACCTTCCCCACCCTCCCCAAAAAGGTTTGTGGGAGCAGAGGGGGCCTGGACTCCAGATTCTGGGATCCAGGAGACCAGGAAAGCAAGTAGTTAGTGGAGACCTGAGAAAGGTTTTATGAAAAGTCAAGCTACGAAAAAAAAAAAAAAAATCTGGTTTCAGAATGTGCATCCCTGGCCAGATGTGGGATGGGGTGCCCGCAGAGGGATCCAGCGGCTCTGCCTGTTCCTGCCTCTGCCACCTACTCCCTGGGTCCTGTGGGTCAGGTTTCTAGACCTCAGCACTCAGATTTTGTGGCATTAATTTGCATCCAGGACAGACGAAAGCGGAGGCTGGGGTAGGAGTGGAGAGAGAATGAGAGAAAGGCCGAGGGGTCCACGGGGGTGTAGGCTGGTCCCTGGGGGTTCAGAATCTTCCCCCAAAGGGCAGGACATCCTCCGAGGTGCCCAGATCGGGGACCCTGCGCTTCCTGCATACCCTTGACGGCAGGCGAACTCTCCAGACCCTGCTGGTGGCACGGGTATCCCCTAAACTCCCCTTCCCCTCTCTCCCTGGCCTCAGCCCCCCGGGATCCCGAGGACCCCCGGCTGGACGGAGCGGGAGAGGGCGTGGGAGGGGGTCTGCGCGGCTGCTCGGCGGCGCGGCTGGACTGGGCGCTCCCGCGGCGCGCGGAGCCCGGCGGCCCCTGGCGCTGTGCCAGGCCGGGCGGGCGTGCGCCCAGCGCGCAGCACTGCAGCGCTGGTCATATGAGCAGAAATGATGAGAAAAGCACTTTTTAATCTTTTCGCACTTGCTCTGCCCGCTCAAAGAGTTGCAGGATGGCGATGACGGACTTGCTCAGCGCTGAGGACATCAAGAAGGCCGTGGGAGCCTTTAGCGGTGAGCGGCGCGCCTGCCTCCCGTCCCTCTCCTCACCGCCACCCTCGCCCCTGCACCCCTGCGGGCCGGGCCGCCGGCCGCTGCTCCCCGGCGCTCCTCTGCATCCCGCGGAACGCGGGCGGGACCGGCGCGGGGTGCGGGGGTCCTCAGCATTTCCCAAACTCCGTCCAGGCGGAAATGGGCACAGGGAGCGGGCGGGGAGGACCGACGCCCTGCCCCAGCAACAGAAACTTGCGGGGCACGGCGCTGGGAAGACTCCGGGTTCGGAACCGAGGGCGAAGAGCAGGGACCTCCGGGGTCCTTGTGCGCGCTCGGGACTTCCCGGTTAAGGCACGTGGAGGGGGCTGCAGAGGCGCGCGCCTTCTCTCCAAGCCCCTCTACTGGACTTTCATTCTGGACAGGACTTTTCCCGCCAGGCGGTGGCCGTTGTTGGGCCCCCCGACTGTCCGAGCACCCTTCCCTGGGGACTCGGAGCCCCAAGCCTCCAACGGACCCGCCGGCGAGGTGACCTTCCCCGAGCGCAGCGTTCAGCTCCATCCAACCCTGCGCAGCGCATCCTCAGCGCCTCCGTCTTCCAGCCTCCTTAGGCAGGCCAGGGGAGCGGGGCCGCAGTCTCACCTCTCCTAGCTGCCCCGGACTTTAGCTCTTAGCTGCCCGCCTTCCCCCTGTCCTATTAACCGGATGGGGAAACTGAGGCTCTGAGAGGATAAGGTGACTTGTCCAAGGCAATTTCTGGGCAGAAGGGGGATTAGAACTGGGGTTGCCTCGAAGTCTTGGTCCCCCACCCTACTATTATCAATGGAGGACAGAGCAGCTTTCCTTCCCTCCAGCCCTGGGCTAGACTCTCAACCCGCACCCCCTGCCACCCCCACCCCCCCGACACACACACACACACACACACGCACACGCACACGCACACGCACACGCACACACACACAAGCACGCACACACGCATGGACCATACCCAATCTAACATTGTGTGTGCCATTTCCCAGGTGCTCTAAAAGAGGAGCTCAAGACATAGAAAATGGGGGTGAGGGAGAGGCGGGAAGGGGCTCCCTTTTCCTATCTGCTTGGCACCCCTTACCCTGGGCACAGGAAGCTCTGGAAAGTCACCCTTCCAAGGCGCCGTGATTACCAACACCCCCTGCCCTTACTCCAGCCACCCTGCTGCCTCTGAGGAGACACTGAACTGGGCATTCCTCCGAGCCTGCCGAGACTCACGCACGCACACACATACACACACCACCACTGCCACTGGAATGGATTTCTGCAGCTAAGTCAGGACTTCTGGGGCCTCTCCTCCTCCCACTGTGTGACCTTGAGGGAAACTGTCCTCTCTATGTTGATTTTTTGGCAACACGGGTCTGTAGCCAAGAAAGAAGGCCGACCCTTCTCTCCCCACCCCAACATACACACACCGTGTACACACCACCTTCGATTCCCCAGCCCACTCCCACCCAGCGACCACCCAAAAGGCTTCATGGAGCCAAGGTTCTCAGGAGGCCAAAAGCCTCTGGTTCTTAGGTGCTACCCCCATCATCCACGAAAGTGCAGTGGAGCAGGGCAGGCTTGAGAGCCAGGGGTCGGGGTGTGAGTCCACCTCTTCCTCTCCAGCTGTGTGACCTTGGACAGAGCGCCCTGTCCTTGCCTGGGCTCCCTCAGCCCTCCAATGGAGGTGCATCCCTTCCACTCCCCATGACTGGCATGTGGAAGTCAATCAACAAATGCCGTGGCGACCCCCCATCCTCCCTGTGCCCCTTCCTTGTCCTCATTTTAACCCGCTCCTCCCCCCGACAGCTGCCGACTCCTTCGACCACAAAAAGTTCTTCCAAATGGTTGGCCTGAAGAAGAAGAATTCAGATGACGTGAAAAAGGTGTTCCACATCCTGGATAAAGACAAGAGTGGCTTCATCGAGGAGGATGAGCTGGGGTAAACTGAGGCCGGCAGGGGATGCCCAGCTTGAGGCTCTGGGAGAGGGTGTGGGGGCTGGGACCCTTGCTTCCGAGTTCCCATCAGACCTGCCCTTCTCTCTGCACCCTTCACAGAAAGTAACTGTATGTGGCCCGGTGTTCAGGGAGCCAGGGAAACATGCTTCCCAGTGCTGTTTCTTTTGGAAGAATAAAATCCTCAGCTGAAAGTGCAAGTAACTAGATTAAAGTATAGACACTTAATATGACTAATGGAATGATGCTACTTAGTAATTTAATACAAATGAAGAGGCAGTTTTTCTTACTACCTAACACCATAGGCGAGGCAGGAAGCATTCACTTTAGTATTTTTTTGATTTTCATTTGTCTAAAGGGCACCTTCCACCATCCCGCAGAACCCCCATTCCTCCTGTACTAGTGCAGCCAGAGCAATTTCTCAGCAAGCCAGGGATGCAGAACCAGCTTTGGGGGCTTAGGGGTCCTTGAAGCCAAGCAGAGCAAGAGAAGGCTGTGACTAGGAAAATGCCAAACTGTGGCAGCAAAGGAAACTCCCCTCACCCCCCTCAGCCACCTGGCCCACGTCTGTTGACCAGCTGTGCCTTATGTCACTCTGGCCAAGAATGCCTTGAATTTTATCAAAAAGAGAAGGGAGAAGGTGTGGAGAGAGGCCTTTCAAGTAGGAACTTCTCTTCCCCCAACCATCCAATGAGGGTACCCTCTGTCTAGAACCTTCTCCTTCTACCCACCCATCATGTGCACATGTCCACACACACTTACAGAGACTGACTTCCATATCCTCCAGGCATCGCCTTCTCCAGGAAGCCTCCCCTGACTCCTCCCCTGACCCCAGATGGGTGGATGCACCCTCTGTGCCACGCCCCTCTGTGCCACGCCCCTCTGTCACCATGTCCATCACAGCGTGTGGTCTCTGTCGCAGTACTTGGCCTCCTCCTCATTTTTTCAGGTGGCTCCCTAAGATCACCACTGTGCTCTCAGTTTCCAGCATAGCAAAGACACTTAAAAGATATATGATGAATAAATAAACGAATGTAGTTGCCCTCCCTGAAGCGGGGGCAGCCCTTTGCTGAGGACAGCCTGTCCTTCCCTGCACACTCACCCGTGAAGTCATGGCCACAGATCCACTACTTGGCCCCACAAAACTGCACGCACGCCCTCTGCCTGTCCTAGCTGCCCCCTTCCCTGCGCAGATGCCAACCACCATCCACACAGTGTTGCTGCAAGGTGACCTCGGCCTCACTCCCTTGCTGGCTTTCTCCCTTCCCTCCTCCAGGGCCATTCTAAAGGGCTTCTCCCCAGATGCCAGAGACCTGTCTGCTAAGGAAACCAAGATGCTGCTGGCAGCTGGAGACAAGGATGGGGACGGCAAAATTGGAGTCGACGGTGGGTAGCCATGACCTGAGGGCTGGGCACATTGTGGCTCTTGGGATGTCTGGATGCTAGAAGAGTGGAGCTATGTCTGTCACAAGGAAGGGGAGAAAAGGGGTCCCTCACTCCCCAAGATTAGAAGAAAAAAAGGCAATTCATTAGGTCTAAGAGCTCTGCCACATAAGCCTGACAAAGAAAAACTGGTCTATTTTTCTAAAATTGAACAGCCCAAAAGGAATAGATTCTTTTTTCCCACTGCTGGGTAGGAAATCCGGGAGAATTTGGGATTTTCCTCGAACTTGGCCTGCACTTTTGCCTGGGTTCTGGTCCCAGCTTGCCCGAACTGGCTGGGTGACCTTGGGCAGTCTCCCTCATTCTCTGGGCCTCAGTCTCCCATCTGTAACCAGAGGAGATGGAGCCAACTGATCCCCACAGACCCTCCAGCTCTCAGATTCTCAGAGTCCAGGGATGGAAATTCCTTATCTACTTTCCTTCTCAACGTCTTGTCCTGGTGCCCTGTAACCTCAAGTCTCGAATCCTGTTTCAGCGTCACTCAAATATATCATTCCAGCATTGCAGGAGAGCCAGGAGAAACATCCAGCCAGGAATCAGCTGCCAATTAGGAAAAGGAATACCAGGTCCCACCTGGCTTTTCAGGATTCGCTTCAGCACAAGCGAGGGGCTGGTGGTCCATTTCACATGCTTCTCCATTCAGCTGTAGCTGGCATTGCTGGAGCACATCTCAGCATTGTTATTGCTGTTAGCATCGCGACATCCTTGGGAATTATCCCCATTTTGCAGATGGGCAAATTGAAGTTGAAGGTGCTTAGTGTATTTCAAAGAGCCAGGACATAGTGGTGGAGCAGAGATTTAAAGCCAGGTCTGAATAAGTCTTTGCAGCATGCTATGCTCCCATGTTAGTCCTTTCTGCCACTATAAGAGAAACTGTGTGTAGGTGCTTGGCCTCTGGACCCAGGCTGTCTGGGTTCAAATCCCTGCCACTTTCTAGCTGTGTGACCTTGGGCAATTCACATAACTACTCTAGGCCTCAGGCTCCTCATCTCCGAACTGAGGATAATGATAGTTTTTATCTCATAGGGCTATTATGAGGACTAGATGTTTTAATGTATAAAGGGCTTAGAACAGTGTCTGGCACAGAGTAAATACTACATATGTGTTTGTTAACTAAATTTAAAAAATAGGGACTAAGTTGCATTCCCCCTTTTATCCCTTGTATCTAGCCAATAACTAACACAAAGCAGGGACTTAATAAACATCTGTTGCCTGAGAATAAAGTCCAGCCCCCGTCCTCAGCTTCCTCTCTGGGCCTCGCTAGCTGTGACCCTGAACATGTCACCTCTGTGCACCTAGGTTCCCTTGCCTGGCAAATAGGCTCACAAGCTTATCCTAAGACCTCCTTGGGCTCGTTGTGAAAATTAAGTGACTGTAGACACAAAATTGCTTTGGGAAAGGTATGAGGATTCCGAAAGTGGGTGTGAGTTTATTAAAGGGTTTGTGGGGTTTTTTGGGGGGGGCGGGGTTGCCAGAAACAAGAGTGGAGAATCTCTACCAAGGTCAGATGCAGGGCGTCCCCTGGCCATCTGATGCCAGCTGCCCTTCTCATGGCTAGGAAGGAGGGAGATGGTTTTAAAGGAGCCAGAGGAGAGAGTGTTGGAGAGGCATTGGTGGCTTGGCTACTCTTGGTGAGTCTGGTAGGTGGCAGATACCCCCATCCTCACCAGACCACTTGTCAGACAGCACTACTCCAAGTACTAGCTCCCACTACCACCCCAACCCAGGCCTTCAGACCTGCCTCTCATTTCTATTTGCAGCCAATATGCCACAGCTCAGAAGCCCTGGGCAGGGTCTTCATGGCTGGCTGCTCACAGACAACCTAAATGATGAGGAAAAACCAGGCCAGACTCTGGCCTGCTTCCCTGCCTCCCTCCCTCCCTGCCGTACTCAGATCTTAAAGAGCCAGCTAAACTCTTCCAACAGACCCAACAGACATTTCCTGAGTAGCCACTGTGTGCCTGGCAGCGGGGGAGGTGAAGATGAATGAGTTCACCTTGCAGCAACACTGTTGCCTGTCTGGGTGCTCCTGTGTGGCGGCTCTGGAGCCCTGAGTCCCCAGCTTCCTCATCTGTAAACTAGGCATAATATAGCAGTACTGAGTGCGGTGCACAGCACATTGTAAATGTTCAATAAGCAGCAGCTGCCATGCTGTTTTTATTCTATTGGCACATTGCTTACAGTTATATATATATACACAAATGAATGGGGCTCCCAGGCAGAGGCAGAAAGGTGCAGGCAGTCAGCACTTTGTGCAGATTTGGAAGCTATGGGCAGGAATGCCGCAGTCTGGGAAGGCCACAGGGAGGGAGGTCCAGGCAAGGTGCTGGCATCGGCAAAGGCATTAAGGCTGGAAAGTGGAGGGCATGTTAGAAATGGGCAAGAAGACTGGATTGCTGGGAGTGGGAGGGGAGAATTATTACCTGGGCATGTAATGTGCGCCCGTCCCTGTGCTGGGCTCCATACCAGTCTCACTTCATTTGACCTTGATAACAGAGGACACAGGCGCAGATGCAGAAAGGGCAGTGCAGGGAACCCCACATCACACTGCCAGCTAGTGCCAGAGCTGGGATTCAAACCGAGATCTGTCTGACAGCACAGTCCAGGCCCCGGGCTAACTCGTCCATCCTACATTGAGCTCTGGGGATCGGGACAGAACACAGGAGCGGGGCAAGAGATGAAATGGGCATTGGGTACAGATCTCCCCGAGGCAGTGGGGCCCCACACTTCATGCTTATGAGGTGGGAAGATGCAGACACCCCTTCCCGCTCTTCCAGCTCCCAAACAACAGAAAGGGTGGGTGTGATGATGCCCAATAGGCTTCGAGAAGGGAGACAGGGCCCTTTGCAGGGGCCCAGGAGGTTCTGTTTCAGACTCACTGCTTTGCTGCCAGATCCCTCTGAAGGCTAGAGGATCCCAGCCCCCTCTACCAGCTGGAAGATGCTTTCAACTCTTGGTGGGACCTGGGGCAAGTCACAGACCCCCTCTGACCCTTAGGTGCCTAAAACCAGGGGTCAGATCACTAGCCAATCACTGGGGTCCTTACAGCTCTAGAATTCCATGGATGCCCCAGTGGATAAACATCTCCAAGGAGGACCAGTTCAGTACTTAGGCTCAGCTATGTGACCTTGAATGATGACAGCAATAACATCTAACTTCATGGAGCACTTAACATGCCAGGCACTGTGCATAGCGTTTTATCCATTTAACCTTCCTCGTTATCTTTGAGGGGGATGTTATCACACTTCCCATTTTAGAAATGAGGACATTAAGGCTTGCAGAGGATGAGGGTTTGCCTAAACTCCCATGGATAGCAAGAGAAAAGGCAAAGATCTGAGTTCAGATCTGTCAGGCTGCCAAGCACATGCCCTGTGCTGCCTGCTCCATTCATTCATTTAAGTTCAGACATTTTATTTATTGACTTATTGCTTGCTTCTCTGCCCCACAGAGACATCAGCTCCACAGAGCAGGAACTTCGTTTTATTAAGTTCTGTCCCCAACACCTACAATAAGGCCCGGCACATGGCTGGGGAACAAGAAGAGTTTGCTTATTGAATGAATGAATGAATGAATGAATGAATGTGTGTCCAGCTCTGGGGATGCAGTGAGGAGGCAGCATGGGCCCTGTGTGGAGGGGGAGGCAGTCTGAGTCCAAAGCTGGAGACCCATGTGGTCTGGGCCTTGCATGCAGCAGGTACTGGGGGGCCCAGGACCAGGGACTGCCCCATTCCCAGTTCTGTCCTTCTGAAGGTGAGCAATATTTACCAGACTCTTTAAGATCCCAGATTGAAGGGAGTGGGTAGAAAGACAAAGTTGTGTGTGTGTGTGTGTGTGTGTGTGTGTGTGTGTGTGTGTGTGTGTGTGTGTGTGTGTGTGTGTGTGTGTGTGTGTGTGTGTTTGGTGTAGAGTTGACTATCAATACTTGTGTACAATATGTGATGATCAAATCAGGAAAATTAGCATATTCTACATTACAAAACGTAATCATTCTTTGTGTCCATTAACCAATTTCTCTCTCTCCCGTCCCCCTTTCCCACCTCTACTAATCATCATTCTGTTCTCTCCTTCTGAAAGTTCAATGTATTACTGTGACTACTGTTTGTTTGTGTCTTTTGTTTTGTTTGTTCCTACTTATGAGTGAGGATATGCAATATTCTTTGTTCTTTGTTCCTACTTATGAGTGAGGATATGCAGTATTTCTCTTTCTGTGCCTGGCTTATATTACTTAACTTAATTTTCTTTAAGTTCATACATGTTGCCGCCAGTGGCAGAATTTCATTCTTTTTTATGGTTGAATCGTATTCCATTGTGTGTATATATCACATTTCCCTTATCCAGTCATCTGTTGATGAACATTTAGGTTGGTTCCAAGTCTTGGCTATTGTAAATAGAGCTGCAATGAACATAGGAGTGCAGGTATCCCTTCAACCTGATGATTTCCATTCCTTTGGGCATATTCACAGTAGTGGGATTGCTGGATCATATGGTAATTCTATCTGTAGTTGTATGAAAAACCTCCATACTGTTTTCCATAAATGACTGCACCAGTTTACAGTCCCACCAACCGTGCAGAAGAGTTCCCCTTTCTCTGCATCCTTGCCAGCATTTGTTATTCTCTGTCTTTTTTGCGAATAATCAGTCCCACTGGCATGAGATGGTATCTCAGTGTGGTTTTGATTTGCATTTGCCTGATGCTTAGTGACACTGAGCATTGTTTCATGTGCCTGTTGGCCATTTGTATGTCTTCCTTTGAGAAATGTCTACTCAGCTTCTTTGCCCATTTTTTAATTGGATTATTTGGTTTTTTTACCATTAAGTTGTTTGAGTTCCTTATATATTCTGGATATTAACCTCTTGTCAGATTATAGTTTGCGAATATTTTCTCCCATTTCTCCCA
Organism: Cynocephalus volans; assembly: GCF_027409185.1. Lineage (NCBI taxonomy): Eukaryota > Metazoa > Chordata > Mammalia > Dermoptera > Cynocephalidae > Cynocephalus > Cynocephalus volans. The sequence continues at coordinate 13,313,603 of NC_084471.1, forward strand.
AATATTTCTCCTATTCCCAGGTTGTCTTTTCATTCTGTTGATTGTTTCCTTTGCTGTGCAGAAGCTTTTTAGTTTGATATAATCCCATTAGTTTATTTTTTCTTTCATTGCCTGTGTTCTGGGAGTCTTATTCATAAAGTCTTTGCCCAGTCCTGCTTCCTGAAGTGTTTCCCCTATGTTTTCTTCTAGGAGTTTTATAGTTTTAGGTCTTATATTTAAGTTTTTAATCCATTTTGAGTTGATTTTGGTATTTGGTGAGAGGTATGGGTCTAGTTTAATTCTTATACACATGGATATCCAGTTTTCCCATCACCATTTATGGAAGAGGTTCTTCTTTCCCCAGTGTATGTTCTTGGTGCCTTTGTTGAAGATCAGTTGGCTATAAGTACATGGATTGATTTCTGGGTTCTCTATTCTGTTCCATTGGTCTGTGTGTCTGTTTTTATGCCAATACAATACTGTTTGGGTTATTATAGCTTTGTAGTATAATTTCAAGTCAGGGAGTGTAATGCCCCCAGCTATATTTTTTTATTATGTATTTGTTTGTTTGTTTATTTTGCTCAGAATTGCTTTGGCTATTCCCAGTCTTTTGTTAGGATTGTTTTTATCTATTTCTGTGGAGAATGTCATATGTATTTTGATGGGGGCTGCATTGAATCTGTAGATCACTTTGAGAAGTATGGACATTTTCACAATGTTATTTCTTCCAATCCATGAATATGGAATGTCTTTCCATCTTTTTGTGTCCTCTTTAATTTCTTTCATCAGTGATTTGTAGTTCTCATTGTAGAGATCTTTCACCTCCTTGTTTAAGTTTATTCCTATTTACGTTATTTTTGGGGTAGCTATTGTAAATGGGTTTGCTTTCTTGATTTCTTTTTCTGCTAGTTCATGGTTGTAGTATAAAAACACTATTAATTTTTGTATATTGATTTTGTATATTGCAACTTTACTGAATTCGTTTATCAGCTCTAAGAGTTTTCAGTAGTCTTTAGGTTTTTCTACATATAGAATCAAGTCATCTACAGAAACAGTTTGACTTCATCTTTTCCAATTTGGATGCCCTTTATTTCTTTTTCTTGCCCGATTGCTCCAGCTAGTACTTCCAATACTATGTTGAACAAGAGTGGTAAGAGTGGGCATCCTTATCTTGTTCCTATTTTTAAAGGAAGTCCCATTTAGGACAATATTGGAGGTGGTTTTGTCATATATGACTTTCATTGTGTTGAGATACTTTCCTTCTGTACCTAATTTGTTGAGAGTGAAAGACAAAGTTCTAATAATAATTCTTTACAATCCTGTCTGTGGGACAACTATTTTCAGGAAGCTCAAAGACTTTTATAGATGTGGTCAGTTGATGCTCAGAGGCCACCCTAAAACGCTAGTGTGGAGCAGGTAAGGGGGGGTTATGGCAGAAAAGGAGAGAGAAGCAGAGCCAGGATTGAGGCTCAGTGGGCTAGCCAGGACCCTGTACTACCCAGCCTCACACTGGCACGTGTCCCCTGCCCAGGCTCTCCAAACTCAATGCCTGCCTCAGAAGGTACACACTGACAGGAATCGGAGTTAGCATCCACTCCTACTTTTTTCTGTGTGCCAGGTACTGCTCACAGGCCTTACCTCTTTAGCTCATTCAAATCTCACAACAGCTCCACAAGATTCCTTTATTACCTGCACGGACAGGAAACTGAGGCCCAAAAAGCAGAGCACCTTGCTATTAAGCATTGGGGCCTGCTTTTCAAACCCCCACAGCACTGCAGACAAGATCGGCATGTGCCCACCACTCCCATGCACCCACACAATCCTAGTTACATTTCTCCTGAAGCCCAATCCCAGGGATAGATGCACTTTCCTGTGCTTTACGCCTGTCCAGCTCAAGAGCCTATGGTTTGCTTTTTGCTTCCTGTTGCTGAAAAATTTAGTTATGATTATTGTCTGGTCATTGCCATCAGTGCCACTCACAAGCTTGAGTGGCACTTTTCCGCTTCCTTCTGGCAAAATCTGTTCCCTTTTATCCTTAAGCAGCCTATTTAACATGGGAGGCGGGAGTGATGGAGTTAGCCGTCGGGCTGCGGTGCTCCTGAACCAGGCAGGAAATAGAACCCGCATGCCAGATGCGTGGGTGCCAGCCATGTGAATGGCCAAGCTTTCTCTTCTCTCAGGCCATCCGCCTCCTCATCTGTAAAGTGGGGATAAAAATACCCACCTTACAGGGTTGCTGCTCAAATTAAGTGAATATTCTGGGAGTGATTCCTTCCCTCTTATGTTAATGCTTTAGTTTGTAAGCCACCTCAAAGCCCTTTGGAAGTGGTGGAATCCCAATCTTCAGCAGGAGTGAAACCGAGTCTGTGATGCGAGAAAAGTGAGAAGGATGGAAGGAGTATCTCCCCCTCCCTGTAATTCCAGCCCTCCAGCCCTGAGGGGGTTTGGTTTCCAGGCAAGGCAGGATGTGCACATCGAAGTGAGCCACAGTACTGACAGCACAGCCCAAGGGTGCACCGTATTTTGTCCCCTCTCTTTATGCCCTCACACCAACCTGATGAGGTCTAGGAGACAGAGGCTGTGAACTCCACTGAGAGATGTGGAAACTGAGGCCCAGTAGACGTAAAGTGCCAAAGTCACACAGCAAATCCTTGGCTGAACGGGACCCGGGTTTCCTGCCTCCACCACCCCCATCTCCAAGCTGAGTTGAGACCCTGGAGTTATAAATGGTTTCTGTGTTTAGCAATCTGTTCCTTTTTATTCCCACGTGGACTTTCCCTAACTCCAGCCTCATGCTGCGCTAGATAAGGCTCAGCAAGGGGAGAAGCAGCAGCACTCCTTATGTAACTGGCCTCCTGTAAAATGGAGCAGCAGTTAGGGTGGAAAAAAAGAGGCTCATTCTCCACTGATCCTCTCCTTCTGCCTCTGTGGGTTACAGCTTGAGTTAATCGCAGGGTCATTCAACTTCAATCTGAGAAATAGACAAGCCTCGCACAAGCCACGCCTGAGCTAGAATTTTCCTGGCTGAGTAACTCTCAGCCTCAGTTTCCCTGTAAGTAAAATGGGGATAAGAGAGCTGGTGAGGATGAATTGGGATAACTCCCCAGGCGGGGCCTGGCATGCAGTGAGCCCCCAGAACTGTAGACGCCACCTCCCTGCGGCTGTCTGGCTTGACCTCAAATAACCCTGCCTCCTGGTTCTCCAGGATTGGAAAATGATCCCTGTCTGCAATACCAATTTATAAGAAACTAAGCCCAGGAGCTATTTAGAGGCAAGGTGATAAACCAGGAGGCCAGTCCTTCATCCCAGCGCTCACGACAGAAGGAAGGAGAGAGCCTTCCAGCCGCTGACTCAGTGACCGTCTCAGTCTCACTTTGGGCTGTCAGCGTGTGCTAGTCTCACCTTAGATTTGTCCAATCGCACAGCACCCCAGACTGGAGCAGACCTGATTAAGCTAATTTCAGTTTCCTAAGGGAAAGACAAGAACAGCATGCTCCGATCCGCTGCCCTCACCTGCTGCCTCCCTCCCACCCCATCTCTGCCTGTCCTTCTCCTTCTGTTGCACGATGAAGACGTCAGCGGCTGGCCCCTGAGGGCCTTGAGCGAGGTTTCAGGTTGCAAAGGCAGTGCTGCACTTGCATGTCTCAAGGAGGAAGAACGTCTGGATCCCACCAAAGGAACACTCTCCCTCATGCCCCAATAGCAAGAGTTGGTTCAGTTGCAGTCCCACTGTGTGCCAGGCACTGTACTAGGTGCTTCTCATCCCATACCTCGTGTAGTCCTTACCAGAACCCCATGAGGAGGTATCCTCGGTATCCCCATTTAACAGATGAGGAAACCGAAGGTTAGAGCCTGAGTTTCCATGGATGGGTGTGCTGGAGGTGGGATTCTAACTCGGATGGGGTAGATAGAAACCTGTACCAGGTCAGCTGGTTGCCATTTAGACTTCCTTGTCCTCCTTAATTTCAAGATTTTTGTGCTTACTGTTATTTCAAAGCTCCAACCATGTTAGCTGTGCTGAGGATCAGGGGAGGTGGAACTAACACTTATAAGCCACCTTCTATGTGCCAGGCACCTTCTGCATTTGCTCATCTTGTTTTCCTGATAGCTGTGCAAGTAGGCATTCTTATATACGCTTTACAAATGAGAAACTAAAGCTCAGAGAACTGAAGTAGTGACCCATGGCTGCCCAGCCAGGTAGAGATGGAACGAGATTCAGATCCAGCTCCAGGGTTGCTGGGAGGCTATAGGCAGGTGCCAAGGTGGGGACAGGAAGTGGTAGGGGGTAGTGGAGACAAAGAAGAGCAGCAAGAGCAATGATGCTAACAAATGAAGGTTGTGATACAATTTACAGAGTCCCCCCCCCCCATAGGTTGGGTTTCAAAGTGGCTTGAGGTACAGAAGCGTCTGACTCCCTAGCTCCAGATGCTGATACTATGCATTAGGCTGTGACCAAGCTCATTAGGCTGGCTCCTCTCAATAACCCAGGAAGGTAGGTACTATCATGAGCTCCATTTTACAGATGAGGAAACAGAGGCATAGTGAAGTATCTAACTGAAGGTGACAGAAACAAGACATAGGAGCTGGGAGTAGAACCCCAGCTTGCTTGCTGCAAACACTGTGTGAGAGCTGGAAGGGTGTCTTCTAGAACCAGCACCCACAGCTTAGAAAACTGAAACCAGGAAGGTGAAGTGTCTCATCCAGGGACACGAGTGGGTGGCAGAACAAGACTGGAACTGCATCCTCTGAACCCGGTTCCCCATCCTGGGGTCCTACTACCGAATCAGTTGACCTAGATTTTACAGAGTCTTTGTTTGTTCGGTCATTTGTTTTTCTTTAAGGAGCGACATGGACATTTTAGAGGAGGCATTTTGATAGGGTGGCTGTTGGTTAATTGGCTGGTTCCTAAGAGCTCTGCCCTAAGGCTGTTACAAAAAGTACAGAAGAGGTGGCCCCTGCCCTCAATTTGTCTACAAGCGTCTTATTCAAGGTTCTGAGGGGATAAAATTAGAATCCTGTGTTCTCTGCAAACAGCCAGGGCACGTAGCCCTTGTGATGTCCTAGCTGCTTCAGAACGGACCCCAGGATAGACAGAGGGTCTGAATTAGAGGCTTTTGAAACCCTACAGGTCGAAAATATCTCCCATAGCCAAGTTCCAAAATTCCTGGCTTCCACTTCTGTAGAGTCCCTCATCAGCGTCCCTTGGTCCCCCCCACACCAGCTGCACCAAATCCCGCTTAGTGTGAATGTGACTTGCAGCTCAAGAGCCCATTGTTTCCAGGGGGAGGGGTTAGGAGGTCAGTGCGGGTTGGAAAACAGAACAGACCACCTTTCCCTCCTAACACTCTCCCCTGAGCAGGCGGTGGCAGATGGGCTCAGCCCTCCTTCATCCCAGGACAGAGCAACTCAGTGCCTAAGGACAGGGAATGCCTGCCCTGGCCAGTCTTCCGAATTCGATGGCAGATTGAAGCTGGAGAGAGGTCATCTCTAGCCCACACTGGGACGCTAGCCCCATCAGGAGCAGCCTCTCCGTGTTCATACAGGGCTGTTCCTAGGGCCAGAGGCCAAGGCCCAGCCCTGCCTCATATTTTCCACATGACCTCACATCTCAGTTCTCCAGCCTCCACTTCCCTGCCTGTAAAATAGGAATTGTCCCACTTACGTCTCTGGACTGTTGTAAGAATAATACGCAGTAAGTCAGAACTCATTGAACCCTAAGTAGGACTCATGAGCCATCCCATCCACCCAGTCAGACATTCAGCATTCATTTATGAGCACCTGCTGTGTACTGTGACTGTTCTAGCTGACAGGAGAGTGGTGAACAAGAGAGACAGGCCTCTCTGCCCTCCTAGAGTTTACATTCAAGTATGAGGAGACCGACAAAAATAAGGACATTAATAAGATCATTTCAGAGAGTGCTAAGTACCACAAAGTAAATAAAAAAGGGCTAAAGTGACAGAGTCCTAAGGGTGACAATATTTGAGCAGGGACATGTATCACTCTATACCTAGGTCAAATTAGGTTGGAAACATCCAGGATAAGGAAGGAAGCCTAAGAGCATATGTCACAGCTTGAATCATGTCCTCTGCTTGAACTCTTGGACTCAGTTTCCCCATATGTAAAATTTAGGCAAAGGTGTATACCCATGGGTTAGTCATAAGAATTCGGTAAGATAATATATGTACAACACTTCCCATGTAGGCCGGCAATAAATGCTAGTTACTATCAAGATGGACATTAATAAAATTACTAACAATAAAAGGCATCTCAAAAGAACCACCTGACCCACCAAGGTCCTGTGGGATCACAGGAGCTATGGCTGAGAAAGTAAGTGCTTTGACATCTGGTCTGTGGCAAGGACTCTTTGAGAGCATTTGGCATTTCATTATTTATGTATTTCTCCTTCCCTGTCACTTGCTATTACCACTCAGCCCTGGGGATTGGTTGCAGGACCAGCTGGTGGACCCTCACTCTCTCCCACCTTGAGTCCCTACACAGGCCCCCACATCCAGGTCACCCACCTTTCCTGTCTTGGGACAGCCTGCGGACAGGAAAAGGTGGTGTCTATTTCCCAGGTCAAACCCTAGGAAGGTGAGAAGCCCAGGTACGTATCCCTTTACCTAGCCAGGGCCACGGCCAGGTTATTTTCATGATATATACAGCATGTGTTGCTTTGGTTGTTTTTGGTTTTTGCACTTTTCTATCTTTAAATAATTTTAGATTTACAGAAGAATTCCAGTGATAGTACAGAGAGTCCTGTATCCCCTTCACCCAGCTTCTCCTGATGTTATTTGAACGTAACCATGATGCAGTGAGGAGAACTAAGACATTCCATTGGTTGGTTTTTACATATACATTCCATAGAGTCTGGAGAGGATGGAGCTTACCTCAGGGAGTCCAGATCATTTTTGTGGCCTTTTTGAAGCCACTTCATGCCCAGTTTTTCGTTTGTCTCTCACAAGGAATTATTACCGCCCCATCTCTCCACTCCACTGGCCAATGAGGAAACTGAAACGCAGAGACGCACATTTTCCAGCAACTAGGACCAGGCGAGGCCTGGAACCCCTAACTCGTGATCCCCCACCCGTACTGTCCCTCCATCACCACGCCGCATTGTCTAGAGGCAATGGGAACTTATCTGACCCTAAGTTCCCTGGCAGGCCTGGGACATGGCATGTCAGAGACACATGGTGGCACATGGTGGCAAACTCTTTGTTCTCTCTCATTCCTGGGGAGAAAACCAATAGAAAAGCCCAGGAAAACTGCTGGACTCTGAGCCTCAGTTTCCTCATCTGAAGAATAAGAATATTGATAAAATGTACCATATGGGATTATTGTCAGAGTCACACAAGATATTGTATATAAAATGTTTAGAGTAGTACCTGGCATATGATAAACATTCAGAGAATTATTATTGCTGTTATTATTATAGTTATTATTAAGAATAATGTGTGTTGCATGACATTGTGAGGCAAAAGAGAAGGTAAGCTCATCATTTCCCATCTCGCTTCGTTATTTACTCATTCACTCCTTCATTCATTCATTCCCACACTCACTTATTCCATCACTCCAGGTCTCCTGCAGCAGATGCATGAATCGAGAGAAAGCCTGGCACGGGGGCCCAGCGGTCAGGCACTGCACAGTCTCTCCTGCATTCTCCACCTCTGAGTCACTTCCCTTTGTCATTTTCTTTTGCAGAATTCTCCATTCTGGTGGCTGAAAGCTAAGAGGCACTGACTGCCCTGTCTTCCACCTCTCTGCCCTGAACACCCAATCTTAGCCCCTCTTGCCACCCTCCTGAGTTTCTGTTCAGTTTGTTTATGTTATTTTTTACTCCCCCCTGTCCCCTGAGGCCCTCAAATGACACCATTCTTCTGGAAAATACTGGAGAAACAATAAAGGCTGTACCAATCGGACTCTGCCTGTTCGGGAGGACTCAGGCCTAATGGGACATTGGCTTTGCACACATACTTGGTCAGGGGGTGGGGGGCCGAATTTAGACAAAAGATGTAATCTAAAGGAAATTTACTGAGCCCCTGCTCTGGATTTGGTACTGAGCATGGTATTCTATACAGGTTACCCATTTAATCCTGGAAACCACCCTAGAAGGTAGGTAATGGAATTCCCATTTTACAGATACAGAAGCCAAGTCTTGGGGAGAGAAGGTGGTGTGTCTAAGCCTGCACAGCTAGGACTTGTTGGTGCTGGGATTTGAATTCAGGTTTGTGGATGGACAGGTGGGTGGGTGGGTGGGTGGGTAGATGGATGGATGGATGATACACATTAAGACTCTTTTTGTTAAAAATGACAGAAACCCAACTCAAAGTAACTAAGCAGAAAGGAAGAAAAACACTGATTGGCTTATGTGCCCGAATAGTCAGGGACAGGTCTTCAGGAACAGCTGTATCAAGGGACTCAAGTGCCATCATCAGGACCGAGTCCCTCCTTCCCTGTCTCTGAGCACTGCTGTCCTTTGTGCTGGATTCGTTGTCAGGCAGGCTCTCCCCTCATGATGGCGATTCCTCCAGCAGCTCAAGGAGTACATTCAGCAGTACCAGCAAAAATAGCTTCTCTTTCCCAATCACTCCATCGGAAGGCCCCAAGTTTAGTTCCACTGATACCAGCACCTAACATTCACTGAACACTTACCTGTGCTGAGCCCGTTACAGGATTCCATCTGTACAGCCCTGTGAAGTGTGGACTATTATTATCCCCCTTGGACAGATGAGGAAGCTGAGGCTCTGACAATTTAAATGTTTGCCGTTGGCCACACAGCACGTAAATGGTGGAGCCAGGACCCCAACCCCAGCAGAGCCTGAATCTCTCCCTGAATCAGTCAGAGAGGCCAGGAGGAGGGGCCCTGACTGGCCTGCTGCAGATCATGCCCATTCGTGGAGACAAGTGAGGTCAGTCACACAGAAAGCTCAGGCCTGAGAGTCGGGGAGGTCAGAAGTGAGCCAAGAGCAGCCCTGCAGGAGGCTCCTGCTCTTCCCCATGATGGCCTTGGGAGAGGTTTACTTTAGAGGTCCCTGGGTGGGGAGGAGCTGAAATGTTGTTCTCCCTCTCATATGTCAGGTTTCCAGACCCCATACACAATGGAGCCACTAGCCCCGGGCAGGGGTGTCAGGGAGGCTGTCACTGAGACCACAGGATGAGACTGAGGGCAGGGATGGACAGGCCACCCTCCAGGGTGACAGCCAGGCAGAGCAAGTGGGCCCAGCAAACTTGGGACCAGAACTGGGAACTGGGCCACAGCAGCAGCAAGCCCTGAAGGGCAGCCCTACCCTGGCTGTGGCCGGGTGCCACGGGCTGTGCACAAAAGCAGCAGGTAAGCCTGAGTTGGAGCGAGTGACAGTGGGCCTGGGAGGGGGACTGTGCGTGAGTGTGGCAATAAAAGAGTCCTGTAGGATTCCCCTTCACCGGGGGAATCCTTGAACCATGCAGGTCCAAGAGCTTGCTGCTATAAGATCACCAATCACACCTACCAGAGAGAACTTAAAGGAAAGGCTTTTTATTTCAGAAGACATTGACAGGAGACAGAGGGTAAAGTCCCAACTGCCTCCCCGATTGACTGAGGGCTGGGGTTTATATAGGCAAACGTATCAAAGGATATAGGCAAGTGTATCTCAGGATACTTTGACAGACGTATGCAGGATGTTTGAGTGTGACTGTGTGACGGACAGCTGCTTCCTGCTCTGAGAGATGGATCAGGTGAGACACATCTGCTTTTGATACAATCTTAGTTAATCATTAAGGACGAGCTATAAAGGGAAAACAAAGTTAGTTCTATAGTGTGTGCACGAGTGTGTGTTTACAAGTGTGGGTGAGCACGTGGGCAGGCAGGAGGGCATGCGTGTGCACATGTGCTTGTGACCACAGTCAGGACCAGCGCAGACCAGGTGTTCATATGGGGTGTCAGGGGGTCCAGTTTTAGACACTGAGATTGGGGGGCGGTGGTAAAGAGGGGCTGCCCTACACTGGGCCTGTGTTGAATATGGGAGGAGCAGCTGGGGAGCCTGAGCACCTCACCCCAAACCAGGTCAGTGTTGCAAGAGGACAGGCGGGTTGAGACAACAGTGACGGCTGCCGGCTGCCACTGCCCACTGGCCTGGAGCGGCTGTCAGTGTGTCTCTCCTACACCCACATGAGAACCCACACAGTACAATTCCCACTCAGGGCAGCTGATGGCACAGCAGCCAAGCCTTTGACAGCAGGGCCATTAGACTTCTCGGAGGACACAGGACACAGGCTCCAGACCCCTGTTTTGAAAGGAATTTTCCTGGAGCCTGAGCAAGACAAGGAAGAAATGGCTTCCCTGTAAGGGCTTAGGGCTCCTTCGTCTGTTGCCACAGGATAACAGAGGCAGCAACAGTAAGAGCTACCTTGGGAGTGGGGGAGTCCTATCTGCTAAGCAACATTATCTCATTTCCTTCTTTTAACAAGACTTTGGCATGTTATTACCCCTTTTATAGGTAAGAAAACCAAGCACTCTGGGGACACACAGCCAGAAAGAGCAGAGCTGGAATTAAATGTGGGGCTTAATGACTGAGAGTCCAGTATCCTCAGCATACCGCTGTGCAGAGGACACCTTGTGGGGCAGGGTGGTTGAGCGGCGAGCACAGAGGTGTGGTCAGGGTGTAAACATAGAAAACCCCCAAACTCGTGTACACACTATAGAACTAACTTTGTTTTCCCTTTATAGCTCGTCCTTAATGATTAACTAAGATTGTATCAAAAGCAGACATTGTGTCTCACCTGATACATCTCTCAGAGCAGGAAGCAGCTGTCCGTCACACTCGAACATACTGCATATGTCTCTCAAGGCATCCTGTCTCCTTTGATACACTTACCTATATAAACCCCAGCCCTCAGTCAAGCAGGGAGGCATTTGGGACTTTACCCTCTGTCTCGTGGTCAACGTCTTCCAAAATAAAAAGACTTAAGGTCTCTCTGGCAGGTGTGATTGGCAATCTTATGGTGGCGAGCACTCAGACCCACACAGGTCTGGGATTCCCCAAGAAGGGGTATCTCATGGGACTCATTCTTTACCAAGAGGATGGGTAGTGACAAGGGACAGCCACACTGACCCCGCAGTCTTTCGCCAAGCCCTCTTCCTCCTACCTCTTACACAGTTCTTGATCCAGCCCATTTCTCTGGGCGTCTCTGCCACCACCTGAATCCTGACCGATTGCAGGCTGCAGGGGAGGGGGCCCACTCAGTAGAGTCATGTGGTCTGGTCTCACATTCGTGAACAGTGTCCAGTTCAGACTTTGGCCATCTCTTCAGGCAAGGCTATACCTCCAGTCACTGTTACTTGGGTTTGGGGTTTTATATACTTGGACCTTTGCCATCTGGAGGCCACCTGGCTTCTCTCTGTCTCAGAGACACTGGTGGAGCCACCTCGGCCATCCCTGGACCACCACAGTGGGCTCCTAGCTTGTCTCCAACCTCCCCTCTGCCTCCCCAATCTACTCTCCTCCCAGAGCTCAAGAGCTCTTCCAAAATGCAGATCACGTCACATTGTTCTCCTGCTTAAAACTGCCTGAGGACTGCCCAATCTATAGACTCACATCCCAAATCCTAGCACAGCATTCCCACCCTGCAGGAATGGGCCCGCCTTCCTCTGCACCCAGCCTGTCTCAGCCCTTCTCCCTCAGTCCTTCCAGGCTGCTCCCTCCGCCTGGACCATTCTGCACCCCCACCACCACCCAACCCCGTCTTCCCTAACTCTCATTTCCTAGGCTCAGTTCTGTTTATCCTCAGGAAAATAACCCTGGACAGTCATGCCCAGCCAAGGTTGCAGCCCCTGAACTTCTCCTGCAAGTGAAATGAAAAGAAAAGAAAAAAAAAAAAGGAAAAATTGTGTGAACACCTGATTCCGTCCATCCTTCCCACAGATTACGAGATGCCTAAGGGCACATCTGTGGGCTCCCTGCTGGACCCCAGGACCTGGCACACAAAAAGGTGCTGAACTCCACCCATCATGGTACAGATATGGCCACAGAAGCCCAAGTGGCCAGCAACTTGCTCAAGGACACACACAGGTGCAGAATAGAACCCCAGTCTCCTGCTGCCCCACCCCTCCTAGGGCACCACACCCACAGGGGCCTGCTAACTCAATAAGCAATGAGGGCCTGGGCGGGAAGCCCTCCCTGCCCATCACAGTCCTCTATGGCCCAGTGTCACTGGGCTCCAACATCCCCAGGCTCCATCCAGCCATCGTTCTGACACCCTCACCACCACTGTCCTCATCCTCTGTAGGTCTTCTCCTTTTTCTCATTGTTATGTTCAGAGGAGCCTCACTCCTCATCTCCTCCCTTTCTGTCTGAGAGAGGCAGGGAGCGGGGAGGGAGGGGGCTCGGAGGAGGAGCCACACGTCAGTCCCTAAGTGGCCTCCAATGAGCGTGGGGAGCAGCCAAACCTCACTGTGCATGGGCGGAGTGATGAATGACGGCTGGCACCCTGGGTGGATGGATGTCTCAGAGCTAGGAGAAGATGCAGATAAGGGAGATGCAGAGCCAGCACGGTCAGAAGGAAGGATCAGAGGTGGGAGAGGATGGACAGGAAAGGTCGAGGCTGGGACTCTGGGCTCTTTTAGCCACAGACTTGGACAATATGATTGTGCTGGACTCCAACTTTGGGGCTGGACAGGTTTGGTGTCCAAATCTGCCTCTTCCTCCTCTGAGCACCTACTATGTGCCAGACACTTTGTGTGTACCATCTGCTGTGGTCTGAATGTATGTGCCCCTCCAAAATTCCTATGCTGAAACCTAATCACCAATGCAATAGTATCAAGAGGTGAAGCCTTTGGGAGGTGATTAGGTCATGGAAGCAAAAAGCCGTCATGAATGGGACCAGTGCCCTGATAAAAGAGGCCTGAGGGAGCTTGTTAGCGCTTTTCCCTTCTGCCATGTGAGGACGCAGCAACAAGTCACCGCCTATGAGGCAGAGAGCCCACATCAGACACACATCCGCTGGTGCTTTGATCTTCAGCTTCCCAGCCTCCAGAACTGTGAGCAATAAATTTCTGTTGTTTATAAATTACCCAGTCTAAGGTATGTTGTTATAGCAGCCTGAATGGGCTAAAACATCATCTCTTAATCCATACCATAACCGTCCAAGGAAGAGATAGTCTCTCTATTCTATACTTTAATAAAGCTAAGGTTCATAGAGGTTAGGTAACTTGCTCAAAACACACAGCTAATTAAAGCAAAAATAGCAAACATTTATTAACTCATTCAACAAATAATTTCTGAGTGCCTACTTGTACCTGACCGGGCGAGGCACAATGGGGCTCCACAATAAATAAACCAAATAAACCTGCTCCTGTGGAGCTTCCATTCTTGGGGATTCCTGCTTTGTTCTTCCTCCAACACCCACCTCACTTTATGCAAATGGCTTCTTTAACCACCTGTCTTCACAAAGGGACCAAAACATTTGCAAATCCTATATCTGGTGAGGATTTAGTATCCCGAATATATAAAGAATGCCTACAATTCAACAACAGAAAGAAAAATAACCTATATTAGTCAGGTTCTCTAGAGAAACAGAACCAATAGGATGTGTGTATGTGTGTGTATGTATACATATATACACACATATGTACACACACACTGCTGTGGATTGAATGACCCCCAATATTCATTTGAAGCTTGACCCCCATTGTAACAATGCTATGCTAAGAGGATGGGAAATCCAATTGTGGTATTTGAAATGTGGGGCCTTTGAGAGGTGACTAGATCATAAGGACTCTGTCCTTGAGAATGGATTGATCCATTCATGGAGTAATGAGTCATCATGGACATTGTTCCTACGGCTATTTATAAGGAGAGAAAATGAGGAGGTTAGCTCCCTTGCTCAGGCCATTCTCACTATGTAACACCCTGCATCACTGTAGGGTCACCACCAAGAGAAAGGCCCTCACCAGATGTGTTCCTTGAACCTTGGACTTCCCAGCTCCAAACCGTAAGAAATAAATTTTGTTCCTTTATAAATTACCCAGTTTCAGGTATTCTGTTTTAAGCAGCAGAGACAGACTAATTCACACACACACACACACACACACACACACACACACACACACACACACACACACACACACACACACACATCTATTATAAGTAACCGGCTCATGCAATTATGGAGACTGACATGTCCCAACATCTGTAGGGTAAATCAGCAAGCTGGAGACCCACGAGAGCTGAAGGTGTAGCTCCGAGTCTGAAAGCAGGGAAAAAGCTAATGTCCTAGTTCAAAGACAGTCAGGTGGAAGAAATTTTCTCTTACTTGGACAGGGTCAGACTTTTCTTCTATTCAGGCCTTTAGCTAATTGGATGAGTCCCCCCCACACATCAGAAAGTCAATCTGCTTTACTCAGTCTACAGTTTAAATGTTAATCTCATTCAAGAACACCCTCACAGAGACACTCAGAATAATGTTTGACCAAACATCTGGGCACCCCGTGGCCCAGTCAAGTTGACACATAAAATTAACCATCATGCAACCCAATTAAAAAGTGAGCAAAGGACTTTAACACACATTTCTCCAAAGTAGATATACAAATGGCCAACAAACATATGAAAAGATACTCAACATCATTTGTCATTAAGGATATGAAAAAACCACAGTGAGATACTACATCATAACCACTAGCATAGTTATAATAGAAAAGAACGATAGTAAGTATTTGCAGGGATGTGGAGAAACTGGTGCCCTTGTGTACTGCTGGTGAGAGCATAAAATGGTGCAGTTGCTTTGAAAAACAACTTGGCAGTTCTTCAGAAAGTCAAAAAGAATTTCTCAGTGTCCCAGAAATACCACTTCTAGGTACGTGTCCAAGAGAAATGAAAATATATGTTCACACAGAAACTTATATACACATGTTTACAGCAGCATTATCCATAACAGCCAAAAGGTGAAAACAACCCAAATGTCCATCAATGGATGAATGAATAATCAAAAAGTGATACTGCCATATAATGGAATACTATTTAGCCATCAAAAAGAACAAACTACTGATACATGCTACAACTTGGGTGAACTTCAAAAATACCATGCTAAGTGAAAGAAGCCAATCACAAAAGATGGCATACTGTGCAATTCCTTTTATATGAAATATTCAGAATAAGTAAATCCATAGAGACAGAAAGCAGATGAGTGGTTTCCAGTGGATAGGAAAGATGGGATAGGGAGTGAGTACTTAACAGGTACAGGGTATTCTGGGGTGACGAAGTTTTGAAACTAGAGAGAGGTGGTGGTTGTACAAGATTATGAATGCCCTAAATGAACTGAAATATACACCTTAAAATGGCTAATTGTATGTTATGTGAGTTTCACCTCAATTATTATCATTATCATCTATTTTCCCCATTTGATTGTTAGGTTTCCTGAGAGCTGGAATCGTTCACCATTGTAACTCCAGCACTTAATACAGCCCCTGGCACAAACGAGGTCCTTAATACTTCTTTGTTGTGTAAATAAACACTTACAAATTATTCACAAGCAAAAAGGAAAGAAAAGCACCTACATATGGAGAATATTAAGCCTTTCCATAATTAAAGGCAGGGAGTGTAATCTGAAGAGGAATTGGGTTTATTTTGTGTGATTCTGTGGACACAAAATTGGAACCAACGAAGAGGATTTCCAAGGCAACAGCTCTTGACTATAGCTAAGCAAGCTTTGTCTACACGTGGAGCTGCTGGGCAGTAAGACAGGCTGTCCTGTGTGGGGGTGAGTGTCCTATCATGACAGGTGTGCAAATGGAGATGAGGGAACTTGCTGAAAGTCCCCAGGAAAGCTCCCCTAGACAGCACGTTCCTCCCAACTCCAAGAAGCTCTGATCTGAGCCGACTCACAGGCCATTAAAAAATCCATTTAGCCTCCTGCTGGCTACCTGTTTGAATCAATCACTCACCGGGTACTTATTGAGCACAGATGTCACACAGATGGATCCAAAGAGGGTGCCACGTCCTACAGAGGCAGAGGAGTTTCCAGGTCAACCCAGTCTTTGGAATGCCAGCCAAAGGAAGGCTCTGATGTGCTGATGTCACCAGGCTCAGAGGAGATGAGTTTTCATTTATGTCCTTCCTGCAGGTGCTCTGCCAGGGAGGCTGTCCCCATGGTGTGCTCACCACCTCCTGGCTCCAGGGCTTACTCATACTGGTGGCATCACTGCCAGCTGCTGCTCCAGATGCCGCTCCTTGGGACATAGCTTAATGCCCATGTCCTGGCCCCAGTGTCCCTTAAGGCCAGGCACTGGTGTCCAGAAAAGAGGCTGCTACAGTGAAGGAGGGGACAAGATGGAGAAAAGTTATGGAGCATCTAAACAAACTATTGTGTGTCCTTTAAAATAGTATAGTGACATGGCGAAATATCTATGATGTGAATTTTAATTTTTCATAGGTGATTATATTATTGTATTATAGCCTACTAATTATTATAGTTGCCTACTCATCACTAATTCTCACCTTTCTATCAGAACCCCATTTGGGGACAGGGCAGTAATGTGCCCTGTGAAAAACTCCCATGACCAGAGGACACAGTTTTGGTCTATGAGATGGAAACATACATCCCTGGGTGGGGCTTGAAGGGAAGCTTCTGGAAAAGCAGACCCCTTAGCCTTTGGCCTTGGTCTTCCTTCTTCACCCCGTCTAGGATACAGCCTTGGTGCCCAGGGAAGAAGCTGCCTTCTTATAACCATGGGCATTAAAGACACAGCTAATGATGGCACTGTTAGAAAGCCAGGAGGAGCCTGGGTCCCAGACAGCTCCCTGAAGCCCTCATACTGGCCCAGAAGCTGCCCACCTTGAGACCACTTGTGACAGGAGGAAAATAGGTCCCTAACCTACTGAGTTAAGTTGCTGTGGTTCGCATGAAGCAGGCATAATTCTAACCAACGCCATGGTAATTAAAGAAAATTTACAAAATGTAGTGTAGTGTGTTGAATAGTGTCCCCCAAAAGATATGTCCACCGGAACCTCAGACTGTGATCTTATTTGGAATAAGGGTCCTTGCAGATGTAATTAAGGTAAGGATCTCCAGACGAGGTCATTCTGGATTAGGGTGGGCTCTAAAGCTAATGACAGGTATTCTTATAAGAGATAGAAAAGGAGACACACAGAGACACAGAGAAGAAAACCACATGAAGATGGAGGCAGAGACTGGAGTGATGTGGCCACAAGCCAAGGAATGCCAGGAGCCAGCAAAAGCTGTAAAAGGCAAGGAAGTATCCCTCCTTAGAGACTTCAGAGAGGGCGTGGCCCTGCTGACACCTTGATTTCAGACGTCTGGCCTCCAGAAGGTTGCGGTCATTTGTTACAGAAGCCCTAGGAAACTAACGCATGCAGAAAAAGAGGTGCCATAGACTTGGCATCTAAGTTGGGCATTCGAAAGATAAATAGGAGTTCTTTGGTTGAGGAAGAGGAGAACGGCCTTCCAGAGAGACAGGTGGCAATCTGGAAAAGTCACAGCCGCATTCGCTGATCACTTCCTTTGCTGAGCGCTCTACAGCCCCTCTCCCTTAATCCTTACACCAAGCCAGGTGAAGGATAATAAATCCCTCTTTAACAGATCCAGAGTGGGCAGAGAGGTTAAGTGACAGATGCTGCACTGACCTCACCCCCATCCCCCTCACCCTGAAGACCCGAGCCTCGCTGTCCTCAGACTTTTCTTCCCTAGCCATGAGACGACTCTGAGGCCAGCTCACACAGTCTCCCTGAATTCCCAGCAGGACTGAGCCTATGCAGGCCACAGTGATGGTGGGCTTAATAGTGCCCCCTGCTGGCCACCTGCCCTTCCTGTCTCACTTACGCATTTTCCTATGGATGCTTTGGGAATCACTTCACAATAAACCACGTGTTCTCAAGTCCTTGCTGAGGGTAAGCTTCTGGGGGAACCCCACGAGCCATTGTTGGAGTGGGGCTCCTCCCTGCACAACAGCTCCAATTATATGCATCCTGTATTGAGGCACACAAACTAAAAAGCCACCAGCTTTCCACAGTTGAGAGCAGGATGCAGGAGAGAAGCAGCAGCTAAGAGACCAGCATGGAAACTGTTCTGATTGTGCAGGCTCTTGAACGTCATGCTGTGGAAACAGAGAATGTTATAATGGTTTCTGTATTCACCACGGTGCCTGTGGTGCCGACTTGGATGCACTCCAGCAAGAAGCCTGCTTCTTACCACTCCAGCTTCTCCAGGTCTCGGGCCACTTGTCACCCTGTCTTCTAACACATCTGTTAACTCTCCAGAAAGGAGCAGAGGCCAATCAGTTCGGCAGAGCGCTTCTGAGACAATTCTGGGATGGCTGCAAAACTTGCTGGGCAAGCCAGTGCGAGATGAGAAATTGCTACGCTCCAGCAGTTTTGCAAAATTCAAAGCTTTTTGCTGGAGCAGAGGGTCAGTTATTGGAAGGTTTCTTGCGTAATCATCACAAAATGCCACCTTGTCAGCATTGCCAGAGAGATCATCGCGATGATTTGGGAACAGCCTTCTCCACTTTTGTAAAGATCCTTCAATAATGTGAATAACACAGAGGAAGTGATGCCCAATTCTTTTGCCATAATAAACTGCTTCAATAGGCACTTTATTTCCATCTAAAGAAAACTGCCTTCATTTCTTGGGTTTCTTGCAAGGAAATCTTCCTGTCCTCAGTAGAGGATGAGTACACTTATCTATTCTTCCATTCATTTATTCATTTAACAACAGTGTGCCCTAGAGTAGTGGCAACAGGTAGCATTTGTGCAATGCGTACTCTATGTCTGTGCCAAGTGCTTTCTGTGCATAAACCCATCCAATCCTCACAGCTCTCTGAGGTAGGTCCTATCATTAGCCCCAGTTTACAGATAAGGAAACAGAGGCTCAGCAAAATTCATTAGCTCTCCCAAGGTCACCCAGCCAGGAAGCAGGGGAGTCGGGTTTGGAGAGAGAAGATTCGAGTTCTAACCCCAGTCTCGCTTCTCACTAGCCATGTTGTGTCGGCATGTTATTACTCGCTTAATAGAGCCTTGGTTTCCTCCTCTGGAAAACGCACATACCTACTGTAGAAGTTAGAGAGAACAGGTTGGTGCAATCAGAGAGGTGAAGTGCCAACACTTTGAGGGGCTATTTCACACAATTGAGTATCTGCTCTTGAGCTTTGCATATCGCAAAAAAAATTTTTTTCCAGCAAAGATTAAATTTTGGGGGCTTTAAAAATCTTTCCCAGAGAGTGAGATGGGAATACTGAGAGTGGACCAGAGATACATTTTTTTGTTTAGAGTGAGACTCCAAACCCAGATCTGTTGACTTAAAAGTCTTTCTTCCTGTGGTCACCCTGCCATCTACAAGAGCCAGGGTCTCACAGCATTGGGCCTGCAGCCCTCAGCTGTAATAAATTGAGGGATTCTGGGCTGCTCTGTCTGACCAGCTCCCTCTGCTAGAGCATCGGATGCCTGCTGGCAACGTAATCACGCCTCTTTACAGCTACAGGAGGCTGGGGAGGTGGCCTGGAGGCCTGCCCAGTTGGCCCATTCAGGTAACATATTTGGTCTCACTATTCCCTTAAGGTTCCATTTGGGTAAGTTCCCTCAACATTGTAGTCTGAACAGAAGCTCCAGTGGCGCAATCGGTTAGCGCGCGGTACTTATATGACATTGTAGTCTGAACAGCTGTCAGGTATTTTCACAACCCGTCCAAAAGCTGCCAAGTTCCAACTCACGGATGCCATGTTCAAGTGCCGATGACGTGCTCCAAGAATATTTAGAGGAGGGGACGGGGTACCGACCTCTGAATGGAGCCGATCACGGTAACAGTGACAGCTCTTGCCTTTGTCCAGTACTTTACAGTTTGCAAAGCTTACTTTAGGCAATATGTGATGTTGGTTTTGACCCTCATAGTCACTCTTTGAGACGGTGAGGAGGTTGGGGGTACCGTCATTCTCAAGCCCAGATGTGTCAAGTGTGTGGCAAGCCATGGAATGACTGGGCTCACCAGGGCCAAGGACAGAGCCCTAGGGGACCACCATTTCAGGAGCAGGCAACAGAGAAGCTGCCAATGCACTGGAGAAGGACAGAGGGAGGCAGAGGGAGGGGTCAGGAGAAGAGGTGTCACCGAGCAAGG
Source organism: Cynocephalus volans (assembly GCF_027409185.1). Classification (NCBI taxonomy): domain Eukaryota; kingdom Metazoa; phylum Chordata; class Mammalia; order Dermoptera; family Cynocephalidae; genus Cynocephalus; species Cynocephalus volans. The sequence goes on from NC_084471.1 coordinate 13,333,676, forward strand.
CAGAGAGAATGCCGGGAAGGAGGAGAGGCTGCACCGACTCTGCAGATGCCCATCAGAGACAGTGCAGTGGAGCAGCCAGAGTGTGGCTCCTGGAGCTAGCCTGCCTGGGCTCAGGGCTAGCATGCTGCTAAATCTCTCTGTGCCTCAGTTTTCTCATCTGTAGGATGGGGATAACAATAGTCCCCACTTCAAGGGTTTACCATGAGGCTTAAGTTTAGCTTATCATAGGCCTGGCAAGTATTTAAGTGCACAGTGTCCCCTATTCCTGGTGTAGGAGTTGACCACTCGGCCATGAGTGACCTTTGACACGGGTTTGAGGGAAGACGGATTGCAGCAGATTATGAAATAATTGGGAGGTGAGGACATGAGAGAGGGCTGGGAAAGTCAGTGGAGGAGGCGCCATGCTTTGAAGGGAGGTGCAGGGAATGTGGGAGTGAGGGATGGTCTCCCCCGGAGAGCTGGGATGGGCTTGAGCTTGTGTAGGCAGTGGGAGGACAAAGAGGGGGCAGACAGGTGGACAGTGAACACGGAAGACTCCGGAACCAGAGGGGATAACTGTCAGAGCCCAGCCCAGAGGGGATAGTAGGGGTCCCGAGCCCAAAGGGATAGATTGCCGTGGACAGAGCAGCCACCTCTCCTCTCTGAGGCTCCAGAAGGGGATTAGGACATGGGATGTGGGCTGGAGGAAGGAGGTGCATTTGAACTGGGTTTCAAAACCTGCCCAGAATTGAGTCAGGCAGAAATGGATGGGAAGGATGCCCCTGAGCAGAGCCCCCTCAGTCACAGACATAACCGTCTTTGGGTTAAGACTACGTTTTTCAAACATTTATTGTTTCCTGGAAGGCTTCCTGGATTTGACTCCTGTTCTGCTACTGTGTGATCTCCAGCAACTTACTTAACCTCTCTGTGCTGCAGTTTTCTCACTTGTAAAATAGGGGTCATGAGATCATGACGCTGCCTACCTTTCAAGATGGTTGTGAGGGTGAGATGACATGATCAAAGGAGAAAGCCTGGCCTGAGTCAATTATTGTGAGCTGGTATTATTAATTAGTGTCACAAGGGGCCCAGTTTGAGGACTACTGGATTAAGATAATGATTCCTCCAGAGATCCATTCTAAAGTGTAGTACTTTTGACTCATATTTGTAGAATACCTGCTCTACCAGGCACCAGGATATGATGACTGCAGGGGAGTCATGGTCCCTGCTCTCAGGGGTCTGCACCCAGTTGGTGAAAGAGACATGCTCCAATCACTCTCATATAACTCTCATGGAGGCTTGTCCTGGCCAGTCATTTAACACAAAACCCCAGGACGAAAGATCTATAATTGCTCCCATTCCACATGGGAGGAAACTGAGGCAGAGAGGTATGGCAAGCTGCCCAAGGTCACACAGTGAGGAAGAGGCCGACCTGGGACTCGAACCCCAGGAGTCTGGCTCTAGCCTATGATCATGTGCACTGCCAGTAACTACAAACAGTGGCTACTGCCACTAAAGAATGTGCAGGACACACGGAGCAAGTGATGTTTGAGCTGAGAAAAGCATAGTAGGAGTTAACTAGGTTAAGAGGGGACAGCAGGGGCAGAGGCCCTGAGGCAGAACAGGCAGGTCAAGTTTGAGGATCCCAGAGAGCCAGCTGCCCTAGCACAGAAAGTGAGTTAGGCCAGAGCAGAAACCTGACAGCTCAGTGGGGAAGGCAGACTTTACTCCAAAGACAGTAGGAAGCCTTTGGGAGATCAGTGGAAATGTGACAAGATTTAGAAAGGTCACTCTCTACAATTGAACAGGACACAGCTATAATAAGGGAACGAGGGGCACTTTGGGGGCTGACATGGGGCCCCTTCAAAGTACACTAGATAGGAAAATGAACTGCAGAAGAGAGCGTGTGCCGGCTTCCACTTGTCAGGGGAGAAGACGAAGAGAAAGAGCAGGAAGAAGATAAAAATGTTTATGCGTATTTGTGCAGGAATGTGTGTGAAGTGTCCCTGAAAGGGTATACCAGCAACTGTTAAGGGTGGTGGCCCCTGGGGATGGGAACCACATGCCTGAAGTCAGGGATAGGAGGCGACATGCAACAAATGGGCAGAGATATGCTAAACATAGAACATTCTGGAAAAGCAACTCTTGGCATCTGCAGATGATCTATTGCAGGCTGTTAAAGGAGGACTCAGGTGGCTCTGGAGGGATGATTTACTCAACTCTAAACAAAGGCAGCAGCAAAGTAAATCATAAGGGCAGGCAGCCCTCTCTGGCAGCAATTTTGCCAGCTGCTGCTGCCCCCTGCTGACGGAATCAGGACATGGTGGCCTCTGTGACACGCCGAGGCCACAGCTCAGGGCTCCACTTTGCATTCCAGGCGCACAGAAGGTGAGTCAGTCCCATTTCCTCTGCCCTTTATTGAGATGTCCACCGCCAAGCACTGCATCAGCAGAGACACAAACAACCAGGCCCACGTGAACAGTGGAAAATGAACAGCAAAGGTCATTACCAGGAGCAGGCAGTGTACCAAATGCGACATGGTGCATTGTAGGAAACTGTAAAACAGAACTCCACCACCGCATTATAAATCCCCCTGAGGGATTCCTCCTCCTCCCAGTGGCTGATCATCAGAGCCAGGGTTTGGTGGGTCTTACCACTTGCCAGGTGTGGGCCAGTCCCTTCCATGTGCTAACTCATCTGAGCACAGCAATGCCCAATGAGCAGGGATGAGTGTACTGGGACCCAGAGAGGTGAGATGGCAAAGCAGGGATCCAAACCCAGGCAGGCAGAATCCCAAGTCCTTGCAGATTTCAGTTTAAAAATTAATATTCTTTACTCATTGAGTTCATACATCTAAATCAGTGGTTTTCATCTGTGGAAGATTTTGCCTCCCAGGGGACATTTGGCAATGTTTGGAGACATTTTTGGTTGTCTCAGTGAGGAAGATGATTCTGGCATCTAGTGGGTAGAGGACAGAGATGCTGTCAAACATCCTATAATGCTCAGGACAGCCCCACAACAAAGAATTATCCACCCAAAAATGTCAATAGTGCCAAGGGGGAGAAACTCTGATCTTAATACATAAAATTCCTACAAACCTACTAGGACATTGATCTTTTTGACATTGCCCTCTGACATGAGGGCATTATAACAGATCTGCCTTAATGCATGAAAGGTATTCTTCTTGAGGATTCATGCAGAATAACTTTCAAGAGGCCTTTCCGCACTAATTTCCCCTAAAAGCTTTTATTTACCCAAAGGGATTGTCTTGTGTCCAACAATCCTGCTACAATATCCTATAAGTGATGGGGCTCTGATGGGGCCCAGACAGAGGGAGAACCCCCTGGCTGTCACAGTGGGGAAATGGAGGGACTTGGGCTCTGCCGTTGGCACGATTGGCCCAAGCACCGTGCATGGAATATTGCTGCTGTTCCTGGCACCAAGCTGCAGCTCATACGTATGCCGCTCGTCAGGGATGTCGGAGGCATTCAACCCCAGGATGATTGAACGGTCCCTGGGAATGACTTGTCAGCAGCTGCCTTTCTACTCTCCTCTTACACAAACACTTTGCTTCGTAATCAGCCCACATAGCCCAGTCCCTGGCTTTGAGAAGAATCTCATTAACCCCTCATCCTCCTCAGAGCATATGGGTCTAGCTATAGGTACAGTTGGGGGGTGGGAAAGGACCCAGGATCAGGTTATTCCCATCTGAATGGTTATTACACCTGTCCCAGTAATAGACCATTTAGCGCACAAGAATTGGTGTGCAACAACTGTTGCTTGTTGAATGAATGAAATGAATGACCAGAAGGGTAAACCTTACAAGATTCATTTATTCATTCAAAAATATTTACTGAGTATCTCTGGGCACTGTCCTAGATGCCGGGTGAACAAGAGACCAAGTTCCTGTGCTCATGAAGCTTACCTTCTGGTGGAGGAAGATAGACACCGTGCAAATATATAAAAATGAAATATAATCTCGGGTAGTGGTGAGTGTTATGAAGAAAATAAAGGAAGGCAAGGAGACTGAGACGGACCCAATATAACAATTCTTAAATTGGGTGCTTGGGAGGGATTCCTTAAGGACATGACATTTGACCAGCAATCTGAAGGTCATGAGGGGAAGAGTCATGCAGCCACGTTGGAAATAGTGAGTGCAAAGTTCCTGGGGTAGGAATGTTCTCAGAGACTTCAAGAGACAGTAAAATTACCAGATATAGTAGATAAAGATGAGTCTTGGCATTACCTAGGAGCAGTGGTTCACAAACACAAGCATACATCGAATCACCAGGAAGCCTTATGAAAACATTGTGGGCCCCACCCCCAAGTGTTTAGTTGGCCTGGGGTGGGGCCTAGGAATCTGCATTTCTAACAACCCCTGGGGTGATGCTGAGGTGCTGGTTCAGGGATCACAGTGCAGAGAATTTGCTCTTCCTGCACCAAGTCCTCTCCTACTCAACTCTTACTAGTGCATCACACATAGTCATTGCTGGGTTACCTGCCTCCCCATTGGGCTGGATGGTTGTATCCACCTCTATATCCTAGCACTCAACAAAATATTTGTTGAATGAATTCCTTAAAAAAGGAGTCTATGCCATGCCTTGCCTGACTTTTTTCTGTCGTTCTGCTGTATATTTGGCTCTGAGCCAAAAGCAGATGGTTGGTCACAGCTTACCTGGCCAGACCTGTCTCCTATTCACACCTAAGCAAAGAGCAGCACCTGCCACTCTCCAAATATGCGATGCACTCCCACAACTCCATGCCTTCGCCTGTGCTGTCCCATCTACCAGGTGTCCTTCCCCTGTGTTTACCCTGTAAGTTCCTACCCATTCTTCAAGGCTCTCCTTCCAGAATATCCTTCCCAGCTTCCTCTCCACCCATCCAGGGCTAGGAGTGCTCCTCGAGGTGCAAGGAGTCCTGCACCCATTCATGCCACAGTGCTCTGTTCACACATTTGTCTTCCTTTCTTGATCAGAGGCCACAGATGGGCAGCTCCCGGGTTGAAACAGTCAAAAGGGATTTCTACTGCAGCTGTAGTGTTTTAAATTTAAGTACACTGCCAAAACTTACGGGCCAGGGGATTTCACACAAAAACCCAGATTCCTGTCACTTCTAGAAAAGTCAGGGACCTGCAACAGGGGCCCGCATTCCCACATTGTCATAATATGCCAGAGCTGAGGCCTGGGATGCTGTCATGTTCACTTCAGTGGCCCAGCAGCCAGCACAGTGCCTGGCCCATGGCAGGCACTCAAGAAGAGCTTATTAATGAAACCAGAGAGACTACACTGGTTAATAGAAAAAACATCAGTCCCAAGAGTCAGGAGATCTAGGGTTGCTTCTGGTTCTAGCTGACTTGTTATGTGACCTCAGCCTCTCTCTGGATCTGTTTCCTTTCCTTAAAGTCACGACGGTTTCCACTTCCTAGTCATGGCATCAAACAAGAGTGAGGATGTGAAATGCTTAGCACATGCCTGGCACGTAATGCACAATCAGTGTGGATTATTACTGCAAGAAACTCAATTAGGATTTGCTCTCTAGGATGAGAGCAAGTGTGAGAGGGAGTTAGAGGCAGGAAAGGTCCCTGTTGGGGCTCGGGGTTGAGAAAACCTGTGTCCAAATCCCAGTTCTGCCACTCACTAGCTATGTGACCTTGGGCATTTGACTACCTATCAAATGGGGATGGTACAAACCTCACAGGGGTTACTATGAATATCAAATATGAACATGAATATTAAATTAATCCCTAAAAGCACTTAGAACAGGCTAGCATTCAGTCTGGGCTCAACAGATGCCAGCTGTGCCTGTTACAGCTGCTCAGAAAGGGCTAAGACTAGAATTTCTCAGGAGCCCTCATGGCTCCAAGTCCCACCACCTTAAACCCAGTGACTCGCAGTCACACAGCTGTCACTTAGTCATTAGGAATGTATAGAAGGCCTTCAGGACAATGGGATGAGGGGGGCAGAAGTCACTATACAGGTGTTTACCATCTCTCTGGAAAGATCCCAAATGCTCTTACAATGATGCCGACTAAAATCACAGAGTTGGAGCATTGAAAGTGAGTGGATGTGGTGAGAGAGAACAGCCCTGTGAGGGACGTACTAAAACCGCCCCCATCCCTTGCAGATGAGGACACTGAGTCTCCAGAGGCTGCCCCCAGTTGTGTCCCAGTGTCTTAGCTACATGGAGCTGCCTCAAGAGGGTGGCTCGGTCAAGGGATCCTTTAAGGAATTGGGGGGGTCACTCATGGTGAACAGGATAGCCTGGAAGACGGCAGTCAGGCCTGGGGTGTCTGAGACAGACTCACATAATGTCTCCAAAGAAGAAAAGCAGGCAAGGGGAGCAAAGGAGAGACAGGTCTCTACCATACCAGGGATGAATCTCAGTGAAAGAAAATTCCAGACAGCCAACTTTACAGCCGTGTGTGTGTGTGTGTGTGTGTTTTCAGTCCCCAGGGCCAAAACTTTACAGCCATTTGTAGTGTGTGTGTTTTCAGCCATTTTTAGTGTGTGTGTGTGTGTGTATGTGTGTGTGTGTGTGTGTGTGTGTTTTCAGTCCCCAGGGCCAAAACTTTACAGCCATTTGTAGTGTGTGTGTTTTCAGCCATTTTTAGTGAGTGTGTGTGTGGTGTGTGTGTGTGTGTGTGTGTGTGTAAAAGGCAGGATGTCCCAGGCACCTGCAGCGCACAGGAAGCCTAGGGCAGGAACCTTGGCTGAGGGGCTTCCCTTTCAGCATCAGCCAACAAAGGTCCCAGGGGTCCAGCAAGAGCAACAACAGGGGCTGCATTGGGCCAACCTAGGACGGTGATGATAAACCGAATCTGTGCAGATAAACTTCCTCTCATTCATCCACTTGTTGAGCACCTACTATGGCCCAGGCACTTACACGCTTTCTCTCTTCCAATCCTCACAACAACCCGCTGAAGTGGGTTTTACCAGACCCGTCTCTAGAGCCTCAGGGGTGCGGTGACTTGCCCAGGCCAGGAAGATGCAGGTCTGTGACCACCCGACGGCCCCCCTTTCCCCCCGGAAGTCAGCTGACTTTTGCAGAGCCCCTCTGCGAGACAGGCCATGTCGGACCGCACGCTCTCACCCAGTGCGTGGTATGCGATGCACGCTCCACTTCACGACAGACGAAGCGGACTAAGCCCAGAGTGTGACTGCAGATCCCTGCGCCAACCGCACACACCCTCGCCCAAGTGAACGTGTTCTCCCTTTCGTTCACAGACATCTCTAAGCACCTTCATATTTTAGATTTTAAAGCACATAACATCCTTGGGCTTTAAAAATGAGATTTCCCTGCGGGATGCAGGGCAAGGACTGGACCTGTTTCCGCTGCCTACCACCGCGCTCCCCGGAACCTCGGAACCCGGGAAGCAACTAGAACCCGCGAAGCAAACCCGGGGCAGAACTGGGCTTCCGCAACTGCGGCGGCGTCTACTGCGCAGGAGCCACTCCAGACTTCCGAGATCCCCACAGCCTCCCTCGTGGGCGAACCCACTTCCAGGAGAGGTGGGGGGGCTTCAGGAATCCCCATTCTTCCCGAAGATGGTCCAAGCCAGCCTCTGGCCAATCAAAAAGCTTCTTTTATCACTGCTACATAGCTTCGGGATGTTGGGGCTTCTTTTCCCGGGGTCAGGAGATGAAAGTGATCGACATCACCTGCAACCATTCGTCAAGAGGGGTGAACTTGAAAAGCAGATGCTTCTACGAATTGTCTCGCACTAAAGGGCTTTTAGCCCCGCCCCCTCGCCCATTGGGTCTCCGGGAGGCTTCGGGGGGGGTGGAGCTTTTGGTGGCAACCAATCGAGGGTCAGGAGGAGGAGCAGGAGGCGGGGCAGGCGGGCGATGGTTGTCTGGCTACTGTGTTTGGCTGGGTGCTTGGAACGCGGGGAGTGACGGGTTGTTCTTCAAAGCCACTGCCAGGGTCCGGGCCGACAACGTGAGCCCCGTCGCCTCACTTGCACGTTTCCAGGCTGCCTCTGGGGCTTCGTGCCGCCCCACGTGGAGCTCTTCTGCTCCCCCCTAGCCCTAGCGCCCGATATCCGCCCCCAGGCCCCATCGGTCCCCATCCCCAGCACGGCCACAGGCCCTTGAGATCAGCCCTCCCACTACCCCTTCCCAGGCCGGCCCTGGGCCCCGAAGCCCACCGGCCATCGCCTCCAGCAGCCGCTTTTCCCCACTGCGATCCGTGGTAGTGGTTGGTTACCATGGTGAAGCTGGCAGCCAAATGCATCCTGGCAGGTGAGTCTGAAAACTTGCGCTTGAATACAGTGGTCTCTGGAGTCCGGAGCCTTCATAATTTACCGAGAGCTTTTGTTCACGGAAATTGTCTACCCTCTTTCCCTTTCTCTCTCCCAAAGGCAAGTTACCGCAATTACTGATAGAGTAAATTACATTAGGCGTCGAGGAATTATCTTCCAGAGCACATTTGTAGCTTCAGCTGATTTCCCCCGCTGCCTGTCAGACTCTGAAACCGTCTTCAACGGTTTGAGCTGACTCATTAAAAAATCACTCGTTAAAAATCTGGACGAGCAGACTCTTAAAAAAAATCAACTTAAGCAAACCATAAGTGCTTCAACTAAATCATTTACTGTACCCCAAAGGTGGACATCAATGACTCTGGTAGTCTTTATGTGAGATTTTTTTCCTGATTCTGCTGCCTCTGATAACAGGGATAGGAGAGAGTGAGGGACCAGGGTTTACAAAAGTCTCCTGTGTGTTGTCTTGAAGACCCAGAGTTACTGTCCTGCCCCACTCTTGGGAGGACAGAAAGTTGAATCCTCCAAAAGAAGGAATCTCTGTTTTGTTGACTGATACATCCCAAGCACCCAGAACAATGCCTGGAACGTAGTAAGTACTCAATAAATTTTTGTAGAATGAATGAATATGTAGCATTTACATATGTAGCAGTGACATTTGTAGCGTTCCACTTGTATTAGTCTGAGCATTTAGAAAAACAATGGCTTAGATTATCGCCCTGTGACTACAGAACACCTATGTATTTTACTGAGTCCTTACTTTATGCCAGGTATGGGTATTTCATTTAATCTTCTCACTGTAGCACACTGAGGTGGGTACTGCACTGTCCTGATTTTACTGAGGCCCTGAGAGGCTGTCCCCTAGTGAAGCCATAAGCAGGATTTCAACCCCCCAGATCTGCCCAACTCCAAACTTCTTAACTTGTGTTACTGTTGAAATCTGTGACATTTCCAGGCTTCCTGGACCAGCTCAGAAAAGAATGGGTGAGAAATTATATAGAGAAAAAGAGATTTCTTTACTTTCTTTTTCTTTTTTTTTTCAGTCTTCTCTTCCAGACTGAAATTAAATGATAATATTTTAAATGACTTTTCTAATTTGAAAATAAAAGGTTGACACAGAAAGATGACTGACAATAGTAATTCAAATCATATTGGAGCAAAAGAAATTAATGATTCTCAAGAGAGTCTCTGGTTTCCAGAGCACCAGGGGAGGCAGTATTGTGTAACAAAAATAATTCTGGCTGTCCCTCTTATTGGCTGTGTCATCTTGGACAAAGCACTTTTTTGAGCTTCAGTGACCTCACAGATAAGGTGGGAACATTTTATTTTCGAAAGTTAGATGTTTAAAAAAACGGGCTTCTCTCTCTGACTGTTCTTTCTCTTAATTTCTTTTTAAATTCTATTTCCATCACGGAGCTAACTTACTGAGTACTTTTCTGTGCCCTGTGCTAGACTTCAATATAGTTCGCCTCACAGAATCCCCCCAACAACCCTATGGAGTCAGTATTATTGTCATCCTTATTTACAGATGAGGCAACTGAGGCCTAGAGAGGTGAGGATACTTGCCCTGGGTGGCAAAGCCGAAAGCGGCAGAGCTGTGTGATCCAGAACCTGGATCTGGACCTGGGTCACCTGATTTCCAGGGCTTTGTTCTTAACCTAAGTTGTACTGTGCCCAAGCTTCACTCCTTTTCGCTCTTCACCCCCACTGCCTCGGGCACTTGTTTCACCTGAGTAAGTGGCTCCTGAACGCCAGCCTGGCCCTCAGTCTGCAGCCTCCTTTCAAGGGCTCAGGGGCATCTCTTCTTGGAAGTTTTCAGGGCCCAGTTTATCAGCCCCCCTTATCACCACCACGAAATTGTCGTTCTTCACACTACTCCCACCACATACACACCCCCTCCCTGGCTTTATTATTCCTTTCACACACACACACACACACCCCCCACAGGCCCACTGTTTAAACTGAGTTTCTCTTTTTCCTCTAATAAAACTACTCTTGGAGGGACCTGATATTCAATTCAAATGTTTATTCATTCAGCAGGTATTTACTGAGCATCTCCTATGTGTGTCTTACCAGGCGAGGTGCAATGGGAATACAAGGATGAATTAGCATAGCTGCTATACTCAAGGAAGAACTAAGATGTGCATGATAAGTTATAATGCAGCAAACATGAATTGAACATCATTCATGTTCCAGATGCTGTAGAAATACCTCGAGGCATAGCTGCTTTTTGTTCTGGCTCAGATGAAAAGAGAAACACCACTTGACATTTATCTATATTTTCTTTACTTAAAAAACACTTAAATAATACTATACTAAGGCACTGTACATATTAACTCATGAAATCTTCATAACAATTCCATGATATAGGTGCTATTATTATCCCATCTTACAGATGTAGTGTATGAGGCACAGAGAGTTTAAGTAACTGACCTAAAGTCACACAGCTAACAAGTGATGGAGCCTGTGCTCTTAAGTAATGTACTATGCTATATTGTCAGTCAATATACGTGAGGATGATAATAGTGCCTCCCTGGAGGGCTGCTCTGACATGAAATCTCACTCTAGCAGCAGGGGTCCACGTGGGCTATACAGGTAAAGGAGGGAGAGGTGACCTTCAGAGGCTGTGTAGGAAGGAAACAATTTGATCTTTCTCTGGCAGAGAATAGGCAAGATTTGGATAGGGGGAGGGACCTGGAAGGAAGTGCCCTTGAGGAATTTTCAGGGACTGAGGGAATAGGAATCTAGAGCCGAGATTTTGTGTTGGAGAGTTGGAGAGACAGTTGGAGGTTGCTTCAGGACTGACTATGGAGAGGGGTAGGCAGTGAAGGAATCGTAGTCGGCGGTTGTGTGTGGGAGCAGGACACAATGAAAGCAGTGTTTCATGGTGGTCTGTCTGTTGATACCGTGCTCAAGGCGGGTTAGAGTAGGGAGGAGAAAGAAGAGGAGAGGGGACCACTTAGGAAGTGTTTTTGGTCTAGGCCCAGTCAAGAAAACAGAAAATGTGTTTATCACTTCAACAGAGAAATTTTATTGTATGGAATTGGTTCATCGGGTGTTGGAGAACCGAAAAGGCAAGAGGAGGCATTGAGATGACACAGAGTGGAAGGCAGATGTTGAAGTGGCAGAAGCTTGAAGAAGAGCCCCACAAGCTGGGAGCCAGACCTCTGAGAAGCAGGCACTGCCCGCCTGGCACTGGCACCTCGAGTTCAGTCACCCAGTGCATGATGCCACCACATGCCATAGATCTCTGGGGCCCATTTCCCAAAGGCAAGGAGCTCAGCCATGACCAAACCAATTCCAAACCCCCTGGAGGGTCTATTTTGAGACTACTCCCACTACCAAGTACTACATAAATTGGGGTCCAGGCAAAAACCAGAAACTATATTGGGTGAAATTTCTTGCTATACAGAAATGAGAATTTCATGTAGGATGTTAGTTAAGTAGGTGTTGGAGGACTGGAAAGACAGAAGGAGACACTGAGGCAGCACAGGAAGTAAGTGCAGGAAGGAGCAATGCCTCCAGGGATAGGGGACAGAAGGAAAAGGGTGAGGTTGTAAGAACCTAGAAATTCAGATGACGGGCCTTAGGAGCTGAGGTGCAAGTCCCTGAGAAGGGGACACTGCCCACCGATGCTGGTACCTCTGAGGGATGGAATTAAGGCTGGTCTGGGAGTACAAAAGAATAAAAAACTGAAGACAGCCATTGCTAGGACGATGCTAAGAGACAGGAGGAGCAATGAGAAGGAGTTCCCTCTACCCGCTCCAGCCTTCCATTCTTTCTCCGGAATCCCCCATTGGCAGAACCTAACAGGAAGCCCCTGACGAAGGAGAAAGGTGTTTGCAGAGTCCCAGCCCCAGCATCACAAGTGGAGCATGGGAGGGTGGGTTTGGGGTTGAGACAGAAACCCAGGTTTGAGCTGACCAGGGCAGTGTCAGGACATGAGAACTTGAGATACAGCAAAGGACGTAAAGAATGGAGAGGAAACCAACTAGACAGGGGAGGAAGAAGCAGAGGTGATGGGTCGAATGTGGGGACAGGGAGAACACATGGTGGCATCATGAACAGAAGGACTGGGTAGTTGGGCAAAACCACTCAGGACCAGGGGCACGGCATGAGCCTGGCTGTAGGCAAACTGAGATTGGGTGAAGGCCCATCATTGCAGGTGAAACAGCCGTAGGTTGCTGGAAATATGGACAGAGCTTGGAAGGGAGACCCTGCCTCCAGAAGTGGGAGTGAAGGTAACGAGAGTTGGTGAAACAGAGTAGCCTGGGAGCGGAGTGCCAAGGACAGACCCACAGGAATGCCCACATTTGGGAGGCAGAGGGGCAGTCAGAGGAGCAGGAGAACCATGCCAGTGCAGGGTCACCAAGGCCATGGGGACAGGGCTCGGGAAGGAAGGGGCTGCTTTGGGCTGACTCATCCTTCAGAGACATCAGGGAGGAGGAGAACTGATGAAAGACCACTGGCCTTGGCCGTCATGAGGTCACAGGCAACCTCTCATCGTGCCTTTGCAGACATCATCCCCTCTGTCCAGCAGAGCCCTCCCTGCTGTCACCCTAGGGAAGCCTCCCACACTGATGAACCTGCTCATTCTCTTATTTCCTCGATGCTCCCTCACTCGCCTCAGTTCACAGTTTGAATTTGCACTTGTCATCCTGTTGCTCCGCAAATGTGTGTGTCAGTGATTTCGCCTCCCTGTGCTCAGATCCCTCCTCATAGCCAGCACAGGAGGTTTTCTGTAAGTGTTGGTGACTCTGACAGTTGGAAGAAAGATTTATGAAACTAACCAGAACAAATCTGTGGGGAATTTCACAGGCAGGAAGAGCTCATTTCCAACGGGATTCAGAAACAAAATTGAAGTCAGGAGGGTGGGTGCAGTCAAGGTGCAAAGAAAGAAAGCGATGTGCTCAGTTTGTTCTGAGATGGATGGGTACCCAGTGACAGTCCAGGCTGTGGTTGCCCGCGATGTCAGGGAAGGCTGCAGTGATGAGGGGCTGTCAGGACAACATTAAACATTAGGGTCAGAAGTGGTACCCGAGCTCTAGGAGAGCAGTGGGTCCTGGTGGAGAGAGCATGATGTTGAAATCCTTGACAGCTGACCTGGATTCTCTGACCCTCAGTCTCTTCATCTGTCATATGAGGTCCATGATACTCACCTTGGCAGGGAAGAAAGGGGGCAGTAGTGTGGGAAGGAATGAATGAGATGGTACCAGCAGATTCATGGGGCGGGGGGGCAGTGCTGAACACATATTGGTTCCCTTCTGAGAAGTGTTGGCAAATAGAATAGCAAGGCCTGAATAGCTCACTCAAAGCTGGGAGAGTTAGCATAAAATGAAATGCCATGAGTAGTCAAATAATTTTCTTACAAGAGAAAATTATAGGTGGGAAAAGTCAAAACTTGAAAAGTGAACAGAGTGGCAGACTATCAAGAAGTCACATAAAGAGAAGTGTTGAAGCCAACTAGAAAATGGGGAGCAAAGGTGAAGAGATTGTACCAGATGACTCAGGTCAGAAGGACACGGCGTGCAGCAGTGATTTTGCTGAGGATCAAGAGGGTGAGAAGGCAGAAAGCAGGTGTTCTATCGGGGGCTGGATGCTGGGGTGGGAATTAATGTAAGACTCTCAAGGCCAAAAAGATATTGCAGATGAAAACAACTGGCGTCAGAGAAGGCCGAGCAGAGCCAATGTTGCAGACATGGGGAGGGCAAAGGGGAGTTAACGATGGGCAAAGAGAGCTTCCAGCACCCTTGGCGGGCATGGGAGGAACTCCGGATTAAATTGCTGCTGACAGCCTTGCAAAACCTTCAGATCCCAGACTGAGAACTGTGACGTAAACCTTTAGTTTTGAGGTACCAGTTTCTGAAGCCATTACCAACACAGGAAAGTTGAGGGAACAAACCCAGTAAGTCTAAGACGAGCTTGGAGGAAGTGACTTATTGGAACAATCTGTGGAGCGGCCCCTAGGAAGGTGAATCCTCAGCATCACCCATGGGCACCCTGCGGTGCCGGCAGAAGAGACCACTTGGCTAGGGATTTCATTTATGGGAAAGGAGAAGGCAGAATGCAGCATCTGACTTCTTACTTCCCGTAAATGCAGAAACCCTCCCAACTTCCACGCCCCCCAAAAACTCATTCGGGCGGAAGCTCGAAGCTCAGCTTGCTTCAGTTAGCCAGGTGAGGCTCCGAGTCTGTGCCTGATCACACTTCTTAACCTTCAAGCCTTCAAAGTAAATTCGAGTTTGAAAGTGACAGGTTTTCCCATAGGGTATGTTTCAGTGGAAGAGTGTCAGTTCTGTTTCCAGGGCTCCAAGGCCTCCTTAAGCTCTGTCACCTTCTGGGTCAGTTCTTTTGGATGAAAGGATTAGCCGTGAAGAAATGTACTCTGGCTATTGTGAGTTTTGAAGATGCGTCTCCTGGACCCATACTCCTGCCTGCGGCCTCAGAACAAGTTCCCGTGAGAGCCCAGGACATTTTCTCTGAAAACTCTTTTAAGTTTAGGTCTCTAGACTAGTGTTCTGGAGTGGGATATTCTCAAGTCAGGTTAAAACTGAGATGATGTTTTTCTTCTACGCTGATCTCACAGGAGACCCAACAGTGGGCAAGACTGCCCTGGCACAGATCTTCCGCAGTGACGGAGCCCATTTCCAGAAGAACTACACCCTGGTGAGCTGTGGGAGTCTAGTTTGGCCAAGGCTTAAAGAGAAGGGGTCAGTTAACCCTGAGTGAGTGACTTTGCAAAACTCCTTGAAGAAGCCCTAAGAGGCCAGATGGGAGGCTGCTCCAGTGGCCACATGGAGATCGTTTTCCACTAGCCACGGGGCGAGGGGCTGTCTGCAGAGCAGACTGGATGGTGCGTGACTTGGTCACCGTGTGCCAACACTCACTCGTGGGCAGGGAGGTGGAGAAGACTAGATGGTCCTGTCTGACTTGTGCAGTCTGAGTCACTTTGCACCGAGTGAGGCCAGAACACAAACACTGAGGCTGGGGATATCCCCCCAGGGAGCCAGGGTGCTTGGTGTGTCCTCCGGTGACCTGCCCCACTTTGGGGCCTCTGATGCTCATGTTCTTGGTGTTCCTTGGCAGACAACAGGGGTGGATTTGGTGGTGAAGATGGTGCCAGTTCCCAACACAGGTGACAGTGTGGTAAGTGGTACCCTTAACCTGAAAGAACTCAGGGCTACTCCAGCTGGGCCCAGAGTCTCCGTGGTCACTGTCATCTTCCCTAGGAGAGATGTGGTTATGGACTTGGCTGAGACTTACCTGAGCATTTGAGAACAGACTCAGGGAACACAGGAAGCTTTCAGGGGCAGTGCTGAGGAGGAGGAGGGGAGGGGCACTGGGATATGGGCTCTGCCCTCAAAGAACTTGTTATCTAGTATTGGGGTTCTTAACTGGATCCTTTTATGGGAGTCCAAGAACTCTTGCAAGATGTTATGTTTGTGTGTACTTTCCTGCAGAGAGGGTTTGTAGTTTTTACCAGATTCTTACTGTAAGTACCCCGATGCCATGAGAAAGAATACATGCACCATAGCCAATATGCAAAGCAGATTGTGGTACTGCCATTCGGACAGCATGTGGCCGGGGGGGCGGGAGGACGGTCAGAAGCTAGCCAGGGATACCCAGTGCCAGAGGGAGCCTGAAGCAGGAGAGGAGGCAGGTATCCTAGAGCAACACTGGGGGACTCTCACGTGGGCTAGGTAAGGTTTGGACAGGGGCAGGAAGGGTCATCCCGTGCCCTCTGTCCTAATGTAGGTATCCCAGAATGATGACAGACTGTCCTACTTTAAATGCCTTCACCAGGCTTACTCTGTGACCTCCTTTAAAAAGAATGGTTTTAAGATTTGAAAATCAATTTGGTTAACAAAGTACAGAATGACCTTTGGAAACCAGAGCACTTGTCAGCCTGTTTAGCATTCTGTTCTGCCAGGTGGGAAGTCAGCTTGTTCCTGGTATTTTTGCACTTGGGGTTACGAGAGGTGAGATGCCACATGGAAGGTGGGAAACTGTTGCACTGCTTCTGAGACTCTGGAGTTCCTTCCTTTCCCCAGCTTCTTGCTCGTGCCTGAGGGAAGGATCGAGCATGTAGGAACATGTGCGTGCATGTGGGTGTGTGTGTTTTGCCACCGAGACAGGTCCACGGTGAACTGAGTTTGCTTCCAGTGACTGGCAGCCAGTGGTTTTCCCCATGGAGACTTTCCTGGGACTTCTTGGGACATGCTTTTCTGATTCTAGGAACTCTTCATTTTTGACTCTGCTGGCAAGGAGCTGTTTTCTGAAATGCTGGATAAATTGGCAAGTAGCGTGCATTTTTTTCCCTAACACCCACCACCACTACCTCCCACCAAAACGTTTGCCCTGACAATGCTCCCACAGAAATTGCACTGTACTGTGGCCATCGAGAGAAGCTACCATGGCAAAGTTCTTTAAGGGGCATTCTTCTTAGCGAGGGACTTGTGACCACTTGGCAAGCAGGTGTGGGTAATGCTCGTGAGTGCCCCCACCCCCAGCTCTGGAACAGCCAGCTGCCGATGTGCTGGTAGCTGCGTGGCTTGGTCCTTGCAGCCCTCCGGCTCGGGTCCTCCCTTCTTTTAAGCAGCCCCTCCTGCTGGCGTTTTTTCAGTATTCCTTCTCAGCCTCCTAGGAGGGTACTAAATATTTCCTTCCCTCTAAGGAGTGCCCCAGGGGCTCTGTAATGAGGCTCACCTTCTTGGCTCACCCCTTGGGGTGGGGGCACAGGGCATCCATGGGATTTGTTCTGGGACATACCCCTGTCCACACCCCATCCAGCCATCCTCTCAGAATCCAGCTTGCTGTACCTTCCAAGGTAACAGTCTCGCTCATCCGGGCCAGTGAGCTAATTAGAAGGTCTGAGTTCTCCAGAGCCTTCCCCTGCCTTTCCAAGAACAGCTCCATTTTAATGGACACTGTTTTCTGCCCCTTTTTTGTTATCTAAGAGAAATAAATGTAATGATGGTATTTCCACACAGGCTTGGCTTCATGCATGGATTCATGATTACCAAGCGCCTACTATATGTACCTGGCCTGGCGCTGGGTATGTTTGGGCCAGTCTGGGCCACATGCCACCCATCGGCTCACACTCTTCCTCCAGCTGGCCCTGCCTCTGGCTTCAGGCCTATCTGGGGTCCCCTCACTGAGGCCTGGAAGAAGGAAGGTCTCCTGAGTTAGAACCCTGCTGAGGTGTCTCCCGTGTACACAAAGGGGAGGTCAGAGTGTTCTAGCAAGAGTTCAAGAGCTAGCCTGTGGAGTGAAGGCGTGAGCGGATCATCAGTTCAGTCCACCCTCCTCCCATCCTGGATGCCCCCAGGAACCAGTGTAGCCTCGTGGGGTGGGGAGTGGTCCCTGCAGAGCCAATCCTCCTTTGGCCTTCCAAAGATTGGAAAGGGAATCCAATCTGGAGGGGAAAGGCTTCTCCCCCAGAGAGCATGGCCCTCCATTCCCGGGGTCAATTGTTTTACTTCTGTGGACGTGGCTCCTCTCTGACTCAGTCCCTTCATGGTTGTTCATTCCCTCCACCCACACATCCCGTCCCTTGGAAGGCCACATTCTGGAATGCAGCCTAGAAGTTGGTGACTGCCACTGACGTGTTCTCATCCTGTCCCTCTTGCACAGTGGGAGAGTCCCAATGTCTTATGTGTTGTCTATGATGTGACCAATGAGCAGTCCTTCAACAACTGCAGCAAGTGGCTAGAAAAGGCTCGGTCACAGATTCCAGGCACTTCCCTCCCAGGTAGGAGCTGCAGACACCTGTTTCCCAGCAGCGCCTCTGCCCTTCAGTTCAAGAGCACAAGGTCATTGCAGAGGTAGTGCAAAAAAGAGGTGGGTGCAAGAAAGGGGGTCTGGGGCTTTGACTTGGATGGCCAGAATTGTACACTGGCTCTGACTCATCAGCCACACAAGCCTCAGTGAGTTACTGTACCTCTCCAAGTCCGTAAAATGAGAATGATGACACCTACCTTGCGGGGTCATGGGGAGACTCAAGATGATGAGGGGAAGGTGCTGTGATATGAGCTGTTGTTTCCAGAAAGCTAACCCTAGGGAAGAATTCCTCATTTTCTCCTGCATGTGCAGTACAATTAAACATTCAAGGCCTGTTGTTCTTCTGAATGCTTTAAATCAGTTTATTTTTCATCCCTATGTGAGATCAACAAATTCTCCTCATTATAGACCAGGGAAAGTGATCTCCAGAGACAGGCTCAAAAATTAGCTGCAGCTGATGCAGCTGGGAACAGAACTAAATTACCTCTGAATCCCTGACTCGGAGCTGAGTCCTTAGATTAGTATTAATGACCATTTTTAAAGTTTGCCCCATGTGCTAGGAATTATCACAAATGCACACATAAACTTAGTCCTCGCCTTCACTGTGCTCGTGGCTTTAAGGAGACAAGGGTGATGGATACACATGAAGTCTAAAAAGAAGGCTGAGCAAAAGCTGCACACAAAAAGCAGAGCCTGCTTGTTTTCTCTGTGACCCTCAGGTCCAGCACAAGGGACCCTAGCTCTCCCTTTTGGGGCTCACTACCTCGAATGAGGCAGCCTCTCTCATACGATGTTTTCTGCCTGCCCCACAAAATAGCATGCTTGCTCTTTTCTCTCTTCAGCTGTGCTCCCAGACTGCCACGGTTACATGCGATGTTTTGGTTGTTTCTTTTGAGTAGGTGTTTTAGTGGGGAATAAGACAGACCTGGCCGGCAGACGAGCAGTGGACTCAGCTCAGGCCCAGGCGTGGGCGCTGGGCCAAGGCCTGGAATATTTTGAAACGTCCGTGGTGAGTATCTCCACTCACTCCATGGCCAAGTCTGGAGTGGGCCTCTGCTGGAAGTGGTTGTTCACATGACCTCACATGCATTGTGTTGCTATTCCACCATATGCAGAGTCTAATTTGGAACTGATGTTTGCATTCTTAGCCCAAGATCTTTTCTCAATATAGCAATAGTCATCATGCATTACAGTAAAGCAGATCAGCCAGCCAGCCAGCCCTGGGAAAAGTTGCATCTTGATTATAAGAAATACAAGTATATTGTGATCAGTTGTCATGACCCATGATGTTGACATGAGCTATGATGGGTTATGGTGTTGGTGGAACGTTATTTCATTCAACCCTCATGATCAGTCCTGTGAACCAGGAGTTGGCCCCACAATTCCCATTTCATTGTTGAAGAGGCAAAGTAACTTGCCCAAGGTCACATGACTAGTAAAGAGTGAGCCAAGACTAGGACTCATGGTTTCTAATTCTCATCAGTGCTCCCTGTCCCCACCTCACTACAGCCCAAGGGTGACTCCAGGCCACAAAGTGCCCTCCAGTAAAGTCAGCAGGAGTCCTCATTAAGTTGGAAAGTCAACAGATGCCATCTGTTACCAGCATCTTTAGTGCACATACACCATGATTTGGGCTGTCTAGCACTGTTGAACCCCCTTCCCAGGTTTGGGAGTATTGAAGTCCCAGCCTCCCTGCAGTCAGGGTGCAGGTACGTGACCCAGGCTGCCCCAGTCAGATGCCGTGTGTGAGATCTGCCCTCAGGAGCAAGAGTGGCCCAGAAACATCCATCTCGGAGCCTGCAATGGCCAAGGTGCTGGCTGTCATGCCCCTCACCAGGGCTGCTGGGGAGACCTGCCAGGCCAGGCACAGCCACAGTTGTGACTTGGACCTCGCTTTGTGGCCTCCAGACCTTATTCTTTGGCCCTCCAAGAGTCAGTGGGCTAGTTAACATTCCAGATGTCATCTTACTCAAACTCTACTTCTGCTACAGACACTTGGGCTGCTGCATCTATCAAACTTGACCAATGCTGCTGTATGGATGTGAACTCTTAAAATGTCCCCAAAGTGGCATGCTTCCTTGAGGAAAGTGTAGTAATTAAAGGCAGGTGCTCTGATCTCCAATGGGAATAGCAGAACTAGCCACGGGACCCTGGGCAGGTTATTTAACATTGGTGCCTCAGGCTCCTCACCTGTAAAATGGGGATAATAAAATACATCCCTCATTGGGTAATAAATATGAGAATTAAATAAGGTGGTGAACATAAAAACACTTAGCACAAAGTCTGGCACACAGTTAACACTCAGTCCATGTTGCTTTTTTTAAGTGTGTATCTTACCTGTAGTAATCTTATTTGTACTATTACAAGTATTACTTACCAAATCCTTGTATTTGTAGCTTGCAAGAGAAAAATGTCACCCTTGCCTCTGGTCTAATTATCACAAATGCCAAATTAATGAAGTTCAAATTAGTGAGCTTTTACTGTGTAGAGGATTCCTCATCTTTTATGCAGCACACCTTGGAGCAAAGCAGTAAGCTAACTACCCATAGCAAACAATATTTCAGTATTCCCTCTTCCTCTATTCACACTTGTGAAATTGTCCCATCACCCCAATATCCCACATTCCCCAGAACTCTTGATAGAACTCAAAAACTAAAACCCACCCCAAACACATTAGTCACCAAAGGTCATTGGGCTGCGTGTGTCAACTGTGTTCAGGTGTTGAAATGGATGGGTATAAATTGTGCTTGAAGAGGCTACAGTTAAGCACTTGGTATTAACTGTGCAAGTTAACTAGTCCCCCCTGAGTTGATGCTAACAGAAACACTACTGGCAGCTCAGTTAAGAAAGCTGTAATTAAAAAGGAAATATAACCAAATGCCATCTGAGACACAGCCAGACCTGGATGTCATGCCTATCTCTTCCTCTCACCTTCCTAACACGACTGCAACAGCTTGGTGACCCACAGGAGGCACCTGCATGGTTTTTTTAACTTTCTAACACCCCTCAATATTTGAAATTTTTAGGGCAAAAAATTAAAAAGCAATTCATTAAACAGAAGTTAAAAATTTTTTTAAAAACATTGTTCATCACCATAAGAAGGCGGACAGTATTAAATACAAACAAGTTCAGGAACAATCCATAGGGATGACTGCCCTTCAGGCAGGCGAGGAGCAGGGAACTAACATTTGTTGAGGACCTCTGAGTGCTAGGTATGTCACACACATTATCTATTTAAGCTTCACAACAGCCCTGCGAGACAGCTGCCCCTATCTGTCCTTGCTGTATGGATGACTAACAGACTCGGAAACATTGTATACCTTTCCCTGGTGGCACAGCTAACCTTGTCCTAGAAGCAGGACTAGGACTCTGGCCTGTCCAGCTGGAAAACTTGGGCCTTGTAGAAGGGGACTCTGGCCTCCCACAGAGCCTGATTTGGGGCTCGTGGGACAGAATTCTAGGTCAGGATGAGCACTAATCTGAGCCTGCCATAAGGATCCTTCACTCTAAACAGGCCTACTCTATAGGTGTCCAAACTATGCAAGCGAGATTATGATTAGTCATTGGACAAAAGGATTCCTGTCACTCACTGGCAACCTTCTTAAGGCACTGGAAAATGGTTCAATTTACATCTATTTCAGGAGCACTCCATGGTGTCTATTGAGGCTAGCCTGCATCGGATTCCTTAATTTTTATATTGGGTTCTCCCAAGCTCAGGCTTTGGAGAGCTTTTGAATTCATTTAGAAATCCTTGGACAAGTGTTATGTAGGCCCCGTTCCCCTTCCGTTCAGTACTTAACTATACTGTCACCTGATGTAACATTTTACTATTTGAAATTGGCCTTGCCTAGGACGTTATACTCTGCGCTCCAGAGGTGCCTTGCAGATGTAACAGTTCTTTTTCTTATGTCCAGCGGGAGGGTGACAGCTTTCGGGTCCTTGGCAGTTGTGAACTTAGTACAGATGCTCGTCTCAGCAACAAACTGTCTACTCCCTGCTCAGCACGATCTTAGCTTTACAGCCTGTTTTGGCTCTTGGCCAACTACTTGCTTGGGATTTCCCTTGCTAGAGAGTCCAGGTAACTTTCTCCACATGACCAGGTTTCCTTTGCACATTTCTCTCATCCTGGCTGGCATAGTGGCAACGCTGCTCTTCTCAAATCGGGGAGCTGGGCGCCAGGCTGGGCTCTGCAGGAACCAGCTGGGCCACTTCACCTCTGGGCCTCAGATTACTGATCTGTAAAGCAAAAGCTCTGTGGTTGATGACTTCTGTAACATTCTTCAGTTCAGAAACTCTTCCCTTCCATCAGGGATATTTCACTGCCTCTTGTCAAGGCTGCACTTTTGCCAGCTGCCAAGGATCATTTCCAAACAGGTTCTTATGCTGCTGTCTTGAAAGTAGTGGGTTCTTTCTTCTGCCCACTTAATTCTCAAAAAAATATTTTAAAGGCACACACACAGAGAGCAGAAGCTGTTAAGTGAGAGGGTGCCTTTTTCTTTCCCACACAGCCTGGCCATGCTAACCCTGAAGAGCCCATTCTTTCCCACCGCTTAGATAAAATCTATGGCAATTTCCTTCACTTTTCTGATCTCTCTTAGATAATAAAAAGTCCTTTGGGAACCTTTACTCACAAATATTTATTATTTCAGTTCTTAAAATGCCCAGTCCTGTGTGATCATCAAAACTCTGGACTTGATTTAAAGTTGTGCCTCCTCCTGCAGCCTGAGAGAAAAGGGGAAAGACAGGGGTGAGGTGTGCCAGGCTGGGAGCACTTTGGAGGTGCCCCTCCCCACCCCCGTCAGTGGGGCCAGCTCACCTGCAAGCTCCCTCTCCTGTAGCCTTTGTTCTTGGCCATCCATTTTTGTTGGGATCTATCACCCTCCCAGAGGCAGTCCTGGCAGAGTCCCTTTCAGACAGCTCCAGGCTGGCTCCTGCTTGGCCCCCACTGGGCCAGCGAAGCGCTGCCGCAGCCTTTTAGATTAACAGAGAGGTAGTGCGGCCATCCAGTTGGCAGCCCTCTCCTGGCTTGGCCATCAGGACTGCCAGCCCCACCTCACCTCGATTCTTCCCCGGCCTGGGTCCAGCACCAACCTAGGTCCCTAGGCTTCAGGCTTTCTCTTGAAAGCCTCTCACCCAACCTGAGGTGAGGATGAGGTGGTCTTCCCCTGGGGGGATATGACACAGCCCCCACCACTCCCTGGAAGAAGTCCTCTCCTCTGGTCTCTCCAACCCTGACCTTGGGGTAGAGCTGGGCCCATCCTGTATGGCTCTTCCTCCAGAGCCTGGGGCTTCTTGCCATCTGCTATTCTGCCTTGGCCTTTGGGGCCTCAGTTGAAACTAAGAGAGAAGGGGTCTCATTTTAACATCCTGTCACACATATAGCCAGAGTGGCTGAGAGTACAGGCTCTACAGACCTAGGTTCTGACTCCGGCTCCACCATTTCCAAGGTGTGTGGCTCTCTGCAAGTTACCTTAATCCCTCCATGTCTCAGTTTCCTTCTTGTACAGTTGGCGTAATGATAGTAGCTCCCCCACATGGCATGAAGATGAGGTGAGCGGAATGACATTAGGTGGGCACTGAGCGAGGGTTGGCCCTCTGTGATTATAAAAGTAAAGCAGCCGGCTTCTTAAACTGTCTCTGCAGAAGGAGATGGAGAACTATGAAGCCCCTTTCCACTGTCTGGCCAAGAAGTTCCACCACCTGTACCGGGAGAAGGTGGAGGTGTTCCACACGTTGGCATGAGGGCAAGTGGACCATGCCGCAGGACAGCGCAGTGCTGCATGAAGCTGGTGGTGGGCTTGGCTCCTTGGAAGACAAGAGAAGATGGAAGAGCCTCTGCACTTGCAGTGTATCGTGACAGTTTTAAATAAAATGAGGAGAAAATGTGGAACAGCAGCTCCTTCCATTCCTGGCCGGGCAGCCCTGGCTCTATTGTGCTCTGTGGCTGCCGTGGCACTGCGGTCCCAGAGTGGCCCGGGAGCCCGCTGGGGACCGTGCGGCCCTCCCTTCTGTGGTGGGAGGTACTGCAGGCTGTCACCTTATTAGAGCGGGTGGGCCTGCCCACCTGCATTGGCTGGGTGCGCACAGCTCCCTGCAGGGCCTTCCACTGAGAGCAGACCCTACAGCAGGTTTTGAAAGGGCCCGCACCAGCCTTTGCTTACAATTTGCCACAGTTGAAATGCCCAACTTGGAACTTCCCCATGGCTGAGATGGGGCTGGTGTCCCACTCCATACTCAACATTTGGCATTGCTGCCTGGTCCTGGCTGTCCAGGTTCCAGAGGTGGCTGCTGTCACTGACAAAACAGTGCCCTCTGCCGGCCTGCCTTGGTGCCCATTGCTCAGTGAAGGGTTCAGCCTCTTTCAGCTGCTGGGAAACTTGGGCACTGAGGCAGCCAAGGGCTCGGCCACTTTCCTTTAATGACCCTCCTCTCAGTGAGCCAGGCAGCAGTCCTAATTCTTTGCAGCTTGACTGTTTTCCATCCTGTCTCTGCTGCCAGTTTAATCTTCCTAAAACACCTCTCGCCGTTTCACTCCCCTGATTAAAAGACCCACAGAGGTTCTTCACTGCCTTTACCTCAGGGCTGCAGGCTATGTCCTGGTGTACAAAGCCTTCTGTGACTGTCACTCTCCCTCCAGTTCCCGTGCCTCCACCTTATGGGAGGGGGGCATTGGGCAAAGAGCACCGGCTTTGGGTCGACAGACCTGGGTTTGTCCCAATGCTGGTGACAGTAATGGAAATTACTCTGGTTACTGTTTATGACCTGCCATGTCTCTACACGAGCTAAGCTCATTACATATATTAGCTAATTTAGTCTTTACAATGTAGAGTCTGTTAACATCCCACTTTTACAAATGAGCTGGAGTCAGAGAATTAAACTAAGCCAAGAGGCGGCAGAGCCAGGATCGGGGACACCAGAGCCCGGCTCACAGCCGCCATCCTCTTCTGCCTACCTGCAGACAAGCCAGGAGCAGGTGGAGGTCTTGCCATCTGCAAAGGGTGAAGACTAGGCTGCCAGTTAGTCCTCAACGTGAAGCCACATAGCCATGACTGTACTACTGCGTCATTCCTTCAGAAGATAGTTACCAAGGGCCTACAATGTGCCGGGCATTTTCCTAGGCACAGCAATGCCAGACTGCTGGTCTCATGTCCCATATTGCAAAGGGGAAGGTCCACAATGAACAACCAAGGGGACATGGAGAGGAGCATTACCAGTTGCTCCAGAATTGGTTACCAGGGCCCTCAGTTATGGACAAAGAGATGCTAAGCAGGTCACTGCTTAAAGAGATCACCAGAGGAAGGCCCAGAGCCTAACTCTTGGCCCTGCCACTGTGAGCCACCCCGACCGCTCTGCTCCCCTCTCTTCCCTGTCTGAATAAGACTGAAGTGGTCAAGAGGAGGGAGTTGGGGGGGCACGGTGTTGGGAAGTGGGTACCTCTCCCTGCCCCACCTTTCCCCACCCCCAGAACCAAGTGAAAGAGGTCCCCAGAGACTCCTCCTGAGACTGAGGACTCTGCCAAGAAGGGGACGCTGCCCGAACGCCCAGCCTGATGTTTGCTGAGCTGCAGGAACCCAGTGCCAACTGCAGGCACAGGCTGGTGAGGGCGTCATTGGGGAAGCTCAGCACGCATCCCTGGAGTTGCACGCGGTTCCCTCCAGGGGATTCAGCAGGGAAAGGCTTGGGGAGAAGCCTGCACCAGCAGCAGGGAGAGTGGGGACTGTGTGTCTGGAAAGATGGCAGGCAGCACTCCACAGAGGGCTCCTGTAAGGACCCCCATGGGGAGGAGTCATGCAGCCAGACAGGTCCTGGGCAAAGGCAACTGCTTCCCCTGGGAAGGGCTGCAGGAGATATGGCTGCCCAACCAGACAAGACCCCAGCAACAGAGGAGACTCACCCCAAACTACCATGCACCCCATCCATGGAGATGGCAGCAGATGGAATCAGACAAAGAGCAGGCCTGTGGGGGAGATAGGCATCTCACCCCTCACCCTCTGTTCCAAGGACCCCAAGAGGGGAAGAGAAAAAGACCTTGCTCCCCTCCCCACCTTCCTGGAGAAGAGATTCAAACAGAGACTTGAAGATTTGAACTGTCCTGGTCTGAGTTTTAAGGACCAAGCGCCTGAAATAGGTTGGGATCAGCCTGTTACAAAGACTGAGCAGGAGGTGGGATTTGGCAGAGCAGGGTGGAGGGAAGTAATTAGAAGTCAAATGGTGGAGGTTTGGAGCCCACTACCTTGAAATTCCCCAGTAAGCTGGTTCTACAAGTACATACGTGATCAAGATGACTTCTGACAATGAAGACAAGGAAATGGAATTGTGGCTAGGTGGTGGTTTGTGAGGTAACTGGGCTGGGTAGGCAAGAAGGACTCTGAGGAGCAGTGACATCTAAGCTGAGATCTTATGGCCATGTGACCATATGGGGGAAGAGCTCTCCAGACAGCAAGGACAGCAAGTGCAAAGGCCCTGAGGCCTGAACAGCTTTGAGCATCAAGTAACCGAAGGCCAATGAAGACACAGCCGGGAGTGCGCCAGGAAGAGCAGAAGAAGGCGAGGGAGGCAGGGGCCGCAGAGGGAGGGATTTGCATTTTCTTCCAGAGGCAGCATGGAGGATGGCCATCATAGCTCTTATATCCTTATAGTGCCCTGTTCTATTTTGGGACCTGGCAAGTGGTTATTAAGTACTTCACTTGCCTGAAGATGCCACTCTCAATGAGCAGACATTTATAAAATGCATGCCATGTCTGCAGATTTTATACTGGAATGAATCCATTTGCTGGATGAATGCTTGAATCAAGCATTTGCTGAACACCTACTATGTGCCAACCCTTGTTCTAGGTGCTGGGGATTTGCCAGTGAGGATACAAAAATCCCTACCCTCAGGGTGCTTGCGTTCTAGCGGAGTGAGAGAGATGTTCAATTAAACTGGTAAGTTTTACCATCCATCAGATGGCGATGAGCAGGGGGGACAGAGGGCATGCCAGGGAGGGGGAGATGCAATATCGAATAGGGAGGTCAGGGGGGACCTCGCTGTGAAGGTGACATTTAAGCAGGATTTGAAGGAGGTCAGAGCAACCGGCCCCCTCTAGGCATGGGCGGTTCATCAGCCCCCCCTCAGAGGTGGAGCCTGACCATGGTGGTCCATCTCCACTTTCCTTCCCCAGGGCCCAGCACTGAGACTCAGTAGGATGAGCACGGATGTGTGCACAGACACTGAGAGACCTCTGAGTTGGATCAGACTCAGTCCCTGTCCTAGAATCACCCACAGTCCATGGAGGAAAAAATTGAACCAACACTTGATTTCTAAACTCCAGTGGAATCCAAAACGTGTTCCAGCCATTGTCTCCCAAATGCTGTGGGAGGGTGAAGGAACCAACCCTCTGTCTCCTTTAGGATTGCAGAGAAAGGTCTGTTCATTGTCCCCCCCTGGTTTCCTTCCTTCTGGGGCCGGGCCTGTCCTCTTTTTGTCCTCCTCCGTGGCTCTATGAAGCTGACCATTCTGCAGTGTCTTTGGCTGCCTTTTGACAGCACTTGTTTTGCTCACTGAGAGGGCAGGGAAGCCCAGATGAGAGGGAGGGTGGGGCCACAGTCGGGCCAGTCGCATTTTCAAGTGGGTGTCCAGAAACATAAAACAGTTCCCCAGTTCAAAAACAATGCTTCTGCAACACCCAGGCACTTTCCCTGCTGAGTCCTTCGTTAGGGTTCCACCATGGAAGGGTTCCCACATTTCAGATGTGGATATGTGAGGCAGCCCTTCAGGAGGGTTCCCCAGACCCAGGGGTTCATCACAACATGGCAGAGTAGCCCTGCAGCTTCCATGTGGGGGAAAGGTGCATTGGTCAGACAGCTTCTGTGATGAGACTTGGGAGAAGAAGGCAATCTGCTGCAATGTCTATGAATGAAATACATTTATTGTGGTGCTGAAATATTGTGTTTTTAAAATGGAATATCGAAAAGTAAAAATTTCCTGGCCTAAACCGGGGCAGCAGTAAGCACATATTCAATTGATCCCGGGATAGGAATTGAAAATTATGCTAAGCCACATCTTTGGGGGACTTTTGCCCATCCTGGAGGTGTGGAGAGAGGCCTTTGGTGTTGTACTACACTTCCCATTCCGGCATTCATCTCTGTGCAGAGCCCTGCCATGTATCAGGGATCAGGGATGACTGAGGCTGTGCCCTGGAGGAGCTCCACATCTGGTGGACAGGGAGGGTTTACAGGGACTTTGCAGGGAAGTATCTGATGCTAGCCAGGGAAGAGAACTCTGGACAAAGGGAAGCATGTGCAAAGGGCCTGAGCCATGAAGCTGGGGACCCTCTTGGGGAACGGTGCATACAGTGCAGGGCTTGGGGAGAGAAGGGTGCCCAGCAGGTGAGAGGTTGGAGAACTCAAAGCTCTTTATACCCAGAGCAGAGGAGTTGGGCTTTCTCCAGAAGAGAGTAGGGAGCCATTAAAGAGTTTTAACAGAAGGGACCCGTGTGGATTGCTGCTTTAGAAAGATCAGCCTGGGGTAATTGGAAGATGGAGTGGGAGAGGAAGTGCCTGGAGGTAAGGAAACCAGGTCAGAGGCTATCACGACATTCGAGCAAGAACGGATGGTGGTCAGGTAAGACATGGCTTTTGCCATCTCCAATGTTAGCAAAAAATTGGGAAACATTGTATTTTCAGCCCAACTTAGAGCTGTCTTACCCCCACACACCTGTCCTTTTTCTTCAGAAACCCAATTGATTTTTTAAATGTGTTATCCTTTATTTTCTTTAGAGACAGAGAAAATAGAGAGAGAGTGACTTCTTCTGGTTGCAAATTGTTAGTGATGGAGCCAGGATTAAGAACCAGGGCTTACCAGCCCTCCGTGGATTTTATGATATTTATGTGTACAGCGCCTGTTCGCTCTTCGGCTCAGTAAACAGAGCTGATAAATATGAAGAGGATGGTAGCAGGGAGCTTGTTTCCATCCTTAAAAGGCAGGAAGACTGGGAAGGCTCGTTAGGAGAAAATATTGAAAGGGCAGTTTTCGAGTTTCGCCTGTGATGGAAGGGGCAAAGTGCATTTCACAAATTCGTTATGTAACTGGTTCTGGGATGGACGGGAATGACCAGGGAAGAGCGTGGGGCTGGAGACCAGGAGAGCAAAGCCAGTGCCAGTTTCTGGAGAGTAGGGACTGTACCTGCTATTCCTCGTAAAAGTCCTCCAGAAGCAGCTGGGGTTTAGTGGAAAGAACGCTGGCTTCACATCAGAAGAGCGGAATGGGAATTGCAGCTGTGTGTCCTTCGGCGAGGCACTTACCCTCTCTGATCCTCAGCATCCCCTTTATCAAATGGGAATAACAACGCCAACCTTCCCCATTTTTGTGTGTGGATTAAAATATATAAAACCTCCTTTATAGTAAATGCTCAATGCATAGAATGTGATTTGCAAATTTTCTGTATTAACTATTGCTTTTTATTAGCATGAAAGTAGTGTGTGCTTGTTGGAAGAAGAAAAGGCAGAAACTACTGAAAAGTAGAAAAAAGAAAATGGAAATTACTCGAATCCTGCCACGCAGAGATAGCCGTCATAACATTTGGGTGTGTGTATTCCAACCTCCTTTCTCTGCTTATAAAAATATGTCCATATTTTGAAACCAAAAATGTGATAATGCCATACATATTATTTGGAACTTATCTCTTTTCACTTAATAGTATCTTGTGGACGTTATTGCAGGTCAAAAGAAATCTAGTTTTATGAGGTCATTTTATTTCTTTTTAAGTGAAGACAATTTCAAAACATTCACAAAAATAGAACTGCACAATAAATGCTCATTTACCCGACAGCCAGATTCACAACTTCCAAGATTTTGTCACACTTGCTTTATCCTATTTCTGCCTTCTATTATTGTTATTGTTGTAATAGTTTAAACCAAATACCAACCCTTCGGACATATGTCTCTAAACCAATCACATAGCTGTTATCACACCTAATAAAGTTAACAGTAATTGTTTAGGAGCATCTGATATTCAGTCCACATTCAAATTTCCTCAGTTACCTCCAAAGGTTCCTTACAAGTCCACTTTTAATGATCCCCTGTTGATGGACACCAGGTTTCCAGGTCATCACTCAGGAAAAGCACCAAGGGTAACATCCTTTTGCACATATTTGTGGACCCCTGTCCAGTGATTTCTACAGGACAAATTCCTAGAAGGGGATTTTCCAGGTCAAAGCCTATGTACTTTTTAAAGGCTTTTAATAGCATCCAACAAATTGCCCTCCAGAGAAATTGTGCCAATTTACACACCCACCAGCAAGGACTCGCACCCCAGACAGCCTTGGGTTGTTAATAAAAGGAAATTAAAGGGAGAGGAAGCAGATGGAGAGAAAAAAAGAAAAGGAAGCGAGACCTGGAGTGGGAGGGTGCAGAGTAACACCATGGAGCCCCCGGGTGCCAGCCTGGCCCAGCCCAAGAAGAGCTCGGAGAGCCACGGGTCCCAGCCCGCTGGTGACTGCACCAGATTAAGTCCTAAAGCAACGATTCACTCGAGACTGAGAACAAAGCTGAAGCAAAGACTCTTCGATCCATTCTAATTAGGAGCTGCCTTTCCAGAGAAATCAGGAGCAGGCTGCCATAGCTGAAGGCAAAAAAGAAAAAAACCCCAAAACTGCTGCAGCCCAGTTGTGCTCGAAGCTTGTCTGTTTTTCTAAAATTCCAAGAAAGAGCTCATCCACTGCGCTCACGATCCAGGGGGACGCTGTTGTTCTGAGGGTTGTAGAATTTGACACGGAGAGAGGATCTCCACCAGCAAAGGCCAGTGTGCTTTCCGTTCTTGGACCTTGCTGGGGGCAGGCAGGAGACCCACGTGTGACAGGAGACCCACATGTGGCAGGAGACTCACGTGTGACAGGCGCCCACCTTGGTGCTGCCTCCTCCTCCTCCTCTCCTCTTTTTGCTATAGGTTGAAAACTAAAATTTATTTCAGGTTTGAGAAGAGTAAATAAAATTAAGATACATTTGAGGCCTGGCTCTGCACACAGAAATGGAGAACAGGCTGCGGTGGCCCTGGCAGCCTGGGTTAAGTCGGAGGTTCATTCTGTAGGTGGGCACCATGATGCTTTGCTGGCCTCTGATGTGCCCTCTCCAGTTTGCTCTAAAATATTCATATGTTGAGTACAAGTACCCATGAAAGAACTAGTCCAAGGGTAAAAATTACCTAATCTTCCATTGACAGAGCCACTCCAACAGTAAGCATCAAACATAAGGACCACACTGAGTTTGTGATGCAAAGTCCAGAAATTCCCTCAGTGCCATAGAATTTGTACAATGGTATTTAAATTAAGAGCACGTGGGATCCAGGTCATAGTCATGGTGGATTCTTGCTAATGTAAAAGGAAGCTTTCAAGCAGAGCTTGAGAAAGTTTCATGAAAAAATACCCTATTATAAAAAACTATGCCAGCACCTTGGGGCCTGCCAACGGACCAGAGACATGGACTCGGGGACCAGACCCCCCTCCCACAAGCAGGAACACTGCACCAGCACCTCAGGGCCTGCCTGGGGAGCCGAAGCATGGAGAAGGGAACCAGACACCCCTCCCACAACCAGGAACACTGTGCCAGTGCCTCAGGGCCCGCCAGGGGACCCGAGACATGGATCCAGGGACCATACTCCCCCCCACAACCAAGCATACTGCCAGCACCAAGGAGCATGCCAAAAACATCACCTCCATGTGGGTGGCCCACCACAGCCACCACAATAACCATGGCTGCCGCAAAAGCAGCTAGATGCTGCAACCTCCACACAGGTGATCCACCAGCCACTGGAGTGCACTGACACAAGGAGAGTCACCAGCAGAGACAAAGAAAGGAAGAGGATGTCTCTCTCCACAAAGCCCATTTCAGAGTTACAGAAGAAACATCTGCTCTATGATAGTATTGGGGGACCTGAACACACCTCTGAGCATTGGACAGATCATCTAGGCAACAAATCAACAGAGTAACCACTATTCTTTCAGAAGGAGAGAAAAAATCTAGGGTAATTAGATGGGGGAGGGGGGAGAGAGAGGGGGATGGGGCGAGATTGGACAAGGGGCATAAAGAATAATTACGATTTATAACAAGATATATGCTAGTAATATTGATTTGATCAACATATCTCAATGTTGAACCCCCAAAATATATGTAATCAGTTTTGATTCAATAAAAATTAAAAAAAATTAAAAATGCAAGAGTACTTCAAAAAGTTCATGGAAAGGTTTGTATTATCTTTCCATTCTATTTTTTCACAAACTTTTTAAAGTACCCTGGGATATTGGCCATTCACACACTGTCTCTCAGCTTTATCTCATATGGCCACTCCTTAAGATAAGGATGAAGTGGGGGTTTGCACCCAACTTCACAAAAGAGGAAAGTGCACCCCAGACATGTCGTGCGACTCCCGGGGCTCCCTGTGACTCAGGCCTCTCTCAACGACCTGGGCTGCCTTCTTGGCAATCATGAGCCTTTTTCGTCCCCCACCTTTTGCCCCACCATGGATTCCAACAGTCGTTCCTTTTCCCGGAGGTGTTGGGCACAATAGGAGGACTTAAGCCCCGTGAGCCCCCCTTTGGTGCCAGGATCTCCTCCAAGACCTCTTCAAGTGAGTTTCCTCCCCTTCAACCTTTCCAGCAGCCCCAGGAGGCCAAGGCAGCTCTTCCATTTTACAGCTGAGGCACAGTGGGCCTGTGACCTTCGTTCTGAGTGCAGGTTTCCAGGAATGCCCACAGCTACTTTCAGGCATCCGTGAGTCTCAGCCTACCTCGGCACCTTCCTGTTCTAACAAGCAGAAGGTGGCTACAGCTCCGGGAAGCAGGCGTGGAGCTGTCGTGCTCTGGAGTCAAATGGCCTCTGGGTGCGTATCTGCTCTGCCCCCTCCTCACTGAGTAGCGAGGAAGGCAAGTCACTTCACCTCAGGAGGCACAATGCGACGGTGCTTGTAGAACACTCAGCCCGTGCTGGCACAGTCAGCATTCATGCCATTAGTATTACTGTTGCTGTCATTGTTTCATCCCAGATATTCCAAAGGAGCTGAGTCTGCTGAAGCCCACCCTTCATCCAAAGGGCTCTGAGGCTGGGAGGCCTGGATCCCCCGTGAGTGACCCCTGAGAAGAGTGGCCTGCCATGGCACCAGAGAAAACTGGAGAGAGCTTGCTGGGGGCCAGGAGACCTGAGCTCAGTCTACCTCTGCCCCTCTGTAATGACAAGGTTGGATGAGCAATCTCACAGTCCTTGCAGCTCTAACGTCTTTGGTTCTCCATGACCAGCAGGCAGGTAAGAAGGGTTTAACAAACAGCCCCAGCACAGAGTCGGCCCTGGCTTTCTGAGCACCACCTACATGCCAGGCGGGGTCTTCGGGGCTGAACGGGACAGGCAAGACCCCCTCTCCTTGCCTCTTGGAGTGTGTAGCCTAGTCAGGGGAGACAGTAATCAAGTCAGCAAACACATGCATAACCATGAGTTGTAAAAGCCACTTGAAAGAAAAGACCAGAACTCTCTGAACCAGATTACAAAGGAATCCTGTCAGGGAGGAGGTTGTCCAGCGAAAGCCTCTCTATTGAGATCTGAAGGAGGAGGAGTTGGGCAATGAAACAAGGAGGCTGTGTGTCAGCCAGAGGGATCAGCACGTTCAAGGGTCCTGAGGCAGAGAAGAGCTTGGCCTGAGGAAAGGCCAGCATTCCCCGGACACTGCGTGTGAGGGCTACAGTGGAGAGGAGGCATGAGAGGCTTTGGAAGCCTCAGCCATGGGTTGGGCTTTTAGCTGAAGTGCAGTGGGAAGCCACGAAGGGTTTTGGTTGGGGGACTGGTGGTGGGATTTCAGAGTTGAGGGTGAGGGAGCGCTCATCCTCTGTGGTGTCCCTCATTCCTTCCTTTGCTCATGAGACATCTACAGACCACCAAAGCTCAGAGCGGTGCAGAACTGGCCTCAGGGGGGATACCTGTGCTCTTTCCAACCCCCTGGCAGCCTCTCCAGGCCCTCCCTGGCTGGGCTGACCAATGAGGGTTCCAGCTTGGTCCCCCTGCCCACAACCCTTCAGGACCTGGCACCTGCCTTGGCCCACTGATGTGAAGAGCAGTCCCAGGAGGCCATGTGGTGTGAGGGACAGAGAGAGAGCCGGATTGGAACTCGGGATCAGACTCATGCCTTCACAAAGGAGAGCAGCCATAAACCCCTGTAGAAGACAGGAAAGGAAGGTGGGAGAGGAAGGAAACTGCGTTTGAGCCCTTGCTCCACCACTGCCATTTGTATGACCCTGCTGCTCCCCGGGCTCAGTTTACTTCCCCTGGAAAATGGGATGTTGGAAAAGACCATCAATTATACAAAAATGCCAGGTACACGTAGGGGTTACCTTGGGTGAGTCTGTCTGAACCTCAGTTTCCTCATCTGTAAAATGGGATGGTCATTCCTCCCTTGCTGGGCTGGTATGACGATGAGACATGCCGTGAGAGTGAGCTGGGCACATACTGGGAGCCCTGGCCAACATGGGTGCTTCAGCTACAATTCCAGGAGCCAGTGCTTTGCAGCACCCCAGTCCTGCAGCACATGCTCTCAGCAGAGCCTCTTCTGCCCTCACTCTCCTGGGGTTTCCACACAGCCCCTTCTCTCCCAGGTGCCGGAACTCTCAACTCCCCTCCCACCCCCAGAGAGTAGCAGACAGCAGGATATGGGAGTGTTGCCCAGGGCTGTGCCTTGAGTTAAGGTGGGGATCACCACTCTCCCCCACGTGCATGGGCAGCCCCGTGGCCCCACACAGGACTGGCCCAGCACCAGCCCACCCACAGGCTGCAAAACCAGAGCAAAGAGGCAAAAAAAACAGAGCAAAGGACAGGCACATAGTAGGCCCTCAGCAAATGCAAGTTCCCTGCCCCTCCTCTATGGGGACCCTAATGGAGGTCCTGCCACCACAAGCCACTCAGTGAGGGGCTTACTGTGCAGTCAGGGGCTCCCCCAGGTATCTGGAGGGTGGCCCGCACCCCTCACCACTGTCCCATTATTCCCACCCTCCAGTCATGCCTCAGCCGCACCAGCACACCAGGTATCCATGTCCCTGACATTCTGCCCTCCTGGATGCCTGAGCCACGTCACACCACACCATGTGCACAGTGCCCTGGCCAGCCGAGCTTAGCCACCCCTCCAGGACAGCAAGCAAGGGCAGTGGAGCCCGGCAGAGGCAGAGGAGGAGAAGGTGGGGCTGGCAGACCCTCCTGACCCCATTCGAGTCGCACTCACTTACAAGACCATCTGCTCAGGCGGGCGCGGCAGGCGCAGGGCACTGGGGCAGAAATAGCGGCACCCGGCCAGCCACGTGCTCGCCTCAGGGCCTGCGCCGGCTGGTCAGGAGGCCCGGCTGGCCTTCCCACTGCAGCTGCCAGCCCTGGCTGGGCTGCAGGGTGTGCTGGGCTCCTCGACACAGACCCTCCCCAACAGAGGTCTTGGGGGTAGGCAGGAGGGAACTCTGTGACCTAAGAGGGCGGCAGAGGGGCGTGCAGAAGGGAGGGACAGAGGCAAACAGTGTGTCCTACTTAAAGAGTTGAACGCATGGGAAAGGATGCAGGGAACAGAGCCCCTGCTGCCTGGATATTCCCAGGCCTGTCTAGTGCCTCCCAGAGCTCCGGAGACCAATGAGTGAGCTCTGTGGCTCCTGCCCCACGGGGTCCCCAGGACCCCCCCCAGAATGATGGCCAAAGCCCCCTAACCATCCCCTTGTATTTTCCCCAACTCTGTTTTGCCTGGGTTACTGGGATAACTCTGTTCCTACATCATCATAACATGTCACCCTGCCTGATTAAAGCCCTTTAAAGGCCTCCTGTGCCCTTAGGTTAGTGACCCAAATCCTCGCCCTCCTGCATACCCACTTCACTGGCCTTATCTTGCGCCATTCTCCCCACCCAACCTCCCCCGCATCCCCTACACACATTTTTGGTGCTTTAGTTTCAAAGACCTTCTTTCAGTTCTGTGTTTCTTCACTACTCTGTCGTAACTTCTCTGTGCCTCAGTTTCCTCATCTAGTAAATGGGATACTTAATAGTGTCTTAATTTTGGTTCCTCCAAAAACAGGCCCTGAGACAGTAGTCAGGAGCAAGTAGTTTATTTGGGCAAGTGGGGAAGTGAGACAGGGAAGAGGGAAAAGCCAATAAAGTATGCGTTGATGGGGGCCTACCCCCGTGGGCAGCGGGCCTCCATCACCTGGGGCAGGCTGGCAGAGCTACACAGGAAGCTGCCAGCAAACATGACAACTGTCCTCAGGTGACCTCCAGGGTGGGCTGAAGGAATATGGGCAGGACAGTAACAGCCTCTGCTATAGTTAGTATTTCTCTCATGGTGTCTTGCAAATTACTGATATAATACATGTAAAGTGCTTACCACAATGGCGCCTACCAAGAACTCAGTGAGTCTGAGCTGTATTAATAAAAATAACAATAATGTCATGATTAATAATAATGTGTTATGCTCCCTCCCGCCTCACAGCCTTTGCCTGGCACCCTCTGCCCACACTCCATCCACTTGGGTGATGTCTGCATATTCTTTAGATCACAGTCCAAATGCCACCTCCTCAGGGAAGCTTTCCCATAACCACTGGATCAGATCAGGTTTCTCTTCCCTGACATGCTCAGAGCACCTACTGTGTGCCTCTCTATCAGAGCATTTCATCACCATTGTCACTTTATTTGCACGATTGTTTGCAATTCTTTGCTCGTTGCCTGTCTCTCTCGCTGTACCACGAGCCCCATAAGGGTACAGGCTGGGTCTGTTTTGTGCATGAAGACATGCCCAAGGCAGGAGGGGCCTGAAAAGACACTGGTGGAGTAAAGAGAAAAGAACCTGAGGATTAGTGGGGGAACAGGCACACACTGAGCATAACACAGTGAGGTAAGCTCCAGATGAGAGCTATTTATGAAGTGCTCCAGTGC
The DNA here is from genome assembly GCF_027409185.1 of Cynocephalus volans. Classification (NCBI taxonomy): domain Eukaryota; kingdom Metazoa; phylum Chordata; class Mammalia; order Dermoptera; family Cynocephalidae; genus Cynocephalus; species Cynocephalus volans. Next base: position 13,370,602 of record NC_084471.1, read on the forward strand.
TGGGTATAGGCAGGCAGTGATAAACAAGACAATCATAGTCTCTGCTCTTCTGGAACTTTCCATCCCATGAGGACATTGTTGCCAGGAACATGAAGGAGAAGAGGACCTGGGTGAAGAGAAGCAAAGTTGAGGAGGAGAGGTGTGGAGAGACAAGGGTATGTGCCAGCCAGACCTGCCTCATTTTCCTCCTGAGCACCTAGGAAGACTACATTTCCCAGCTTTCTTGCAACTTGATTGGGTCATGTGACCAGCTGTGGCCAATAGAACGCAGGGGGAAGTGATGTGCCACACTTCCATGTCTGACCCACAGAACTTCCCCCATGATCCTCTACACTCTCTCTTCACAGGCCTACAGAACCCCAGAGCAAGGGTCAGCAAACTTTTTCTGTAAAGGCCAGACGGCAAATGTTTTAAAGGTTTTTGGGCCGTAAGATCTCTATTGGAGCTACTCAACTCAGCCACTGTAGTGCTAAAGCAGCCATTGACAAAATGTAATGATGGGCATAGCTGTGTCTCAATAAAACTTTATTTACAAAAACAGGTCATAATTTGCCAACCTCCATCCTAGAAGATGGTGGAGCCACTGGACCGAGGGAACCTGAGCCCCCATAAGACCTGTGTGGAGCAGAGCTCATTTGCTTCATCCCAGCCAACTTTCAATTCACCTGTGTTCTAAGTGAGAAATAAACTGTTGCTGTGTTAAGACACTGAGTTTGGAGGTTGTTTTTAGCATATCCTAACTAATATGAAAGCCTTCACAGAAGAGGTGACATTCAACTTGGGCCTTGACAGATAAGTAAGTCATTCTCCAGGTGGGCAAGATGAGGAAAAGCATTCTTAGAGAAGTTGGGACCCATGTGAGCCAACTGATTGAAGAATGGAACGTAGTATGGAAGATATAGGAGAGTTTGTGCTGCAAAAGGGACATAGTAGTGTTCACAAAGGAGTGGGAGATAGGAACTGAACAAATCAGGGAGAGAGGGAAACTGTGCACTTGGTTGTCTGACTGTTGCCTAACACACTTTGCATTTCCCTCCATTTCTGAGCCTTTGTCCACATGGCACCCCCTACCTGGCATGCCCTCTCTTCTCCCACCTGCTTAAATCTACCCTTCCTTCAGGGCTTAATGAGATCCCTGCATGCTCCACTGTGCAGAAAGGCAATGGGGCCTATCGGCAAGAGTACAGGCTTTGAGGCCATATAGTCCTATATTTAAATCCTGTCTCTGTTAAGAGAAGCTAAAGAACAAACTATCAAATATAAATGAACCAAGGATTGCTGGGTTTGAAAACTTTTCACATTCCCAGTCTCTCTACAAGTATTAGTCCATTTGTGTTGCTTATAACAAAATACTTGGAACTGGGTGATTTATAAAGAAAACGAAATTTATTTGCTTACAGTTTCTGACTCTGGGAAGTCCAAAGTCCATCTGGTGCTGGCAACAGCAACCCAAGGGTCTCACATTGCAAGACAGTGGAAGCAGAGAGAGCAAGAGAGACAGACTCTCCTCTTCTTTTAAAGCCCTCAGAACCATGCCCCTGACCACCAATTTTAATCCATTCATTCTGGCATGGTCCTAGAATCTAATCACCTCTTCAAGGCCCCACCCTTCAATTACTGTGATAGGATTTCCCACCCTCTTAACAGTCACAATGGGGGCTAAGTTTCTAATACATAAAACTTGGGGACACAATTCAAGCTTCATTGAGTTTTGGGGGGAAATAATTCAGTCCACTACACTACAAGATAAACAATTCTCAAAATAAGAAATGACTTCTAGGCAAAGATCAAAGCCAAGGTCACTATCAGGAAAACTGTTAAAGATGAACCCAAAGGTTTGACTATAAAGCCTTTCGTTAAGACCTCAGAAAGACTTAAGGCAGTGCCTTGTAGACCCTTTCAAACAGACAAAGGCCTTCGAAGGATCTTAACAGCATATGCTGAAGACACTTTCTGCTAAAAAATAGAGCTTCTAAGAATCTTAAGGGCAGCCTTGCCAAGAGCCCAAGGTAAAAAGGAGATTTAAGAATACGGCTCTTGTCTAAAGGAATGGAATATAATTTGATTCATAAGAAACGCACACAAGTTTTAAAGGAACTGTTTTGGCTTTGAATGAAAGGGACAGAGAGAGAACCAAATCGAAAAAGAGGTTTTGGTACCCTCAAATCTCTATGGGCAGAAAGCAAGTAAAAAAACAAACACAAAACTACTCAGCTTCAAACACTGATCATTTCTTTTGGAAATCCAAGGGTGATTTAGAGAAAAGAACCAAGAGCCCAGAGGGTGGAGTCAAGACCTATGGAGAATCATTCTCAGGCAGTCAGATTGAGTACTAATCCAGGAACTGGCAATATGTCCCAGATGGATTTCAGAACTGCTCTGGACCAGTTATCACTGTGTGCCTCCTACTCCCCTTCCTTTTATGTTGAGGGTTTCTATGGGAGTTATCCTATGCATGTCCCACCACTGTTGTGTATAGGGGAGAGGGCAGATAACTCATTTCTTTAGTTCACAAATTGATTGGAGTGGTGCTCAAGGAGCTGTACCCAAGGAACTAAGGAGAAGTATCCATACCTGCACCTGATTTAGATGGCAAGATCTTGGACTATGGCTAATGCCACAGAGAAAGATCTTGGTGGAGGGGAACGAATATATTTTGCATGTGGGGAAGTGTTTAGTCTACTAGGGCTACCATAACAAAATTCTACAGACTGAGTGGCTTAAACAACAGGAATTTATTCTCTCACTTTAGAGGGTAAAAGTCTAAGACCAAGATGTGGGCAGGGGTGAGGCCTCTCTCCTTGCCTTATAGATGGCCATCTGCTCCCTGCATCTCCACATGGTGTCCCCTCTGGGCATGTCTGTGTCCTAATCTCTTCTTGTAAGGACATTGTTCATATTGGATTAGGGTCCACCCTAGTGACCTTGTTATAACTTAACCTCTTTAAAGACCCTATCTTGGAGATTCTGGTCAAGATGGCAGAATAGACAGTCCCCAGCATCACTCTCTCCCACAAATCAACCAATTTACAACTGTAAAAAAGCAATAATAGCTAAGCTGGGGCCACTAGAGCTCAGGGGAAGAGGAGGAGAGACCTACGGAGTGCATGAAGGTGGAAGAAGCCATGATGAGAGGAAGAAAGAACCGCTCTGACCATTTTGAGCCCCAGCCACTTCAAGGCTGGAGCTGCTGAGCACACAGAGCAGGAGCTGGCAAAGGCCACAGCTGTGCCCTTTGGATGAAGTTCCTTGGAGGCAGCAAGGGAGAAGAGGGCATTCATGGGCCCCACACCAGCAGAACCACTTATAGAGTTCCTGTGGACCCACATAGAAGCAAGGAATCACAACAACTGAAAAAAAAGAGCCACTCAGAGGCCGGTGAGTCATTGCAAGGGACCGGAGCATGGCCCATCCTATGGGAAGTGTTTGGAGTATGAGTGGTGGGGGAGACGGGCCCACCAGGGAAACACTGGGGCACAGCAAGGACAGCTTATCTGCCCCCCAATCAGCATTGGACTACTCAGAGGAGTGAATAAGAGCAAAAGAGAAGGGAGGAGGCAAAGAAGGGAAGAAGAAAGAAACTGTAAGTGTCCGGGGCAGGGACTTTGCCTGTCTTATTCACTGAAGAGTCCTGGCACATAGTAGGTCCTCAATTTACAATTGTCTTCTTGAATAGTGAATAAATGAAGGAAGGGGAGAGAAGGGGACAGTAATTCTGAGAGTACTGAGTTTTTTATTGCACATTTTGAGGCAAAAATCCAGAATGGACCCAGGAAAAACTGCAAATACCCAGACAGAACCCTTGGCTACCCAAGACCCTCTGTGTGTGAGGTGGAAGAAGAGAGACAGTTGAGTCGATGGGTTTGGCCTGGCCTTGCAGGGTAGTGTGCTCTTGAGCAACCAGCAGCAGGGCTCCCAAAACTGAAAAATCCCAGGCAGGGCAGGGCAGGTGCAAAGTCTGGGAAGAACCCTGCATTGAAGCCAAGTCTCCATGGGCTGGACACTCCGGTCTGAGGCTGGAACACCATCCAGCTTTCAGAGGCTGGTCCAGGCATCGTCTGGAGCCCCCAGCTGCCACCTGGGCCTGTGTGAACTTGTTTTCTGTCTTACCAACCAACTCCTGCTTCTCGACTCTCCAGCCTTCAGGTTTGGTGTATTCCTGCATTATTTCACTTTCTGTTTCTATTTTCCACAAACAGCCCAATCCTATTTTGGGGGCGGTTTGCTTTACCTGCTCTTCATTTATTTTGTCCCCTTTATCCCATTATTGCCTTTTTAACCAATTTTCTTCCAGGACTCTCTTTTCTTCTCTGTCGCCATCTGCTTGTTGTTCCTTGTAAGGCTTCCATGGTTTCTTTTTAGGATTTAGTCTCTCTATCCCTGTTACATCCCCTAGGGCCCTCTTGCTAATTCTTCTTCTCGCCCTTTGTTGGTCTCTCACCTCTTCTCTGTCTCTCTCTCTCTCTCTCATCTCATCCACCCTCACCCCTTCATATTCTTGAGTATCTGCCTCACTCTCCTCTTCTCGCCAAACTCCCCGATTTTCTCTTCTTTCTGGTCTATTTCTCTTCCCCAAACTGGGTTGTGAATGCTGCCCGCCTCTGAGCAGAACACACTGTAAGGACACACTGAGCTCCCAGAGGACCGGGTTGTGATCATTTTATTTTTACAACGTCCTTGGATGGATCAAGGTGTTTGTGCAGGGTGGGGTTTTGTGCTGGGTGGGAGGGGACCAAGACGGCGAATAGCACTCGTGATTAATATAGGTCAGTTGCCACACAGTGTCCCAGTGGTCCCAGTGAGAGGAGAACCTTGTCATCTGGGGCCCAGCTCTGCAGAGGTGGCCTTGGTGCCATCTCAGGGAAGCTGTGCAGAGGGGACCTGGGAAGGCAGAGGGTGAGGGAGATGGGCTGGCTGCTCTTCTGGCACCAGAGGGCTGGCGTAAGAGGCCCGCCCTCCTCCTGCACCTGCTCGGAGCCTGTGAGTGCTGGAGAGCCTTCTCTATGACAATTCTTCTGCAGAGAGGGTCCTGGGACTGCCCCCTTTCTAGCACAGGACTGAAAGGGCAGGATCGGATCAGGCAGCCAGGGGAAACAGCAGCAAACAACTTTACTTGTTCAACTGAAAGTACTGAGTGCCTTTTTGTGCCAGGTGCTGTGCTGGGGACGGAGACAAGATGGTGAGCAAAGCAAACATGGTGCCTGCCCTCATGGAGCTCACACTCCAAGAGGGGGAAAGACATAAACAAAAACAATAAAAATGCAATGACAAACTATGCTGGGTAAGAGAAACAGAGTGCTACAAGAGAGAAAAACCAGGGAATCTACTTTAGATAGAGGAGGCAGAAAGGTGCATCTCTGAGCAAACAAAATTCTGTTGCAATCTGGAGGAGGAGCAGGTATTGCCCAGGCAAACAGCATAAGAAAAGCATGTTCCAGCTAGAGAGAGCATGTGCAAAGGCCCCAGGGCAGGAAAGAACACAATGTGATGAAAGGGGGCCAGGGAGATGGAAAGATGGCACTAAGTAGAGAGCAGGGGGCAAGAGACAGGCCCTAGAGAGGTGGGCAGAGCCAAGTCACATAGGCTACTGGGTATGTATGTGAACCCATTTAAAGGTTTTAAGCATGATCTGATTTCTGTTTCAAAAATCTCTCTGGCTGCTGTGCAGAAAAGAGGCTGCAGAAGAGCAAGAGTGAAAAGACAAAGACCCCTAAGGAACATAAGTGGGAGATGACCATAGCTAAAATAAAGAAAGTACTCAGCTCTTTACAGGTTACAAAGCCCTGTCACTTGCCCAGGGAAGATCAGCATGATTGTGCCCATTTGACAGATGAGAAAACTGAGTCTTCAAGCGATTACTATGATTTGCCCATCATGACTCATCTAAGAAGTGCTGGACTCTGGATTGCAAGCCCAGATGGCCTGATTCCTAGTCCATGCCTCTTTCCTTTCTGTCATATAGTCTTAGGAGAGTTAAGATGTGGGTCAAGTAAGAGCTCAAAAATAAGCCAATGGGCATTTGAAATGTGACATCTTTGGACATCCTCTTCTCATTGTGCCTTTCACTGAAACTTTCAAATCTTAAGCTTCCTAAGTCTTGGTTTCTTAATCTGTGAGACTGGAATGATGACCTGCTCCTCCTTCCAGGGTTATCATGAAAATTAAATGATCGTGGGTGTAAAGCACTTAGGAGAATGTCTGGCACACAGTAGGTGCTCAGTCAATGTCAGACTTCCTTTCCTTTGGAGAGGACTGAGGGTCCAGCCTGACTGGCTTCAGGAGCCAGTGACACATGCTCACTGTGGTGCACTTGACTGTGGGTGATGGATGTGACAATCAGCCATGCCACACCCCCGGCAGAGCTCTGATGGGAAGGCCAGAAGGCTGAGTCAGTTCTCCGGGTGAGTTCCCACGCTCTGGCCACAAATTTATAGAGAAGCATCCAGTATATAGCTGCCCTCTGGATGGGATGTCCCCGCATAGTCCCTAGCAGCAAGGCCACCCTGAGAACACAACTCATGATGGTGCCTGATATAACCACATCCCCAACTCCTGGGTTCAGCCAATTGGTAGGTCTTTCCTGCGCCCAAGAAATGTGAGAGTGAGAAGCTTGTCCCTGCCCACATAGAACTTCCTCATCAGCGTCATCACTCGACCATGCTTTTATAAAGCCTCATGACACAGTCTCAAAGTGGGTGGCATGTTCCCCTCTGGACAGATGGAGAAAAGGATGCTCAGAGAGGCAGGGCAACTGTCCCCGGTGACAGGATGGTAAGTGGACAGGCTATGTGGACGACTTGGAGACCCCTGTCCCACCCTCCCTTTGCTCTCCCACATTCCTCATCCGTGACACCCACCCCTGCCCCCGCCCTTGTCCAGAGACACATTCCTATGTGATCACAGACTCAGGGTCAGTGACAGCCAAGGGAATTGAGCCTGCATCCCTAGATGACCAGCCAAGCCCCCTTCTCTTCTATTGCTGCAAATAGAAGAGAGAGACTTTAACTGTCTGGAGTCACTGAACTGTGAGGGTTTATCTGTTTCTAGAATTACCCTAACTAATCCCAGTGGTAACTGTAATCCAGGAATGAACAGAGAATTGCTCTGGGAAAGTGTATAGGGTAAGCAGAGAGGGAGCCAAGGAGGGCATCCTGAGGCATGCAGGTATTTACGGGATGGGCAGAGGTAGGGAGGCTGGGAAGGAAAGGCCAAAGAGGTAGAAGAGACCCTGAGAGTTGGTGGCATGTAAGCCAAGGGAAGAAAGTGGTTGAAGAGAGGAGAGTGGAGGAAAGCTCCAGGGCTACCCAGAGCTCAAGCAATTTAGATCTGAAAGTGTCCATTGGATTCAGTAACATAGAAAGAGGTGGTGCCCCAGCTAAGAGCAGCTTTGTGGAGGTATGTGGCAGAAATAAGATGACTCCATCTGGAGGAGATGAGTCTGAGTGTGGACAGCACTGAAGGCCTGGCTCGAAGGGACATAGAGCTGCAGGAGGGTTTGGGGAGCTTTTGTTAAGATCCAGGGAGGAAGAGCCAGAGGCAGCTGGGGAGGCGTTCAGGATGCAGGGCTTTGTTTTGCCATATCTGAGTCTTTCATCTCAGGCTGCCTCAAATCCTATTTGAAAATAGAGTATAAATAAATGATCAAATACTAAGACAGCATTCATTCCCTGCCAGCCCATGACCTTGAAAAGGTCTTCTAAACAGCCTTCATTCTCTTCCAGCTTGTGTCAGATTTGCTCTGTCGTTCCCCAACAAACAAGCACTGACCGGGCAACTGCCATGTGCCAGGCCCCGGGCCAGCTCGGGACACAGAGCAAGGGCCCAGCTTCTGCCCTCAAGGAGCTCACAGTCTGATGGCACAATGGATGTGGAGCTAAGCCCTGTGAGACAATGGGACTCACACAATGAGAAACACTGTACTCAGTCACTCAGGGAAAGGAAAAAGGGATTTTGTGTTTCCTGGGACCAAAGAGGGTGGAGTGTCATGGAGAGCCCCAGGGAAGAGGTAACACCTAACCCGGACTTTGAATGACACCCAAGAGTCTGCCAGGCAGAAAGAGGCACCGCACATGCAAAGGCCCTGAGGTACGATGGAGCCGAGACTAAAAGGGCTTTGGCGTTGGTGGAGCCTAAAGGTGAGAACAAGAGTATAATGGGATGAGCCTGGAAGGCGGAGCAGGGCCCAGGCCAGCAACCCACTCTGCAGGATCACTTTGCTTCCTGGAGCTTTTAACAATATTTTGTGTAGTGGAATGAACTAATTTTCTCCTGTCCCCAGCATCAGGGAGGAACTTGAGGACGAGAGGAAAGCTACTGGAGATTTACTCATGGTGTGCCCACTGTGTGCAAGGCAGTGTTCAAGACGCTTGAGACGGTGATGGACAGAGCGGGCAGAGAGCTTCACCCCGGAGGAGCTGACGGGCTAGCAGCAGGAGCCAGATGGCAAACAGAGACCATAAATCTCCTTCAGTAAATTCTCCCAAAGTAAATACCTATGTAAAATCCTTAAGTAAGGATATCAGATGACACTTGCTATGAAATGAAGAAAAGGTAGGACAGGGTGGGGAGGACAAGGAGTTTGGTGTGGAGTGTGGGGGGTACAGTCTTAGTGTGGTCAAGAAGCAGCAGCCTGGTGAGCAGATGGAAGGGGGTGAGGAAGTGAGCCATGTGCACATCGGGGGAAAGAAGGAGCAGTCAGTGCAAAGGCCCTGAGGCAGGAGTGAGCCTGGTGTGGTGGGAGACAGCAAGGTGACCAAGGTGGCTGAGCTGAGGGGGCAGAGGAGAGCTGTGAGCTCTGAGACCAGGTTAGGAGGGCCCTAGAGGCCACCTTAAACCTTTGGCTCTTACCCCGAGTGAAACAGGAAGAAACAACCCAGGCTTGAGCAGACAGGTGACATGCTCTGACTATGTCTTAAAAGGACCACCCAGCCACTGTTGTGAGAATGGATGGATGTGGGGCCAGGATAGGAGTGGGGAGACCAGTTAAGAAGATGACAAGGCAAGCCAGGCAGGTGGCTCCAGCTACAAGTGGCAGAAGGGGAGAGAAGCGATCAGTTCTGAACACAGGATTTCCTAACGGGTTAGATGTGGGTGTAAGAGAGAGAGACGAGCCAAGGACGGCCCCGGAGCTTTGGACTGAGCATAAGAAGGACGGAGATGCCAGTCATCGATGTGGAGGAAGTTGTGGGAGAAGCAGGGTCAGGACATGGAGGAGACCAGGAGTTTAGATGCAACAAGTTAGGGGCTTTATCAGACAGCCAAGTGCGGAGGTCAAGACGGCTGCTGGAGACGCCAGTCTAGAGTAGAGGGGAGGGTTGGACTGGAGATAGGAATTGGGCAGTCATTGACAGATAGCTAGCATTCATGAAGATGTCCTGCATTTGTCCCCAAGGATCCAGACACAGCCCAGGGAGGAGGTGAAGGCCCCATTAGTATAATAGAGCCAGGATTATTTTATAAGGAGCAGGATCAAAGCTGTATTCATAGGAGGAATATGTGTGTTTCTCATGTAGACCAAACTGTCCAGTGTCTGGAAGAATGGAATACTTCCATGTTTGCCTTGAAGTAAATCAAGGGAAGACAGACAAAACCATTGCTGGAGGAGAGACACCAAGTAGAACCCAAGCACCTTCCATGTGTTCCCAGCAACGTCCCTCGGCCTCAACTTACTCATCCATGAAACGGGCACAAGCCTCCCCCTAAGAGCACTGGGAGGGATAACTGTGGCAACATATGTTTCTGCCTCTTTCGCTGCTAGGACTGTCCTCTCATGAAAGGGCTGGGCACATAGCAGGTGCTGAGAACAGTGGCTACTGTCACTCTTAACGTGCTGATGATGATGTTGTTGGGGAGATGGTGAGGCCAGCCTGGCTGAGGTCCTACCTGTTTGTCAGTCAGAGTCTGCAGAACTGCGGGACAGGATGGTAGCCCCAGCTGGGGCCCCTGGAACACAGCACAGGCAGCAGCGAGGCGACTTCCCACGTTCGCCGCCCACCCGCCAACTGACTGTGCTACCGCCACACGTAACACGGACGATTAGTGCCAGCTGTCGGAGAGTCCATCTGATGTGACATGAGCATCTGCCTGGTAGGAACCGAACCAAGACCTGTCAGCTCAGGCCCCCTGAGGCCTGGAAGGACCAGGTGTGGCCGTGCACCCCGGCCTGGACCCTGACATGGACCGGAGCCCAAGAGGAGAACAGTAATAATCATGGCAACTCTGCTGAGCACCAGCCTGTGCCAGACCCGGTTCTGAGTGCTTTCTACATCATTCTCACCGTACACAGAGAACACAGGGGTTCTCATCAGGCAAAGCGCAGGATCCACCATCACCATGCTAGGGTACCAGACAGCATCATCAGACTGCAAATGATGGAAACCAGCTGGGGATGACTGAAGCAAGTGACGTGGGGGTCGGGGGTTGACTGGGAGGCTATCAGCCAGTTCCCTGAATCGATGGAGAGCTGGAGAGCCAGGATCTGAAAAGAGAAAGAAACCACAGCACTCCCAGCACCTGGGAAGCCTGAGCCACTCGACAGCCTCATCAGACCAGTGCTGGAGTGACTGCTCCTGTCGTTTGTCTGTTTCTCTCCAGTAGGGCAGGGGGAGGTGGGGAGAGCATGTCACTGCATCTCTCTGTTCTAGACCCAAGGTCCAGTAAGTTGGGTTTTGGTCACATGTCTGAAGGAGGGCAGGGCCCCTTAACTGACAGTGCCCCCGATGGGGAAGAGGTGATTGCTCTGAAAGAAATCAGGGTGCTGTAACCAGAAGAATGAGGAATCGATTCTGGGTGGCCCCAAACAACAAACGCCTGTTACCCTGAGCTTTGAAGACTGGCAGACCTGGGTCCAAATCTCAGTTCTCAGCCATTTGCTGCCCATGTGGCCTTGGACAAGTCACTCAATATCTTTGGGCCTTGTTTTCCTCACCTGTAAAATGAGGATAATAAAACCTGCCGTGAGGGTCGTGAGAAGCATCACCGAGATAACGTTTATGAAGTGCCTAACTGTGACTGGTACAGTCTAGGGCTCAGTGCACAGAACAGTGTGTAGCAAGAAGCCAGGAGGTCCTGGGGGCTTTTCCCACATCACCCTCCCTCCCAAGGGGCTCCAGAGGTCCACTGGGGAGAACAAAGTCTCTAAATTCTCCAGCGTCATGTCCAAGAAGATCTGATTCTTGGAGTTGAAGAACTTCCCATAGCCCTAGGGACAAGAGACAACAAACTGATAGGACATCATTTACCAGTGGAGATGCAAGAGAGAAGTTTGGGGGCAGACAGCAGAGTACAGGCCCAGCTGCCTTACTAAAAGATCAGGAGTGCCCTAAACCTACCACACCTGCCTCCCCTCCCCAAGTTGCACTCCGTGAGCAAGTCTGACCGTTCCAAGCCATTGAACCCGCAATGCAACCAGTGACGATCCCAGGGCGTGGGAAGAAAGTGGCAGTGGAGATGGCAAGGCAGAGAGGAGGGTGCCCACTGCCTGGTGTGGCAAGGGCCAGGGTCTCCCATGGTTAGAGTAGTCATCACAGTAGGTGGCGAGGATTTAAGCCAATGTCCTGCCCCACTCCCTGGGAGCCAGAGCTGTGACGTGGGCCCCCACTTTGCCCAAGAGAACTGGGAGAAAGAGGGAGAGTTTGAGACAGAGCTGCATCTTCCAAGCTCCCAAGAACCACACATGCATGCACGCACATGCACACATAAAGATTTATGCACACGCGCATGCACCCCCACAAAGACGTGCATCCACATGTGCATACATGTAATGCACACGCATGCCCACACATGTACACGCACACATATATGCTTATACACCCCAGAGGAAGGCACCAAGTTTCATATGAGATTGCCACTTTCAAATGAACAGGATTGAGTCTTTTTTTTTTTTTTGTCTTTTTCGTGACCGGTACTCAGCCAGTGAGTGCACCGGCCATTCCTATATAGGATCCGAACCCGCGGCGGGAGCGTCGCAGCGCTCCCAGCGCCGCACTCTACCAAGTGCGCCACGGGCTCGGCCCCAGGATTGAGTCTTAATAACCAAAATGAGACTGTTCTTTTTAATAGCTGGAAGTGACTAGAAAGTTGTGGAATCAGCCTGAGGTGTCCTGAAGGAAAACAGCTACCCAGCAACAAAAAGGAAGCTCAGCAAAGCACAGTGGGAGCAGCTATTAGAAAAAAACAAAATAGAACAGAATCTTTTCCTGTTTACCTCACAAGCAGAGGCTCCTCACAAAAACTGGCTCCATTAATTACTATGATCTCCCAGTTTCAGGCTGGGAAGCTTTCCTGGCGTCCTCCCAGTACACAGAGGAAGCTTCTATTAATTCAGGAACCTGAAGTGTCAACAAGAAAACGGGTGAGTTGGAGGCTTTCTCGCTACCCCCTTGCTGCTTTCATATCACAAAGTATGTTTGCAGGTGAGTTCGCCAGCCCAAAGGGTCTGGAGAAAATTCTAAAACTGTTCAAGGCACAATAATGCTCTCCTTCTGACATTCTAATTTTGTTCCTCTCCTCTTCCCAGACAATCCCATTTCCTCCCAAATTAAGATGGAGAATGAGAAGGATCTGGGGAGTTGAGGGCAGAAGCTCCAGATTAGAGACCCAGTTCTGCCACTTGCTAGCTGTGTGACCTAGGACAAGTCGCTGTCCCTCTCAGATCCCTGGTCCTCACCTGCACAGTGATCATAACACCCAGCTCAGGGGATCCATATGAAGAAATGAGAGGGATGGTCTGGGAAAGTCCCCCGCACATGGCCACACTAGACACGTGAGTTATTACCTTTGGAACCATTGTCATGACGCCTGCTACTTACCCCCACACGAGAAATCAGTCCTGATGTTGTCGAAATAGACTCATTCACTTGTTCAGGACCAGTGGAGGCAGCTGAGATTCCAGCCCCTCTTCTAAAGAGACAGGAAATTGTCTCCACTCTGCCCTAACAGAAGAAGCTTCCAGGTGTTTTTATTTTGCAAGCACCTGTTTTGTGCCCAGCTCCTATCAGCTGCTTTACGAACTCTGCTCTGGGAGCCCAGGATAGCAAGTTCTACCACCCCCGCAGCCCAGACGGGGCTCAGCAAGCTTGGCCCCAATGCAACACTAGGACTGGAGCCCCAATCTGTCTGCCCCAGGCTGGGGGTCCCCACCTCCCCGACCTGGACGCTCATGGGGAAGCCGGGCTTCCCACTCACATGAACTTCCCTTTTCTGGGAGGGACTTTTCTCAAAGGACGTGCCACTCAGGTGTTTCCTCCGGTTACCGCAGGATGAGTCTTCCCCATTCACTCATTCTCCTGCCCATGAATCAAAGCGTGTCCTTTTTTTGTTTTTCCTCTGCCTCCAGCCCTTGAGTTTCCAATTTCACCATTAGCTCATTGAACAGTGGCAGCTTTCCCAAGCCTCATTCAGGAAGAGTCCATCTTCTGCAGAATGCAGAGGGAGAGTGAGAAGGCAGAGGCCCTGGGGATGGAGTAGAGCCGGAACCATACCCCTCCCCACAGGGCCACCCAAAGGCAGGGCCTGGGGCCCAAGTGTGACTCCCCGGGCCTCTAGGTTCTCATCTGTAAGCCAGGGGTCAGCATCCCTAAACCCCAGCAGATGCCTCGTGATGTATAAGCTGTGAAGTGCTATAGTATATGAGGGGTAATTATGAACTGTGTAGAATAAGGCCCTTTGTAAACTGTAAAGTGCTGAGCCCACATGCCAGGGAGCTATGGTTTTGCCTTCCGTGATGCCAACAGAATGCCCCCAAGTGGGGACAAGCCACCGGGCCTGCAAGGGGGAGAGAAAGGGGTAACATACCGTTCCTAACTTGAGGTCAATAATGTCAGCTAGTGCTTTGGGGTCCCTCGGATCCTCAGCTTTAGGGTTTGTTGTTAAATGAGATAAAAATGATGACTGTGATTACCATGTGCTCTGCTAAGTGCCTCATGTGCTTTATCTCATGCTATCCCAGCAGCACCACTGTGCCAGACATACCATCGTCTCCTCCACGTGACAGGTGAGCCAACTGAGACCAGAGGAGTGAGGCGACTTCTCCAGGGCTGCACAGCTGGGGTGTGATGACCCAGGCCTCAAACCCTCTTAGCCTTCAGCTGGTGTGGAGGGGGAAGCGTGGAGCACCACGTCCAGCCCAGGCGACGGCCTGGGGAATGTGGCTTCTCTGCACCTTCCTCCAGTACTACACTTGCCCAAGAGAGGCAGGCCCAGGCCCAAAGGAGCTGTCCACACTGGACCCAGACTGGTGAGAGCCTGCCAGACACCTGCATCTGGAGGCAAGTGACCCTCATGCTGTGCTCAGGAGAAACTGGAAGCGAAGGCAGGACTCCAGGACTCAGGACAACTGGTCTATTTTAAAAAGTATTTGTCTGACCATTTGAAAATCAAAGCCTATTTGTGTAGAACATTGTTGGAAATAGTCACACTCCCATTCTTTTGTTATCTCTGTGTTTTCTGATGATAGCCATAGGCTCTCCAAACCCAATAGGTCCTGAGGCCCAGCCTAGAGGGTCTGAAAGCTCCCTGGACGGAGTCAGGAAGACCTGGGCTCCTGCCTAAGATCTACTAACTCCTACTCACCGTGCATCCTTGGGTGAGTCCTGGCCCTCTCTGGGCCTCAGTTTCCTCATCTGTAAAATGAGATGGTAGATTCTGTCCTACTCTGGCTTTCCGGGAGCCCAGTGAATTGGGTGCCCCAGGTCTGTGAGACTGATTGAGTACAAGCCTACATAATTTTTTAAAAAATTTATTAAGCATTTACTCTGTGTCAGCTTTGGTACATGCATAGCCTCAGATTATCATCAGTTCAACCCTATAAAATAGAAATAGAAATAGAATTATCCCATTATGCAGAGAGGTAAGTTCAGGTTTCAAGGTGTGAAGTCTTTTGCCCTTTATCTTACAGCTGGAATTCCAAGTCTGAGTTCCTTCCGTGACATTCTGTCACCTCCTCCCCAATAAGCAGAGCAGGGAATGGGTAGCAAAGGCTACTTCTTCCTCCATATGGCATCCTGTGAGGTGATGCAATAGT
The DNA here is from genome assembly GCF_027409185.1 of Cynocephalus volans. Taxonomy (NCBI): domain Eukaryota; kingdom Metazoa; phylum Chordata; class Mammalia; order Dermoptera; family Cynocephalidae; genus Cynocephalus; species Cynocephalus volans. The sequence continues at coordinate 13,385,624 of NC_084471.1, forward strand.
TATTCCCATTTCACAGAGCAGGACACTGAGACACAGACAGGTGCCCACAGTCACACAGGATATAAACCCTGCAGTCTGGCTGCAGAGCATGTGAGATTAACCTCTGGGCTACATGGCTGTGCCCACCTTGAGGTTCTCAAAATATGAGGGGAAAGAGACAGCAGGTACTAGGCAGGAATTAGGTATGAAAGAAGGAAGCTGTGGAGGCCAAGAGGATTCAAAAAAGGGCTTCAATCCCAGGCCAGGACAGCAGGAGGCTGCCCAGAGGGGCAGAATCATGGAGGATGAACAGGCAGAGGAGGAGGGAAGACACCCCAAGTAAAGAAAACAGAAACCGCATGGGCAGAGTACCCGCATCCCGCGTGGGAAGACAGTGCCTGGCTCCAGTGAAGGACACGAGTTTGGGAAAGCTCTCTCCACTTCCTGGGGTCAGGGATGGAGACCAGGAATGAGACTGTGGGGGGCAGCAAGGTGAGAGGAGGAACCTGCAGCAGACAGTGACAGGGATTAGAGAAAGACACACACTTGGGAGATGTTAAGGAATTATAGCATGGTTTCCCAAAGCCAGGTTCCCGAGAGCACAGCCCCAGACGCTTCAACATTTTAGGGCCACACAAGTCTGGAAACCTGCATTCCACATCCCCCTCAAGGCACACAAGCATAGGCAAAGCTCAAAATCCCACAGCCGTGGAGCCTGTTGAACGCTGTTTAATGCAGTTTCCCAACCTTGATTTGCCATGGAACCCTCATGTGGTCATTTTAATTTTGATAACTCTATTTAACATCCGGTGGAACTAATGTTCCACAGAATTTACTCTGAGGAAAGTGAACTACTGAGCAGAAGTGAATATGTGGCTCTATCATGTGTGCCTCGCACACAGTAGGTGCATAATGAATATTTGTGGAATGGACTGGTGGATGGGAGTGAAGTTAGGGACCACCTGTTGGTAAGGTTCCAGCTCTGTGAGAGGCTTCTGCCCCCTCCCCCCTCTACTACAGACCTTTCCTCCAAGGGCATTTACTGACCTTACCATGTGCCAGGCACTATCTTACATGCTTTGCTTATTTTAGCTTATCAAAGTCACAACAACCCTTTGAGGCACTGAGAAGAAGAGAAACTTTTCCATTGTCACTCAATCAGACAGTGGCAGAGCTGGAATTTTTATCCAAATCTGACTAGCTCCAGAACCCTCTAGAGCTTAGCCACTAGATTTTACCGGTTCTCAAAACTCCATCCTCATGCACTCACCTCCTTGGCTTAACTGTCTGCTGTTAAAGATAAGTATCTGAGGTTGCATTATACCGTCTTATCAGACATTTACACTTTAGTGTGATGCGTACTTTGAAAAGAGTATCTGAGGTGTACATATACTAATAAAAACACCCAAATTAATATTACTACTAGTATTGATATTATCACTACCAATGCCTATTATTTATTGAGCACTAACTACACACCAGGTACTGTTATAAGCACTTTAAAGTTATTAAATCATTTAACCTTCGCAACAACCTGTGACATAATGCTCGTATGATAGTTGGGATTACTGCTGAACAAAGATTTGCTGCCCTCCCTGTCCTGCTATGGGGCGATACCTTCCTGCCCCACTGACCTGCTTTGGCCACAAGGACCTGCCCTCTCATGCTCCTCCTTTGCCATGAGAACATGCTCGGCCTAGCCAGGGATCCAAAAAAGATGAAAGACAAGTGGAGAAGACCTGTGCTTAATGCACAGCTTGGAGCCAAGCCTAGCAAGCCCAGCCCAGATAAGCCAAACCCAAGCCCCTCCTCTCCCTCCTCCTTCGGATGCGTGCGTGAAAAACAATGCTTGTTGGTGATGTCACTAAGTTTGGGGGTGGTTTATTATATAGCAATAACTGACTAAGACATAAAGGCACTACTATAAATCCCCATTTTACATAGAAAAGAATCTGAGGCACAGGGAGATTTAGTAACTCACATGTGCTCACATAGCTAGTAAGTGACAGAGCAGAAATTTGAACCCAAGCAGTCTGGCAAGATGTCACTCATCGAATGCATTCCCATCCAGCCCCTGGGATTGAGAGGAGACAGAGGGCCAGGGGACAAGGAGAGCAGGGAAAGGAGGTGGTCTACATACAAGCAGGAGTGTGGAAGGCAGCCATCTGCTCTAGGCCATAGAATTGTTTTATTAAAAGAACTTCGTGAACATCGCGTTGTGAACCCCCTATGTCTCTTTCAGTGTCCTTGCTGAGCCAATAGAGTGATCAAGACACAGACAGGGGTGTGACTTATTCAAGATAAAATGATTATGATAATCATGAAAAATGGAAACATCCTCAATGCCGACAACAGAGAAATTAATCAGATTTTTTTCCAAGAACACGTACCCTAAATTTGAAGTCCATTGAATTGCTCTCTGCTTTTGGAAGATTCTGTGTCTTTGCACATACTGCTACTTCTGCCTAAAATTCCCTTCCTTTTCTGTCTATAAGCTCCCACTCACCCTTCAATGCACAGCTCAAAATTACCTGGAAAGGTGGACAATTTATCTTTATATGCCCAGCACCTAGCTCAGGCCTGGCACATAGAACTGGCCACTTCATAACTTATTGAATGAAAGAAGGGATCTTCTGGTAAAGCAAAGACAAATATATAGGTCTCTCGACTCTGTCTAGAGCTATTTATTTCCTTTGGCTTTTTTACCTAACACATAAAACCAGAGACAAATTCTAATGTCTAAATTGCACATTTTGCCATGAACTTTCACCAAATCTTTGGCCAATCTACCAGCTTATCACAGAAGCTCCTCCAGCATCCGGCTCCTTCACTCCCTGTAACCCTGTGGAAGCCATGACCCACATGGTCCAGTCCACAAAGAGGTGTAGCCGTCAAAGAATCAATCTAGCAACCCAAAGATCCAAGATAACCTAATTATGCTTCTTCATTATGTTTCTCAAACACCATAACGGGACACATAATCTGCAGCAACATTTCTTAAAATTCACTTTTCTATTCCCGTCTGCCCCCCTCTTCACCCCTACAGTTCCTCCAACATCCTGAAAAATTCCTCCTGAGCCCTAACTGGAGGATTCTTGTCCATTTCCTTCTCCCCTTTTCTTCTTGATTCTGTATCCCAAAGCTCCCCCCGAAAACCAGTCAAGAATCAGAAAAACCTGCCTGGTTAACAGTAGGAAAGGAAAGACCAGGAATACTCATTCAGGAAAAAATTTGTCCTTTCTTTTGGGCTTGCTCTTTCCCAAAGAATAAGTTTTATTTTATAGCCTCTCTTTTTAGTTCATTTAATGTTCTTTCCTCATCCTCCTCTCTTCCAACATGCAGATTCAGGGGTGATTCTACCGTAAAGTGAACCAAGCAACTGTGTATACCCCAAACCTCGGTCATCCACAAGTAATGTCTCCAGGCTGATGGGTTTATTGGCCCCACATACACCTTTCCACTCTACTGAAATAAGTGTAGTTTGTGTGAAGGTTACACCACAAATGCATGTGGATAGCCAGCCATTTTCCAAGAGAGGTATTGTGCACAGGGACGTTTTATCTACAGAATCCACTGAACCCAAGATCATCAGAAATTTACTCAGAACAAATGCAAACCAGCAGGAACGCTGTACAATATTAAGCGCACACAACATGAGTTTAATGCAAACAGTTACCACAACTTGCACCCTTGAGAATCTGCCTTGTGGACAGTCTTCTAACATTTGGACTGGGTGACAACAGATAAATTCAACTCATTGAAAGTCAGCATCACCTGGTCCCCAGCTTGTCACATACGCAGTTGTCTGTCTACACTGGCTCTGAGAACTCACTAACCAGACTGTGCTCCCAGTTGACGTAGCATTTTATAAGCAGCATAGATCAATTGGAAAAGCAAATTATCCCTGCTTAGTGACTAATAATAAGATAATAACACTATAACCATCCAAAAAAGGGTATAGGAGCTAGAGAAAATGTGGCAAAAGCAAAAAAAAAATAAAATTAAGTTATGCAAAAAAAGAAAAAAAAATCAAAAGCGGGTGACTTTGCAAGAAGGCAAAGAGCAGTTAATTTGGCTTCAGAATTAAATTACTCCTCTGTTATAGATGAATGGAGCATCGCGAGATGTAGGAAAGTCTATTTAAATGATCATTGATCTTATAAATCCAATAAATCGTTATGATCTCACTGAAATGTCTTAGTTCACTTTTTTTGAACCTAAAAACACTTTACCGTGGTTTGCCGTGGGATCTAGCACTGGCCACCTGCTCATACAGCTCTTGTCCTTGTCCCCTGTCCTCTAGCCCCATCGACCTTCTTTCTGTTTCTATGTCAGAGTCTTTGCCCCTGCCGGTCCCTCTGGCTGAACTCCCCACGCTGCCTTCCCATCTCTGTGCAGGCGTCAGCTCCTCGGACGGGTCTTCTCTGATCACCCTCACCCCCCTTCACCCTCAGTCCCACCCTCTCCCTCTACCAATCCTTCTCTCTCCCATAATCCTGTTTTGTATGTTTTGCAGCTCTTCCTACTGTATAAAATAATCCCGTCATATGTAGCTCTCCATTCACAGGCTCATTAGAAATCGCACAGTAAATGTAAAAACGGTAGGATGTGGTGCTTGAGAGTAAGGCCATGGGGCAAGAGAGCTCTGCCACTTACTCACTGTGACCCCGGGCAAGTTACTGGGCCTCACCTTCCTCATCAGTAAAACTGGGAAGATCATACCTACCTCATGGAGCTATTTGCAGGATTTGATGAATTAATGAATATAAGGCAAATACAACAATGCCTGCAACATCATAAGCTCTGTATGCATTTTTTTGACTTTTTTATTATGGAATATTTCAAATATAAATAAAAATAAAATAGTATAATAAATCCCCATTAACCTATCACTGAGCTTCCAATATTGCCAATTCATAACCAGTCTTATTTCATCTATACTTCCACCCATTTCCCCCAACCCTAGGTTATTTAGAAATGAATTTCAGACTTTAAACAATTTTATCTGTAAATTGTTCAGTAAGTATCTCTAAAAGACAGGAACTCTATTTTAAAATAAACATAACTACATGACTGTCATCACACCAAAAAATAACATGACACCATTGTCACATTCTTCTCTTCCAACACACAGATTCAGGGGTGATTCTACCATAAAGTGAACAACCAACTGAACTGAAATTGAACCTATGTCTACCTTGGCTACCGCTATTTCCCCAGACCCTAGAATAAGATCTAGCATACAGTAGGTGCTCAATAAATAGGTGTTGCGTAAATGAATGACTTATTCAAGGGCTGCAAGGGCCTCAAATGTGACAATGCTTTAAGGGCCTCAGCACTCTGAAGCTTTCTTCATTCAGTGAGATTTGTCTGCTCTGTGCACATTTTCATGTTACTGCTTTTGGTTTGGATACTACTCGTATTTAATGTCTTGTAGCCCTAGGTATGGAGGGAGAGGAGATATTGGAGAGGAAAAAGAGCAGCCACCGCATTCAACACACATCTCCTGCTTCCCTACGGAATGTCTAACCCCATCTGAGGCACTGGAGACACAGTGATGACTAAGACACCATTGAATAAAGTAAGCTCAAAGTTCATGTAGAACAACGAAGAGCCAGGAATAACCAGATAGTATGAGAGAGAGGAATATGGTGGAAGAACTCGGCTTGTTAGAGATTAGAACATATTAAGGCCCCTCTAAGCAAACCTGAATGGTGCTGATGAGAAAGCAATACATGGATCCGTGGAACAGAACGAGGATCAGAGCAAAGTACTCATGAGAATTTACTATATGACAGGGATGGTATTTCAATTCAGTTGGAAAAGGAGCAATTGTTTTATTAGTGATGCCAGCACTACCAGCTTTCTTTTGTGAGAAAGTTGAAACCTCGTCTTAGACATAAATAAATCCCAGATGGATTATGAGTTAGCCAAGAAAAATTAAAATAAAAAATATCCTGGAAGAAATGTAGATGATAAGAGTAGTCGCAGGGCATTTTTTTAAAAAGTCACATTTAAAAAGAAGGACATAGTTTACTAACAAAAATTATCTTTGTTAACATGTTGGGTTTTTTTGTTTTTTTTTTTTTGGCAGCAGGCTGGTAAGGGGATCTGAACCCTTGACCTTGATGTTACAAGATGGCACTCTAAACAACTGAGCTAACCAGCCAGCCCAAAAATTACTTTTATGGCAACAGATGTCATTCACAAAGTAAATATAAAAATAAGAGATTTGAATATAGAACTATTTATAAAACAGATGTCAAACAAAAGGTTAATATCTGTATATGCAAAGAGCTATTACAAACTAAGAAATGATAAGGAGGACTGGAGATAGGCAAAGGATAATAGGCAGACGTGGCACAAATCTAAATGCCCAACAAACATGAAAAGATGCACAACTCACTAGTTGTGCAGGAAATTGAAACTATGAGATTTCATTTTGCCCCCATCAGACAGGCGAAAATTTAAATGATGCTAACACCTATTGCTGGAGTGGATGCAGGGAAATAGTAGGCTCATAAATTGTTTGAGAAAACACAAAGTGTTACAGCATTTTTAGAACGCAATCTGGCAACATTGACTAAAATAAAGAATGCATATGCCCTGCAATTGAGCAATCCCACTCTTAGGAATCTATTCCATCAAAATAAAAGCTCCAGTTGGAAGAATGTACATACAAGGATGTTTATTGCAGCAGTGTTTATAGCAGGGGTAAAAAACAGGAAATAAAGTGAATGTCCATCAATAGAAGACCAAATGAAGAAATTATAGTACTTTCTTACTATAAAATACGATGCTTCCATTAAAAGGATGAATTAGAGCTGTTGCAGCTGACTTGGAGGAATTCCCATGAGTGTGGTTTGAATGACTAAAGCAAGATGCAGAGAATATGCCTCATATAATCCCTTTGAAAAACAGTGACCCAACCCCCCCATGTGAATGTGCATATGGGTATGTGCAAGTATGTCTGTGTGAGTAAGACTTGTTTATGATTGCATGGTCATGTAGAAATACACAGGTTGCTAACATGGGTATGAAGGAGATGGGACAGTGATATGTACATAGAGAGGAGGTAAACAAATAAAAGGGAAAAAAGAAAGATTGGAAAAGAACTAGCAGGTATGACATTATCTGATCTGTGCCCTTTTGCAGATTATCTACATGTGTATCTTTGTTCCAAGACAATGGGGGAGAATTAATAGCATGAAAGGCCTGACTTGCTCAGAAAGAGAAGGGGAGTGTGGCTGGAACTGTGTGTGTAGGGGGAGCTGGGGGGAGGGTGAGCAGTGGAGAAGGGATGATGGAAGAGGTAGGAAGGAGACAGGTAGATCTCTCACACCGTGTGTCTATGTCATCAAAGGTTCTATGCGAGGAAACGCCACGCCCTCAGCCTTCCTTGAGTGCTCTAGGTACCACGCGGTCCATGGCGCTTGATATAAATGAATGCAGATGAATCCTCTGTACTGAGGGAGTCATCGCTATTTTTCCCATTTCCCAGATGAGGAAATTGAGGCTCTGAGAAGGAGAAGCACCTTCCCCAAGGTCACAGGAACTCTAACCCAGTCTTCTGACTCTGGCCCCCATGTTCTTTCTACGCCCCACTCAGTTTGGTGTCCCCAGGTCAATATAATTCCTTAGCAGCAGCAGCAGCAGCCTGGGCACAAGCCCTGCAGCCCAACACAGGGCTGGGAAGAAGCGAAGGCTAAGAAGATCCTCTTGCAGACAGGCAGCGAGGTATGCAATTTGTGGCTCTGTCATTTGCTGGCTGCTTGGCTTACCAACAAACTGTTTGAGTTACCTCCTCAAGCCTCAGTTTCCCCAAGATTTTGCAGCATTAGAGGAGAAAGTGCTTTGCATGGACTAAGTGATCCATTAATATGAGGCTCTACAGTGTGAGATCCTCAGGGCTGGAATCTTGACTCTGTCACATATTAGCTGTGTGACCTTGGGCAAATTGCTTAACCTCTCTGTGCTTCGGGTTCTCCCTCTGTAAAATGAGAGACATGACAGAACTTCCCTCGAGGGCTTGCTGTGAAGATTAAATGAGTTCATATGACGTGATGTGTTCCTGGCACACAGTCCATGCTCGGCAAAAGTCATGGTAACATGATGGTCAACAGGATTCTCCTGTCGTTAAAGAGAATGTGCTGCTATTATCAGTATTCCTCCTCTTCTCTCTAACTTCCACCCCTTCCCCCCATTTATCAATGAGCACCTATTAAGGCCCTATTCTGTACCAAACTCTGTGCAAGATGCAAAAAACATAATGACAACCATGAGGGACAAGGACCCAGCCTGTCAGAACTCAGGGCTTCTCAGGAAAAATGAAGAAACAGCGTTTGCAGCACAAGGCGGTAAGGACCGAGGGAAGGAGGTTGGGGAAGCCTAGCTAGGGCACCAAGCCTAGACCAGCTGGGGGCAGGGGTAGGGTTGGGGACAGAGATCCACCTGCAGGTGCCTGTGGAGGCCTCTCATGTCCCTCTGTGCAGCAGTGGGTTCTGAACTCCAAGCAGGTCCTTGGAGTGGGTTGACGTGTTAGCACATAGTGAGTTGTTGGCTGGGATGAGAGACTGCCCACAAACATACAAGAGACCCCCAACTGACACCAATGGGGGGATTCAGGCCCCCAAGGGTAGGTGAAGAGAAAGCTATTTTAGGGAAGGAGGAACCTGACACCCTGCAAAACCCATCAGGGGGCACGATCGTTGTCCACCCACTACACTTTGTTCCTGATCAGGCCTGGCCAAAACAGGATATGGAGCTGGGCCACATCTCACAGGTGCTCAGACCCTGACTACCCTCCCCACCACCACTTTCCCACAAACCTTTAGTGGGTTTGACCATCTCTGTAAAGATCCTGGCCAGCCACATTTATGGGATTGGCAGCCCACTTGGCAGAACATAATTACTCATAATAAAAACTTAACAGCGGAGAGACCCCCACTGAATCTCCATGATAACTGTTCCCTGCTGCCACCATCACACCCATTTTACAGATGAGCAAACAGAGGCACACAGAAGTAGGACAACCTGTCCCAAGCTTGGGAGGGAGGAGTGGAGCCAGGATTTCTAGAGCCTGTGGCCCTGACACCACCTGGGCGTAGGAGCAGCCTTTTGGTCCTCCCACAAGCTGGTCTTTGGGTCTGTATCGCAATATAATGCCAGTGCCTCCTTTACTTGCATCCAAGGCCCAGAGAAGGAACTCTGCCCGGCGCAGGACACTTTGCTATTTAGCCACTCTGAAAGTGATTATGCCCTTTTGATCCTGCAGCGTAGGGACGCCCCATTCCTGAAAGGCAGGACAGTGGGCTAAGGGATTGTTATTTAACTGGAAGAAGGAGCAAATGTCACCTCCTCCGTGAAGCCTTCCATGCTGTGCCCCTGTCACCCACCCTTTGGACCTCCTTTGCTTACTCCACATTCAATCATTGGTCCCCACCAATGGCAGACTTGGTTTTCTTCATCTTTGTATCCATCGCACAGAGCATGGCACACAGTAGGCAGTGGGCTTGGCTCAGGGTCCTCCCTGACCTGGCCCCACCTCCTTTTCCAGCTGATCTCTGCCTCTTCCCTCATAGCACTTTGCTGAAATAGGGCAACCTGTAGCTCCCACAAATATACCATGCACTTACCAGGATTGCAACTAAACAATCAGTTGTGTAGTCAATTACTTAGTGTCTGTCTCTTGACGTTCCAGGAGGCAGAGACTACACCGATTTTGTTCGTTGATGTGCCTTGAGCACATAGTAGGTGCTCAACAAACTTTTGTTGAGTGACTGTTTCACACCCCCATATCTTTGAATCTTCTATTTCCTCTGCCTAGAAAACCCTTCCCAGGTCACCTCTGCCTGCTTGTTTTCCACTCATCCTTCAAGACCCAGTTCGGCTGTCACCAACTGCTGGAAGCCCATCCTGAATACTCAGGTGGTTTCACCTGCCCTCTCAGGGTGCTCCCCAGTGTGCCACCTCTGCCCTCTGACCTCATGCTGTTTTCTACATTACACTGAGCTCCACTTGCAGGGCTCTCTCCACGTGATTGTGATCGCTTCTGAGCAAGCACCATGTCTTTTTCATTTTTGTATTTTATTCAAAGCACATAACAGCCAATAGGAACTCAACATGTAGCTAATATTTATTTAGGCTTACTATGGAGTAGGCTCTGGAAGTACTTTTTCTACATTATTTCATTTAATCATCAGAATAGCACCTTGCGGCAGACGATGCTGTCCCCATTTTCCAGACAGAGCAGTTGAGACTTGGGATTGCTGTCACTTGCCTGAGGCCACACTGCTAGGAAGCATTAGCACCAGGACCTGACTGCCCAGCCTGCATGTGGTCCAGCCCTGACACCCCAGCAATCGCCTCCTTCTTGATCATCTGAAATCAACACAGAAAGGAGTCCTCTCCTTTTCTTTTCTACTTGTCACCTCTCCAGGTTCCACTTTACCCAGGAACATCCAAAGCCCTCCCTATTCCTCTCAGAAACCTCCAGCATCTTCTGGAGTTACTGCTGCCTTCCCTGTGCAGAGCTCCAGGCTGACCCTCCCAGGATATTCCAGCAAGGCCTTTCCCATTTCCTTCCTCCTCCTCCCTGCTTGAGCTTTTACTTCCCTCCCTACTGACCCAGAGGTTTTACCGTTTAGTCCATGCATATTTGCTGAGCACCGACTATGTGCCAGACACCATGTGAGAGGCAGGGACTATAACAGTAACACAGCAAAGCCCCTGCCCTTACACTATAAATAAGAAAATACATACATATGGGAGGGGAGGGGTGCTGCTGAAGTCCAAGGAGAAAAATTAAGCAGGTAAAGAGTGTCGATTGTGGGGGAGGGGGCTTTTATTGGGTGGTCAGTTGAGCCTCTCTGAGCAGACACCTGCTGAAATGAGGGAAGGAGCCAACTGCTGGGAGGTGAGCACTGCAGGCAGCAGAACAGTGATGCAAAGGCCCTGAGGTGGGCGTGGGACCGTGGAATCCAGGAACACAGGGAGGCCGGCTGGGCTGGAGGACAGGCACGGCGGGGGACAGTGGCAGAGGGAGAGGCTGTGAGGAGCTGAGTCTGGTCACGAGGCTGTTCAGGACCTGTCTCTGTCCTCTCCCAAACTTGCTCCCCCGAGCATGTTGCCTGCACCTTGCTTTCTCCACCCACCCTTGGATTCCTCCTCCCCTAAAAGTCGCTGAAAATGACCTTTTCTTCCTGCCCCATCTGCCTTTTAACATTCTTCTTCTCGCTCTTCCTCTGTACCCTTACATATCCTTTTTTAATTTTATTTTTTCTACTTTGTAACTTTATTATTAATTTTCTATCCATGTCTTTGCCGTAGCTCAGTTCCTGGGGAAATCCCACACCAGCCCAGGGGGTAGCATGTTTGGTGATTCAGAGCTCTAATGGGGGGTGGCCGTCTGATGGGAAAGTGACTTCTCTGTGGAAATTCTTGTCATGGACACCCCTACACATGGAGTTTCTGCTTCCTTTCTCCCCAGGCTCAAATTCCAGCCCACCCCAACACACACTCCCCAGTTTACAAGCTGGGTTGCCCTCCCCCACTCCCCACGCCCTCCACCCCCCACTGTCCCAGCCCTCTGGGACAGCAGGCACTTGGGGTTCCCTGAGGCTTCCTCAGCAGCTCCCAGTTGCCAGGAGTAAAACCTACCATCTCGCAGCATCTCTTTCCCTCCAGCCCAGGGCTGGCAGCTCTTTCGGGCCCTCTGCATGGTATGTCCCAGCATGGGCTAAACAGTGCTGTGGGCTGGAAGCCTCTGAGTGTCTACAGTGCACCCAGGGTGGGGTAAGAGAGCCGAGCAGGCCCGGGAGGAGCAGCGAGCGTGGTGCCTGGCCAGCTCTGCCTTCCCAGGTCTGACCCTCGTTCTGCCTCACCCCTGCACACACTCTGTCCTCCTATCAGCATCTGGGGCCACCCTCACCTTTCTCCACCCCCTCCCCACCTGCCAAGGGTCAGGAGCTTCTGTAGACCTGCTCTCCCTATTTTCCAAATGCCAAAATGAAGTTCCCCTTGTTTAACCCCAACAACTGTGATCTTATTCATGCATTCAAAAAACATTCCATTCTGAGCACCTACGATATTCCGGGCACTTTCTAGACATTGGGGATACTGTAACGAACAAGATAGACATGGTCGCACATCCTGGGGGAGGCCGGTGAGCAGGGAGAGATTTCAGATAATAAACCAGAGAATGTCAGGCTGCAACAAGCGCTACAGTGAAACCAAGACAGGCCAATGTCATAGACAGAGACCATTTAAAATTGTGTAAACAGCAATGCCTTTCTGTAGGTGATACTGAAGCTAGGACCTGCATGATGACCTCGGGAGGAAAGCATTCTGATGCAGGGAATAGCAAGTACAAAGGACCCAAGGAAGGAACAAACTAGTCACCTGCTACCCCCACTTACAGATGGGGAAGCTGAGGCTTGAAGAAGTGAAACCAGCGCTTGAGGTCACACTGAGAGCTGGGATTCAAACCCAGGTCCATCTGACTTCACAGCCCGTTCTTTTTCCACTTCATTGCTTCTCCCTGGGTAAGGGGCACAAGGACAGAAATGCCACTGGATGTCCCATAGCCCCAGGCACAGCAGTCTCTCTGGATTCATCCCCAGCCTCCTGTCCATCCCCATCAGTCATACCAGCCTCCTTGAGGTTCTTCACACTGCTTCATGCCTCTTTGTATTTGCATGTGCTGAGCTCCGCTTGGAATGCCCTGCTCTCTTCCTTGACCACTTGTGACCTTTTCCCCGGGCTTTTGAGAGTTAGCTTGTCACCGAAGCAAAGCCATCAGAGACACTCCAAGACAGAAATAACTGCTTCCTGGCCTGGACTTCCACAGCACACGTTTTTATTCTGTTCATTCATTCATTCATTCATTCATCAAATAGGTATTGTGAACCTACTATGTGCCAGACAAGCTCAGACATTAAATGGCAATTCCAAAACATGGGGAGAAGTGTCACAAGAGGAGAAGCATGGGGGCTGTGGGAGCACACAGCAGGAATGGCAGATGCTCACAGCTCTCTCCCAGGCTGGTGGCAGTGCCCTGGATTCTCCTTGCCAGTCTCCCTGATTTAAGTATTTTAATCTCATCTACATCCATAGCAACTCAGCACAGAGCCTGACACAGAGCAGATGTGCATTTGGGTTTTTATATCAATAAAGTATTCACTTTGATTGAGCAGCTATTACACACTAGGAACTGTTCTGTGTTGGAAATACAATGTGAACGGAGCAGACCAAAATCTCTGCCTTCATGAGGCTAACATTCTACTGGGACTAGAATGCAATTGAATAAGTTATTCACTTTCCCAATTAATCAATTCACATGCTGAGAAGAGCTAGAATGGGAGCAGGATGTGAAGAGGCAGCAAGATGTAGAAAACTAGGTACGTGACCAAAGCAGAATCCTTGGTTTTCCCCCACTCCCCACACCCAACACATGCTCCAACCCGCTCTTTCCTCACAGCGGCCCATCTCAGTAATGGGCACCAATATTCATCAATTTCTTCCCAAATGCCCCTGACTATCTCCTCTTCTCTCCATCTCCATTGCCACTCTGCTGGTCCAGAACAACATACTCTCTTGCTTGGAGCCTGGCAACAGCGCCCTACTGTCTCCCCACCTCCAGGTTCGGGTCTCACATTCCCTATCCCACCAGCCTCCTCTCCACGGTCTCCAGGTGCTTAGCGTAAAACATTTCCCAACATTGTTGTAGGAACAGCCACACTTAGTACTTTTTTCCCCTTAAACTGGCCAGTCATGTTTTCTCACACTTCTGGACCTTTGCACAAGCTATTCTCACAGCATGGAGTGCTCTTCCTCTTCTCAGCTCCCTTACCACCCTCCCTGTCCTCAAGGAGGACATTCCTCACCACTAGATTGGGTTTGTCTCCCTGCTCCATGCCCCACAGCATCCTTCACCTCATTTCCTCTTCCTCCTACTTGCCTGCAGGTTCTTGGAGGCAGAGACTGACTGTGTCTGCCCTGCTCACCACCACACCAGGAATTAGAACAGTACCTGACACACAGTAGGTGCTCAACTCTTTAAACAAATAAATAAACAGATGAGTAAACTTTGGTCTTGTAGTTAGTAAAACTTGAAGCACTGTAAAGTGTTCAAATCTCTGCTATTCCGCTTACTTGACATATGACCTTGAGACTTGATAATGACCTCTATGAGGCTCTGTTTGCTCACCTATCAGAAAAGTTATCAATATGCATTTGCAGGATTTTTGGAGTTAAATGTGGGAATCTGTGGAAATGCCCGGCACCTAGAAGTTATTCCGTAAATCCTTGCCAACTCTGTGCACTGAAGAAGTTAATAAGCTTGGTGTAATACCCTTACTCAGAAAGCTCGTATCTTGGGTCAAGACACAGTGATTAAGACACAGGCTCTCAAGCCAGGATGCTGGACTAGACTCCTAGCTCTGCCACTCTAACTGGGAAGCCTTATAGGAGATACTTAAACCATTGTGTGACTCAGTTTCCTCATCTATAAAATGGAAATAATTTTATACCTATTTCATAGGATTGTTGTGGGATTCAGCTTAGGTTAGTACCTGGCATGCACCAAATGCCCAATAAATGTGAGCTGTAGTTATTACTATTAACAGGTAACACTGACAACCCCACTGTAAGGCTCATATCCATGGTTCTCCTAGACAGACAAAGAGACAAATTTCCAGAGAGGTTAAATGACTGTCCAAGGTCAAACAATGAGGAAATGACAGCCTTATGCTTCAGGGCCAGGTCTGCTGTGCCCAAATCCCATGTTATTTTCACTCCATCAAAGAAGCAGCTCAAAATAGGCCTGTGGCATTTTAGCTAATTTCCTCTAAGCCTTTCCCAAGTAACCAACTGCAGACACACAAAGCTGTTCCCCTAAGGGCATCCATTCAGCAGCTACTAAGTATTTGTTCCTGGTGAGTCCCAACCATCTAATGGGCTTTTCACCAAGCCAGCTCTTCCCAGGCATCCTTTCCTGGTCTGCAGAAGGGATCCAAGGAGTAAAACTAAATTAGAAGGGGGGAGGGGAGTGGTACATGATTTACATGGAAGAAGAAGCTGGAAACACATCTGGATGTAAAAGGGGGGAGGAGAAATGAAAAGAAATGCACACTTGTTGAGCGCATACTATGTGCCAGGCACTTCACCTGTCTTATAGCATTTAATCTTCACTGTAATCATTCAGCCGTTGTTTATCAAACATCTACTATGTATCAAGCCCTGCACCAGGTCCCAAAGATGTAATAGTGAACAAGACCAGCTGTTGACCTCAAAGGGCTTACAAGCCAGTAAAGGAGAAGAACACACACAGTCCAGTCTATACATGTGATGATAGAGGTCTGAGTAGGGTGGCAGGTGATGAAAAGAAAGGAGTAGCTGGGAACAACTTCAGAAGGAATAGGCAGATACTAAGGTGCCCATTTTCCATATGGTAAAACTGAAGCTCTGTCTGGAGTCACGCAGTTACCAAATAACAGAGTCAAGCTGTGTCCCCAGGTCTGCTCTGTCCCCAGAAGTCTCTGTCTCCCTGCTGGCAGCCTAAAAGCTGATACCTTCCTCCCCCACCCCCTTTCCTTTCCTCAATGATTATTTGGCCAGAAGATTAATCAACTGCTGCTGAAGCTTCAGTTGCTGTCAGTGGCTGAGATGTTAGAAGGTTCTGTGGAAAATCAGAAGCTTCTGAGCCTCTATTACTGATTTCTTTTGAGCAAAAGGTACAGAAGTTAGTCTGAAAGGGGTTGGGAGATGAGAAGAAGGGCTCTACCTCCAGGCTACAGGGACTTCTTGGATAGGTCAAAGGCAGCCAAGGTGACAGGAATAAGTGAGGGCAAGTATCTCAAGCTCAGGTGACTACACTCAAGCTTCTCTCCACTCCCGGCAAAAGGCCTAGCTTGTCTAAGAGGCCTTGGTGCCTGCTCACTTTTTTCTCAAGGACAGGCAGGAGCCAAGAAAATCACCCACCTGAGCCACTGGCTGAACTTGCTCCATTCCCTCCAGTTCCCATCCCCATCCTCACAGGACAGAGCCTGCAGCACAGCTCTTGCTGTACCCTAAAGGTGCCTCAGCAGAGGCTGCAGAAATCTTGGTTCTGTTTTGCAGACACCAGGACTGTCTCCCAGGTACCAGAGGCACAGTAATCGCCCCTCATAGAAGTCCTTCCCTTTCGAGAAGGGAGCAGAGAGTGGGAAAAGGGAAATTTTGTGCAGGGTGGAGAAACAGGTAGTTTTTCTATGCCAAAAAGAATGCACTGGCCATACCTTCAGACCAACTCCGAGCTGAAGGAAAGAAGTTAGGCAGTGGGCTTTACACCAGAGCAAGTCTGTTTTTAATTCAGTCATCTTTTACGTACTCTGGTAATCACCAGATCACTGAGAAATTGTCAAGCAAATGGTCTCAAGACAAAAAGTAGGGGTAGAGAGAAGGAAGTATGGAATAATTGAGTTACGAGACTGAAACATCTCTAACCCCTTCCAAGTAACCCATAGATTCTAGGCTCCCCCCCCCCCAAAAAAAATCAAAAACGTGCACCCACATCCTGCCTCATGTGCTCTCACTCACTTAACTATGAAACTGATCAGAGAAAAAATGTAATCAGCAGCAGGAGATTTTTTCCTGGGGTCACATTAAGGAAAAGTTGCACGTATAGAAACAAGAGGTGATGCTGTAATTAACCCAGGGTAACTAATCTGCTATGGAAGAGGAAAGGCTTATATGTTTTGGTGTTCAAAGCAGGAAGATTTTTTTTTTTTTTATCTCTTCCAAGTTTATGAATGACATAGGAAACTTAAAAGAATTCACATTTCACCCGCTTCCTCTGCAAACATGCTTATCCTTGAGACAGAAATTATTGCCCAAGCCCCAGCTCCTGGTCACCCTTTTGCACCCTTTTCCATGAATAATCGTTCCAAAATGTCTGCTTGTAGCAGCAAGATTTGGAATTTCACGGAAAACTACAGAGAGACACAGACAGTGCAATGCACACCCCCTGTTAGCCAGAGAGAGACAAAGAGACGAGAGAGGAACAACCAAAAGGAGATGCATCTAATGAGCCAATCAAATAAAACAAATCCCCCCGGAAAGCAAAGTGAAAACGCCGATTTAAAAAAACACATCGAGGCCGTGTGTGTAATTACCCATCCGGCTTCTATTTTCCCCGCTTCCAGGCAGAGAAAGGGCTGGTGGAAGTTTGTGCCCGTCTGATTGCGATGGGAGGGTTGTATTTGGAGCTCTGGGCACGTAGGGATGGCATGAGAAGGAGGCTGAGCTGGAAGGAACACACGGGGGGAGGGAGAGGGGGAGTGTGCGAGCGCGAGAGGGGGCGAGCTCTCTCTGGCGACGCCTTCCTCCCGACCCCGGGAGCCCAGCAGAGCGCTCGTTCTCGGATTTGGGCGAGGGGTGCAGAGAGGAAAGCAGCCCCCGCTCTGCCCTGCCCTGGCCTGGCCGCTCCCGGGGGAGGGGGGACTCCGGCCCGCGCCCCCTCCTGGCGGGCCCCCTGCGAGCGGCGGGGCGCGCGGAGCTGTCCAGTTCAGCACCGCCCGGGAATGCAGTAGGTGGCCGCGCCTCCGCCGGGGGCCCCGCCGGCAGCCAGGGGGGGCAGGCGGGCGGCCCATCCTGCAGCAAGGCGCCGGCTCGCTTGTTTCCAGGAGCTTTGCAGATAGGGGGAGGGAAACCCGCCTCGATTCTCCGGGAGAAACCCCTTCCCTCCCCCACTTCGCCGACACTCCCCCCGCCACCAACAACAGCCGCCGCCGCTGCTCGTCCAGCCGCCGCCGCCTGCTCCCGCCCTGCCCGCCCTGCCCGCTGCCACCGCCGGGGCAGAACCATGGAAGGCGAGACCCCCGCACCCGGGCAGCTGAGCGCAAGGGCTTCCAGAATACTGGGAAGTCTGGTCTGAAACGAAAGCGCCGAGACCCCCCAAGGAAGAGAACCGGCGGAGCAAAGGATTTTCATGGCGCAGGCCGCAGAGCCCAGGACCAAGACCGAAGCTGGCATCTCGGCTGTCACAGTCTCTAACTGTCCGGGTCCCGACCATGAGAGACGGTGCTGAGAAGTCGGCTGTGCCCTGGTTCCCTGTGGAAGCCATCTCCAAACTAGCTATCACATATGGAAACTGGAGACCAGAATTTTAGGAAAAGAGATTAAGGCATCTCACTTGGGGGGGTGGGGGGTGTCTTTTTTATTTGATTTATTTATTTTTTTCTTTTTTCTTTTTTAAAAAAAAATCACGGCAACTGGAACAGTTTCTGATCTCAAAAGGCAAGCCTCTCTTCCCGTGTGATCTTTATAATTTACACTCTTTTCCGTGAGCTTTCTTACCTCCCTTTTTTTAAAAAATCTCTCTCCACAGTCTCTATTCACACACATACCCATTATATTAGTAGTGGAATTGTTTTTATTTTTTATTTTTTGCTTTAGTACTCGCACCCTCACACACACACTCTCCCGAGAACCAGAAGTCGGTTGGGTGTTTATATAATGAAGAATTATGGGGCTGTTTGACCGAGGTGTTCAAATGCTTTTAACCACCGTTGGTGCTTTCGCTGCCTTCAGCCTGATGACCATAGCTGTGGGAACCGACTATTGGCTTTACTCCAGAGGGGTTTGCAAGACCAAAAGTGTCAGTGAGAATGAAACCAGCAAAAAGAACGAGGAAGTTATGACCCATTCTGGATTGTGGAGAACCTGCTGCCTAGAAGGTATGTGATTTCCCATCGCCTCCCCCCCTCCCCTCTTCACTGCCCCTCCCCACCCTCTTCCAAATAAGTCCCCTTTACATTCCACCATTTTCTTACTTCACTCCTTCCACCGCAGATCAAGGTTGGTTGGGTTAGTTTCAGAGGCAGGAAAATCAATGGGCAAAAACCATACTCTGCTCTCTCGCCTCTACCCTCCCCCCTCCCCAAATCTCTTCATTGGAATAATCTATGATGTGATGAAAACAAGGAGAGAATGCCTTTAAAAGTCAAACATGCTCTGCCTGCTTCGGAATCATTAGGATTGGCCATTCAGTCTAGCATTGCCATTTATGAGAAGGGAAAATAACGGCTTGTCTCAAAAATCTGTTGTTTCTAAGAATTCTTTTTGGTAAATCCTAATTATTCCAGGATCTCAAGCTCAGATCAAGAGGATTTTGTAATGTCTATGAGCCACACATATGTTCGAAGCGGCTGGCTGTGTGTGTGTTTGTGTGTGTTTTAACATTTACAAAGTCTAAAAATACATACGTCTCTCACAAGAAACAAGTCCAAGTCCTAATAAACAGCCATTCACTTGCAGGTTAGTCTGACAACCGATTCACTTCCACACAGAGTGACATGTCTGTTATCCAGAAGCGAGTAGAGTCAGCATTGCAGCCGGCTTGAGAATCAGACGTTTTGCAGGCAGGCAGGGAGGGAGGGAGGTGAGGGCATGGGGAGGTTGACGGGGGAATGAGGGAGCAGTGGGGCAGGGGTGTCAGCTGTTTGCCTTGATCTTGCAGGGTCGTTGAGGCATGTGTACGTGTGCTGTGAGCAAAGGGGCCTCCATGGTGTAAAGGCTGGGAGATCGGGGTATGGGTGAAGGCATGCGCTTCTGGGACACATTAATAAGCACAGAAAAATAACTCCTGCGGGTCATACAACCTGCATTTAGCAACAGACTTTAATACAAGGGACTGCGTTTGAATGGCTATTTATTTCTGTGTGTACGAGATACAGCCACCCAAAGAAAGACATGCACAGAGATATACATACGTTTCTATATGGAAAGAAAGGCTTATGTGCTTTGCTTCTGATATGAACCAGTACTGGAGACCGTTTGAGGCAGCATTGGGAAGCGGAGACTGCAGGATTGTTTGTTAAGCTCAACATGGGATGGTGATGCGGGGAGTTGAGGCCAGGACATGGGGGTGAAGAGAGGGAAATGGATGCGAGAGGGAGAAACTGTTGTGGCCCCAGTGTCTAACCCACACTGAGCAAAAGCCATTCTTTGGGAAATGGGTACATCTGGGAAAGAGCACAAATCCCATGTCCCCCTCCCAACATTCTTGGTGCAAACAGTTGAGTGATGGCTGAACATGTTTTGAATAGCTAAGTGACTTCATTGAGCGATGGTCTATTTGACGCATACTGCATTTGGTGCCCTTTCTCAATCCAAACCGCTGCCTTTAACATATTCTGCAGAGGAGCTCTATGCTGAATACTATATGCTCTTCTTCAGCCAGAGAATCAATATCAGGAAATTAATAGGGACTGTTTTAAATACACGCGCACACACACCCCTCCTTAAAAAAATGAAAAGCCTTTCATACAGCTAGTCATTAACAGTGGAAAGACTTCCATTTAATTAAACATTTATGACAGACTTTTATTCCAAAAGAGAAGAGGAGCAAAGTGAGAGAGGGCTGCTTCAGAGAAATGCTCAGAGTAGCAATTTGCCTCCCTTGCATCTTAGTTACATGGATGGAAATATGCAGCCGAGAGATTAGAGGGAAGACAGGACACAATTTTAGGGGAAATATACCCAGAAATTGGGGAGTTGGTATAAATATACTTTTTTATCAGGCTTTTACTTGCAATAAACATTTTATAATTCTCAGAAGGCAAGAGGACTAGAGGTAGCATTGGATCACTTGTGCATTAAAAGGCTTAAGTTTTTCATTAAAATTTCGTCTGTTTGTTGTTCACATCCCTGAATGTGCTGCCCACCCTGCTGAACTTACTCTCCAAGCTGCATACTCTCGCTCTCCCCGAATCGTCTGTAGAGGGTTAGGATTGCAACACTTCCCCAGGGCTGTGTGATGCGCACAGGAGCTGGGGCTTTGGCCACTCTCCCCAGTGGCCTTGGTGGCCAAGTCCCAGGCACCTGCCTCCAGGCAGCGAGGGGAGGTCTGGGGTAGGCTCTCTTTGAGGTTGATGTTTCCTTTCCACTTGTAGCTAAGGCCCAGCCAGGAAGGGCTGATGCTCAGGACCCCAGTTCTATCCAGCCTTACATCTCCAAAGCCTTGGTGGACCTGGGGCTTTGCAGGCCAAGGACCACTTAGGAAGTTAGGCCTTGGCCACGAAGGAAGTGGTCTGGAGATTTTAAGCTGCTTATTTTCAAAGACTGCACTGATTTCTAAAGGTTGTAAGTTCACTTATTTCCGAAAGTTGGTGTAGACAGTTTGGGGGCCTGGGAGGAGGGGAGCCTGGTGTGCTTGCTTTTTTGAGCATTCAGAACAGGGTTGACCTTTATGAGATCAAGATGTCAGTGTTTTAGGTTCCCCCAAACTATGTTTTTTTGTGAGACAAATGGAACTTTAAAAAAAGATCCCCCCACCACCACCTATTGATTTGTGTTTTCTGCCCATACCCGAGAAATTGTGAACAGATTACAAACCTTCTCTTGAAGATGCTGCTAATAACTCCAGATGAAAAACAACCCTGTCTTCCTCTGATCTCTTTTGCTCTCTGGTTTTCACTACTGCTTTTTATCTCCTGAGATGATTGTTTTTGTTCACCTCTTGTTGAAAATAAGAATTGGAAGAGTTCCTTCCCTCTATTGCTGTTTTTGAAATTAATGAGTCTGCAGAAGATTGAGAAGGGACATGACCACCTGTTAGGGGCAGACACCGGGGGAGGGGGAAGGGATCAAGAAAAAAACCACAGTCCTTATTTTTTCCCTCTGCAGAGTAAATAACTGAGAAGTCTCTGTGTGTGAACTTGAAATCCCTATCAGACTGGTGTCCTCAGTGGGATTTGAGCAGTGGGGGAGGGGAGAGTCTGCACATGGATACAGGTTGGTGGAGAGTGATTGGAAAAGTTCTTGAACTTTTCAAGAAAGCTGCATTCAGTGTCTCTGAAAGGAGAGATGAATTGGCCCTTTTGGGGAAGAGTTCAATAAAACCTACAAGAGGACACTAAAACAGCTTGTTCCAAGGGAGGTGTCTCTGGGCCGCGTGGTGGCTTTCTGCTCAGCAGTGGCTTGCTACTCAGGGTATTAACCTCTGTTGTCACCTAAAGGAAACACTGTCTCCAGAGGCAGCAAGAAATTCACTCTTTGTGTTTATTCTCCCCTGTGCCTTCCTCCTCTCTGTCCTGGCTCCACATCTCCCCCAAAGGATTTCCAGCCCTGCAGAGGAGGAGCCAGCAGCTGGTACAATGTGGTCTATAGCAGAAACAAACCCTCCACAGTCTCTCTTTTCTCTCTCCCTCTCTCGCCCCTTGCCTGACTGTGAGGCACAGCAGAAATCTTGCTCTCTGTCCAGGCTGTTAAACTCTCTCTGAATTTTTTGAGCTCCTCTTCTATCGATGGCTTCCCCTGCCTTCCCCTCCGTAGGCTGCTCGCTCACGTTGGCTCTGCCAACCATTCTACATCCTTGCTCTGTTTCAGCAAGCAGTGTCTCAGTTGTCCCAAACCATCTTTTCCAAGTTTATGATTGCACAGCCCTTGCTTGGCCTGTGAGGTGGTGCAGTGCTCCACAGCTGGTTCAGCCATGGCTCTCCTTCTGCAGAATGGAAGGATACATCTTTTATTTGAGGAAAGCCAACGGCCTTTCCCAGACACTCTTACCACTCAGTGTGGATGAGCTGAGTAAAGAAGGTACTAAGGGGCCTTCACACTGTGTATGTATTGCTCCATAATTGCCTAGATAACTTGGCTTTCCTTAAGTACTTTGTCCACAGTAGGTGCACAAGAAATATTTATCGATGAATTGATACACGAATTCTTAAAATTACTGAAATAAATGCAAACATCACAAAGACATGTGATGATCAATTAATTGAGATCAAGATGGAGGGGGGAGAAAGAGAGGGAAAGAAAGAGGTGAGGAAGTGGGAATGATTTGTTTGTTCTTCCTGGAACTTCTTTTATAAAAGACTGATAATGAGTCATGAATCCATTACTATAAAACAAGAGAATTCAAAAGGAGTCAGTCATTGGGGTTGCCCGGCTCCTAACTGGCTAAAATGAAGGCAAATTATTCAAGAAAAGGGAAAGAAAAATGATGGGTACACACAGCCTCTGCAGGGTAGCAAAATAACCAGTTGGTTTTTTACACTTTTCTGCTTTTAAAGTATCCCAAAGTTCAGTTTGATTTTAATTTTCAGCAGAATAGACACCTTTGGGCAGAGAGCAGGTGTTATAATGGACCATCCCTACTTAGCTTCCCCAGACTCTTCTATTCTTTAGCAAAACTCTCATCCAATTCCTGGGACCCCAAAAACTTTCCCCAAGGTCCTGGGTTCTAACCAGAGGTTTCCCGTAGAGCCAGGCCCGGAATTCCTAGCCATCCTCATCTTGTCAGCTAAAACTAACTCTGCTCTTTCAGGTGAGCCGAACGAGGTGCACCAGAGCGAAACCCCACACTGTCTGTCCCCCACCACGGGACTGCCAGCGCCACGAAGGCAAGGAGGGGGTTTGTCTGTTCTGCTCATGGCTGCACCCACAGCAATCATGACAGTGCAAGATGCCCACCTGCCTCTGTTGATGAATGAACGAATGACCACTCCCTGCTACAGGGTGGGCGTTCAGAAGTGGTGGTCCTTCCTATGGTCAAAGAATTGTTCTTTCTACACAGTGAACAGTGGTGGCAGAAGCAACTTTTTTTTTTTTTTTTTTTTACTTTCTAAAAAATAAATAATGAACTCAACACAGAGGAAGGAGGGAGGGAGGAAGGGGTGGGAAAAAGAGAGGGAAAGAGGTTCAACACACAAGGGACAATACTAAAGAAAAATAATAAAAAAGAAAGTGCTTAAAGAGAAAATAAATGCCTGCAAGGACATGCTGGGGTGCGACTCCTCGAAATAGATGCTGGCCTTGTCTTCCCCTCACCGTCCAAAGTGGCTGTCACAGAGCTCCTCGGGGAGACTTTCCCATGAGTGTTCACTTTCAGGTTGGGGGGAGGAGAAAATATGAATCCAGACAGATAATGTAAGAGATTTTTAAATGTATCGAGATTCAATGGCTCCTTCTAGCCTCAAATATAAGCATGTTGGCCCCAAACCCATATTCAAATGAAAATGCACTTTAAGTTTCCAGGTTAGTTTGCAGCCACAGATCAGGCAATTTCTTCACTCATTTATTTTATTAGTCAAATCTTTGATGAGCCCCTACAACACGGCCAGGCCAGGGGTTGGGGACATATTGGGAAGCAGCATCCTCCAGGGTCATGACCCTCAGGGTCCATGGAGCCTCATGGAAAAGACAACCCCTAATTCAAAGAATCTTGTATATATAAATTACAACTCCAATAAGGGCTATCAAGGGGAGATGCCTGGGACTATGAGTTTATAATATTAGGATTACATCTAACCAGGGAAGGCTTCCCTGAGGAGGTGAGGGGAATGGAGATTTGAAGGGAGAACAGGAGTTATCCGGGTGACAAGGAAGAAGGAATGTTCCAGGTTGGAGGGTGGCAGGTGCAGAGATGGGAGAGGAAGGGAGTGAGACCAGCACTGGAGAAGGCAGGGGACTAGAAAACCAAGATGGAGGGCTGTGCTGGGGGCGGCGATGCTGGATGGTGTGGGAGGGGGAGTGGGGCCTTGTTAGCCTTGATAAAGAATTCTGCTCTCTGTCTTCTGGCTTCTCGCTTATAAGCTCCTTGACCTTGGGGTGATGAACTCCGTCTCTGTGCCTCATTCTCACCATCTACGGAGTAGGGATAATACTGCGTGCCCCTAGTGCTGTTGTGAGGATTAGGGCAGCCATTCCCTTCTCTTCTTCACCATGTGCCTTCCGCTTCCACCCTGATCTGAACGTGGTGGTCTCTTAGGCCTCCCGACCTCCCATGACAGTGCAGAGAAGGGAGGAAACAGATTCAACTCAATTCAGCTGAATTCCAATCAACTCAATTCAAAACGTACTAGTGGGGGTGTGGACGGTGGGTGCCAACCCTCTGCGGAACGTAGGGAGGCAGTGGGGAGCAAGCCCCAGGCCTGCCTCCAGGACCCTCCAGGGCAGTCCCAGCAGGGGAGCCTCAAGAGCCAGCATCTCACAAAACAGCTCTGTTTCATCCTGGACATTTGAGACAGCCCCAGAGCCTGCTGCCACCTCTCCTTATTACCCTCCCGCAAGTTCAGAGGGATATCTGGCATCTTCTACAATCTGTTAGGATCATCGAGGATTTGAGCTGGAATTTGAATGAGGCTCACTTCTAACCGCCAGGCTTTTTGAACATAGGGATGAGAATAGAGAGATGTTAACTGTGCTTCTCGTTGCCAGGAAGTGCACATCAATGGATGTGGAACTGTTGGTGACCTACGATGGCCCATCCAGCACCCTGGTCCTTTCTCCTAGGCACAGAAAGGGCTTTATTCTCCCAGTTCCACCTTCTCTCAGTTCTAAGGCACCACCAATTGTAAAATTAACTATCTACCAAAAAACAGCCTTCAGGGAGGGGGAAACAAATTTAAAGTTTCACATTGATAGCAAAATATGATCTAACTCCAGAAGCTTTGAAACTTAAAATATGTACTTAAGAATCAAAGGAAGATGGTCAGCTGTCTTTCTGGCAGGGAGGAACATAGGCAGGGTGCTAAGAGAGCCGAAGGGATTTCTCCAGCTTGCACTTGGTGCCTGTCCCGTGACTCAGGGAGCAGTGCAGGGCAGAGGAACACAGACTTACCAGCAACTTTCTTGACAAGGAAAAGAGTGATGGTTGCTCTTTGTTCAATAACTGTTCCCAAGCACTTGCCAGGTGCTGTGTGAGACCCTCGAGGAACTCAGTCAAGTAGAGGTGATACACCAGTAGACAGATGATGATAACGGCGGAGCGTGGCATATAAACACAGGGTGTTCTGGAAGCACAGAGATTGGGGACGGGGGGATGGCAGGGAAGACTGAGTTCTGAAGGACACAAAGTTTGGGCAAGCAAGCTAGGAGAAGGAAGAGCACTTTAGGCAGAAGGAACGGCATGTGTACAAACACAGATACCCAATCAGGAACGCCATGGTCCCATGCGGCCGGCTGGAAGGCAGAAGGCAGGGAGGGCTGAGGCTGGGAGGCAGCAGAGAGAGGAATGGCTCACAGAGCAGTTTGTATCTCACCATGAAAGAAAAGGGAGGCCCAGAAAGTCAGGGAGGTTCACCACTGGCTTTCCCATTCTGCAGATCACTGGACCTTGAGGGCCCAATAGATGAGATGAGCAGTCAGTGGGGGCTGGTGAGATTTACTGGACAGGCACAAGGCACAGTCGGAAGGTTGTTGCAGTAACTTGCACTAAGTCAGTAGTTGCAAATGGAGAGTAAAGGGGAGAAGAAAGATAAGCGATGGTCAATGGGGCACATCCAGATCCCCATCATTGAACACATATGATGCCCTAGGCCCTGCAGTCACAAAAATGCAAAGTCTCTACTCAAATGTCACCTTCTCAAGGAGCCTCCTGACCCCCCTGTCTAAAGTAGCACCCAGTCCTGTTACGCTCTTTTATTTCCTTCTTTAACTTTTTATTTTTTAGCATTTACTTGTTTCTGCTCTGAGTCCCCCTATAAGACTGTCAGCTTCAAGAGGGCAGGGACCATGTCTGCCTTGTCCATCACCATCTCCTCTATGCCTTGTCTTGTGCCTGGCACAGAGGGAGTGCTCAGGGACTGCGAGCTGGATGAATAAATGAAGAGATGCTGCCTGCCCTCAGTGAGCTCCCCATCCGGTGAAGGTGATGGGCTTTGAAACAAGAACTCCAAGCATCCTCTTGACCAGCCTTTTCTCCTAGGCTTGGCTGGAATCATATTCTGAGAAACACCTGAGAACAAGTGGCTATTTTCCTTGCACCCTACAGCCTTAGGGGCTCCCCAGGGTGCCTCCTGGGCCACAGCTTGGCCATGAAGCTTGGGAAGCTGATGAGCCACAGTCTGCTGGGAAGAGTCACCTTTTCTCTCCATTGAAACCCTTGTTAGGGACTGCCCAGAACAGAGGTACTGACTTAGCAGCCCTGGGTTTTCCTCTGAAGAGCCACCACCCTCTTCCTTATTGACACCATATTTATTCACTCTTCCCTGAACCTCTTTGACCTTGGGTAGTCTTCCAGCTGCTAACAAGAACAGCAAGGATTAGGCATGAGATCCCAGGTGCATGGTTGCTGGAGCCCCACTGTGTGGCAAATTGACTCCTTGCTTGGCTACACCCTCCACCATAGGATCTAAATGCCCCAGTGCCAGACTCTCTCTGGCCTTGCACTGGGCAGAACTCACTGGAGGCGGGCTGGTGCTCATCCCTAGACCTTTCTTTACCTTAAATTTTATCCCATTGCTCTCCTGTCTCACTTTCTCTGTTGCCTCATTGTCACCCCACCTGGATCTCTGTCTTTATCTCTAATAAAGGGCAAGTCTTACCCTTTATCTTTATTGAATTTTCCCTTAAACTCTTCTCCGTAATTTTCCTCTGCTGTATTTTGCAGAATATACCCCTACAAAACAACTATTCTGCCATCACTTCAACACTAATAATAACCCCAGTGATGATAATAATGGCTAGTTATTTGATGAGTGCTTCCTTTGTGCTAAGCACCATTTTAGATGTTTTCCATTGGTTAGTTCTCATCTTCACAGTTCTGAAGATATGTGCTGTGATACCCATTATCTCCATCTTACAAAGCTCAGAGAAGTTAAACAACTTGCCCAAGGTCACACAGCAAGTGGAAGATCTGGGATTCCAACCCAAGTCTGTCCAACCCAAAAACCTGTGTACAGCCTTCTATTTCACTAATTATATTTACAGTTTTCCCTTGGCCCCAAAATCTATAAATGTATTTGTTTTTTTATGAAAAGTTGAGGACAATGCTGAGCAGAAACTGTTATTTGTACTCCTGTGCATGATGAAATCTTCAACATTTTGAGGCTTAAGTTAGGATATGCTCCTTACCCACAGCAGAGTGGGGAAGAGAGGAGGGGCTGCCAGATTCTCACTGCTTTGAAAATAGAAGATGCCTCAAAATGCAAGGACATCCCTGACTTGCAGAATGCAAATACTGCCTCTCCCCTGCCTTTTGCCCAGAGGGATCTTTCCCAGCCACATCCTACTTTGTCTCCAGGACTCAGCCAAGTCATACCTCCCCCAGCATCTCTGCTGCCTCCCATCCTGCTCCCACCTTGGTTGCTTTCCCTCCCTCTTTCCTTCTACACCATCCATGCACGCCTCTATCACAGCATCTACCATCCTCTATGTTGCTTGTTTCCATTTCTTTCTCCACCTCTAGATCATGAGTTCCCTCATCCATTTCTTCAACGAAATTTACTAAGTGACTACTATATGCTGGGTACCATCCTAGGAAGAAGTGTGAGAGAGCATGGGGTGTTTAGGGGGCCATATGAGGTTTATAGTATGCTGGAGGACCAGGTGTGGGAGGGCAGGTGTTAGCAATGAGAGACGAGATTGGACAGAGACCCCATCACAAGGGATGGCTATACCATGATTGCTCAATCAATGTTTGTTGAATGAGTGGATGAATGAAAGAATGAGTGAATATATCAAAAGGACATCGCACAAAGCTTTGCATCTGAGATTAGGATGCATATTTAATCTCAGATTTTTCCCCGCATCATGATAATCAAAGTATTCATTATATTCCAGCCAGACCTGGAGTTCATATCAACTCTGGTGTCCGACAGCCTGAGTTTAAATCCTAGTCCTATCTCTCGCCAGCTATGTGACTTTGGACAAGGAATTTAACCTTTCTAAGTCAATTTCTCACATGCAAAATGGGGGAAATAATTATATCTCCCTCATGAGCTGGTTGTGAAATTTTAGTAAGATCCTACATGTCAAGTGCTTACCAAGGTACCAGCACATAGTAAGCCCTCAATAAATGCCAGGTGCTGTCATTACCAGTAGTGGGTTTATTACTTATCGTTCTAGCAAAAAGGGTGATCTGCAAGTAAGTTGGTTTTGGCCCTCAGGTCATCTACAAATTGAGAACTTTCCCATAAAAATCCACATTTTTGACTTTTTTGGGAAAAAGTCATAAGATTTTTTGTAACCCTGGGCCTCATACCTACTTGGCAACAATCAGCAGGACCTGGGCAGCAGATGGCTCTTCAGTGGGGCAGGTGCTCTGAATTTCCCACAAGTCCCCACCACTCCCACATGTCTTACACGACTGCCTTTAGTGGTCAATGCCTGGCCTCTATAAATGTCTTAGTTTGCAAACCTTCCTCTTTGCCAATGTCAGATTACAGGCTGTCTTTGTCTTTTGATAGCTGAAAATGTAACTAAAACAATACCAGTGTAGGCAGGGTGCAGCAGCTAACAGAAACAGAGAATAAAGCCATGCATCTGTAAATAAATGCATAAGTATCCCAAGCTCCTGAGCAGTGCTTGCTGATAAGATTCAGGTGGAAGGCTAGCCTCATCCACTCCCTTTACAGAGCATCCCTAGGGTAAGTTGCTGCTTTTAAAGAGAGAGACTCTCGTCCATTTCATGCCACCCTTACAGCTCCTCTTTCAGAAGTTGACACTTTCTGACCTTGACCCCAGTTCGGGAAGTGCACTCTGTTGTGCTGACCGACCACGTGATGCACTTTATTCAATAACTAAATGCCAGGTGCCAGGGAGACAGTCCACTTTGATGGCATTGGCTGAGGAGAGAGGGGAGGGGACTTATTGGAGAACTGGGAGATACTCCTAATTTCTACCTTGGAAGCTTTCATAGAGAAGAGGGAAATTTTAGGAGTTTTCACAGTAGGAAAAATTGCCCAGCAATTGCCCAGAAAGCATGTGAATGTAAAGACATATAGTTGATCTGGGAGAATGGTCAGATCTGATCCAATTTGATAATTTTTGCGTGTTTAATGTAAGTCAGGCTCTGTGCTAGTTTATGGGCCACAGAAACAAGTCAGCTATTGGGGGGGGGGGATCTGCCCTTCCTCTTCCCAGTCTCTCTTGCCTATTTTACTTTATTGTATTTAAGGCTCTCTGCATTTGCCTGTCTACAGTTCATATAATTTCTCTCACAACCAGAATGTGTGACCAGGATTCTTGTCTGTCTTATTTACTGCCATAGCGCCAGGGCTGGCACATAGTCGGTTCTTAGTAAGTGTTTGTTGGGTGACAGAAAACATGCCCCTGCTCTGAAGGAGATCGAGGCCTAGAAGAGACAGGCAGGTACAGAGATCATTACCAGTGAGCTCAGGGCATTAATAAAGGAAGGTGTACGGGTTAAAGAAGAAAGTAACTCTGTTTGAGGAGGTCAGGAAAAGACTCCAAAAGGAAATGCCCTTTGCGGTGGGTTCTGCAGGGTGTGTAGGAGTTTGCCAAGTAGAAAAGAGGAGAAAGTCCCAAAGCAGACAAGAGAAATAAAAACACCCAAAGCTGCCCCCAAAAGCGTGAGGTCAAAGAGAGAAAAGCACTTGGTCCAGAGCAGCACTTCTCAAACTTTAAACATATACACAAATCACCTGGGGAT
Organism: Cynocephalus volans; assembly: GCF_027409185.1. Classification (NCBI taxonomy): domain Eukaryota; kingdom Metazoa; phylum Chordata; class Mammalia; order Dermoptera; family Cynocephalidae; genus Cynocephalus; species Cynocephalus volans. The sequence continues at coordinate 13,415,976 of NC_084471.1, forward strand.
AGTGCTGCAATGCCAGTGCTGATTTGGTGGTCCAGGTAAATGCTGAGACGCTGTGTTTCTAGCTACCAGGTGAGTGCAGACCACATTTTGACAAGCAAAGATTTGGAGCCCTGCCAGTGGGTTCTGGGGGACGTGGATCTAAATCCTACCTCTGCCACTGGCAGGCTAGGCCTGTTCCTCCATCTCTACAATGCAGATAATGTGCTGAATGAATTCTGAGTGCATGAATCTGAGAAAGTCATCAGTTCAATCCCAGCACTTCATATCAGTACATTTCAGCTAATGTCACTTATGGTTAAAGGAGAGACCAGTGGTGTGAGAGGAAGGAATGATTTTCCCTGAGAGCTGATGCTATTTGAGAATCTCCTATGTGCTGGGTCCTGTCCTGAGGACCACATGTACGAGTGTGTCACCTTCCTTGAGCCCTGCAGCACCCTGTGATATGGGTATCATCATGATTCTCATTTGACCTGTGAGAGAGCAGAGGAAGCGTATCTGTTTCCTATTGCTGCTGTAACAAATTACCATAAACTCCGTGGCTTAAAACAACAGAGACTTATTATCTTACAGTTCTGGGTGTCAGAAGTCTGAAATGGGTCTCACTGGGCAAAATCAAGGTGTCAGCAGGGCTGTGGCCTTCTGGAGACTCTCGGGAGAATCTGAGTGCCTTTTCTAGCATCTAGAGGCTGCCGCATTCCTTGGCCTGTGGCCCCTCCCTTCATCTTCAAAGCCAGCGATGTTGGACAGAGTCCTTCTCATGACTCTGCTGCCTCCCTCCTCCATGCCTACGAACGCCGGTGCTTACACTGGGCCCACCCAGATAATCCAGACTAATCTATTTTAAGGTCAGCTGAGTGACCACCTTAATTCCTTCTGCAAACTTAATTCCCCTTCACCATGCAATGTAACATTCGCAGGTTACAGGATTAGGATACGAACATCTCTGGGAGGGCTTTATGCTGCCTACCACAGGGTGATCGAAGGGCTCCCCTAACATCACAACCTGAGAACAGTACATGGAAGCAGTTTTAGAGTTTTTATCAAGAAGGATTAGATTTGACTATATGTAACAGAAAAATAAAATTAACAGCAGCTTAAATAAGACAAAAAGTTTATTCTCTTTCATGTAAATGAACATGGAGGCACAAAGCACAAGGCTGGTCTGGAGGCCCCACACGCTGGTGAGTGACACAGGCCCCTACCAGTCCCTGCTCTACCAGCCTACAGTGTGGCCTGCACCTCACAGTTCACCACGGCTGCCAGGCCACTGCCTTCACATTCCACATACTGAGGTGGAGAGTGGCACAAAAAGATGAGGGCAAAGGGCACCTGTCACCTGGCTCCTAAGGAGGTTTCCCAGAAGATATCACCCAATATTTTTGCTTTCATCTCATTGGTCAGAAGTTTCTTACATGACCATACATTAGCTAGAAGCAAGTCCAGAAAATATAAGCTGTATTCCAGGTGGCCATACACCCAGTGAAAAACGAGAGGTTCTGTTGCTACAGGAAAAGGAAAGAGGAAGGCAACTAGCGGGGACTCCACAGAGCTCATTCAGCCCAAACCCTCACCTCGGCATTGAAGAACTTGAGGCCCAGAGAGGGGAGGGACATGGCCATGCCACAGAGCCTCCCAGCAGGAGGGCTGGGACTAGAATCCATGTGCCCCGGTTCCAGGCAGCACGCAGCACAGGGCCCGGCACCTGGTAGCAGCTCAATACCGCTTGTGCAGCTGAAGGGACTCCACCATTCCACCACACCCTACATCTCCCTCAAAACCACACGTGCTGCTGCTGCCTCTGCTAGGGCAGATGAAATCCCCACCTTGGGGAGGCCCAGCCCACTGCACTCCAAGTCTGTCATCCCCTGTCCTCTGTCTTCCATCTCTGCTGAGACCCTTGGGTGAGCTCTGAGCTCTTGATGTCCCACAAAGTCATCAAACGTGAGGGCCCTTCAACATAAACGGGCAGCACGATTTGGCCAAGAGGCCTCAAATAGCACCAAGAAATGGAGGTTTTTCTCTCTTCCGCATTTGCTCTATGACGGGGGACATATCCTTGGAGATGAGGCTTTACATCTGAGGTGGGTTGTGGCAGGACACTGTTTCTGTTGTCTTGGCATCCCCAGCGTTTGTTCAGACGTGGAGAAGTGATGGGCGAGCAAAGGGATGGACGGGCCAATCAAAGCTGGAAGCAGGGGCACCCCTCACCTTTCTCCACGGGCTGCAAAACCCAAGGAGCTCCATCCTCAGGTGCTGCCGCCCCGGCCAGTTCAGACGTGCACCGAGACCTGTGTGCATTCTTGTACTTCTCTGCTTGCAAGTCTTTGTCTCCTCAACCAGATGGTGAAGCCCTTGAGACAGGGATGGTGTCAGATTTGCCTCTGTGCCCCACTGCCTGGCACGGGGCAGGCACTTAGTTAATAAATGGGGGGTTGGCCAATGAGTCAGAATGAAAGAGCTAAGGCAGTGTCTGGCACATAGTAGGCTCTCTGCAAATAAAATAAAAATGAAATGAAAAGGAGGAGAGGGAAAAAGGATGGAAGGATGATGGCAGAAGGGAGCAACAAACTCGTTTGAGCCTCGGCTTCCTACGGAAGCAGCAGCTCAGAGAGCAGCAGCTCTCCCGGTCTCAAGAGCCGAACCCCCATCCCCACCAACAGAACCGAGTTCGTAAGAGAACAGAAGCCCCTGGCCCAAAGGTCTGCCTTAAAGGCCTCCCCTCAAGCTTGAACACATCGTGCCTTTGGGGCTTCCCAGTGGGCCTCACCGGTCACAGGACCTGGTGCCAGGGATCCAAAGGTGTGGCCAGAGGCAGAACAGGCAGGTGGGGTGGCTGATATGCAGGGAAGAGTGACATGGGGGCAAAGGAAGCCAGCTCCCCCCCTTGTCTAAGCCAGGGGCTTTTCACGAGAGAACAGAAGCAGAGGGGGGCAGAGGAGGACAGGAGGCAGATGCGGCATAACAAGGTGGCAGAGGGTGCAGGAGGCAGAGCACGGGAAGGACACAGACCCACCCAGAGAGACGAAGACGCCTGGGCGCTGGCCGTCCCCTCTCAGAGCAGATGGAAGGCTGGAACCCAGAGGGCCCACGACAGTTGGGCAGAGTGACAAGAAGCAACAGCATGTGGGGAGGGGCCCGCCTCCCCTGGGCGAGGAGAGACCCCCCCACCCCCGCTGCTGCGCCCAGACACACTGTCCAGGGAGAGCTCTGAGACAGCGAGCACAGAGAAACACCGGCAGGGGAATAAATATTTGTGCCCAAGTAATGAGATAAAGCCGCAAAGCCTGTGGCCAGGACCCAGGCTAAAATTTCAGGCCAGAGCCTCAGACCACAGGACCACATACCACAGCAGCCTGGGACCAATAGATTTCCCTGGAACCCAACCACCTCCTGCCCTAGTTTCTTCCCACATTGATTGGGCAGCATGATCCAGCAGATAGAGCCTGGTCTGGGCATCAGATAGGTCTGGGTTTGAATCCCGACAAGCTCTGCAACCCACAGGCAGGGTGCTTAATCTCCCCGCACTGCCGTTTCTTGTCTGCTGTAGAAAACAGGAATAGCAATGCATATCAGGCCGTGTGTTATAAAAGTTAAAATAATCTATATAAAGGACTTGTGCACAGAGTAGAGGCTCAAAAGATAGTCAAAGTTGTTTTAAATCAGGATTTCCCACCCTTTGAGTAGCAAACACATTATTTTTGCCACATCCAGACACCCATCCTGTTACATTATCCTTAAATTGATCCTCTGTTCTAGCCTCATCCTAAGCAATAGTATCTAAGGAATCAATAGCTTAATGCACTAGTTATATTTTTAAACCACTATAAAAATACTCAGCTTAAATTTGTTTAAATATTCATCCCCGTACTGCCTAAATTCGTCTCAGACACCACAGTGGCCTGCCATTCACTTTGCAAAAGCACCATTCTGACTAATCAGCCCTCCGCCAGGTTGAAAAAAGATGGAGAGGCTGGTGGCCCTGAATCTCCATTACTCATCCGCTTTTTTCTTTAGGTGATAAAAGAGGCACCAGGATAGAAACTGAAAAGAAGTTTAGAGTTTAGTCCACAGACATCACTTGACTCTAAGAGCCTTTCTGAGGCATTGGGAAGGCTCAGCTCTTGGTTACGATCTGATCCATTCTTCCATCTAGAAGGGCCAGTAGTGTGGCCAGCAGCCCAGGGAGGACAGAGTGATTCCGTCCTTCCTCCTGTCTTTTTTTTTTTTTTTTTTTTGTCTTTTTCGTGACCGGCACTCAGCCAGTGAGAGCACCGGCCATTCCTATATAGGATCCGAACCCGCGGCGGGAGCGTCTCCGCGCTCCCAGCGCTGCACTCTCCCGAGTGCGCCACCGGCTCGGCCCCTTCCTCCTGTCTTGACGCACTGGTTGGTGCTGGAGGATTTTCCCTTTGGTTTCCTGCAGGGTTTTCAGGAGATGCCCCCTCCCAAGACTCCACCCATTAGAGCAAGAGGAATTGGTTCTTTTCTCTCCATCAAGGGAGGCGAAGGGTTTTCTTTCTTCATTGTAGGGTCTTTCACACATGGAAGGATTTGCTTCTAGTATGAAGAGATACTTGCTTGGAAGACGCTACGAGATTTCTCAGTAATGACTGTGCCTGAGTGGAAGAGGAAAGGCAGCTTTGTCAGAAGAGCAACGATTGTCTTGCATAACAATAATAACAGAAGGACCTGGGAATAGAGGAAGGGTTTGAAACACTGTGACGCACAGGCTTTAGTGAGATGGCCTAAGGTGTTAGTAATCCATGTGCTGGGCCAGAGAGAACACAGGCACTTCCTTCCTGCTCTCGGTCCTGACTCAAACACTGAGATTCAGGGGCTTCATCCTCCATCATCTACAAAGTAAGTGCTGAACTTGAAGCATTGAACTTCACCCCAAGAGTGTTTATTCTGAATATCCAACACTGTCTTGTTAGACTCTAGACCACCACGAAGAGACGTAGTTGTTTCTTCCACAGTTGAATGAGTCAACATATTATTAAGAATATAAACTAATTTCTGTGTACTAATGTGGGGACCTGGAAATAAATCACAGACTCATCTACACAGCAATGAGAGGCCAGGAAAGAAAGACCGGACGCCTCCAAGGAAGAGTTGAGAACAAATGTGCTTCCCTTTGAAGGGACCTGCGCTGTCATGAGCTAGTTGGCTCTAAGAGCCCCCTCTGGGATGTCAGGCATGGGGGAAGTAAGCATTCTCCCAATGAAGCTGATGGGATTTTAATAGCCAGACAGATGGCCTGAGAAAAAAAGGAAGATTTTTTTTAAATGAGGGAAAACACTTCCATAGCTTCCTTTCAATTAAAACAAAGTGAGAGCCGTCCATGCCGAGAAGATTTATCACCATTACTAGTATTGTCATTTTGGATGTCTTCTTTTTAATAACCACATTATTGAGTATCAATAATAAACTAGGGCAATATTTTCAAACAAATTAGAGGGTGTAACTGTCTGATGACTTTTGATGCAATTATTATTATTTTGGCTTCATTTGATTTCATAATTTAATAACGATCCCAAATAATTGTGGTGGTGTTCTTATTTATGCAATCAAACAGGCATCACTGGTTGGACTCTTTAGTGGCCATCCTCTTAAGAACTTCAGGTTCCATATAACCCACCCTGAGCAGCCAGCATTTCTGAAAAATCTGAATCAAGTAACCTGGGAAGAAGGGGCGAGAAACAAAGAAAAGGAAGTCTTCAAAATGAAAGAGAGAACAGGCAGGGAAAGAAGGGGGGAAACAATATCTATTGAGCACCCTCCCGTGTGTCAAATGTTTTTTATTGTATCCTCACCACAGTCACGTACAATCTGTTGCAGGATCCCCATTTTTCAGATGTGGAAACTGAGGAACCGAGAGATTAAGTAACTTGCGCAGAGTCGCACAGCTAATGGGCAGGGGTGGGAGTCCAGTTCAGGCTTCACCTCTGCACTCTCTTCACTCCAGCGTGGGGCTTCAAGCCCTGCCTCTTCTCCCCCCGTGTCAGCCAAGCTGTGGGATCCATCCCCATCCGTGCAGATGAGCTGTCTTGTAGCATTCCCGCAGTGAGTGAAAGGGCAGCAAATTCACGTGGGAATTCTGCCTCCTGGACTGCTTATGTCACCCTTCCCTAATTTAATTATCAGATTATCCTAATGGCTAAGCATTGCAAAGGTGGGCTGATGGTAGAGGGAAAGTCAGTCCTCGAGGGCATGCAGCTGCAGCATCCTTTGGCTGTATCAGAAATGGACCCCAAAGAGAGAGGGGAGAGTAACTACACACAGGAAATGTACACATGCCATGACTACACCTACCATGGGCAGGATGCTCTGGGACCTACTGTAGACACCTTATTTCATTTGGTTCCTACAACTGTCTATGGTAGCAATTGTTATTGTGCAGATGACAGAACTAAGGCCAAAAGAAATTAAATGATTTTTTCAAGTTGGTCATTGGTGGAGCTGGAATTTAAACCCTTGTCCACCCAGTGGATTCCAAACATAAGTGGTCGATTTTACTTTAGCATCAGTGTCATAAATGTTGATCAAAGTCAAGAGGAAGGGGTGGGAGATATTAGGGATGTGACCTGAAAAGAGATTTAGAATAAAAGTGTCTGCCAAAGGGACCCTGGCTTGAATTCCTTTCCTGCCCTGAAGTTGACACGCAAATCTAATGCAACAAGCATTTACTGGATGTCAAAAATGTGCAGATCATTGTGCTAACGCACCAGGTGCTGACCAAAGATTCAGATTCACTGCCCTCTTCCTCTTTAAAAACTTTTGACTCTGGAAAGAGATGTACTCCTTTTCCCACAAAGAGATAAAATAATTTATGTGTTATTCTCCATGCTGTTTCCAAATAGGACAAGTCTAGTCTCTCCAATAGGGCATTTGGAAGCATTCTCTACACGGTGAGGCATTGGTTACATATTAGGCTCCAAACATTAACACAACCAAAAGTGAGGGTGGAGGGATGAAAAAAAAGAGAAAAGCCACAAAAATACAATCAAAAATCAAAATAAAACAGAGAGACAGATTGGGATGGAGGTGATGGTGGTTGTGATAAGGTGGTGATAGTGATTGGGATGCAGGTGGTGGTGGTTGTGATACAGATGATGATAGTGATTGGGATGCAGGTGGTGGTGGTTGTGATACAGATGGTGATAATGATTGGGATGCAGGTGGTGGTGGTTGTGATAAGGTGGTGATAATGATTGGGATGCGGGTGGTGGTGGTTGTGATAAAGATGGTGATAATGATTGGGATGCAGGTGGTGGTGGTTGTGATAGAGGTGGTGATAATGATTGGGATGCAGGTGGTGGTGGTTGTGATAAAGATGGTGATAGTGGTTTGGATGCAGGTGGTGGTGGTTGTGATAGAGATGGTGATAGTGATTGGGATGCAGGTGGTGGTGGTTGTGATACAGATGGTGATAATGATTGGGATGCAGGTGGTGGTGGTTGTGATAAGGTGGTGATAATGATCGGGATGCAGGTGGTGGTGGTTGTGATAAGGTGGTGATAATGATCGGGATGCAGGTGGTGGTGGTTGTGATAAAGGTGGTGATAGTGGTTGGGATGCAGGTGGTGGTGGTTGTGATACAGATGGTGATAATGATTGGGATGCAGGTGGTGGTGGTTTTGATAAAGATGGTGATAGTGATTGGGATGCAGGTGGTGGTGGTTGTGATAGAGGTGGTGATAATGATTGGGATGCAGGTGGTGGTGGTTGCGATAAGGTGGTGATAATGATTGGGATGCAGGTGGTGGTGGTTGTGATACACATGGTGATAGTGATTGGGATGCAGGTGGTGGTGGTTGTGATAAGGTGGTGATAATGATTGGGATGCGGGTGGTAGTGGTTGTGATGAAGGTGTTGATAGTGATGGGGATGCAGGTGGTGATGATTAAGGTGTCAACGGCAGTGATGAAGACGGTAGTGATGAAGATGGTAGTGATGAAGACGGTAGTGATGGAGTTGGTGATGACTGTGATGAGAACAGGATTGTTGTCATAATAACAACTAACATTTGGAACAATTCCTCACAGTATCCAGTCCTTTCCCTTGCATTACTTTATTTTCAAAGAAAAACTCTGGACTTTACAGAAGCAAGAACTATTTCTAATTCTAGCTTCACCCTGAGTGTCACCCCAACTTGGCTGAGTTCAGAGAAAAGGGTACCGGAGTGGGCTCTTGCTCCATCACAGATAAATGGACAGTTATATGGTTATAGAAACTTGGGTGATGCTCTGAAAACCCTCTGCAGTCTTCCTTCAACCAATTGCCCCCACCCAAAGGTTATTCGCCTGAATCGGTCCCCAAAATTGATAGTACTTAATACCCTTGTCACCTTATAACTGCTTAGTTCCTTTTATAAATGCATAAATGATCATAGTCTGACTCCTGGTGGATGAATAAAAATCATTTATGACGATTGAAACATTTATTTTTTAATTAGGTAGCAGCCGAGAATGAAGAGTCCGTAGAGAGTAATCTCCTGTAACCTCATAAGCAGTCCTGGTGACCTAGCGAGGGGAGTCTTCAGTGGCTGGCGCATTTGCTCTGTCCACACCTTCATAGAAAAAACTTTACCCCTGACTGTCAGTCTACCACACTCGACCAAAACTAATCACACATCTTTTTTTTAAAGAAAATCCAAAATCCTGACAGATAAGCTGCCAACAAAATGATTTCTTTAAAAAATAACCTAATAACTTAATATCAGACGAAGGCACGGGCAGCTGTGCAGTTTCCTCTGGCCATGCCAGGTGCTGCAATAATTGCCTGCTCTGGGTTGTGCTGCGAACTTTAATTGGGAATGTTTTCTGTGTCGGAGGACTTGACATTCCAAAGACACCAAACCGCATGTCCTTGGGAATAGGGTGTGTGATGCGCTCAGTGATCTGAGCAGGGTTTGAGAAGTGGGAGAGTCAGGTCAAATCCCTGAGAGTGTACCTGGGGAGAGGAGAGACGTTGTCACGCAGAAGCGAGGCTGTGCCTTGGTGTTCCTAGAGAAGGGGCCGCATTGTAGCTGCGGGAAGAGAAGGGAACCATCCTGGCTCTGGTCCATCGTGGGGAAACGGAGGGGAAACGGGTGTGAATGACTAGCATGGAGGTGGAAAGGAGGTCGGACCTGTAGTGTGGGAGCTGTGGGGGGATGTTACCTCGTGTGCAGGGGGAGGCTGGAGGCAAATTGGGTCACGTCTTTGTGGAAACGAGGAGAGAACTGGGTCAGAACTGTGGGGGAGAAGGCTTGAGAACTGGGTCGAGTCTTTGGATAGGAGGGGGAATTGGGTCGAGTGTTAAGCGTGAGGCAAGAGGGTAGTAGCAAATGATGTGCAGAGCGGGCTGAGCCCCTGGGAGCAGAGGGGAAGAGCCATGAGGAAGCAGCTTTGACCCACACAGGGGTTGAAAATGGAGCTATTAGGTTCTGGTCATTTCTTCCCAATTCCATCATCTTGCCGGCTCCCCTCACGTACCATGAGACTTAAAGTAGGCTTTCCTCCTCCTACCCCAAATCGTGCAACAGACATCTCAGCCGGAGCAGAGCATCGTCTGTTCTTCAGCACTTTGCAAGCCAACCCAAGTCAGCATTGGGGAAGGCAGCAGGTCCCTAACTTCATGTGGCCTCATTTTACCCAGGATGTAAGGCTGGTGAGCCGCTGCCCCCTTTGGGTTTCTACATATCAGCAAATTCAATACCAATTCTCTCTTCTTTCTAACTATTAGCATCATTGCATAACTTGGAGCCTCAAAATACATTTTGTAAACAGAAGCTGTGTAATAAGTTCATTTTAGCAGATTCCAATCTGGCTTTGTTCAAATCCATGCAATCATGGGACAGTCAAACCACCACAATACTCAAAATCATACTTCAAAGGAATATACTTTTATTAATCCACTAAACTTCTATTGGCTACTTGGTTGAATAGACCTATTCTCAGAGCAAAAACAGAATGTGCAATTCGCAACTCTGTCTGCTGTGACATTCTACAGAAAAATTTATTAAATCCACAGAACTTTATCATGATTGAAGAGCACTGCAGGGTCAGTACATGGCCATATATATTTCTCTGGTAATATCAGCTTTATTTATCCTCATGTAGGTTAAGTAGGGTTTCTACTGAAGCGTACAGTCATGACCTGCTAGCTCCTCTTGGGACCTACATATGGAGTTATGATGAATCTGATCAGATAAGGCCACATTGGCTAACTCTGCATTTTGGCTGCTTCTGAGAATTCCCTTTTATTGAATCGAATCACAGTGATTAAAGAGATAATGAGATAAGCTAGTAATCGGCTTCTGCAGCAAATGGACCACTCTGACCCCTCCCAGAGGAAGACACATGTTTAGGCAGAACGGTGACGGGGAAACCATATCATTTCCTGTGGCCCAGAGAATGCTCGAGGATCCTTGAGAAGGAAGGAGAGACCGAAACATCAATGCTTCCTATTCTACATGTGATAGTCGGTGGTATTTTGGAATCGCGGGGATAGATACCTGATAAATACACTTTTAGATCAAATCACTTGGCTGTGGTTTATCTTAACTCTTGGATTCTTTGGATGTAGAAGGATTTTGCAGATTCTCAAAGCCTTCTCCAAGAAATGAAGAGAGAGGGGGACTGAAAGGGTGTCGTTCCCTTTGCAATTCAAATCAAACCTTCATTTTCTTCAGCAGAGTTATTTTAAGTCATTCATTATTGTATCTCCTCTGAAGTGGAGGCTGTTTGATACTGTAAGATTGTTAGAACCAAAGAGAATAAAGAGGACATCGAAGTGTTATTCTTGCTGCAATTTCAGGTGAATTTGGTGCTGACAAAAGATTTTTAAAACACACACACTTCATATTAGAAGAAGCAGAGAGATGAATTCCATCAGGCAGCTCAGGGAAATTAGGTCCCTGCGTTTTTTCCAGGGCGTTCACTGAGGTTGATCCAGCAGATGTTCTCAGGCAGTGGGGTAGAGGAAATGGCACCAGATATGGAGGCAGAGAATCTGGGCTAGAGGCTGTCAGCGTCTCCCACTTCTGAGCACTGTGACCTTGGTCAGGGCTCTTAGCCTCTCTCAGCCACAACTTCCTCTTCTGTAAGACAGAGGGAAACAGATAAGACCTCACATTTCAATAGTGAGCCAGAGCTTGCCAAGCCCCGCCCCATGTGTTGTTGCTTCAAGTCAAGCATCATAGCAGTCCCATGAGGAAAGTCATATTGACTCAACGCTCCAAGGCCTGAGCTTCACAGGACAGTTCTAAGAATTAAATGAGTTAAAATAGGAATCAGCTGGTGACCTTAGGCCAGTTGTTTAGCCTCTCTGAACCTCACATCTCTCAGGTGCAAGATGAGATGCTGAATGGGATATACACCTGATGCTTGGTAGGTGCACCATGAATGGCAGCAATCTGCATTAGTTACAGGTGGCAAATACTGCTCTCCTAGAGAGAGGCTATAGTCCAGGTCAAAGGGCAAATGACTGTTGTGTGGTCACAGCTACAAGGGAGGACAAGACTAAATGTGTCTGTGGAAACTCATACTGGGCAGCAGATATCCTGGGGCTGCCTTCCCAAGAGACAGTGTTGGGGGAGCCCACTCCATGAGGGTTGGGAAAGGTCCACACCATGCGCTTTGGCGTCACACAGGCCAGGCGTGATGGTAAGCACCAACACTCACCAACCCTGTGGACACAAATCTACTTCACCTCTCTGCGCATCCTGCAGATGAGGGATGGGAGCCAGGCCAGCCTCATAGGATTGTGATGGGGATTCGTTCAATACAATAGTGCAGATCGTGCACTCGTGGGAGAGCCCAAGAGAATAGTGGTAGCTGCCATGATCGTGCTCCTGTTGTTGATAGTCACCGCTGTTAGGGGTAGTCATAGAATGGTAAAGCCATCCTCTCCTTCCTTCCTTCTTTCTCTTTCTCAAATAGCTCTCTGTGGAAAGTGGAAAGGGATGGGAGCAGGATGCTATGATAACGAGGGGACAAGCTGAAGGCAGGAGAGAGGCACAGCGGTGGGGAAGCCCTGATGCTGTTCTGACAGGCCATGCCTTTAACTGGCAGAGTGACCCTGAAATGAGCATAGCCCAGCAGGCCCCATGGTTGTTTGACGGCACATAATTCCTAGGACCATTATGCATACAATGAGACTCACCATCTTGGAAGTACTCCCAGTTCTTTGAGAAAAGTCAACATAAAAAGGACTATGGGTACGATAGGATGGAATTTACTCCCTCTGGGCTCTAGAAACTTGATCAGAGCTGACCTGTTGGGTCAGGGAAGGAGAAGAGAGAGAGGACTAATATTTTTCGATTGATCACCCACCGTATAAATTACCTTATTCAATCCTCTCACCAACCTTATGAACCCAGAATTTACTGGGCACTTACTGTCTGCCAGGCACTGTTCTATTATCCTGTATTATCTCATCTTAATCCTCCCAACAGATGAGGAAACCGAGACTCAGGGAGATTAAGTAACTCACTCAAGGCCACACAGCCAGTTAGGGAGCTGGGACTCAAGTCTGGTTTGAGGGCACACTTTGAGCCCCTTCCTCTCTCTTCCCTGCAGCGTAGCACAGTGGGTGACAACATGGTCCTGGGACTCAAACTGCCTGTATTCAATCCAGCTCTTTCTGCGGTCTGCTTTAGGCCTCAGTTTCCTCATCTGTAAAACAGGGATACAAAGAGTCCTTTTGATGGGCATGGTCTAAGAATCAGAATGAAATGAGTTTGTCCCCAGTCCATGCTGAGGAAGCGAAGCTGGGAGAGGTAAAGGAGCTTCCCTGCCCCTCCCCCTGCTCAGGGGTAGTAGAGCCCAGATGGCAGCCTGGGTCGGAGCCCACCACATGGCACCATCAGCCAGGACAAACTGGGCAAGCTCTCCAAACACGAGAGCTGACTTGGCCAAGCTTGGGCACCACCAGGGCTATGTCTCACTCGATCATGAGGGAGGGTGGCTGCCAGCTGCCCACTGCCCAGGCCCTCTGGCAATCACGTGCAATAACAAAAGATTCACACGAGGCCATATGACCAGGTCGCCCTGTCCTGCTCGCTCATGGGCACTTTCCCATTTCCAATGCACCTTTGCTGCCACCTGTTCTGCCCACCTGGGTGTTTTCACTTCCTGGGAATGACGAGTAGAGATGACACCTGTGGAAACTGTTTGCAAACTGTAAAGCACTCTGGTCACATGAGGGCTTCGTATGGAGGCTGGAACCTCTGGATAAGAGGCCAAGCCCTTCTCCCCGACCTGTGGTCATCTTCCCCTGGCTAGGGGCAATCCCAGTTCTCTTCCAGTGCTCAGTCCACGCAGTCAGTCCTCCAGCCTTCAGCAACAGCAAGTGCGGCGTGAGGGCGGCCAGCAGTCATTGGGATCATTGTGGATTCTCTCCCAGCACACGCGGCCCGACCTCCCCCTGGCCTCTCTTCTCGCTGCCTCTGCAGCAGCCTACAGTGCCCCGATGGTCCTTCCACTGAAACGGCCCCTGCCTGGACATGCCATTTCCACAGCATTTAAGAATTCCTAAAAAAAGATCGATGTGTGTGTTCTGCAAGACATTTTTTCACAGTTGGGCTACTGTCCACATAAAAGTGTTGCCAATAGTCCTGAATTCTCTGAGTTCGGAGAATTCGATTTCCAGTCTTTTCCATCTTCTCCTGATCCTTGCTGCCTGCTCAGATCGATCAATCGTCTCCTTTTCTTTCACTGGACCGCTTCCCCACCCCTACCCCCTCTGCTGTCTGTCGGAGATTCAATACAGTTAGCAAGGTCGACTCCATCCTCAGCCCAAGAAGCTTCTGCTCCTCGAGTTTGCTCCTTAAACTCCAATGTGCACGGATCGGCTGGGGTCTGGCTGAAGCACGGGTTGGGGTTCAGTAAGTCTGGGGTGACACTGCTGTGGGGAACCCACACATAAAAGGGAGTCCAATAAGGTACATGACAGTGATACCGTGGGAAGTACGGGGTTTGTGGGAAGCCTGGAGAAGGACTCCGCGTGGACTGAGCACTGGAAGAGAACTGGGATTGCCCCTAGGTTCAAGGTCACCCCCAACAAGCTGTGGGAATCTGACATCCTAAGGCCCAGGCAATGAAAGTAGCAAAAGCCTCACTGAAGACAGCCTGGTGGAAGAAGCCTCACTGCCTGTGGTTTCTCGGTCACCTCTCGCTCCCTGCCTTCCCTCCCACCTCCCCTTCAAAAGACGGCCCCGCCCAGAGCCCCTTCCTGGCTTTCCCACCATGTGTGGCTAAGGCAACCCAGGTGCTCCGAGGTCTGCGCTCCCTTTGCACTCTTACCACGGGTCAAGGAAATGTTTTCACACTAAGAATATGATCTGTTTCTTTCTTCCCACCTCTCCTTTTTTTTTTTTTTTAATTTTAACAGCTAACACATTGTAATTATACACACTGATGGGGTACAATCTGATGGTTTGATACGTATATATGTTGTACAGCCATCAAGTTAAGGTAGTTAATGTGTCAGTCGCCTCTTGCATTTATCATTTCTTTGTGGCAAAAATATTCGAAAGCCTCTCCCCTATCTGCTATTAATATACAAAACTTAGCTGTTAACCACAGTCACCCTACTGTGCAGTAGGACACCAGCACTTATGCCTCCTGTCTGATCGAACTGTGTACCCGCTGGCCGACGTCTCCCTGTTCTCTCTCCACCCTTCCTCAGTCTCTGGTAACCGCTGTTCTACTCTCTGCCTCTATAATATCAATTTTTTTTTTTTTTTTTTTTGGATTTCACAAATGAGTGAGGTCACGTGCTGTTTGTCTTTCTGCGCCTGACTTAACATAATGCTCTCCAAGTCCATCCATGTTGCTGCAGGTGACAGGATTTCATTCTTTTTTATGGCTGAGTAGTATTCCATTGTGTATGCGTACCACATCCTTTTCATCCATTGTTGAACATTTAGGATGATTCCATATCTTGGCTATTGGATATTGTGCTGCAATAAACGCGGGAGTGCAGATGTCCTTTTGACATAACGACCTCACTTCCTTTGGGTACGGTACTTCTTATGTCCCCTCTTTATTGCCCTTTGTTGAAGTTACCACTGTCTCTGTCCCCTTATTCCCCATCCCCATCCCTAACCTCTTATCCCCAGGGATACACCTCCTCTCTCTTCTCTTCCAAAAGGCTGGTCACTTTGCCCACTTGCAGAAGTTTCTTTCCTGGGCAGGGGGCTGGGAGAAACTGGAGTCCCCCTTTGATAGCAGAAGATCTGGGTCCCCAATAGGCTGAAGAGGTGATGGAAGCTCTGTCATAGAGATGGAGGAGGCAGGGGCTCCATACAGAGCCTTGGAGCATGTAGCTTCAGGCCAGGCCTCTAACTTAGCACACAGGAGGCTCCAGGTGTCCCAGAAAACATGGTCAACCCTTTCCCTTTAGTCAACAGGGGGGAGGGAAATGTACAGATGTTCAGAGCATCTAAAAAGTTGTTTATTGATGATTCAGTGCTTTACAGAAAAGTGAGATCCTGACACATAGATTTGCCTTAAGACTCTGGGGAGGTGACAGTTTTGAGACTCTCTGTTTGTGCAGTGGAACGTTTCAGCCCATAATCACCCATCAGTCACAACCCTCATCAAGCAAATGCCAATTTGAAGCAATAGGCCTCATGAAAGGGTACAAATTATTTAGGCTGATCAGCTGTCAATGAGTGGAACAATTATGGGGGTCAAATCCTAGGGGAGCGCAGAGTGGTATTTTTCAGCCTGCTCGGAGATTGTCCGATTAATTTTTGCTTGTTTATTCCTGACATTATAGAAAATGTATTACCACAAGGTCAAAACATTTTTCTCCATATACATATTATTTTAGGACTTCAGAAATAAAAAATGAGAAACTAGTTGAGTAAAGAATACAGACTTTGGATCTGGCCTGCAATTCTGGCTGCCCTTTGGGCAAATGACTTAAACTCTCTGAACCTCAGTTTCCCCTTCAGAGAAATAGGTATGAAAAGGCCTGCCCTGAGCATGTGTTCTGGATATTAAACACATTGTAAGTAAAGCCGATGATAAAAGCCTAATTATTTGGCTATTGTGATCATCATTATTTTCATGACAGCCCAGTGAGATTGTCAAATTATAAAGATACAAACTTAAAAGTAGATCCCTCCAAACAAGCCAGCCGGACAGAAGTTGCTAAGCTATAATCTATATTTATATTTAATATTTAATTTTATTTGTAATTGACAGCGTAACTTATCAGGTCAAAAGCTGAGATTGTGGAGCTTGGGGTTTCAAAAGATGAACTGGCCCTAATCTGTTGATTTTTTCTTAATTCTCTTTTTATGTTTGCCCTTCATTTAACAGTCAATCAGTGTATAGCCTAGCACCCAGGGCTGGTCACAGCATTTGGTACACAGTAGGTGTTTAATAAATTTTTGCTGTTGATGTTTTAAATAAATGAAGTTTGTGAGGAAAATCTCATAGTTAGATCAGTGTCTGTACAAGTTGAGAGACAGAGAGAGAAAGAGAGAAAAAAAGAAAGACTTGATCCCTGCTTTCAAATAGTTTGTAATCTAAATATGGAAAGAAAGCAGTCACATGCAGCACACAGAACCACTGCGAAGCCAATCGTTAAAGCAGGTGGTTTGGGCTCCAAGTGTAGCAGGAGTTCAGAGAGAACTTTCTGGCAGAATCTAGACACAAGTCATGCCTTCAAGGATGTGTGACGGATGCAGACCTAAGGCAGGCAGGCATTCTGGAGCTGGTGGTGGGATAGCTAATCTTATGTGTCAACTTGACCGGGCTAAAGGATGCCCAGGAAGCTGGTAAAACATTATTTCTGGATGTGTCTGTAAAGGTGTCTCCAGGAGAGATCAGCATTTGAGTCAGTCGACTGAGAAGAGGATCCACCCTGACCAATGTGGGCAGGCATTGTCCAACCCATTGAGGGCCCAGACAGAACAAAAAGCAGAGGAAGAGCAAACTCATTGTCTCTGAGCGGGGACATCATCTTCTCCTGCCCTCACGTGGATGCTCCTGGCTCTTGGGCCTTTGGATTCGGACTGAATTGCACCCCTGGTTTTCCTGGTTCTCCAGCTTGCAGACAGCAGATTGTGGGACTTCCCAGCCTCCACAATCACATGAGCCAATTCCCATAATAAATCTCCTCTTATACATCTCTCTCTATATATATATCTTCTTGATCTGTTTCTCTGGGGAACACGGATTCCGGTGAGCAAGAGCACAGGAGAAGGCAGGGCCCCTGGATCACCCTGGAGCCCTGGCAAGCCACATGCTGTGCATGACCTGGACGGGGACTGGGAGTGGGGAGTGAGAGACAAGGGTGAGGAGGAAGAGGAGGCCAACAGCCCAGCAGGGACATTAGGACTCGGTTTGCTCTCCTCTAGCCTGGGGCTGACAGCATCCCCTGCCTCACAGGTTGTGGAGAGCTGTCAAGAGTCCGTGAAAGAAAGATGCTCAGGACAGCGTCCAGCACGAGGCGAGAGCTGGGCGTGCGTGCTGTTTGGCAGAGGTGGTTAATATGATCCTTGACGATCTTGAGCCGAGAGGTCACAGCGTGGATGAACTGTTTTAGGACTCTAAAGTCCTCTAAAGTCTGGCAAAGCAAAAACCAAGATAATTACCAGATATTTAGGCCAGAAGAGAACTGATTAGCATAGCTCTGTCAGGCACACTTAACGACACCCACCCAGTGACCTAATTGCTCGAAGGAGAAACACGAACCTTTGCTTTGTACCTCCCTGTTCCAGAGGTAAAGTGGAGACAAAATGTAGCATTCTCTCCTCCAGCTGTGTCCAAGGGTTTTCCACCAGGGAAATAAACTAACAGTCTTTCAAGTTTCTGTGTAGACCTAATATCTCCCCACTGCCTAGGCATTTTCTAACTTTATAATAACAGGTCATGAGTGCCTCTTCCTGTC
The DNA here is from genome assembly GCF_027409185.1 of Cynocephalus volans. Classification (NCBI taxonomy): domain Eukaryota; kingdom Metazoa; phylum Chordata; class Mammalia; order Dermoptera; family Cynocephalidae; genus Cynocephalus; species Cynocephalus volans. The sequence continues at coordinate 13,433,868 of NC_084471.1, forward strand.
CATGCTTTCTCCATTTTTGAGGGTCAAATCCGTTCAGCAGCCCCTTGCTGAGGCACTGGCCTGGGACAGGGGAAGGCCAGAAGCCATAACGGGCCCTGTCTGTCAAATTGGCAGGACAATCATGTAAACAGCCTAGAGCAACAAAATCACGAGGGGGTAGGAACAAAATCTAGAGAGGGTTCAGTGGTGCCAGGAAAGAGAGAGCGGCGAATTCCAGGGTGGACAGAGGGCTTGGGAAGTTCTCTGCAAGGTGGGAGCTGAGTATTAAAGCTGATTCTATCTTGTATGTAGGCCTGGGCACGGGGACTGTCCTTGCAGAAGAAGAAGCAACAGCCAGGGCCAGAGGGCCGGGGTCGGCTGGTGATTCAGTCCAGTGGGAACTCAGGGACAGAGAGAGGGAATATGAAATAGAAAATTGCAAGAGCCAGCAGAGGCTTAAATGCCAGGCCAGGGACTGTGGATTCCTCTGAGGGCCATGAAGAGCCTCCACTCATGGGATTTTGTGAGTTTTCTCAATTTTTTTTATTGTAAAATACTCATGACACAAAAGTTAGCATCTCAACCATTTCTAAGTTTACAGTTCGGTGGTATTAGATACATTTATGTGCACCCATCACCACAATCCACCTCCAGAGCCCTTTTCATCTTGTAAACTGAAATGCTGCACCCATTAGACAGCTCCTGTTCCTTCTCCGTCCCAACCCCTGGTAACTCCTCTTCTACTTTCCGTCTCTATGACTTTGACTCCTCTAGCTCCCTCGTGTAAGTGGAATCGTACGGTATTTGTCTTTCTGTGTCTGACTTAGCATAGTGTCCTTAAGGTTCATCCACATTGTAGCAAGTGTCAGAATTTCCTTCTTTTTAAGGCTGAATAATATTCCATTGTATGTACCAACCACATTTTACTTATCCTTTCATCAGCTGACAGGCACTTGAGTTGCTTTTGGGTGTTAGCTATTGTGAATAGTGCTGCTATGAACGTGGGTGTACAGACATCTCTTTGAGACCCTGCTTCAATTCTTGAGGGTATATACCCAGAAGTGGAATTGCTGGAACATACGGTAATTCTATTTTTAGTTTCTTGGAACTACCATACTGTTTTTCACTGCAAGTATACTATTTTACATTCCCACCAACAGTGCCTAAGTCTTCCAGTTTCTCTGTAGCCTTGCCAAAACTTGTTATTTTCTAGGGTTTTTGAATAGTAGTATCCTAATGGGTGTGAAGGAGCATCTCATTGTGGTTTTGATTTGCATTTCCCTGATGATTACTCGTGTTGAGCATCTTTTCATGTGCTTATTGGCCATTTATATATCTTCCTTGGACAAATGCCTATTCAAGTCCTTTGCCCATTTTTGAATCAAGTTGTTTGTTTGTTTACTCAAGGGTTTTAAAAAGGGAAGTGATATGAGCAGATTTAAAATAATGACAGCAGCTCACACTAATTGAGCATTTACTATGTGCCAGGCACTATGTAAGTGCATCATGTGCATTGGCTCATCAGTCCTCACGACAACCCTATGAGCCTGGCACCACTTCAGTCCTCACTGAGAGATGAGGAAATGGATGTCCAGACTGGTTAAGTAATTTGCCCAGGGTCACACAGCATAGGAAGGAGCAGACCAGGCTTCAAACCCAGGCGGCTTGGATCCAGGGCCCAAACGTTAATCAACAGGCTCTACTTTGCTATAAAAATCACTCTGGCTGCATGTGAAGGGTGGACACTAGGAGGAGAAGCCAGAGGCTTGCAGAGGAGTGCTGTGGTATTGGAAATAAGCCAGACAGGCCATCCAAGTCTTCACTATCACCAGCCTTCAACAACTCTCCTTCCTTTTAACAAGTTTCTTCCCACCAACCTCTCTCCCTGATCCTGGTGTCCTTCTAGTAAGACCTCCCATCCTCACCAGCTCCCTCTGGGCACGAGCCTGGCGTTTCATGGGATTGCACCCTCCCAGTGCACAGGCATCCCCTGTGATACTATATATCCATGTTATGATTTAAAAGGTTTTATAGTAAGGATTTAAAAGCCAAGAAAGTTGCAGGGTCAGACATACACATACACATGCATACAGACCCAGAGACAGAAATGCATACATCTAACTCAGCTGTGTTGTAAAATCAGGAATGTATTTATTTTTTCTGGGTCTGTTCTCTTTACATTTCAGCCTAAAACACATGCCTTTCTCCCAGAAATTCCTATCTTAATTTTGCTTTCTTGCTCTGTAAACATTAGGAGATGATGCTTATAAGAGAACTCTTTTATTACCTTGCAGTCTAGCAAGCACAGGCGAATCAGGAAATGCCTTATTTGAGCACACTTCAGCCAGCTTCTTCCACCCTGAGTGCACCTCTCGGCTCGGGTTTGTTAGTCGGCTTTGAGCAGTGAATAGAAAGAGAATCAGACTCCAACCGAGGTTTGGATCCCAGATCCACAGCCTTGGACAGGCCGGCCTCCCTGAAGCTTAGATCCCTTGTTCAGACAGTGGGGGTGCAGGCAGTGTCCACCTCCTTTACATTTGTATGTGGCCTTATTGAGATTAACCCTGTGATGGCCCTGCCACCGGAGAAGCTCCCCACTGGAATGACTATAAGCTCGAGGGGAACAGGAATCTTGGCTGTCTTGTTCAGCGCTGGATCCCCAGTGCCTAGAACAGTGCTCAGCAATGAGCAATAATACTTACTGAGTAGGTGATCAATAAGTATTTTTGAATGAATGAATGTCAAAATATGCCTCTCCATTTCTGCCTCTGGGTCTGTGTGCATGTGCACGTGCGTGTGCGTTTGGCCCTGCAACTTTCTTGGCTCTTAAATCCTTCCTATGACACTTTTCAATTCTCTTGCTCTCTCCTGAACCTGCCTTGCAATTCCTGACTCACTAAGTCAGGAGGATGAGGCCTGCATGATATGGAGGCACAGATACTTTGGCCACCCTCGTGCAATGCCCAGCCATAGGGGAGGAAAAGTGGGGAGAAACACCAGGCCAGGCAGCAGAGAGGAGAGCTGGAACGAGCAGAAACAAGGGTGCCAGTCATCGGATGCTCTCCTTAGTGAACTCAGGTATGACACCTCCTGGGCACGATTTCTGCTTGTCCCTGTGACCAACAGCCTGGTTCCTTCTGAGCCTCTTCAGGGCATTGGTGCCCTTGGTTAGAAACAGGCCCATGTGACTGAGACCTGTGTCCTGAATTTCCCTGTCTTCCAGCCCCCCACAGATGGGAGCGGGTTAGGGCTGCCTTGTTCATGCCCAGGACACAGCGGGTGCCCATGACGCGGTCCTGCTAGACTCTGCACAGTATCAGGCAGTCATCTGAGGTGCCTGGGGATGCTGAGGACCGTGAGGGATGCAAACTCTTTGGATGCCTGCTTCCCACAGCTTGCGGGAGAGGCCCCCTCGCGATGCATTAATAAAGATTAAAGGTCTCTCTAGTTCCTGTGATCTTCTCCTTGTCAAAGGGAAAGAGTCGTTTTCTATCCTTCTCTCTGTCGTTTATTAATATTACAAGGTTTTGCTCTAAAAAGAAAAAACTCAGGATGCCTAGAGAAGATGGGTGTTCTGAGCGCTTTAACTTTAATATTGCTTGGTCATCTTATTTCTTGCTCATGTGTGCAGCAGTCACCAGAAATCCAGTTTCTCTGGGTTTGGGAGGTAGGGATGGCCCTTCCCTCTAAGTACCCCTTGGTATAACCCCAAGACTTTTCAACTCAGGGGCCCCAAAGTAGTCTTGGTTCACAAAGAGCAGAACTGCCTAAATTATCATGCTCGAAGGGGAAAGGCACCTACATGTTAATTCCATATATTCCAAGCACATCCTCCATGCCAGGCACTGGAACGGGCTCACACTGACTGACTTGGACAAGGGTATCCTCTCAAAGGGCTTAGGCTCTTGATAAGAACATGCCTTAAATCATGGATACATATAGGAACCTGGGATATTTCATTGAGGTCTTTTTTTTTTTTAACTATTATTATTCTAGAAACACATCATGAGTGCTCAGGATTCATTCAACAACTATTGATTGAATCCCTATGTGGCACAGGGCCCTGGGGATACAGAGATAAGTAAGCCAAGGTCCCGTAAAAGAGACAAGTCAAAAGACATGCATAACCAGGTGCCCCACAGAGAGCTACAAAGCTTTGTGGTAAGACTTATCTGCGTTCAAATTTTGGCTCCTAACCATAACGTGGAGAAAATAGCTTCTGCGTTGAAAAGTTATAAGATGAACTAAATGAGAGAGTGTTTGCAAAGGACCTAGCACAGTGCCCAGGAGAGAGAAAGTGCAGGGCCCATCTATTCCTTTCTTGTAGTCCAGATGGTGCATGCCCAGTTAGAGGTGAACACAAGCTTAAGGAGCTCTTACCTCTAGTGCCTAGGAGGGAAGGCTTCCTGGAGGAGGAGACACCTGAGCTGAGCCTTAAAGGACACGCACAACTGAGTCAGGCAGAGACAAGGAGATGGATGTTCCAGGCAGAGGGATTACAAGGCAGAGAGGCATGGACTAACCTGGCAGGTCTCAGGAAGTATGTGCAATTCGGTCATGATCTCAATGTGCAGATAGGGGAAGGTGAAAGTGGAAAAGGGAGCAGAGGCCAGGTCAGGAAATGGAAAGAATGAGTGAAAAAACGGGAAAGTTTCAGACCTCTCTGCACCTGTTTCCCCCTCTGTCAAGCTGTAACCACTTCACAGGGTAGCTTAGAATAGCACCTAGTCCATAGGAAGTGAAAGCTGTTATTAATTCTCTAACCTCGGAAAGACTTCTGCAAGAGAAATACTGTTATCCCCGTTTTCCATTTGAGGAAATGGAGGCTCAGAAAAGTTAGGGAACTTTCCCGAGGTCCCACAGGGAGCAACACTTTTCAAATCTAGCCAGTCTGCACCCCAGGCCCATTAGGCCACCTTGCTGTCAATCCCAGAGGTTTTGTTGTGTGACAAATTCTGGACCAGGTCCCCCCACAGTGAGGGGACTGTCAGTCTTGGTGTCCCTTTCATTTGGTGACATGCAGTAGAGCTTGTTACAAAAACAATTCAACCTTCCACTGCGGATGCCATGGCCCTTCATAAAGGAGGCCTCTGACAAAACATTAGAGGCTTAAGGGTGACAGGATTGCTTGTTAAAGCAGCTGCTCTTAGGAGTAGATCTCTGTTATAATTTCACACCCAAGCTTCTTACACTCAAGCCCGCCTGAATCCTCCTGACACCCCTTTTAGGAGGTGCAATTAGCAACCCATCCACCGATGAGGACATATGCATGAAAGAAGCTGGCGATTTGTCCCATGTCACTCAGGTCAGCGGTGGCAGAGGTGTGAGGCCAACTCCACACTTGTCCCCCTTTCCATATAACCTCCACCTAAGCCAGCAATGTTTCCATCTAAAATGGGTTCTCAGGAACCCGCATGTAAATTCTGCTCACCTACTTGGAGGGACTGTAGAGGGCCATGCTGAGGCCAGTAATGTGTCTGGTCATGTCAGCCCCAGTTCCCCATTCCACCTCCTGACCCTGGTGGAGATGGGCGGGAGACTTAATCCAAGTCCGCTCCCAAATGGTGCACCTGGGCAGTTCCGAGCACTAAGTTCATTGCTTTCCAGCAGTGGGGCTTATGCAGGAGGAACACACTGCCCGGCCAAGGCCTGGGCTCAGAGAACACACATGCGCAGCGTGGCAGTCATCAGTGTCAGAGGCAAGTTACTGAGCCCTTGCTGTACCAGCGCTGCACCGGCAGCTCTAACTGTATCTCATTTAATCCTCAGGACAATCCGGTGCTAGTGTCCCCTCCATTTTTCAGATGAGGAAACGGAGGTACAGAGAGAGCAAGTCCTGTACCCCAAGTCACATATCCAGTGAGAAACTAGAAGGAAGCCATGATTTAGAGAACCGTAGTTAAGTAGGGAGTGAGTTGGGATTGGGATGTGGGAATGGTCCAGGATATTCCTGCTGGGCAATCTCCTCTCCATGTTTACTTAACAATCCACACCACCCAACCCCAGGCGCACCTTGTGGGTGAGAACTGGGTGAGCCAGCTGGTCTTGTGGCTCTCCTGCTGGGCGAGCCGGGCACACATGCCACCCATTCTCACCTGGGAGGGGGGCCAGGCTGGAGGAAGGAAGGAGGTCCCACACCAAAAGTAGCAACATCTTTGTTTGTGTGGGAGCTCAGGGCCATGTGCTTGATTCTGCTTGAATCCCATTGGCAAGAATTCCAGGAGCAGCGTGGAGTTTCCTTGTGATTTTCCAAGACAGAAAGTGAGAATGGGCTGGAATAAAACCAGCGATCAAAAGCATCAGAGGAAAACAATGCTGAAATGTGACAGATGCCCACGCATGCTCTGCATCTGAGGCTGCAGGGTGCACGCAGCCCATGGAAGCGTGGCCAGGGGCCTGTCTCCCCCAGTGATCGTCCCCAGGCAAGGGTGAGGGGATGTTCTGTTTGATTTAGAAGAGAATTAAACAAATATTTGCTGAGCAGCCCCTACATTGTGCCAAGTCCTGTCATGAGCACTGGGGACAGGAGATGACTCAGGCGCATCCCTGCCCTGCAAGAGCTCACAGCCTTGTGAGGGACAATGACACATAAGCATACAACTACATTCAAGAAAGCAGGACAAGTCTGTGCTGGGGAATGAGAGGTGACCAGGAGGCTGAGGCTTCTGCAGGTATTAAGAGCAGAGTCGTGGTAGGATCGTCCCCGTCTGTTCCCCAGAAGAGGCTGGGCAGTCAGACCAAGCTGGGAGGTATCGGGCCACTGGGCCACTGTCCTGCCTGCAGCTCTGGTGGCAGTGAGCCAAGACGAATGAGTCAGGCTCTTCTGGGGGACTGCTTACTCAGGCAGCCAGAGGCAAGAGGAGCTGTGGGGGCCTCCTCTCAGGGATGGCAGGCTGGGGGCAGGGAGGCATGAGGAGTTGGGCTATTGGAGAAGTTCCATCTAGGAGTTAGATTCTAGCAGTTGACACAGGCTGGCGTTTGCACTCAGGTCTTTCTGATCCCCAAAGCAAAGCCCATCTCAGCACACCAGCATTTCACCTGCACCCCTGTGTCCCCTTCCCATCCCACCCCTGCCATCACCTCCGTCACCCTCCTCTTGGCCCCACTCCTTCCCTGGCCCAGGCAATCCGCTGTCACTCAGCCCAGTTCCCAGGAAAGACACAGCACACACTTACTAGCTGAGTGATTTGGGGCAAGTTACTTTACCTCTCTGAGCCTCAGTTTCCCCATTTGTAAGATGGACGTGGGAAGAGGCCTCCATGAAATGAGGCATGTGGACCCACATAATGCTCACCGCAGAGAAGGCCTTTGACCCGTGTGAACTCCCTTCCTCCATCCTTTTCTCTTCCATGAGAAATAACACCAGGCTCTCCGTGGGGGGCAGCCCCCTCCCCACTACCCCTCCCCCACATGCTTGATCCCAGCCTCTTCTCAGTTGGCAGGGACAGAGCTTGGGCTATGGGAAAACAGGGTGTTGTCCAGACCCTCGCCCACAGAAGGATGGAGCCCCGACCCTTCCGCTCTACCTTATTAATGCAACAGGAATCTCTCAGCGTGGCTGTGCCTACACCAAGTGGGAAGCGGTGGGGATGGATGGCCCACACCATCCTAGCCTTCCAAGGGCCACAAGCTTCCTAACCACTGTGTTAAGCAGTATTTCCTCTTCTATTCAAAGGCCACGTGCTGGAGCGAAGAGGGCATACACTTTGGAAAAGCCTCGGCAGACTCTCTCTGCCCTCTGCCTGCTTTTCTCCAGCCTCACAGGCGTTCCCCCAGCTCCTAAAGCCTACACACCCCCTCCCTTCCTGACATCACTCTTGCCCCCGCTCCTGCCTTCTCAGGTGGGGCTCCCCAGTCTCTACAGCCAGCCCGTCCCTGACCAGCCAGCCCACCGAGATCTTGCCCCCCACTCTCCCCCATCCCTGCACCTGTGTATTTCCTCTGGAGCACGATTGCAATCTGTGGTTATTTTATAGTTTGTTGCTTTATTCACAGTCGACAGTCTCCATAGACTGAAAGCTCCATGAGGGCAGGAACGTTCCTGCTTTGGTCACTGCAAGGTGACCCACCCATTGCCTGAGTGGGGCCTGGGTACAGATGTGCGGGACGAGGGAAGGAAAAAAGGAATCGAAGAAGAAATGGATGAGGAAAACAAGTTTATGTCTGAATCCCAGCCCAACACGTAGAAGCTGTGAGATCATCAGGAAATTATCTAGCTTCTGAACTTTATTTTTCTCACCTAGAAAATGGAAATGATAGCAATCACTTGAGGGTTCTTTTTAAGGCACTCTTGTATGTGAAATGCCTAGCATGTAGTGAGTGCTCCTTTCTATTCATCTTCCCTACCTAGCCTAGACCCCATGACCATCTCCAACAGTGTGCCCAATGGTGCCTGTCGCTCCCCTGCCCTTGTTGGTGAAGGTAGCACTTCCCCTTTATATTAAGGTAGAATCTGCCCTGACCTTGGGTTCTTGTCCAGGTTTGAAATTCACAGTTCAGGACCCATCTTCCTCCAAATAAAGTGCAGAGTACTTTCTCTTTGCACCTGCCCACATTCAAGTTCACAGGCCATTTTTTTATTTCCTCCTGTAGCTTTGTTCACATTTGTTTCCCCAGATTTGTTTCTTAAGCATTCCAAAGACCATGCCAATGACCCTAATATGAACCAGCACATGCTGTAATACTTCATAATACTATACTTATGTATGACCACCCTAGAGAGACATACTGGACAGCCCTCTAGAAATGATAAGTCTGTAGGCTCATCCTCTGTTTCAGCAAGCATGCTAGGGCCTTGGGTGCTCAGAGCAGCTTGGAAGTGGATGAAGATTTGAGATTTACTCTGCGCCCCAGCACCAGAACTACACCAGGATTTTACCACCTGTCTGGTTCCCTAGGGTGCCAGAGCTCTGTGTCTACGCAGTATTCTGGAATCAAAGCTTTTATCCCGCTGGGTCATGGTGGAGGAAATACACAAACCTCAAGACATCCTTCCTCATTATACCTCTGACCATTTGCAGGCCAATCTTATTGTGTCCAGCAAAAAAAATTTTAAGATTTATAAAAATGAAAACGGTACAGGCAAAAAAAAAATTATAGGCATAATGTATAAATCCAGTGTCCAGCCCCCATCCAATTTAGGAAATTTTCATTACCTAAATTTTCATTCATTCTTAAGATAAACTCAATCCAGGGAACACTCACCCAAGTGAAGGCAATGCCAGCCCCAGTGTCCTCCAGCCTGGCTTCTGGAGCAGCCCTCACACCCCTCCTCCGAGGCGGAGCCCTCCTGAGCCCAGGCCAACCTCCTCCGTCCGCCAAATGTGTTTTCTGGGATAGTAGCTCTTTTTCTTTGAGGCTGGGTTCTACGTACCCCTAAGTGTGACCACCAAGCACAGTCTCCTCTGGTTTCTATCCACTGTTGAAAGGAAGACTTGTCCCTCACTCACTGCACACCCGGGCTCTCTTTTGTTCAACTGTCCCTCCATGCCCAGAGCCACCTGGTCTCTCCTGCAGAAGGCAAAAGGGCAAGAAGCCAACATTAATCCTCAACGATGAAGCCACAGACATTTTACACATATACACAGTCATTTCAGCATGATCGTAGCAAGCGTCAGAAACCAAGTCAGGTGCCCCATGGAAGTGACCCACTCACTGCCTGTGAGAGCTCTTGGTATTTATTCTGCAAATCACTATTGAGCACTTCTGTGTGCCAGATGCAGTTCTGGGCACTGGGATACGATCATGGGCTGGGCAAACAAAAGTGCTGGCCCCTCAGGAAGGGCACTTGTTCTACTGGAGATAGGCAGACAATCAATCAATAAATACAGCAAAATATAGGTCAGCTGGAGATAGTGCTGTGGAGAAGAATTAAACAAGAGGGGGACCAGGGAATTGGGCAAAAAAGTTGCCATTTTAAATGGGGAGGCCAGGGCAGGCCTTACTGGGAAAAACCCAAAGGAAGTGAGGGCGAGAGCCACACTGATATCCAGGGCAGAACCTCCAGGCGAGAGACACAGGAATGTGCTGGGCACATCTGAGATAGTACAGGGAGGCCAGTGTCCCTGGAGCCAGGTGAGATCAGGAGGCAGCAGGGGCCAGACTGAAAGGACTGTGGCTTTTGCTCCGAGCACAGTGGGAGCCACTGGAGGGCTTCGAGTCGAGGAGAGTCATGATCTGGCTGGTGGGTGGAGAACAGACCAAAGGGGCCACGGGGAAGCAGGGAGACCAGTCGGGAGGTCATCACAACAGGCCAGGTGCGAGAGGACGTGGCATGGACGAGGGACAGTGGAGGAGGTGAAGAGAAGTGTCAGGTTCAAGCTATGCATTGAAGGTGAAGCCAACAGGATCTGCTTATGGGTTAGATGTGGGTCATTAGGGAAAGATGGGAGTCAAAGATGAGTCTAAGTTTGCGAGCCAGTTTAGCACCATCTGCAAACTTTCCAAAGCTTGCCTATCATTTATAATAATGATAACTACAAGGGCCCAACACCATTTCCAGGAACATTCATTTCCTAACAAATCAGTTCCCAGAAGTAGTAAAATAGAGTCTGTTTATTAGACTGCTCCATTCTGTACTACCTGAATGTCTTCAGCAGCCCTGGGTAGGAACCTAGTTAAAAGTTTTAAGCAAATTGCACCCATTGGTAGACTCATTTATTCATTCAACAAACATTTGCTAAGTGTCTAATAGGTTCTAGCCACTATGGTTTGAGCTATGGGCTGATTCTATAAAAAGCAATAAAACGTAGTTGGTCACTATTCTGCAGAACTTATGGTCAAGGAAAGGAGACAAACATGTAAACTGGCAAATTGCCATACAGGAGTAAGTACTAGAATAAAACGATGGACAGACTGGTGTAGGAACATCAAGAAGCTAGCTAATTGCTGGGGAGTAGAGGAAGGCTTCACGCAAGGAGGTAATGCTTGGTCCAGGCTTTCATTACTTAACTAAGGCCACAAGTCCAAGAGTTTATGTTCTCCACACAGGACCTATTTTGCCATAAGCCAGTAGGCTAAACTTGGGTAACCCCAGCAAATAATAGAGCTCCAAGTGGCTCCGTTCTGCAAAGAGTCACATATTAAGAAGCCGGTCAAAGAGTAATTAAAAGGGAATTCCAATCCAAACTCTAACTGTGATCCCTAAAGAACATTAGAAAAGGACCCAACTCATAGCTCACAGAAACATTTCTCCCTTCTAAAGCCTCCTCCACCAAATGCCAAAATTCTGCAGCCCGGCCTCAGCATTCTTTCCTTCCCTCCCCAATCACAGCTCCCCCTTGGTCAAGATGGACTTGGGTTTCCTCTCTAATCCTTTCCCCTTTCAGCCTCTCTGCTCCTCTTAACACTTTCTCTCATTCTGCACAACAAAGATTCAAACACCAGGCTCGCAAAAACTAAGTCAGTATGGGGAAGAGCGGGAATGTGTCCCATCACATTTGCTTAAAGATTTTATTAGGCCTCATGGCTAGCTTATCATCACAGCCAGGTTAATAACTTTCTCCCCCTCTCTCCACCTTCCCTTTCCCTAACCCTTTTCTGCTCCGGGAACTGAGTAGTGAAACTCCTCTCCTGGGTAGGGGTAAACATGACCATTATAATCAAAGGAACGTCTTGTGGGCTGCTGGAGAGCTTTGCACTGATATAGTA